>NW_022145969.1:7250-1207250 GCF_002938485.1 Sitophilus oryzae | reverse complement strand
TATATTTGAATCCATTTTCCTAATAGGTAAACATGTATCAGCTTCTCAAGGAAGGTCATCTCACACTTATCCACTCAGGAACGCGGAGCAAGATCTTTATCTACCTACCCCACGCTCAGAGTTAGTTAAAAGTTCAATACTATACAACTCGAAAAAAATGCACAATCACCTGCCATTTGAAATCAAATCCATAACACATTTTTTTCATTTCGCAAAGCATTGAACTCTTATTTACTAGACAAGGCTTTTATGCCGTAAATGAATTATATTTGAATTGAAAATCGAATTTGATCTTGAAAACACTGGTCTAATGTTTGCTATTGCTATATTTACTAATGACATCGAAATTGATTTATTTAGAGGTCATTGATATTTTGCTATAAACTGGCTAAATATTTTTGAATATTATTTTAATTTTTTTTGTTCTTTGACATTGTAAACATTTATGTATGTTTATTTTAACAATAAGACTGACAATATTATTTGTATAATGTTTTGTATTATCTTTTGTTTGTTTGTTTGTGTACCTTGTTTTTTTTACTTTGTTTCTTAGTTTACCTTTGTCCACAAATTGAAAAAATTTTTGACAATAAAGGCATTTATTTATAAAAAGAAGTAACAAATTGCCAAAAATTACTAGTTTTCGACCTTTTATCCGAAAATATAGAGCGTGTATGCTATTATTTTCTGTATTAATTAAGATATATATTAGTATTTCACCCTTTGGAAACTAGATTTAGATATTCAAATGTGTAGCGATAAAACAAACATTCGTTTAGTTTCTTTAATCAAGAACATTCACGAAAGATCGACTCTTTTGATAGTAACGCTCTCAAATTTTTTTATTTCCTAAAATAAATTTCTCTAAATGGAATATTTAACTGTTATTCAACAGAAATATGTATATCAGAAACATCATGTTTTCTGCATAACTCAGCTTGTTATTATAGCCATTTCATCATTTGTGCCTCGAATATTTTTTTGGGTTTAAAAATAGTATTTTCTTGCATTTCAGGAGAATTTCCAAGAAAACATTACACATTTAACACTGTGCTACGACGAAATCAAGACGGACTTTTCCCATTCCGAGCTGCACGACAAAATCAAACAGTTAATAGAGGACGGTAACCAGCGCAGGCACCCCCCAATTCTAATCTATGGTAATCAGGGTTCTGGAAAAACGTCCCTTATTCAAACGGTGTACCGCAGCTTCGAGCAGTGGTTCTCATGCCGAACGTTGAGGATCGTAAGATTTATCGCCAGCACCCCCCGATCCTCTTACAGCTTAGAACTCCTCAGAATTATCTGCCAGCAGATCTGCATCGCTCTTAAGTTACCCGAAGGGTTTTTGCCAAAGGACGCTAGCTTTGATCCGTTGTATACGAACAATTGGTTTCAAACTTTACTGAGAACTTTCGAGGAGCTGAATTTCGTTCTGGGAATTTTTTTGGACGACTTGCACCTGATAAATCCTCTAGATTCCGACATGATGTCCACCCTGAGCTGGTTACCTATCAGTCTACCCAAGAACGTTCACATAGTGTGCACGTCAGGCGTGCCAATCGATTTAATGAGACTAACTCAGGTTCAAAAAGATAAATTAAGACAGCCCGAGTGCTATATCGAAATGGCTCTAGCCCAGTCACATGTAGGTGAGTTAATTCCTTTTATCTTCTGGGAAATCGATACGAAACATTAGTTTTAATTAAGTAGAGGAAAAAAGACCTTTTGTAATTTGACATCTTCCTCGATTTGATTGTAATTAGATAAGTAATTAAAAAAATATGAAACTCCCAGGGGAACTCTCAGGATAAATTTACTTTGAATTAAGAAAACCCTCTTTTTTATTCATTTTAATGTTTAATGCGGATCTGAAGTTTAGCAATTGGCGAGATGTTCAATTTAAACTAACTATTGCTTGAATTTACTTGTACCTAATCGGACGTTATACTAGTAAATTTTATCATTTTAGAGTGTGTTAATAAGGCACTGGATAACTTGGAAAAATTATATGGCAAGGAGGCTATTTCCAGGTTGGCATCACTGATAACATGCTCCGAATATGGACTTACAGAAATCGAAATCTTAGAAATTCTGATGCCTACCTCTGACAGCGAAGCTATAATTTCCATAAAAGATGCTAAATTTAATTTTTCGTCTTTGTGCAGCGTTAAACAGAAATTGGGTAGGTAAATATTTTATTTAATATAAAGTATTTGTATATATTTAGAATGTTTTATTTCTTGGTATATCGTTCCATCATATTATGTGAACCACTAACGAACTACTTCGTAATATAGCAATGCTAAAATTTATTTTTTCAGTATATCTAGCTGAAAATAACTGTAAAAATGTTGTATGCGTAAAAATAATTAGTGTGTTTTTTTCTAGAATTATTAATAATAGACAGTGGTAAGATTAAAATATTAATACTTCGTAATTTCTGTAGAAATTTAAAATATCAGTCAATACAAATATGATGAATATTTATAATGTAGGAGGTGGCAACACTGCACAGTTTAGATACCTCAGAAATTTCAGGTGAATAAACAAGTGGTACTAAAAAGTTTTTTAAAATTTCCCGAAAAATGTCAAAAAAAATAGACGTGTTTCTGGTGTCGAAATATACTACCAGTTAAAATACTTGCTTGCACTTATTTCTGACACACCCTGTATAAGCACAGGGTATCACAAAAAACGTTAGTAAAGTACAAGTACAATACTGTAAATGCAACGTTGTGTCTATCTATTTGAAATAAATGAGGAAATATAAAAAACCACACTGTATTAAAATCGTTTTTGCCAATAAAGTTCGAATCCCGCGAGCTTTACACCTAAATTAACCTGAGTTTTAATTGAACACGTATAGATCGTTAAAAAATATTGTTTTCCTTAATTTTTCGTGCAAACGATTGGCGCAAAAAATCACAATTCCCGTGCTACATCGATAAAACAAACCAGTGATCAAATTGAATAACATTTCACTTAATGGACTTTGTATTGTGCGGTTTTTAAATCGTTATACAGGGTGAGTTGATAAGCAATATATTTTTAGGGCTGGTACATCTCGATAAAAGAAACATATTTGCTCTTTACCGTTTTTCAAAGAACTCCAAAATAACCGAGTTATTTTACTTAAAAATTTAATAAAAAAATATTTATTGGTTAAATTCTGAGAAGCTCTATATATTTTCTGTGTATTCTTTTTTGTGAATTTAATCTGCTACCTGTGTTGCCATATTAAGAAGATATAATTTTTAACTTATCTACCCCTAAAAATATTTGCACTTATTTAAGACTCACCCTGTATAATTCGAATTTCAGAAAATAAGTTATTAAGTTGGGCAAAGCAATTATTTCTGGTTAAATCAACCTACCGAACCGAAACATCACTTTTAAACATATGCACGGTTATTATGCATTTTATTACAATGCATTCAGAAAAGCTCTTTTATTATACCTCTAATATTCATGAAGTACGAGCCAGTTTATTTTTGTTTAAAATTTATTCCAGACATATCAAATTAGTTCTATAAATAACTTTCTAGGTCCAGAAAATTTATATTTAAACTATAAAATATGATATTTACTGTCTCTTTCCTTATGAAACTGTCATAAATACCTAGTTAAGTGCCCGTAGGTCAATGTAGGTTTCAAAATGAATTTAGCAAAAATTAAAGTAATATACACTGTACAACGAACTAGTAGACTGAATAGACATTCTAAGATGACCTAGAAGAAGACCAAACCTCAGATGGGACCATATTAGAAAACTAGCAGGGATAACTTGGGCCCACATAATAAAAATAGCAAATGGGCCCCTATTTCAAAGGGAGTATCTAAATATGGGAGGGAGGCTACACCATAATTGGAAATGGTTGAATAAGCTAAAAACAATGATGATAAAATTTTGTGTAATTTTAGCTACAAATCTAAATTTTATATCTAAAGAAGAGCGTATTTTAATTGAACCTCCACATGGCTCCGTGCCATTAAAATCTCATCGATTTGTTAATTTATCATTTTTAATACGAGTAATTCAAATTTAGCCCCACAGAAGCCATAAACGTAGAAGGCATTTGATTCATTTATTGTCTTTAAACGGTTTGAAAAACAGACATTTTATCTTTCGCGGTTTGATCAAGCCCTTAAAGATTTTTAAAGCTATTAAACCGAAATTTTCGTATTCAAAGTATTATAAGCATAAGAGAAGGTCGAAAATCGAAATTTTAAAAAGGCTGTGATTTAAAATTCTCTAAGAAAGACACAGAAAGCAGAGCTGTTCTCTTTGAGTTCGAAAGTGAAGTGCAAATTATTTACCATACCACTTAAAACTCTAAGTAGAAGTTAACCTGAATAATAGAATCACGACATTAAAAATCGCCATTTAAAATACTTTTTTTTCTATTTACAGGGTTGCCAAAAAGATTTTTTTGATTTTCATAGAAAACATTATTTAAATCGGATTTCCAAATAACTGAGACTTTTTTCAAATTAAAGACCTATCCTAATTAATTGGCTAAATTTTCGTAATTCTGCCCGATACCGATAACATTAACAATCCTACGGCGCGTGTCACTTTTCCACATCGTCACCAATATTTTTTGCAAAAAAGTCGCCCGCTTCAGATTAAAAAGATTTTTTTTTCCAAATGTCACAAAAGAATTATTTTGTCATTTTTAGATACAGATATTAAAATCACATAGATATACAAATTATTATTTTTAAATCACTCGAATAAAATAAAAAAAATCACTTGATTTAAATCATGCCAATCCTGCTATTTACTAATACCAACACTCTGAAATTGATGAATATTTGCTTAAAGGTGGACACACAGGTTACAATTTATCTTAATTGATGCAAAAATTATGTTTGTTGCATTTATGCTCCTATATTTCGAAAAATATGTCTCTGGAATTGTTGCGGTCCCTCCGAGGCGTTATAATAATTTTATGTCAGATCCTAAATATAACCTATTAGTTACTGTCCTGGAAGTACAGAATGATAAAACTCCTTCCAGATGAACCTAGTAAAAACTAAGAGAATATTCCTTTGTCACTTCAAGTGTACGAGCTCGCCATAACGTTATGATTTATGGTGGTTACTTGGAGAATAGCAGAATAAAAAAATGACAAACGGTTAACGTAGTTTGATATATTATTTCCGGTATAGCCTTGTAGAAATTTTCAATTTTCATAAAAAATATGTTAACATTTATAGAAAAAAAAACTTTTTTCTAGTGTTTTTATCCCATAACAATGGGTGATATGAATAAAATTAAGTTCGTACTTTTTGCTTAAACTTTTGTACCAGGTACTTCATTTGGTATGAATAAAATGATGGAGAAGATGCTAAATTATAGAGCATCTGCTCTAATTTTAAGTATCTACTCAACAGCGAGTACCTACTTTAATTTTAGTATGAATAAAATTGAGCACATACTAAAAAGTGAAGCAGATACTCACATTATTTTAAGGTACCTCTGTGGGATGCTTAGAATCAATAATACTCCTGCATTTGTAAGTGATGGCCGAATTTATGCCCATTGCTCGTGCACGAAAATATTATAAATTTCGAAGAAACTGTCGAGATGTTGATTATCGGGGGTTTTGTATAGATTTAACAGAAATAGCGTCAAAATAAAAACACTAAATCACCACAATACACCAAAACACTTTTACTTTTACACTGGACGCGCGTTTCGCTAACCATGTTAGCATCATCAGCAGATGATTATAAACTAAAGTACAATCTACAAGTTGAGCGTTTATATACTCGCCCAGTGGGCACCGAGTGGGCGTGGCAAAAACTAGCCAACCGAGTCAGAGCCAACTGAGCGTAACAGTTAGATTTCCGCCACTAGAGTAGTAGGAAGGAAAAAAGAACTTGAAGGAATTGGACCGTTGTCTCTGTTCATACTATCTTTACATTTATTAATTCTGATGCTTTCATATGCATCTAATTGCCTGTAATTTGAGACTTGTTTAATTAATTTTAAATTATTAAGATCTATACAATGTTCTTTATGAACAATATGTTCGGCAACGCAAGATTTATCCGGTTTACCATATCTTATCTGAGCTAAATGTTCTTTAAATCTAGTTAATATTGATTTTCTAGTTTGCCCAACATATTTCTGATTACAATCTTTACAAGAAATTTCATAAATACCCGACCTTTCCAGTGGAGGTGTTTTATCCTTTGGATTACCTAATAATTGTTGTAATTTATTATTAGCACTATACACAAGTTTATAATTTACATTCTTCAAAATTCCTTTTAGACCACGGGATAACTCTCTATCAAACGGCATCGAAAAATATTTAGACGTGTCTTTCTCCACTTGAAAAGTCGAATTTTCAGAAATCATTAACCTATACCTACGTTTTCTAATTAATTTATCAACTAGTGAAGGAGAATATCCATTACACTCAGCTACATTCCTAATGTAATCTCTTTCTATTTCATATCTTTCTTTGGAAAGTGGGAAACTAAGTTATCTATGAACTAGGAAATTTAAACTAGCCATTTTATGTTCAACACTATGATGTGATTCATTAGGAATATATCTGCGTGTGGTCGTATTTTTCCTATAGATATTAAATTCCAGGCAATTATTAATATTTCTAATAACTCATACATCTAGAATGGTAATCTGTCGTAACGTAAGTGCCCATTGCTCGTGCACGAAAATATTATAAATTTCGAAGAAACTGTCGAGATGCTTGATTATCGGGGGTTTTGTATAGATTAATAAGAAATAGCGTAGAATGGTTGACTGAGCATTTCTTAAGAGACGAATTTGAAAGTATAGAGGTGGTGCTTTAAGGGCTACTGAAAAAATGAGAATTTTTCTTCGTTACGTGGGTGACCCGGGATTCCAAAGTGGTGTTGCTGAAGATATAGGAGTACACCAAACAACAATTTCTCTCTACAATTTTCTGTCTCACAATATACCGTTTGTGTCGGGGAAGGGATCATAGTTTCACAGTTCATCAATAAAAATTCGACAAATTTGCAAGTAGCCAATAAAATGAGTGGGCGGAGCGATTTGCGGTGACGTACTCGTTAAGTCGACGTATAAAATATATTGCTGTTTATTTAAATGTTTTTTGTCCGCATTCCTTTCATAGACACAGAACCAGCAGACGTACTGTATGTGAGGGAGGCTAAAACATAATTGAAAATGGTTGAATAAGCCGAAAATGATGATGATGATAAAAATAGTGAGACCTCTGATAAGATGAAAGCATAATACCACTGACCACTGGCTATATCATTAAAAATGACTGGACTAAAGTAATATAAAATGGACTTTATATCCTAATAAATTATTTTATTGCGTTGGTTATTATCCACGATACACTTTTACAAGTCTAAATATAAAGAATTTCAAGAATTTTCGTAGTAGCGTATTTTAAATAAACATGATCGATATGCGTGAAAATATGCAAGAAATTTTAAAAATAAAATATTTAGACCGGAAAATCGTTTAAAAAGGAAGCATTTTTCATTGAAATAGTATTTCTTTTTTAAAAATCCATTCATTCATCAGTAAATTCCTAAATTTTATTATAATTAAAGTAGGTATAGAATTTGGTGTTTCAATAATTGATTTTTGAAATTTAATTACTGTAACAAATGTTCTCTATTAAAGTATGCTCAAATTATAATATCCCTTATTATACCTTCCAGGAAATTATTCCTACTCTTCTATAATTAACCCTATTCTCGGATAGTCAGACAATTTGTCTTTGCCATTTTCTTTGATGAAATAACTAACAATAATTATATGGTTATGTCTTTGTATTTCCGCTTTGTCGTATGGTTATGATTAACTTTGAATTTTATATGATAACCGTAGTTTTAATTATGGAGGCTAGAAGGAGGAGGCGAATCGAACGCAAAAATTATGGGCCCAGTTTTTGAGATCTAAATGAAGTTCGAAAATCGCCGTTAGGGGCGCATGTGATCCGACAGATTGAGAAATACACAGCTTCTTATGGCAAGAATTACTATTTTGTTATAAATTATAGAGTTCAGCTAATATTTGGGCATATTTTTACCAGATTTAGCTTTTAGAAACGTGTTTTTTCTAATTGAGCAATGTGTGTGACTAAAATTGTGAATACAAAACCTTAAATTTGAGTTTGAAAAGTAAGTTAGAAGTTAGGTTATATCAGATGCCGGTTTTAGATATTCTTTTTCTAAGTTGTTATTATAAAATTGTTTCATTATATGGTTCTTTTTAGTGCATACACGACCGAAGAAAAATATAAGCTGCTAAAATAAATCTTCCCTATAACTGTTGTACAAAAAAGAATTTCCAGCAACAAATATCACCAGTTCAACCTTTGATTTGATCTAAACAGTAATTGTTTCTTGATGACAAATGCGAATTAAATAGTTTATGGTGTGATTTTGTTACTGATTTATTAATAGTTTTTCATAAAAACATTTGAAATTGATATGTTTACCAGCAGTTCAGTGTGATATCATTTTAATAAACATTAAAAACTTTCGTAACAAACTAGTAGTGGTTTTACCGCAATTGACAGGAACTGAATCACGAAAATTAAAAGTATTTTATCAGGAATAACTTCAATGGAAAGTGAAAATAACACTACTGTTGCAACCTTTGATCAGTGTTATCTATCCTATAACTTTTTATAGCTGAAACCAGAGAATAGGTACATTAAGCTGAAATGTTTCCTGTGTCCAATAGTGTTTTTTCTTTAGATTTTCTGAATTTGAGTTTTAATGTCATTAGCAAAGTTTTGCAAATTGTCACTGTTTCGTAGACAATTAAATTCAAGATGTATTATATTCAACGTCACCTAATAATTGTGAAGGTAAATTTTTGTAAATAAAATATTAATGAATAAATAATGAACTCAATTTATTTTAAAAGAGTTGTAAATATGTATATACACTGACTTATTTCATCATATATTTATTTATTTAGCAATATTAATACTTTACAACTTTTGTTTTTAACTGACTAATTCCACTAAATTTAATAAATAAAATATACAGTATATAAATTTAATATACAATTTAGCACCTATACCAAAAAAATATAACAGGAGCAAGTTATATCAAGAACACAAAGAATTATAATTTAAAAATATGCATTCTAAATAAATACCTGGCTACAATATACCTACATATTAATTTAAAGAGCTTATTCATAAAAAACTATTCTAAATGGTTTATATACACAATCAAAAGTCCTTCAACCACTGTACATTATTTTTCAATTTAAATGAAGCATCTCGGGTAAGTAAATTATTTTATATTAGAATACTTTTTATATTAGATTGCTTTGGCGTAAATTCACTTTCAATAGCACTGTTCAAATGGTGGTTAATACAGATCAACAGGAAATTTTAGCCACCAGCTAGTAGGTAAATTATTTTTATTTTATAACAAGGCCTCCTAGGTTATGTTACGCAGATGTTGATTTTAGGCTATATTCTCTATTAATTTGAATTTAAAATTAATCTGTACACTGACAGTATATAATTTGAATGTTTTTCTTAACATCTATCCATATTTTTTTAAATAAATAGTTATACCACTTATATTAGGACCTTTGAAAAGACTTGGGTTTCTTTCACCCCGTTCTTTATTTGCCTTTTTTCCACTGTAAGTCCCACTTAATACAGCCAGGTACGAAGCAAGATCTATTATATAGGGTTTTTTTTTAATCACACTCATTATTACATTGCTAATAGTTCAATAAAATAACTATAAATTAAAAAAAAAATAGTAAAAACACAGTTAAATCGCATTCTAACAATGCAAATGATCAATCTAACCCGCTTACAGTGCCTCTGGTGTCAAACCGAGAAACTTGCTTTAAAGTAGGGACAGAAATTTCAAATATGCCCATTGTCGATTCGCCTCCTCCTTCTAGCCTCCATAGTTTTAATACAGTCATTAAATGTTTTCATTTGATCGATACATTTTAATAAGTTAATAATAGTAGTTCCGTACAAAGAAAACTTCCTTACATCAAGGAAATTTTATGCAGTTTTAGAATATATAAACTTTTAAGACCTTAAATTCTTTAGTCTTATAAGAAAATAAACTTCTTGAACCTCTGTTTTTGAACTATTCTTGATATTTACATAGTAGCGTACGATATACTGGGTGGTACATCGTTCGTCGGAAACAGGAAACTATCCAAATATTAGCTCCCCTACCGATTTCACAGCGAAGTGGTAAAGAGTTTTTTAGGTCTCTTTTAAGGTCTGCGTATGCTGAAAACACATGCCAAATTTGAACAATTTTGGGCAACTCGTTTTAAACTAAAACTGAACAGATAACAATGCAAAAACCAAATAAATGTCAACATACCTTAAGTTTCAATGCGTGCATTGTTACCTGTTCAAAAAATCATATAATTTAGACATAAATTTATAGAATTTTGAAGGAAATGTGCCATTTAAAACTTTGTCAAAAATATGTCGAGGTAGTTAATTGCTAGGGCTGGTATTTTCTAGAGTTGGCAGTGTTGCGAAATTCCAGTAATTAAATTTCGCACTTTTTCTCCTTAACGAAATAAAAGAAAATAGCCGTCAGGTTTCCTTTTAAAGAAATCTCATCCGGAGGGGAGATAATGAGTCTTTAGAGCTTGTTTAGCCACATTTTTTCCCAAAGTCCAGAAAACTTAATTAATATTGGGTGATAAATAGAAGCTTTCCCAAAGTAATAAAGAGCTCCAAAAAACATAGACTGACATTTATTTTTTCTTTATAAATGTCAATGAAACAGATTCTTTACTTAAATGTTTCACTAATTCTTCTTTAGAAACATTAATAAACGGTTGGTCAAAACAGATTTCGTTTAATAGCAGAAATTGTGAAATATGTCCTTTCAGGCACGAGATATTTGATATTAGAAATAATTTCTCACCCTGCCTTTTACTATGGAATGGAATTTCTATAAGCACATTTTAAAAGCTAAATAATGCTAGAAATTTTGTAAAATAAGTTCTAGGTTTCTAATTTAATATATACCGACTTTAATAAATGATTATTAAGATTATTCAGTCCAGGTAACTGAAAACTACGTCAGAGCTAAATCTAAAATAGTTCTAAATATCTGTACTTGACAGCCTCTTTAACGAAATACTTTAGTTTCAGTCTTCTTCGTTTTATTAGCTTTAGTTATAAATAAATAAAAATTAGATTTACAGGATGTCCCAGGCTGAGCGTCCAATGGACTGAGATGAACCGCCTATTTAAAAATAAACATATTTCTTTAAATTCAAAACATTAATTTTTAAGACACTCTGTATACATAAATAGAATTATCGATTTTTAAAATATTATTCACAAACTAGGGAGAGGGAAATCAGGCGACGAACAGAGATAATGGTTGTTAAATAATACCTTTTAGACTACTATTCGAGATGCATTGATGTTATTTTGGTTCCTAAGTTTTGTGAGAATAAATGTTATTAAAGGTAAAGTAAATGTTTTCTCATTATTTAACTAATGTTAACTAAATCATATTATTTTGTTTTCCTGTTGTGATTCTATACTAAAGCTTTTCTTTTATTAAGATTTAGTTTTACAGCGTAAATGTTTCTTGATTAGTTATTTAGCTTCCTTTGACATTAAGTGTCAAACAATCAGACAATTTATTTCCTTCTGTGAAAAACTAATAACTTGAATTTAGTAGGTACATTATACAGATTGTTAACTGGACGGTTACTTATTGGGGAACAGAATGGCAACACTGCCTACATTCCAAATGAGTACTATGCTAAGCTGCCGACTCGTCCCGACGCACAGTGCTTCGTCCCATGGACAAACATCGAAAAAAAGTTAAAATTTACTAATATCTGAATATGTAATTTTATACTTATAGCAATGTTCAACCATCCTGTATATTATTTTTCATAAACAGCGTTTTTTTGTTAGCAAATATTTTCACTAAAAATAAATTTTGCGATCATTATCTTATATCAATGAAAAGAATAACATTTATAGTAGTTCTGTATATGAAGTTAAACGTAAACGAGTTAGTACGTACTTAATTGAAAGCCACTATGGATATTGTTAAACACACAAGGTATGTACTTTAAATTTATTTCTAAACAAGTTCGTGATTGTTTAGTTTTTATTTATTTTTTAAGATGATTCTTAAATGGGTATAAAAATTTTACGTTTTCAAAGTTCAAAAAGGCATTTAAAAAAACATATCAAAACATATCGTATTTATTGAATATATTTGTTGTCATATTCAAACACTTTTAATTTTTGTATAGTTCACCTGCGTCTGCTTGCGACGAACTTTATTTTATAATACTTTTCAGATGGAGTAAAATTGATAAGCAATGCCGATCTGGTTAATACTTGGCTTGATCATAAGGACAAGAACTCAAAATTATTTGTATTTCAAAAAATGTGTTCCTTATTAGGTATTGATGAACCTTCCAGTCAAATGAGACCATTTGTGCCTGAAAAAGTACACTATTTTGAAGCGAAACGTCGCATAAAAAAGTTTCCATCTTTCAATTTATTATAAAACCTCATACCCAAGAAAACGAAAAAATAATATATTGATATGGTCTATTAAAGAGGTAACTATTAACATCCGAACCCCTCATACCAACAAAAAGAACAGTAACAAGGCGAAAAAGTAACATATTATGAAAAATGATGTACAGAAATATGTTATATGTGAGGATATTTCATCTACCTGCGATTTGGATACTATAAATTTGGAAGATTCTGTCAGCAGTGATTCTTCTGAATCAGAGTAGTTACGATCTATGCATTTTGTTGTCCTAAAGTAAATTTATAGTACCTTAAGTTTTTTTTTAATTAAATATAGCATTAATGTTTCTTTTCATTAAAGAAAAACATTTTTATCTTATATTAGGCTTTTATTGTAGGAATCATGTTCTAATGTTATTTCAATTCTTTTTATCACAGAAATTTATTTAATACTTACACCGTTTTCATACTATAACTTATTATTTGCTTAGATGGAACACAGCTCCAACATTATTATTATTTATAAGATTTTTTTTTCATAAACGTGGGACTAAGAACATCATCATTTAGTACAATGAGAGTACTCATCATTTGTGTCAAATAAACCTAGTTTGGATAAATTGCTTACAATAAAAGAGAAGTTTTGGATTTTTGTCCTCTAGAGCCATATGTTCGAAGCACTGTTCGTCGTCTCTCGACGAGCGGGCCGAGGTTGCCATATTTCAACCATAAAGCTCTTGCCGCGAGTAATAAACAAATTAACAACCTGTATATACTGCTGCTAAAACTTTATAAAGTGAATTTATAAAAACATATATCGTATTTTAGTGATATCTAATAGTTGTTAATTAATAATATACCATATGATCGAAAAAAAACGGTGCAAAGTTGGCGTGGAAATGGCGATCAATGACATATTGATTTTTTGGCAGTGTCGCAATGTGACATGGTCAGATATATTATTTTACATCGCTTGACGTTTAAAGTCATAGGCTACTGGCTAAAAACTTTAAAAATAAATCTTAAATAACTTAAAAACGATTTATTTTAGGTATAGAAACATGCATAATCAAAAAGTAATGAATCAAACAACCTTTTTACTAGTGAAATAAAAAAGGTGGGTTTCCACGTGGAAAAAAATGATTTATGACAATTTTTTAATCTGGCCATAGCTATCATGGAAATAAGGATGACAGCTACAGCCAATATTAGGTCTATAACATTCAAACAATTTAATTTTTGAATCAGATAACCACAATTTGAAGTTTAGGCTGTACATTTTTTTTGACAGGCAGTGTTTTTCTTCCAAAAATTTTAAATATTTTTTTTTCCTCAAAAACGGTTAATGTTAGAGTGATTGATATAAAAATTTACACCCATAAAATTTTATAGATAATTTAAATATATAATAAAAAACGGTTGTGTCCATTTAAAATAAGAAAGTTGTTTTCACCTTCCGGTATTTCCGGAAGTGCCGCCATATTGAAAATATTTTCAATCGATTTTTAGAATTAGAATTTAGAATGAGTGGGAGGGGGGTTAATCACTTCGACCTTACAGATCCATTGTGTCCCCCTTTCTTGAATCATAACTCATCATACAGTCCCAGGGCTTTGACAAAAGCCAGTATCTGGGACGGTTTTATAGAGGGTAGTTCTCCATCTCCAATATCAGTCGTACCAAAATTCATGGCACGAATGGTTGTCGTCTCGGCGCACTCAGTGATGAGGTGTACTGGTGTTTCCCCATCTTCCCCACAGAATCTGCATTCGCCGTTTCCTCTTAGTTTCAATCTACTGAGGTGTCCATTGAGGAGACAGTGTCCTGTTAAAAACCCCGTGACAATCCGAAGATTGTTCTTACTCAGACCCAGGAAGGTCTGTGATTTTTCTTGATCATAAGCCCTCAGAAACTTCTTCGAGTGTCTTAGACCATTACAAGATTTCCATTCCAGGTTGCGGATGGAATCTTCCAAGTTCTTGAGTTCCGCCTTGAGTTGGTTCCCACTTGGAAAGCAGAACGGTTCTGGTCCAGTTAGTGGAGTGTTCGCTCCTTTCCTAGCTAGATTATTTGCTTTTTCATTGCCTTCTATCCCTTGGTGAGCAGGCACCCAGTGTAGGAGGACTTTGTTTTCTTTGCCTAATTTATTCAGCTTCTCTATGCATTCTTTGACCAATTTCGAATTGATTGATACTGAGTTGATCGCCTTTAACGCTGCTTGACTATCAGATAAGATGGCTTTTTCAATCGATAGATCTATCTCATTGTGACACACAGTAATGTGCAAAAAATCTCCAATCTAGATATCTTAGTTCTATAGAAACTTGCACGCTCAGCCTGGGACACCCTGTACAGTGAATGGGAAAAAAGGGGAACTAGTCTATTTATGATTATAATTTATATCGACAGTACGTAGCTAAGATGGCGGGAACCCTTCCCAATTACATGAATTATTATTAGAAAGCCTTTGAATAGCTATTTGCATAACGTTTCTTGCATAACTCAGTTTATTTGCAAAGTTTCTGGAAAACTTTGAGGTTGATTCAATTAATCAAAATTCGGGTGTACCGTAAAAACTTCTCACGTCTCCCCAATATAACTTAACTTCTGGATAATTTATAGCAATTTTACGTGGTTTAAATTTAAATTACCCCCAAGGCTTGCATTATACCGTCATAAAAAAACTTACAGGTTCGCTGCTTAATTTAATTTTTTTCATTACAGAGAAAACAACGAAAAATCTTTATTATAGTTCATACAGGGTGGGTCTTAAACAACTGCAAATATTTTGGCTGGTAGAATCTCGATAAACACGTTGTTTTACTTTAAAATTCTAAAAAATATTTTTTTCTTAAATTTTCAGATCCACTAAATTGGTATCAAAAATTTCGTTTCTCAAAATTTACTCTGTTGCCATATTATCAAAATATTATACATTTTTACCAAAAATTTAAATATTTTGAATTTTTTTTTTGGAGAAAATACAAAATCTTCCACTTTTTTAGAATAAAATATAAATATAATTAGTTTTTAAGATAAAAATAACAAAAAAGTGCCATTTTCTTATTAATACCGACAAATACATTTCCTATTATTATTCAATTAATCTGTAGTTCGTTTTAACATGGTAAACTTTGATGTCAGGTCAATATAACTCAACTTCTGGATAATTCCGGAACAATTTTCCCTATTTTAAGTCTGGGAAAGTTCGGCAAACTAACTTGGGCGAAGATTGTTGCGGCTTGGCGTAAAAATTTGAAACATGTCTCAGGTTACATCCAAACCTATTAAACTTTCGCAGAAAATTGGTAGTTGGTGTACCAAAATTAAAACTGATATTTGGAAATGAGACGATCTGTTTAATTCTATCTGAGAAAGTTTCAGCTCTGTGTTTAATTCTGAACTTTAAACTGTATTCTAGCTGCATCTAAAGGCACATGCTCATAGGAACTATTTGTTTTACTTTTATCTGAATTTGGCACCTTATTTTTTGACACCCTGTATGTTCTTGAAAAAAATATTGCTGAAATACTCTGTGTATTATACGATAATATTACTAGCCCATTTGTATGCAAAAAGAAAACTATTTAAATCTTTATAAAAGAGTATACCATTAATTAAATATAACACCATTATTTCCGCCCATATACTAATTAATTACATACTTAATTGTGTGTTCGTTAATAAATTATTCTAAATAAATATGGATTTGAGTCAGAAATAAATATAATAATAAGTTATCAAAATTAAAGTCTCTGTGGTTATAAATAAACATTTATTAAAAAATGAAATATCATTTTTAAGGTGTTACTTTTTATCACACTGTCTAATACCCATACAAAATTCAGTTTTTTAGTATTTGGAGCAATTATTATTAATCAACGCAAACAGTCAGTTAATGTAGTTTGAATACTGGAATCATATTAATTGATCCTTTTTAACAAATATTTAAACAGTGTTTTTTTTATTTTTAACGAAATAAACGAATTATATCGACAATATTAGTATCTGTACTCTTTAAAAATTTGGTACATCTTTAAAAATAATCTAAAATGTCAATATTCCATGGGTATATTGATAAATAAGTTCTAAATTACAAGAAAATGCATTTTCTACGGAAACTTAAAGAGACAGGTAAAAAATGGTATAACATAATTTGATAGACAATTTAATTCTGCATCTGATTCTCGAAAAATATACAGGGTGTTCTATTTAAATTAAACAAGTTTTTGCCGTTTAAAGCTAATAATTATTTAAAATAAATTTTTAGACACTCTGTGTAAGGTAGTATAATTTTTATTATTGCAACACAATAACTGAACAATAAATAAACTTCAGTAAATATTTAGTATTAAAAACTTTGATACCCTTGGAGAAATGAAGCCTTAAAATTTTTACTGCAATTTCACAAAATTGAAAATATTTCAAAAGCGGTAAGGTTTAAATATAATAAACCTTAATCAAATTTACCTTTATTTTAATTGTAGAAACTAGAAATTTAATAATATACAGGGTGTTCCATTTAAAAAAATACAACTTTGATATTTTTTATTTATTTGGGACACTCTGTATCTTGTAAAATTATTTCTAAATTGTAGCTCTAATAGTCCCTCAACGAACCCAAAACTTAAAATTTGTAAAAATCTCATCGTTAGCTACAATACTCCGTGTCGTATGTGGTGAACAACCCTGTATAGTTACAGATATACAATTAAAAAATATGTCAAGAAATTTTGGAATGTGATAATTAGTAATTTTTGTCTAGAATAGAAAGTTTTTTGAAAACGTTTCAGGTTTAAAGTGGCTTGTATTGTTGTAGCACCTTTAATACGTGAAAAAATCATGAGCGGAAAATTGCTGATCGAATGGAAGCATGTTATGATAAAAGAGTTAACAAAAAGTCGATATTTGCCAAACGCCGAAACAACCAAAAATATCCATGGGGAAATGGTCACGTTATTTTTCAGCGAATTTTTAGAAGAAAATAGTGACGATGAGGCGTCCGAAGGAGAACCAGGTAAATAAACGATTCAGAAACTACATTTTTTTTTTATCTCATAAATAATAGAATTAAACTTTTATTTATTAGATATAATGTTGTATTATTTTTTAAATTTTACGTTGCTCTTTACTGTCAAAAATAATGCTACGACTGTTTTACTGCACTGCCCCAATAAAAACACGAAATGTCAGTAAATTTTATTGTTAATACTACAGGGTTGTCCAATATAACAAGTAAATATTATAATAAAATTAAAAAAATATGGGAAACAGATTTTTATGTTTGGTATGAAACTTGTTTTCACGAGCTTAGAAAAATAATATACTTTAACATAAAATTATGAATGTTTCAGAATTAGTTGGAAATTTTATGTAGATTAAGAATATACAGTGGTGGCCAAAAGTATGGAAACTTTTTTAATTTGTCATTTATGCTGAGAAATTAAAATATCAAATAAAACGACTTATAAAATCGTGACCTACAAATAATTTCCTGCAAAACCTAATACATTTTAATAAAAAATTACAGCTATCAAAAAACATATAAAAAATTATGAATATTTTCTTGGTCAAAAGTATGGAAACTTAAGAAGAATGTTTATTAAAATTCAAGATAATATAAAAATTTAGTGGAATACTAATATTTAGTGGAATATCCATTTGAATTAATTACTTTTCTACATCTTCGTGGTGGTATCGAATCGATCAATCTCGTACAGTCTTTACTGGAAATGGACGCCCATTCAGTTTTTAGCACTTCCCATAATTCATTTTTATTTGAAATAGAATGGTTTCGAATTTTGCTATCCAAATGGTCCCATAAACATTCTATGGGGTTAAGATCCGGAGACAGATAGTGGAACATTATGTTCATTTAACTAATTTTGAACAAACCGAGATTTGTGCTTGGGATCATTGTCTTGCTGGAACAACCATCTGAGTGGCATTTCTTCATCAGCATGAGGCAGCATATTATTCTCCAATATGTCTTTGTACAAAAAACGGTCCATTATCCCATCAATTTTAACAAGAGGACCAACACCTGAGCGAGAAAAACACCCCCATACCATTATACTCCCACCCTCATGTTTTACTGTGGGCATCTGGTACTTATGGCTGTACCGTGTACCTTTTGGTCTTCGGACATAACGTCTCCCGTCACTACCAAACAGTAGAAACTTGCTTTCGTCGCTAAACAGTACAGTATTCCATTTCTGATAAGACCAGGTGAGATGATCTTGAGCAAATTTAAAGCGGGCCATCCTATTTTTCTTTGATATTATTGGTTTCTTTTGGCCACAAGAAATCTATTGTTCTCCTACAAAAACTGCTAAACAGATTTTTTTCGCTGTGTAATTTTTGGAATACTTTTATTTGCTGATAAGCTGTTCATTTATATTCCTGAGAGTTTAAGCATAGCAATATTTTCTGTGATATTTTAAAAAGTAAAAAGTTTCCATACTTTTGGCCACCACTGCATATACACCTTTAAAGCCTTAAGTACCCTGGGCTTGTGAGAATTTTAATTTCTTGAACCATTCTCCCCCTATATCTATTACTGTTCTCGTAAGACTACAATACCTATATTTTCTTATTTTACACCTTCTAATTAGTAAATAGCAGCAGTTTTAACAGAATTGGTGACCTGAAGAAAATGTCCAATTTTCATGACAAAACATGGAAAAAGTCGAAAAAATTACCATTTTTGGTAATTTTTAAATATTTTCACAGGCCTTAGGAAGATAGTAAACATAGCCATATATATAATTATGAAAACTTCAGCATTTGTAGGAAATTTTATGTAGATTTAGACTATATACGCCATTAAAGGGTTAGGTACCTTGGTTTTGAGAGAAAAGAAAATTTTTGGACTCTTGTTTTTGGGCTATTTATGATGATGGTTATATAAAACATCCCTTGTATTCATTACTATCCTCGTAAAACTACAATGGCCTCTATTTTCTTATTCTAAGCCGTTCAATTAGTAAATGACAGCAGGTTTAACAAAATCGGTGACATGACAAAATTCGACAATTTTCACGACTATATGTATGAAAAAAAAATCGAAAAAATGACCACATATGGCAATTTTTTACTGATATTCAGGGGCCATAGAAAAATAGGGGACATAATATGAAAATTTTTATATATTTAAGAAATTTTATGTAAATTTAGAATATACAAACATTGAAGATCTGAAATTTGATGGTTTTGTGATAAAATAAATTTTTCGAAATTTTGTTTCGAACGATTTTTGATTAGGATCATTTTAAGATCAAGAACTATAATATGATGACAAATTCAAGACCAATAAGAATTAACATTATATATTTCATTATAAAATATATTTAATAATCTTGACTTTGACTAGAACAAACTGAGGTAATTTGCCCAGTCGGAATAATTATTCAACGGAAAGCTCATGACACTCAACGTTATAAAATGATTAATGTGACTAATTGATCTACTTAACGTTTTGTCGTTCCTGTCGCGTAAATCCCAACTAAAGTTATGCCGTGAAATGTTACACAGGCTAAATGGCACGCAGCCAAATTCAGCAGCTTTTTTAAAAGCCTCCCTTTAAATAGCTAACTATATTCCTAAACTTCACTGACTGAAAATAAACGTATATTTTTTTTCTCTCTACGCTACATTGAGAAAAGAAAAAAAATCCCCTTATTATTGTCAAGTGAAAAAAGAACTACAAGAAAAATACAGTATTACCAACTATACCGATAAATTTCGATTTTCTTTTTAAAATTCTTACGCTGGATCTCCTTACAGAAAGAGGATAGTTCAAAAAGGAAACGCAGTTCCTTGAATTTGTCAGAAATCTAGATCAAAAATAGATATTTCGTAGTAGAAAATATAAATCCGAGCCAAAAAAGTTAAGAAGTCGCAACTTTACCTACTGGCTAATTAAAACTAAGCCAAGAACTGTTTATAATAAATAGCGGTTGAAATTATATCATCACAAATTACAAAAGTTTTGGTTAGCTAAGAAATAAAAAAGAAGGATAGATTTCAGTATCAACAACTTTCTTTAAATATAACTTTTAGTTTTAGTTTCTTTGATTCTCATCAAAAAAATCAGATCTACCTATATCTGTTAGAAAACGACTTTTCATATGAAATTTTGTAGTGTTCATTTCGAAATTATTAAAATTCAAAAATAAAAAAAAACCTGTTTTTTAAATGGAAAAACAATAAATAAATCGAGACAAACCTTAATAACACACACCGGAAAAATCTAGGGATATCATTTTATTAAAGTTAAAAATAAATGTTTAACATTAATAATTTAAAATTAATAAGTTAAAAATAAATGTTTAAACGTTAAAAAACGACTTTTCATATGAAATTTTATAGTGTTCATTTCGAAATTATTAAAATTCAAAAATAAAAAAAATCCCTGTTTTTTATATGGAAAAACAATAAATAAATTGAGACAAACCTTAATAACACACACCGGAAAAATCTAGGGATATCATTTTATTAAAGTTAAAAATAAATGTTTTGAATAAACAACCACATATTTGTAGGCCGATTCTTTCTACTTCGATTGAAACGAAGTAGTCACACTAGTTATTTTTAAATTTGGGATATTTGCAGAAGTGCTTGTGCATTTTTTGTCAAATGTATAAAAAGCACCCTAGCATCAATTGTTCGAATTTAACCTGTACTGGCTATGTTTTTATGATAACTGGCCAGAATTCATTCAAATAACTCTGTTTAGTATTAAACGACCTTATGGAGCGTAGACATCTTAACAGAGACGAAATGCTAAGGGCCATGGGTATGCTTGAAGCTGGAATGCGCCAAATCGACGTAGCTAGAGCATTAAATACAACGCAAAGTGTAATATCGCGATTAAGTGCACGCAACTGTGAAAGTGGTGATGTTGCTGAAAGGCACACAAGGCGACATCACATTACTACCCCTCAGCAAGATCATTTTTTACAATTAAATGCTCGACGCCGACCGACTCTTACAGCACCAGAGCTTAGTTTAATTCTCCAGGAAACACATAATGTAACCGTTAGTCATGACACTGTTCGCAATAGATTAAGGGAGGTCAACTTAAGAAGCAGACGACCCTGGAGAGTTCAACCCTTAACGAGAGGAAATCGAGAGGTACGATATTTGTGGGCTCAAGATCATGTTCAGTGGTCGAATGGACAATGGGCCAATGTTCTCTTCACGGATGAGTCACGCTTTGGAATTCATCCGGATTCGAGAAGGTTTAGGGTAAGGAGAGAACTGGGAAATTTTATTCGGTTGGATCATGTTCAGGAAGTGCACCCTTATCAAGGTGGAACAGTTATGGTCTGGGGAGGAGTCCAGTTAGGCCGAAAAACCGATCTCGTTTTTCTTGAAAGGTTTCTAACAAGAACCAAATATCGTGATTTAATTCTTGAGCCTGTCGTGTTACCATATGCCAATGATTTTGGGAGAAACTTCATTCTCATACATGACAATGCACGGCCTCATACAGCCAGAGTGGTAGTGAGTTTATCAATGCTCATCAATTAAACATCTTACCCTGGCCGGCACAATCTCCTGACCTCAGCCCCATCGAGCACGTATGGGACGCGGTCCAAAGAAGAATTTTGAGAATGGGTATGCCTCGTGAAACTCGTAGGGATCTGGTTCGGGCCGTGAATGCAGCGTGGCAGGCTGTACCTCAGGAAGAGATCGACAACCTGATCAGGAGCATGGAGAGACGATGTAGGGCTGTAATGAACAATAGAGGAGGCTATACCCTTTATTAAGTAAAAATGGTTTTATCTTTTTTTTTTAATTCGCAGGTTGGAATAAAAAAAATGTGTGTATTTTTTTGAGTTCAATAAAAATCAAGGTAAATTTGAAAACTTCGGTAGATTTCTCATTTTTATTTCCAATACGTCCTGTAAACTATTTGTTTATTTTAATTTTATTATATCAGAAATGCAAATAATAAAATGACTGACGATGGCTGGATAAAATTGTAATATCCCTAGACTTTTCCGGTGTGTGTATTAATATTAAGGGTTCTGCTAGGCGCCAAAATTTTTGTTTTTAAATATACTTTCACTTTAACACTAAATACACTTTTCAACACCATAAGATTTTTTTTTATTTATTTTGAAACACCCTAATGTCTATAAATATCTTTAAGGATAACATAATGGGAATTTTTTTTTGTTTAATTATATTTCAGCACCATTGCTGTCTGAGATAAAAGAAACGCCATTCCAATCGACCTTGCATAAAGATGTAACTTACAGGCTAAGGCACGTGGAGGAAGCCTGGATTCATTTGCTAAAAAGTGGCGATATTATCAAACTGAAAAATCTCTGCATGTGTAACTACGATTTTCTCCTCGCTGCGGTAAGTAAAATCGAAAGATTTACGACCTCTTCCTTTCAAAACGCGCTAAAATACGATTCTCTTTAGCACAATCCCAGATTTTCCAGAGATGAAAACGCTTTTCCTTCAATTCAGAGGAAAATAATATAGCTTCAGGTACTATTTTCCATTAGTTTGGAACTATAACTGTCAATATTTCCAACTACAACGAGAAATAATCATATTTAACGACAAAATTAATCAAACGGTACCGTTTAAAATTTAGACGGATTACATTATACACTCACCGGCATGAAAAACGGGCACAAGTTTTATATATTGTATTCTAGTAGACTGATTTTGATGAATTTGTAGCTAAATTATTTGGCTTTTTAATATCTCTTTCTAAATTAAACGAGGATGTTAACAAAGCAAGGAACTTAAAACTCATTTTATCATCTAGATCAATCTTTGGCCATGACTTCATAAAAAGCGCCATTTTTTAAGCTTTTCAGCGATATAAACTATATGTTTCTTTCACAAAATTACTGAGTTATAGCCAATTCTTATCTTTCTTGACTAATTTCACTTAGTTAGCCATGGAATCAAGTTCAATCGTCGTTGCTCTCAGAAATATGAAATTGTCACATTCAATCTTTGTAAATTAAAATAAACAAAAATTGTAAATAAGAGTTTTTCAAATGAAGAAAAGCGTGTAGGATTATTGGTTCAACTTTTCTTGGCCATACAGTTTCGAGGATACATTGACCGTTGACCGGTGAACGTTACTTACGTTTTTTTTAGAGAAAGGTTTTCAAGACATGTTAGAAAAGGTAAATTTATTAATACTCGCGCATTAATAGAGTGGTTCCAACATGACTTTCATTATGACACACCAACCCCATCCCCCCCCCCCACACACAATGAAAGAAATGTTTTGAAAAAATTATTTATATCATAATTATGTAGGCTCAGGGATAGAAAGAGGTGGACCGATTGCATGGGTCTCCTCGGTCACTTGACCTATCCATTTTAGATTTTTTTATGCGGTATGGTCAAAAACAAGGTTTACAAAAGAACTGGAATTGAGAGAGGCACTCGAAGAGGTGGAACAGGAGAAGTCTAATTAAGTCGACCGGTCGTTCTGTGAGAATAGCTAGAAATTCAGTTTTAAAAAGATACATTTGCGGATTTTTTGAAAATTTTCTAAAATAACTTATAGTGATATTATTTTTTTTAAATTTTAGTCTATGTAATGCAAATTGTAAAGAGCCGTTTAATAATATATTTTGTCTTTTTATAAGTAATAAATCATAACAAAATTAGAACACCATTGAAAACTTATTTCCATGGCTAACTAAGTGAAATTAGCCAAGAAAGATAAGAATTGGCTATAATTCAGTAATTTTGTGAAAGAAACATATTATAGCTTATATCGCTGAAAAGCTTAAAAAATGGCGCTTTTTATGAAGGCATGGCCAACTATGGTTTCCATTAAAAAAACATATGTTTGTGTCATAAGTCAAAAATGACAGGCTTTAGAAAAAATCGGAGAACACAAACTCATTAGGAATGTGATTATCTACAACTTTTATCTGAACACTTTTTGTCTTAAATAGATTATAATGGAATTAGGGACAATTTTTAAAATAGCCAAAATTTGTTTTTTTCGAAATATCTAGTAAGCCATGAACTTCTTCAAAAATCTGAAAGGGGCATATTTATGACCCCACAGAACTGCAATTCTTTCCCCATTTAACCGACTCTCTATTTCCAGTAGTTTCCGAGATGCCCATAGAGAACATCGTAGGAAACTTACCCTGTATATTTCACAGGGTTTTTCAAACTTTCACCAAAATATTAATATATTGTTTTCTCTCGTATAATTGACAGACGGGAACCTTCATTTTTAATTTGACAAGAGAAGCAAAAAGTCAAATAATTTAGCTACAAATTGCTTAAAAGATCAACTAACTATAAAAATACCCGAAAATTTTAAGGTGCCTGTTTTTCGTGCCGTTGAGTGTATGTCAATTTGCATTTCGTTATTCCCCCATTTTAGAATATGAAATTGTATTTAATATGATACATAACAAATAGCAATGTAGGGTTAGACATAAACCATGAAACTTTAACGTCAATTATTAAGTGATCTCAAAATAGTTACAGGTATTTTGATTTTGTCGGTGTTAAATAGCTTAAGAATTTCTTTAAATTTATATTAGATATATAAAACCAAGGATATTTTTGTGGAGAGTAACTTGATATTTTTCAAGAAAATCTCGAGATTTTTCTCCTTGTCCTCTGCCATTCGCACTTTTAAGAAAATTTCTCTACTTCCCTTTAAATTACCACCTAAAGGGCTCTCCTACTCTGCGCCTTTTATTGTTATGCCTACTTGAAAAATACAAGAAACAAAAGGACATTTTTCTTTCTATATTCTCAAGAGTCAATGAAATCTTTCAAAAATTCATTTAAAACTTTCTAAATCTTCTCTCTCTCTAAGGAATCAAGCCATTTCCATAGATTATTTTATGCAATAATAAAGAGAAATGATAATCATTTGAGTTAAGGTGTTCCTAAATTAAATTCGTCGCGGATTCCTCGAGAAAAATAAAAATATATACGAAAAGACGTCGTAAAAAAGTAATTTTTTGCGTAACAATAAAAAATTTCTTGGGATTATTTTGGGAACTCGGCAAATTCCCTGCGTTTCATAATTCACCCCGATTAATGAAATTACTTCTAAGCTTGCACGGCGAAATTCTTGTTTTCTTCCTATAAAGAATGAAGCTCTCATCTTTTAGAGATCATTTTATGTTAATTAAATGACATAAATCATAAAACAATCGATCACAATTCAAAAATAAATATCCTCAGTAAAGCAATATAAATTAACATTTATTAAAATAAATACCCGATTAAAAAAGAAATATTCATTTATCTAACTAAAATAACATTTTACAATTAATTAGAGCTTCTCCATTAAATAATGATTTAATATTTTGCCATGTTAATAAATTAAATTTAGTGTAAAAATAAGCGTGGGCACTGTTAAAATTGACGATCTTGTTGATACAAGAAATTGTATTAAAACAAACCGTTTTCAGTAATTATTAAGCTTTATTAATAATATTTATGTTAAAAATACAAACGAACATACACAAATCGCCAGTTGCTATTGTTATTTTACATTTAAAAATATTTTTCATTTTCTATTTATTTGGTATCATATGTTGATGGAAAATGATTTTTTAACGAAAATTGGAGCTATCCTATTTCTTTCGAAAAATATAATCGTAATTATCTTAGAACTAGGCATTAACTAATAAAAAATTGTATTAGTAACTAATGGCTATGTTGATAACATAATAAGAAAATTACATAGTATTTTTGTCTAGAAGATATCCTTGAGAAATAAAAAAATATATGAGGCCGTAAGTGACATAGGTCTGAACACTCTTAATAGCATCATCAATCTTTTCGAATAAGAAACAACAAAAACAACGTGGCATACTAATTTTGGAGACTATGAACGCCATGTTGATGTTTATAGCATGGTCAGTATAGTATGAAATATACTGAATGACAAAAAAAGGAAAACACCTTTAGACCTATGTATATATCAGAAAGAACAATTTTTGCTAATTTTTGCTTTTTAAAAATTGTACAAAATTTTGAATGCTTTTACGAAAAATTCCATTCTTTCTTCTTCCTTTCATTCTCATTGCAGTGCTACCTTTAATAATTAAAGCGCTACAGGCAATGACTAAAGAATACAAGGACTAATAACACCCGAGACCAAGTTGTTACCATACCTCCAAACAGTGCCGTGGCACATATTTTTCTTAACTTACCTGCTTGAAGAGATATTTATATTTTTAAAAAATGTTTTGACTACGCTTATGGTGTATGCGGTGGTATCATACTAATTAGTTACGAAAAAAACGTATTAAAATGTTAACAAAAGGTACAAAACTAGTATCGACGTATAGCACATATACATATCAAGTACAAATAATATCAGAAAAATAATTATCGAATTCCATAAGAAAAGAGGCAAAGGCCTAGCTACGTTGAAACACCCTTCCCCTTAGAACACCGAAGTTAAGCGACGCAAGGCGATACTGGTGGATGGACGGGTGACCGGTTCGAAACTCTATTCTATATATTCGAATCTATTGATTGATACATATTGCTCATTTACGCCGGTTCGAGGCAGGATGAAATCGGATATCTCGTGAGTAAGAGTTAATTTAGATACTTCCTAAGTCGGTAGGACACTGACCATGATATGGCCGAGGACCGCGGTTCGGATTCCGCGTAAACAAAGTAGGCCCCGTCCAGATTAGTCCTGGCAGCAAAAAGGAGACGTTAACTGAAATCTTTACTTTAGTTTTCAATAAGAAAACGCTAAAAAGGTGGAGTGGACTGTTTATTTACCTATGAAACGTAACTCCTGGCTCTTTCTTATCACTGCAGCTTTTACACTTGAAAGATGGACAACTAATCACCAGTGTAATCAAGTTTATACACGCACAAACTATTAAAAATCGCTAAAATTGTCGCTGATGACCAACTGATGACTCATTCGTTACATCCAAGAAAATGGCGTCTAACGTCACAAATTCTGCTGCAGTCCGTATATGGGCGTTACGTGTCTTTGTATTCTTTAGTCATTGGCTACAGGAAAGAAAGTTAAGCATGTCCAAAGGAATTATTTTTTCCTCAATTGTGTCCAGCGCCATCAATCTAAATTACACCCTGTAAATTACTGGTTAAAAAATCAAATAATGAACATTTAACGATGTAAAAGATAGCAAGTAAGAAAGGAGATATTAAAAATTGCAAAGCAATTACTCACAATAAATACGAGACGTTCGTCCAAGTAATACTTTAGAAGTGGAGTAGTAATTTTAAAGCATCGTTAAATTTTAATAAAGCTACTGCCGCTCCGGCCTGTATCTTGAAAGATAAATTTTTAATTTCCAGCTGCAAACCTTTTCCGTAAGCTATCTCAGATGCTTGTTAGAACACGTACGTTGCTATTTGCTAGAAAGAGAAATTGAACTAGTGTACTATTCTATAAGGAAATCCACAGATGTCCTTACTAGAGATACATTCCAGTTAGGGACACAGGTAAGTATTTTTTTTAATAAATTCTATTAAATAATTAAGTACCATTTTTTTGCGCGAAAAAATTTTTCGGCTTAATTCCATTTTCGAGTGACTCAGTCAACTTTAAAAATTCAATTTAGGTACAGCTTTAAACACAACGGTCTAAAACTTTGCTGTTAAGTTAACTTAAGATGATAGTTAATTTTGACATTTAATATACAGGGTGATCCGAACTGTATCTGTGGTCTGAAACTTCGGCAGCATATTCTGCAGATAATAAAAAGTAAAAAATAAGTAAAAAAGTTCGTATAGATTCATGTCCTAAAATGCTTAGTTTCGATACAGGGTGTAGAAGTTTCATTTTTATTTAGATTTTTTCCCAGTAATTTCTGAAGTAACGTCAATATTTGGATGAAAATTGGTGTCTCGGAGTTTTTTGACATGAGAAATCCGATTTTGATGTCAATATGACTCCTACATAGGGCGCCCTTACATATTTTTAACTGGTTTGAAGACTAATAACTTTTCGCACGTACCTGTATAAAACTACTGAATAAAAAAATATATATTTACGACGTTTTTTTACGTAAAAAAGTGTTTTTTTACGTAAAAATCGCTACTAGTAATAATTCTCGAAATATTTGGAATCGAAATTATCAATACCTGTCATTATTGACATAAATTAAACATGCTGACTAAATAGTTATTACACTGAAATCATAAATTTGAAGGCTCATAAATTTTAATGTTTTTGTGCCAAAAGTTCAATAGAAACAGTTTTATCCTGATTTTTTCGCAGAAAAAATTATGATTAATTTAAAAAATAAAAATTTCCCAAATTTATTATTTCAGTCAAATAACTATCTACTCAAGGTGTTTATTTTTTGTCAATAATGACATGTATTGACTATTTCCCGAGGGGTGTCTCACTATTGGAATTACCTGTACATTTTCTCGGAAGTCGCTGGCAGTCATTGGCAGTCTTATGGCAGTCGCCTATAATAATTACATGGCAGTCATAGGCAGTCTTCTTCATAGTCATTGGCAGTCGCTTAGCAGTGGAAGGATATTTTGGCAGTACGTGTACATTTTTTACCTGAGTGAGACACCCCTCGCTATTTCCATTCCTAAATATGTTGAGAACGGTTGCTCGTACCGATTTTTACCAAGAGACATTTTTTACGTAAAAAGTCACGGAAATATATATTTTTTCACTCAGTAGTTTTGTACAAGTACGGATGAAAAATTATTACTTTTCAAAGCAGTTAAAAAATATGTAGGTGGCGCCCTCTACAAGTAGGAGTCATATTGACATCAAAATCAAATTTCTCATGTCAAAAAACTTCCAGACACCAATTTCCATCCAAATATTGACGTTACTTCAGAAATTACTTGGAAAAAATCTAAATAAAAATGAAACTTCTACACCCTGTATCTCCGAAACTAAGCATTTTAGGACATAAACTTATACAAACTTTTTTACTTATTTTTATCTGCCGAAGATTCCGGAATACAGTTCGGACCACCCTGTATGTTGACAGGCACCTTCCATGTTTCTATATGCAAAACATAAAAGACAACCCTCGTAGCAAAAAATACGTAGTGCGTTTTTTTGGAGTTCCTAGTAATGCACCCTGATACGATTAAAACGTAGAAGGTGGTGACTTATTTAAGAGACGCCCTGTATAATATAAATTAGGAATGCTGGTCTAAAGCGATTATGCCAGTTTGACCAACAGCACAACATGTCCTTTGAAGCAAAGGCTTGCTCAAGCAAAGATTTATCCTTTGGGGTCAGTTGACGTATTATTACGTGTTCTATCAACTTAATGCCAAGTTTACTACACTGAATAGAACATAGTGAAGGCTACCGCACACTATCAATAATATGTGCTGCGCAGTTATTATTGTGCAAGCGTCTGGAATTACATACAAAAGCGTAAACTCGGTGTAAGATAAAGTTCGCAGCTTTGGAGTTTTCTAAAACTCCTATCACTTGTTTGAAAGGCGTTGAGTCTGTTTGTATTATATTCTGCAGCAAATAATTTATTTCTTAATATAAACGAAACTCAACAAGTCACCCTGTAAAACACATTTCAGTATAATAAATCGCATGTTTCTTTATAATTAATTCTGTTAAAATTAATTATTATGAACCCTTCGCGTGTGTTGATTTAACAGCATTTTCGAACAAGGAATAAGAACTAGCATTTGTAGAACGACAGGGAAATACATGGAATTAAAAATCGATTTCAGATTGAAACCTAAAATGTGCTGAAACAGAATCAAAATAAAATAAAACGAAAACCACTTTAGTGTCTTACCTGTGGGAATTCCAGCATTAAGGAAAAACAATCGTTAAAAACAGTGTTTCCTAAGATATCGGAGCCAAAAAAAACACCCTTTTTTAAATTAAAACATTTAGAACGTAGAATATTTGGGAAAGGGGTTCACACCGCGACCTTACAAATCTATTGTGTGCCCCTTTTTCTTGCGTTATAACGAGTTATAACTCATCATACAGCCCCAGAGCTTTGACAAGCTTCACAGAGACTAATTCTTCATGTTCAATATCGGCAGTACCAAAGTATATAGCACGAATGGTTGTCGTTTGGGCCCCACACAATCTGCATTCGCCGTTGTTTCTTAGCTTCAACCTACTGATAGCCTAAGAGCTGACGACATATTTAGAAAACATATTTTAGACAAGCTAGAATAACTAAAAATGTATAGTTTATTAACTGGTGAACCCAGAATCCTAAGTCTGGCTGGGGGGTTGGGGGTATTTCGCTACTGCGCAACCCATAACATTTGCGAAAAAATAAATCCAAAAAACATTCTTTAGGCAACTTGAAATTTGTTTATTCTTAAATTTTAGCATCTATTTAACCTAGAAATAAGTATGCCAGACTTTTTTTTCGGGTTTAAAGTGTAACCAGACCATTCCAAATATGTTTAATTATTATACCTGGAAAACATACTTAGGCATTCTAAAATTTTTACAGCGTGTTTATTAGATGATATTAAAAAATATGTGTTAATTGCCAGACGAATTCAGTGGGATGTAATACTTGCCAGACGCGAATAAATATTTTAAATGAGCGCGATAAGAAAGTCTTATGAGTATCTATAAGCGCGAGAAAGATAGTTTATTGAGACCCGGTCGGCAGCCGATGCGGCTAACGTAACAGTATTTTCTAATAATAATTAATTTTTTGGCTCCCCATTTACTATTGGTCAGCTTCCTTATAAGGGAATTTCGTGTTTCTATTTTGCGTGTTTTTTCGCAGTGATATTTATAAGTCAATGTTCTGTCCAGCACGACGCCAAGATAGGTAGGCTTATCTGTGTGTTCTAGTAGTGACCCGTCCCATGTAACATTAAGTCTGCGGGTCGCCTGTCGCGAATTAAGGTGGAATGCACTCACTTTAGTTTTGGTGGGGTTGGGTTTTAAAGAATTCTTTTTGTAATAGGTTGACTTTGTTTTTAGGGCGCTTTCTAGTTTCTCCTCGATATCTTCGAACCATTGCCTTCAACTGTTATTGCTAGGTCATCTGCATATGCAAAGGTTCTAGTGTTATCTGGAATAGGTTGGTCATTTGTATATATGTTGAAAAGAATTGGTACCAGCACGCTCCCTTGTGCCAACCCATTCTTCTGGTTTCGCCATCGACTCTTTTTGCCCTCGAGCGTCACGAAAAACTGCGTTTTAGAGCAAGGATTCGAGTATCTTGACTAGGTGGTAATCTTTCAAGGTCTCATTGGCTTTATGCAGTAATATCTTGTGGTTTACCGTGTCATAGGCGGAACTTAGGCCGACTAGGGCCAGCCCTGTGATGTGTTTATTCTCAAAACCCTCCTCGATATGTTCTGTCAATGCGAGGATTTGACTGGTGCTTTCCAGGTCTGAATCCTGCCTGTTGTGGAATCAGCTTTGAATCGACGGTCTTCTCTATTCTGTAGAGGATTAGTCTTTCGTAGAGCTTAAACAGATGGCAAAGGAGGGATATGGGTCGGTAGCTTTTCGGAGACTCTGGATTTTTCCGGGTTTAAGGAGAGCTTTTGACTTCCGCCACAGTTTTAGAATTTGAAAGGTTTCGCGACATACGTTGAAAAGTTGAAGTATCCATTCTTTGGTTCCAGGACCGACATTTTTGATCTGTTCCACGCACATATCGTCAATCCCAGCGGCTTTTCCATTCTTCATGGTATTTATACCATTGTTCAACTCTTTCATGGTAAATGATTTCTGGAAGTTGGTGTTTTCAGTTGGTATTATGCGTTTGATTTTGGTTTTCTGGCGTTTGGAGTTGAATTTGCCATTTAGAAGGATTTGGTTGGCCACATGATTGGGTGTTACATTGGCAGGGGCCTTGCTTAGCTTTGGGTCACCATCCAGTTTCTTGATTAGATTCCAAGCTATTTTACTACTATGAGACATGTCCATTCTATCCAGGGTTTCTATCCATTTCTTCTAACGTGCCTCGCTGAGAGCTGTCATTAAAGCTGTTCCGCAGGTGATGATTTGATCGCTGAATGGATCTTCCGCAAACAATTGTTCGTACCGCTCCAGGGTGTCCTTTGAGGCATTCGAAATGAAAACAAAAATAATCACATTAAAGAGTTTTACTCAACGAAAAAACGGATTTAAAAATCACTAAGCTTGTAAAGCCCACTCCTGGGCATTATGTATAAATAAGAGATGACAAACGAAAAGCTTAAAAGTCCCTAAAACGCAAAGGGCTAAATTTCAATACCATAAGTAGTGCCCAAAAATAAATCGTTAAGCTTAATAAAAAAATACAGATACCTAGTTGATTAGTAGGTTTGATAATGATAGTTTATATCTAAAATTAATTTATTTTATTTAACGTTATTAAATTTTGCTCGATACTATTTCAATGTATTATGAATAGGGTTTAATTAACCATCCCTTTTATTACCTAATTATGAGATATCAAATTTTATTATTATTATCGTGTATATTGGTTTGGTTTATTATACAGTTATTTGCTTAGCCCCCCCCCCATATCAAACTTTATTAAATATTAATTTACGCAATATTGTTTTATAACGTTGCGAATTATTAATAACTTATAAGCCTGATAAAATTCAGTTAACCAATGTTTAATTCCAACAAATCATTTTTCAAATAAATTCAGATTTTATTTACGTCCATAGAAAATAATATTTTCTACATTTGTACTAAACGTTTCATTTTTAGTTCCGAGAAAAATAGAATTTATTTTTCAAGACAAAAGTATTTGCTCTCAACATTCAATCCCTACGAGTTACATGCGCTGAATGCATCGTTTGTTTACTGACAATTTATAAAAGAATTAAGTAACTGAATGGTTTCTTTATAATGGATCATATTTTTAGAAAACTTTGCAAGAATTACACTTTATATTTTTCTAATAATTTTCAAACGCATTGGAGAAAAAAGTAATATTACTAAGCACTTATTAAGTACCACGTAATTTAGTTAACGCGAGTTTTAGTATCATTCATTCTATAATTTCCTTTATTTTATCTTCTGTTGACACTATATTTAATATAACACATTAATTGATGTATAACTGCGTACACATAAAAATATATATGCATTTGAATAAAACATATTTGCTTGTTATTAAATTTCTGCCAAATATATACATATACGCAAAGAAGTAATTTAAATATGCATGAATGTTTTCCAGCGAACACAAAGCATATGATTATATCAAAAATTTCGAGTTGTACCTCGCATATTGTTATATTTTGTACGTAGTCTCTTATAGAACAAATTTAAATTTTGTTTTATCTCAATTATAAAACACACGTATACATATTAAAGAAATGGCGCTAACAAAAATATTTCTATTCTACTGGACGGATACAATGTTGATGTGCAATAAAAACATTAATGGGTTATTTTATGAGTTGCTTCTATGCAGATCAGTGTGGGTGCACCATTAACAAGTATGTCTAGACCCAATGTAAACACGGCCATTTATTGGACAATGTTGTATTGCATTTTTAACACCGGTCAATGTATTACGTCACTGGATTCATAATAATTTTTGAAGTTTTAGCTCTCATGTGTATTCTTCTAGAAAATGAATTGGCCATCATATGTTGACAGATTATGAAAAATACCTTTTGGTCTTTTTAAGCTTATATCATGGCTAAGGCCTGTAACAGAGAAAGGTGGTGGATTAATGAGCGACTTAGTAACGTCGGCGATGGCATGGTGCGACGGTTTCACCCTTCCGTTAGTAGTTCCGTTAAACGATTGGTTACAACCGCCTCTACCGACACAATCAAAAATAATGACTACGCCAGATGTTAGACTAATTGAATGCACTCCAAACGGTCAACATGTAGTCGTTGTAGTTGATACAGATCCACAACTATGGCACATTATGACGAATCAGTTAGTTCATGTGTTTAAAGGTAAGTTAATGATTTTCTGGATTAGTAAAAATAGAATTAACAATCTGCTCCACTCAAACAAGATCAACAAATAAAATCGTAAATAAATAACATTTAAGAAAGAGATCAGAATTCAGGTTTTGTTAGCAGAATATATTCGAACGTCAAATAAAAATAAACCTAAGAGAACGAATGAAAAGCTGGGCAATTATTTTTTTACTTGAATGCCTCCAACGTATCTATCCACTAGAAATATGTGCCCTCGAATGTCTCATTCCTAGATTTAACAATTGAAAACTCAATTATTCCTGTTTATTTCGAAATAACTATGAAACATTTTAAAAAATGTCAGTTGCGGAAAAAGGTAGAATATTTATTTTGTAGATTTTTCTCAAATTAGATTTTCCTTAAGCGTGGTCCAGACGCAACAACTTATCGTAAGATTTGACTGCGTCGACAAAACGTTGCAGGTGAAAAGGGCAGATTTTTACAGGTTTAGGTACCTTGGCTTTGTGAGAAAATATAAATTTCTTGGTTCGTTGTTTCTCGTAAGACGACCATGGCATATATTTTCTTATTCTACTTTTAATTAGTCAATAACATCAGTTTTAACAAAATCGGTGACACCACGAAAACCGTCAATTTTCATACCTATATGGAAATAAGTCGAAAAACTTGCCAATTTTTGCCTATTTTTTACACATTTTCAAAGGTCTTTGGAAAAATAGTAATCATAGCCATAAAATAATGAAAATTTCAGCATTTGTAGGAAATTTTATGTAGATTCGGAATATATACAGTTTTAAAAGTTCAGTTATCTAGGTTTTGTGAGAAAATTATTATTTTGGACCCTTATTTTCAGCTATTTTTGATGAAGAATAAAACGTCCCCCGTATCTCTTACTGTTCTCGTAAGACTAGCATGGACTATATTTTCTTATTCTATGCCTTTTAGTTAGTAAATAACATCAGTTTTAACCAAATCGGTGACACGACGAAAACCACCAATTTTCATGAGCCATTTTCACCATTTTTACTGTCAAAAATAATATTATGACTGTTTTAATACATTGCCCCAATAAAAAGGCGAAATGTCAGTAGATTTTATTGTTAATAATACACGGTTGCCCGATATAACATATATAGTAAAATAAAAATACAGAAAATATATTTTTATGATTGGTATGAAACTTATTTTTAAGAGCTTAGAAAAATAGTACACTTTAACATAAAATTATGAATGTTTCAGAGTTCGTAGGAAATTTTGTGTAGATTTAGAATATATACACCTTTAAAGATCGCGCACACTATACCTGCACGGACCGGCACGGACCAGACCAGTAAAATCTACCGGTGAAGGTGACCGTGTTATTTAATAGAGTAGAGCACACTAGACCAGTACCAGCACGTACCGCCACAAGCCACGACCGTCAAAATAGGTCGTGTCGGTCAGGGACAAATATGACCGGCAATATTTATGCCTGGTCGTGCTGGTCCGACCTAATGTGCGCACCGGCGAACCAGCACACCTCCCAAACATGCAAATATTGAAGGGTTTGTCAGTATTTCGAGTACGCTAGCTGGCTCAAGTTGCATGATGTAGGTTAGATTTCGTTTATTTTTGTTCGAACCTTTAAATCGTTTTAAATATGAATGAAAAAAAGCTTATTTTACTGGTACAAAAGTATTCAGAGCTGTGCGATACGAGCCAAGCATTTTATATATAGAGACCAAGAAAGAAAAGATGCAATATGGGAGTCGATAGCAAAAAAAAATAATCAAATTTGATTTGTGACATTCGAAAATATTGGAAAAACTTTTCTTCGAATCTTTTTAATTCAGGAAACAAATGATGAAATTCGCCATATTGCTTTCTCTTTTGATTTATAGGGTGAACCCAAAATCTTCTTTTTTTTCTTAGCTTCCTTCTCTTCCTCCTCTTCTTCACACAACATGGCTAAAATAATAATTTCTTCCTCTGAACTACTCATTTTCAATACTTCTATGTTAGCGTGCAACATAGAAGTAGTTGAGCCTTGACAAATGTACTTTTTTCGAAACTCTCGCTTATGTTGCTGGTCTGTGGCGGTAAAGTGTGCGATGTCATGCAGGATGCAGGTTTGTGCTGTGCTGGTCCGTACTGGTCCGTGTAGGTATAGTGTGCGCGATCTTTTAAAGGCTTAGGTACCTTGGTTTTGTGAGAATTTTAATTTACTGAACCATTCTTTTTGGGTTGTTTTTGATAATGGTTAAAAAAATCCCCTTATATCATTACTGTTCTCTTGAGACTACAATGACCTATATTTTCTTATTCTACGCATTTTGATTAGTAAATAACAGTTTTAAGAGAATCGGTAACATGAAGAAATTCGCCAATTTTCATGACTATATGTATGGATAAAGTAAACAAAAAGACCATTTTTGGCTATTTTTTCACATTTTCAAAGGCCTTAAAAAGATAGTAATCATGGCCATAAAATTATAAAAATTTTATGCAGATTCAGAATATATACACCTTTGAAGGTTTAGGTACCTTGGCTTTGTGAGAAAATTAATTTTTTGGACCCTTGTTTTTTAGATAGTTTTGATGAAGGATAAAACGTTTTCCATATGAATTACTGTTATCTTAAGACTTCCATGGATTATATTTTCTTATTCTATACCTTTTAGTGAGTAAGTAACCAAATCGACACCTTTCGTGACTATATGTATAGAAAAAAGGTAATATTTTTTCTTAGTCTACTGTCCACATGCTAAGTTTTATCTGCAACGTTATGTGGACGCAAGCAAATCGTTGCGTCAATTTTTTTAGAAGCAAAAACCCTAATCGACTTCAAGTCAAATTAAGGCCTAATTACATGGAACGAAGTATTTAATTTCAGTAGCATACAAATCCGTAATAGACTGGCAAACAGTTGTCAACATTAAATCAGAGTAGACTTAATTGACAAGCCAATCTAACAAGCCATGCTGTGTGTTTAACGTGTATTAACACCTCAATAAGCTCGGTAGCTTATTCAAGAAAATAATATAGCAAGACTGTTTGGGCAACGTATATCGATCAGATTTGAATAATTCAGAGGCATAAGTAGAGAACAGTAGTCGAAAAACAATTTTTTTTCAATGAATATAAAGGAATACGACGTAAAAAACTAAAATATCGGTTCAATTTTATGTAAAAAGAAAGATTATAAAAATGCAGAACAAAAACCTCTTTATGTAGTCAAATAAGACTGTTGACCAGTTGAAAAATTGCAGCATAAATTTCGAAAGCCATCGTCTTCTTGTCGGGAATTAAGAAAGTTTTTCGACATCTCTATTAGGTTCATTTTAAAGTCAACGGAATAATCTCCCGCTACTTTTACTCTTTGAATTGGTTTATTTTTCACTTGGTCATGAATTAATGAACACTGCAAATCTAATTGGTGTTAAAGCTTGCAAAGGAAATTCATCTCAACCACGCTGACTCCAATCAAAATAACTAAGAATTTTTACACATTATAACATTATATTATGTTTCTTAGAGATATTTTTTTATAATAATTCTATGTAATTCTGTTAACCCCCCAAACAGAACCCCCCCTCGAACATAATGAAAGTAAGAACAGCAAACTACAATAATCATTATTATAAAACATTCAGAAGAAACTAGAAATAGAAAGCAAGAAATTAAAATGATACATTTATACCTTTTCTACTTAATATTCTACATTTTCTACGCACTTTTCTACATACACGTAGAAAATTAATTTTCTACGCGTCGTTTCCCAACCCTGCTTAGAGTGATTTCATTTTTGGTTAAAATTTCAGACTATGAATAACAAGACATTGTTATTTCAAGAGATTTTCGAAAAAAATATTCGGATATTGTTATAAAAACAAATGATATTTCGATTTTGAACTGTATCTTCAAAAAAAAGCTCTGAATTTATCGCCACTAGAAGAAAACCTCCAAAGACTCACCGTTACAGCAATATTATTTATTTATATTATAGATTGAATTAAAAAAAAACTCTTTTATTTTTCGTTTAGGGGCGATTGGTTATTTGGGTACGTCGCGTGTCGTTGGGAAAAAAAGCCAGAACTCTGTTTTAACTGTATGTTGTAATAGAAAAATCAACTCTCTAATTATCTATAAAAGCCTTTGGGAAAATCGGCCCTATAGAAACTAAATATTTCCGTTAGATACACCAGTCGACTAAATTACAGTGAAATAATAAGAGTTTGAGCACTTTACGGAACGAAGCAGATTCAATTAAAACTATTTTTCTTATTGAAAACTAAGCAAATTTAACTTGGGGCAATTTTCGACGTTGAAACTGCGAGAGTTGCCGATAAAATTGAATAAAAATAATGGAAATTTTAGGTCATGCGGACAAAGTAAACTGTATGGCAGTTACCAAGCAGAGCCAATATTTACTAACCGGATCAGACGATATCAGCATAATAGTTTGGGATTTGAAGGGATTAAATCTCAAGTTAAAAATATCGGAGCATATAGCGCCGGTACTGTGTATCACCAGCGCCCTGAACAATTCCGTCATTATAAGCGGGGGTGAAGACAGCAGTATTATTATAAGTTCCCTAGGCACTGGGAGGGTAGTTACCAAAATAGATCACCACAGGGGCCCTGTTACTGCTATAAAGGTAAATATTGTATGCTACAGCACGAGCAATTTCCAACAACAAATACTTCCCATGAGGTAGTTTAGCAAACACATTTAACAGTTCAAACTCAACAATTAGAGAACACCACATTATTTCTCAAGAATCACCCTAATTAATTAAGGCTTCTTACGAAAATACAAAACAAAAATGAGAAAAACGAACATACCCAAGATGTACACACCAAATGTAAACAGAAAATTGCTAGGGCGTCATTATTTTATTAAATAACTTTATTAACGAATATTATATACAGGGTTGTTCACCACATACGACACGGAGTATTGTAGCTAGACGATTATATTTTTACAAATTTCGGGTTTTGGGTTCGATGAAGGACTATTAGAGGTACAATTTAAAAATAATTTTACAAGATACAGGGTGTCCCAAATAAGTAAAAAATATCAAAGTTGTATTTTTTTAAATGGAACACCCTGTATATTATTATATTTTTAGTTTCTACGGTTAAAATAAAGGTAAATTTGATTAAGGTTTATTATACTTAAACCTTACCGTTTTTGAAATATTTTCAATTTTGTGAAATTGCAGTAAAAATTTTAAGGCTTCATTTCTCCAAGGGTATCAAAGTTTTTAATACTAAATATTTACTGAAGTTTATTTATTGATCAGTTATTGTGTTGCAATAATAAAAAATAATACTACCCTATACAGAGTGTCTAAAAAATTTATTTTAAATAATTATTAGGTTCAAACGGCAATAACTCTCTTTAATTTAAAATGAATGCCCTGTATATTTTAGGAGAATCAGATGCACAATTAAATTGTCTATTAAATTGTATTATACCATTTTTACCTACCGGTAGTATTATTTTATTATTGCACTGCACAATAACTGATCAGTAGATAAACTTCAGTAAATATTTAGTACACTGGAGTGGTCGTTACCAAAATAGAACACCACAGGGCCCCAGCCACTGGAGAAATGAAGCCTTAAAATTGTTGCTGCAGCACAAAATTGAAATTATTCTCAAAACGCCAGGTTAAGTATAATAAATCTTAATCAAATTTCAAACTATTTTAATCGTAGAAACTAAATTATTAATATACAAGGAATCCATTTAAAAAATATAACTTTTGATATTTTTTTTACTATTTGGGACACTCTGGTATCTTGTAAAAGAATTTTTAAATTGTAACATACCTAGTCCCTTCATCACTCCAAATGTAAACAGAATTTGTAAAATCTCATCATTAGCTTTACAATACTCCGTGTCGTATGTGGTGAACGTATGTGGAGAATCGCTATACCGGGTGCGTCTCAAAAGTGGCTCACCCCTATAACTTTTTTATTTTATCAGATAAAAAAACGAGATTTGGTATGTTAGAATATGACATAAATTAGGATTGATGGACGTATTTAATTCTTTTCGGCCACTTCCTGTTTCACCGGAAATGACTACAACTTTTTAAATGGCACCCTCGGTATTTTTTTACTTTATTCGATAGAAAATGACATTCTGAATAGAATGACATGTCATAATATGTCAACTTTTGACATTTTTGCTTAAATCAAAATTAAATTTTAAATTTCAATCTAGAGTGCCATGGATGTGTTAAAAACACTAATTTTTAATTAAGGAGCCTTGGGAAAATAGATTTGATCGTCTAATGTTTTTCGTGTCTTATCCTGGCGGGTTAAAAGATGCCCAAATCGTATTTTTAATCATATCTCAATTTTTTCAAATGGAACAAGGGTGGCTCATTAGCATATTTGGAAAAAGCATTTTCTTACGAGTAATTTGGTACCACACACTTGGTACTTCGAGTCAAATTGTCGTTTGGTTGCAATTTCAAATAAACCATATTCGAAAATGTCCAAAATTGACATATAATATGTCATTCTATTCAGAGTGTCATTATCTATCGAATAAAACAACAAAACACCGAGGGTATCATTTAAAAATCAAAAGTTGTAGTCAATTCCGGTAAAACAGGAAGTGACTAAAAACAATTGAATACGTCACTCAATCCTAATTTATGTTATATACTAACAAACCAAATCCCGTTTTTTTATCTGAAAAAATAAAAAAGTTATAGGGGGTGAGCCACTTTTGAGACGCATCCGGTATAATGATTATAGTATTTCATTAATTTATAACGTTTTTATTTATTAAATAATTAAAATTAATAAAATAAAATTATTGAATTTATTAAATAAGATTATTAACGAAGATTATATATGATTACTATGTAATGATTATAGTATTTCAATAAATTATAACAATTTTATTTATTAAATAATTAAAATTGTTAAATTTATTTATTAAATAAGTTTATTAACGCAGATTATATATGATCATTATGTAATGATTATAGTATTTCATTAAATTATAACGATTTGGTCGCTACACCTCTTTTATTTATGTTTCTGAATCAATAATTCGCTTTGAATAAAAATGACCGTCTAATGTTTTTAACATAACATTTTTTGTTGGGTCAAGACAAATCAATGCTTAGTTGCTTTTATACATGTCTATGGTAGGTGACATCTCATGGTGACATAATGGTTTCTGGCAGTAAAGATGGAAAAGTTTGTCTATGGTCATTAAACAATTACAGTTTGCTAAACACCATAATGATAACCTCTCCAGTTCAAATGCTAGACGTATCCATGGATTGCATTTGGCTAGTAGCTTGTTGCAAGGATAACAAAGTCTACATCAAAACTGTAGCAACTGGAACGGATGTTCACACAATTATTTTAGAACACAAAGCAAAGGTAAGAATCTTTAAAATCAACCAAGAACAATATCCTAACTATTAAAATTACTTATAAATACAGGGTATCCCAGAAAAGTAGGCATGGGGACACTTGAGCCCAAGGTCAGCCCATATTTTTCCCTAAATTTAGGGAAAAATTTTGGGCTCAAGTGCCCCAATGCATGTAAATCTTCTAAAACACACGGCATCACTTGCCGTGTGTTTAGAGAAATGCGACGTTGCCAAATCTAAAAATCAGTAGATTTAGGGAATTTACATATAACCCATGTTATAAGATTTACATGCATGGGGGCACTTGAGCCCAAAATTTTTCCCTAAATTTAGGGAAAAATATGGGCTGACCTTGGGCTCAAGTGTCCCCATGCCTACTCAGAAATAAGTGTAAGTATTTTAACTTGTAATATAATTCGACCCCAGAAACAAAAAATCTGGTAATTGCTTGGTATTTTCGGTTGATTATCGACTACAGCCGGCGGCTCTCAAAATGTTGACATTATTTTTAAATTTTCAAAGTAAAATAACTCGAATCTTATTAATATGTTTTAAAAATAGTAAAGAGAAAATATGATTCTTTTGGCCAGATCGAACCCTTAAAATACTTGCGCTTATTTCTGGGACACCCTGTATAAATCACGTGACTTTAATAATAAACAAAATAATCAAGCCGTATTCTAAAGAAATACGAAAGTACGGATGTGGGAAAATATAGTAGCAATAAATTCATTCACATTGGGATAATGGGTTTTGGCGTATTTTCATTTCATTTGAATATTTGTTTTCCTATAAATGTTGCATCGATATATACTTGTAAAAACAAACAAATTGAATGCCGATGGAAACGCAAAACGTATTGTCCGAAATAAAGGGATTTCCCGTTTTTGCTTCTACCTCTGTTTTTTTTATGACAGTTTATTATATTTTTATCGATACACCTGGAAATCAACGAGTCGTTAGAAAAAGTGCGGCTTAAATATTAAAAAAAAAATCCGTGTTAATATAAAAATATATATGTAAATTCCGAGTCTCAAAGTTCTTAGAAATTTGATGAAAAATAGTAAATGGAGTTCACGAATATTGGTACAGACTTGTTTTAATAACACTTAAAAAGCGTATATTCGAATTTCATTCAATAATATAAAACTTTTTTAAATATTAAAAATCCTATTTTAGATATTCCGATTTGAATTCGAAGCTATTCTTCATATACAAACGCGTTTTAATAAATTATGAAATTTAATACATGAAAAATACAATTTCCAGGCATCATTTATTAAATTTTATATCTCACACTTTCACTGCCTCAGCTGTACCTTTCCTAAAATTTCAAATGGCAACCCTATTTCCTGATGTGTTAGTTGAAAGGTCATAAAGACCCATATCTACCCACTTTGGTAAAATTGATGTGGGTTGTAAAAGTCAAAATTTTCAAGATAAAAACTTAAATGCCGTTCGAACTTAAGTAAAAAAGTTCCACACAAGGAAATAGGGTAAAACTGTAAAGAAACTATCTTGTGTCTATCGTTTTTTAATTTAATAATAATTATATAATAACAATTTTTAAATAAATAAGTAATGTCTTGTTCTGGTTTATTCACAGGTACGATCACTGTGTATAACTCAAGATAGTTGTCGAATTGTGATGGGATGTTCAGACAAAAAAGTCTATATTTACGATATTCACAGTGCAAAATTAATTAAAACCCTGTCTGGTCAAACTGGGGAGGTTTCTTCAGTTAAAGTAACTGACAGGGATGATTTTCTACTCACAGCAGGTAAGAAAAAAAATTGTTTATAGACTCAGATGCAAAAACAACGCAACGGAGAAATTTTTGGTAAAATTTAAAGTGTTATATTTTTGTTATGTTTAGACCTATTTTTATTTCAGTTAGGGCAAAAAAACAACCCCTCGATTATCCCTGTATAATATGCCAAATACTAAAATTTATAAAAAACCGAGTTTACGAATTAAAGTTGATATAATTATACCGGGTGCGTCTCAAAAGTGGCTCACCCCTATAATTTTTTTATTTTTTCAGATAAAACAACAATATTTAGTATGTTAGTATATGATATAAATTGGGATTGACTGACGTATTCAATTGTTTTCGGTCACTTCCGGTTTCACCGGAAATGACTACAAGTTTTGATTTTAAATGACACCCTCGGTTTTTTTTACTGTATTCGATAGAAAATGACATTCTGAATCGAATGACATATCATATGTCAATTTTTGACATAGTCACTCAAAAACAAATTCTATTTTAAATTTCTAGGGTGCCATGGCTGTGTTAAAAACACTAATTTTTAATCAAGGAGCCTTGGAGAAATAGATTTGATCGTTTAATGTTATTAGTGCCTTGTCCAGGCCGGTTAAAAGATGCCCAAATCGTATTTTTAATCATATCTCATTTTTTTTCAAATGGAACGAGAGTGTCTCATTAGCATATTTGGAAAAAGCATTTTTTACGAATAATTTGATACCACACACTTTTAGAAGATACTTCTACTCACTTATAAACCATATGCCAAAATGTCAAAAGCTGACATATGATATGTCATTCGATTCAGAGTGTCATTTTCTATCGAATAAAGTAAAAAAATACCGAGGGTGCCATTTAAAAATCAAAAGCTGTAGTCATTTCCGGTGAAACCGGAAGTGACCGAAAACAATTGAATACGTCAATCAATCCCAATTTATGTCATATACTAACATACCAAATATCGTTGTTTTATCTGAAAAAATAAAAAAGTTATAGGGGGTGAGCCACTTTTGAGACGCACCCGGTATAGAGCTTGCCAATTTGACCAAAAATTTATCCGTTGCGTTTTTTTTTCATCTGAGTGTATATGTGTTACGTATGTAACCAGCTAAAGCTATATTTAACTATTTATATCTTCTTGGAAATAATTCACCATAATAATTCATAAAAAGATTTTCACCGCTGGAAGAAAATTTACAGAAATTATTAAAAAAATAAAAAATAATAAAAAAATAATTTTATAATTTTTTTTATTAAGTCATTTTTTGTTGAAAACACCACTGCGTTGATTGTATTGTCTAAGTACAATAGAAGGTATACATCATCTCATCGTCAAAGGAAAGAAACAAAAAAAATATTTAAAATATCTAAATACAACTACTCAAAAATACTTTAGTTTTTTTACAGATACGGTCTATTATAAACCTTTGATGTTCTGTTAAAATTACATTATAGGAAGTAAAACTTTCAACTAACAATTATTACTCGTGATAACAATTATCTTAACCTTTCTGTATATGATTATTTTTCAATTATCTTTATTAAAATCAAAAAATCAAAGTGCAATACATTTATTTATATTAGATTAGATTAAAAAATCCTCTTTTATTTCTTTTTTTTTTGTAATATATAAATATTACCTTGTATAACAAGAACAAAATATTAAGAGATAAAAAGATGGATGGATGAGAGATACCTGACATATTAAAAAATTCCTGAGAAAGATTGTAGGCGTTTCGGAGTGTGTCTGGAATTATAAGTGGAAAATATGGTCCCTTTATATACTGTCCACCTTCAAATAAAACCAAAAAAAAAATGCTCTTGTCACCCTCGCCCCGTATCCTGATAAACATGACGTATTTCTATCGGATATTCCATGTTTATTTCTATATTTTTTTATGTAAATTTTAGGGTAAAATACGTGGAGAAAATACGGTATTCGACAAAAAGAATTATTCATTTGATTGATCTAATCCAGCGTAAAAAAAATAGAAAAGAAAAAATTCAAGAGGTCAAATAGTTATTTAGTTAAACTGAGCAAAAAGAAAAAAAACTATTTGAAAGGTGTAACAAAGTTTACAGACTTGTTTGAAAAGAAAAAACTTACGAAAACCTTTTAATTCAAGGTTATCCCTTATAAAGTTTGATCGGTTAGTAGAATATTAAACGCCGTATTTACTACTCCGGACTATTTATCATATTAACGTTAGAAAGAGAATTTTTTATTATATTCTGGTATCTAAATTATTCGTCTCATAAAAATACCGAGTAATAAAAAAATTAAAATATTTTCTTTCTCTGTTTCCAATTCCAAAATCCATTCCCCACCCCCAGCATTACGCTCTGGTGATATTTCCCACTTTCTAATTTACTGCGCCAACCCAAATTGTTTTTTTTTTGCTCGGACAAAACAACGGAAAGGAAGAAAAAACAGAGAATTCCCCCGAATCACGAGACGAAAGCTGATAATTTTCTTGGCTTTATTTAAAATTCTGGACCTGATGCTATCCAGAGATCAGTAATGGCCTTTTATCAGAACCCCATTGTATAACCTTCGAATCAACCTGGCTCAAACTCTTAAGACGCTGCCAGATTCGATATACAGCAATGGACATAAATAAATCTAGATTTTTCTTTATTTATTTTTCTTTTACTTTTACCCTTGTTTATATATTCTTAAAGTTGGTCAACCGACTAGACAAAATGTGCTGCTAACTGGAGGACAAATCGTGAACCTTTCGGGGCGGAGTCAAAAATTTGTTTTTTTCGAAATATCTAATAAGCCTTGAACTTCTCCGAAAAATCCGAAAGGCGCATATTTATGACCCCACAAAACTGCAATTCTTTCCCCATTAACCGACTCTCTATCTCCAGTAGTTTCCGAGATGCCCATAGAGAACATCGTAGGAAACTCCCCCTGTATAATATTTTGAACCTAACTATTGTTATTATTTGACTAGTTTAATTTGATTAATAAGGCTAGATTAATTTAATTTCAAATAAATTTGATCAGATTTTTTTTTCGTATATTCTGCTACCAGAAAACCAAGATTATATGATAACGCACTATTCAACGAAGTTGAAGGAAGATATTGTGTATCTATCACAATACTTAATAGAACTACTACAATTATTACAAGAAAAACAAAAAGAAGAAGTACCCAAATACCCCTTCACCTACTACTCAACTACAAAATAAACGAATATAATCTCTTAAAACACTACACAACTACTTATTCTTGTATTCTACACTGAACAAATTATCAAACTTACTAATTTATCAAATAAAAAGAAAAAATAACAAAATTATCCCTTCACCTACTACTTAACTACAAAATAAACTATAAAAACACTACTAAACTATTTTTGGTAGGCTACACTAACATGCTACACTAAACACTTTAATTAAACTTAATAAATTAATCTAATTTTACACTACAACTACAACTGCAAAGAAAAAAGAAATAAGAACATTTTCTAAAACTAGAAGGAACAGAACTTCCATACGTGCGACCAGGATAATAGGTCAAGGGGACAAAGAATATTAAATACTTTAAAATGTGCATTCAGAAAGAAAAAATACCTGGAAAATTATCTGAACAAACATTTTTATTTCTTATCAGTGAGAAGCATCGGCCTTGTCGGCCTTGAAGAATTTGTCGGGTATTTACAATGGTCGAATTGTATAATTGCCAGCTTTTATAGCATATCTAATAGATAAAAAGTATCTGGTCGATTAGTAACCAATTGGCACAGTCCGAAAATTATCGATTTTTATTTTCTCTGTTTTTATTGGTAGCTTCAAAATTCAGAGTAACAAAAAAAATATTTCTGGAGGGAAACCGGTCCTGCCATCTAGTAGTCTTAGTCCATAAACGTCTTAGGTTGATCTGCTTTAAAAATATATATACAAGGCTTTTACTTAAGTCGTTTCTAATAATTCTCTTTTCACTTACATATTTTTTCCTAGTAAGGTTTACGATAAAATTCATATAAGTTCCTATTTTTTTAGTGACTTTGTATTCAAAACTGAACCAGAAAAAAATAGAAGAGTTACTTTTAAATTTTTAATCAAAAATGCTAATAAAAACCTAGTTGTCACCGAAAACTAAATAACTGTCAGGAATAATATTTTTAAAAGATTTTATATCAAGAAAGTCATAATTTCCACTTTGAAAACGATTAAAATCATATTTACAAATTATAAAACTCGGCCAAAACTTCTCGTTAAATGCTTAGAAATAGAAACCCGAAGTAAATTATAATACAAATTGAATTGTAAACTTCAGTGAGATATGATTTAACACGATTTATACCAATCTGAAGAAAATTCCTAGCTTTAACCTCTTTAATTTCATGCTTTATATTTGTTTTTCGACGTTTAATCGCATTTGGATTTTTTTCAGGAGGTAATCGAATATTGTTCTACCCTTTTCGAAGCACCGACCACATAAAGAGTTTCTTAAAATTAAAGAAAAAGACACATCATCACTTGACAGCCCATAGTGGTTTTATATCTTGCTTGGACATTTCCCGAGATGGTCAGTTGTCAGTGACCGGGGCGTCAGACAATTTATTGAACGTATGGCAGTTAAATAATCAGGAATTAGTACTGACACTGAACGGCCATACGGGACCTGTTACAGCAGTGAGCTTTGCACCCAGTGCATTATTCGTTGCATCAGGGTCTGAAGACAAAACAGTCAAAGTTTGGGGATTGACATTAGGAACACTTGTATTGACGTTTTCGGTAAGTAAAAGAGAGAATAAACAGGGTGGTCTGAACTGTACTCCGGAAACTTCGGCAGCATATTCTGCAGATAAAAATAAGTAAAAAAGTTCCTATTAGTTTCGGAGATACAGGGTGTAGTGTAGAAGTTTCATTTTTATTTCGATTTTTTCCAAATCATTTCTGAAGTAACGTCAATATTTGGATAAAAATTGGTCTCTGGGAGTTTTTTGACATGAGAAATCTGATTTTGATGTCAATATGACTCCTACTTGTAGAGGACACCCCTACTTATTTTTTAACTGGTTTAAAGAGTAATACTTTTCGTCCGTACCTGTATAAAACTACTGAGTAAAAATATATACTTTTACGGCGTTTTTTACATAAAAAGGGACTTTTGGTAAACATTTCTGCGAGTTCACGAGATATTTGGAATCGAAATTATCAATACCGGTTGTCATTGATGTTGACTAAATAACGATGTTGACTAAATAATTATTAGACTGAAATCATAAATTTGAAATGTTTTTATGCAAAAAGTTTATAATTAATTTAAAACAATAAAAAGTTCCCAAATTTATAATTTCAGTCAAATAACTATCTACTCGACTTGTTTATTTTTTGTCAATAATGACATGTATTGACTATTTCCATTCTAAATATCTTGAGAACAATTGCTCGTAGCGATTTTTACCAAGAGACATTTTATACGTAAAAAATAACGGAAATGTCTATTTTTTTACCCAGTAGTTTTATACAGGTACGGACAAAAAGTTATTACTCTTCAAAACAGTTAAAACGCATGTAGGTGGCGCCTTCTATATAGGAGTCATATTGAGATCAAAATCCAGTTTTTCGTGTCAAAAAACTCCCAGACACATCATCTAAATATTGACGTTACTTGAAACTCTGAAACTAATCATTTTAGGACATACATTTATACGAACTTTTTTACTTATTTATATCTACAGAATATGCTGCCGAAATTTCCGGAATACAGTTTGGTTTGGTAAGTATTTCACCCCCTGTATCCGAGCTTGTTTAATTAACTTTACAAAACTGAATTTCCGATATTTGCACAGAACAAATTCCAAACGATTCAATTCAATAAACAACAAAGGTCTGTTCTTTAATTGATATTTTAAAACAAACGCTCGAAATTCTATCTGTATCGGCCAGCGTTTAGTTATTTTTAATTTAAAACGTTTTTTGATTCCACGCTGGTTTTTTTTATTAGAAATATTAGATTAAAATACGGGTACCTTCAAAAATTATTGAATTTTCGATAAAACAAAACAAACAGTAACTTTATTAATGATAGACAAAAGTTGAACAAAAAGAAAAACCAGAGAGGGCCGCTTTACTAAATTAGGCAGAAGCCCTTAAAGAAATCAAACTCGAAATAGAAGAAAGATCAATTTTGGAAACAACAGATGTAAGCTTTTAGAGACCCCTCGCATCTAAAATTTAAATGACTTCTGGGAGATCGGTTCTTACTAGCCTCCCAAAATCTCATTTGCTCGCCTGGATAGACAAAATTGGTTAGTTTTTCTACGTAACAAAGAAAAAAAACACAAGATGTGTTTACTAATTTAAATTATCCACATGTTTTTTTTTTCAGAGACACCAGACATCAATAACCGCAGTATTCGTCCTCATGGACTCTAGCAGAATTATTTCTAGTGATATTAACGATACAATTTATATTTGGCATGCCGACAATGGGACGGTGCTTCAGTCGTACTCTGGACCAAGCGAATGCGTCAAAACAACGACAAACATGAAATATGCTGTTGCTACAAACGGCGACACGACTTTAAAAATATGGTCTTTAGTAAAAGATGACGAACGATACACTGTAACACATTCAGAAGAAATAACTTGCTTCGTTTTGACTACAGATTCTCAGCACATTGTCACAGGCTCGAAAGATATGTCGCTGAAAGTTTGGCAAGTTAGTGGTGGAAAACTGTCACAGGTATGTAGATCCAATTAAAATATTTTAAATTTAGCAAAAAAATACACTCATATGCAAAAAAAAACGCAACGGAGTTTGTGGTCAAATTTAAAGTGTTATATTTTTTGTTATTTTTAGCCCTATTAAAAAGTTTTTTATAAAGTTTAGTATTTCGCATATTAAACAGGGTTAATCGGGGGGTTGTTTTTTTACCCTAACTTTACACCCTGTGTAATAATTTCGTGTGTAAATTTTTCTAAAATATAATTTTACGGTCAGAACCATTATTCCTGGGCCTTTTGTTTTTTGATTCATGCCGATACATGCTTTGGTTAATTTTTAAGAGCGAAATGAAGTGATCACGATCAATATGCAATTTTTTCAATTGTCATTACATTTTGATGTAATTTTTTAATGTGACGAGATGGTTTTGGTGACTGTTGTCGTAACGTCAAATTACGCCTGCATTAGATACTCTATACTAAATTTAAAAAAAAAACAACGTTAAAAACTAACGATTCAGTCCTAGTTTTAATAAATATAGCAGAACTAACGATATTAAAAAAACATCTGTAATACTCAACTTAGTGTCTGAGGAGGGCTATGATCAGTTCAAAAACTTTACAAGAATGACCAGACCCGACTTTGAATATTTACAAAATTTAATAACACCAAAAATTACGAACAAAAGATACAAATTTTAGAATAGCAATTTCATTAATATCGACATATTCGATATTATAATTTTATTTACAAGATCTTGCCATGCGTTTTTTTTTTATTTTTAATAATACAAAGAATGTTTAACATCCCATAATATAGGCAACTATTCATATTCTTCAATTAATAATAACGAAGGTTCATTGATCCACTCCATAATTTTAATAAAGAAAACGAAAAAAAATCACACACGCACGCACGGACGCAGACAAAACAAATTGCCGGTTCAAACCACAAAACACATACACAAGAAGAAGTGCGAGCGCCTTGCTAAATATTGGAAAGTGAAATTGACGTTTAAATTTGACACTGTTGACAAGTCTACTGCTACTAGCGCCCCCAATTTCGCTTGTAGGAACTACGGACTAAATTGTCACACATGGCGGGAAGTTTAAAAAATAAAAAATTTTATTTCTTCATTTATTTTTAATTATGACATACACAAAAACACAAAAAATACACCATTTTTTAAAAATATGTTTAATATCAATATCAAATATACAACAGAAATTAATTTCACCACAATAAATTAATAAAATTAAAAGAATAATGTTACAAGTAGATCAAGAGACAAAATTAATTATAACAAAACTGAAAAAAATGGCGTCATAGATGGCTTAGAAATAAAAGATATATCATAATTTTGAAAGTAAAATTATATGGGAAATGTCTTCGATCATCATTTTTAAGCCAACTGGACGATTATTTCAAACATACAAGCTGAGTTCGTTCATAGTGCTCTGAGAAATCTAGATAAACAAAGAATAATAAATTAAAAGTATTCCAGGGGAAAAGAGAGGAAAAACCTGTATCGTCTCTGATATCTGTCAGGGTATTGTTGAAAGTGTCATCTTTTTGCTCGAAGTTTTCAGGTCGATCAAAAAGATGACATTTACAACAATACTTTGCTGTAACTTTCACAAATATCAGAGAGAGTACATACAGGTATTGCCTCTCTTTTCCTCTGGGATGCTTTATATCTGTTGTTCTTTGTTTATCTATATTTCTCAGAGCATAATGCCGAACACGACTACAGTATATAATAATTTCAATATCCGAAGTGGAAAGAAAAAAGATCACCTTTCTGTTTTGTACTATGGTCCCTTTCTTCCGATGGCTCATCTCGTTGATATTTAGGAAGGATAAATAGGAAGGAAAATATAAAATTCAATTTGATTTGATGATCCTTTTCTGTCACCTAAAATCAGGAGAACGACAATGAGCATGTTAAGATGAAAAAAAAATTATCAACACTTACCTACACGTTAGTCCGAGGAGTTTTATTAAAAACCTATATATTTGCCTAAATAATTTATGTATTAAATTTGCAAAGCAAAATGCAGCGTGTAAACAAAAGAAATAAAATGGCGACAAGTCAACGTCAACGACCCGACAAGGAGAAAAGTGGTGTTCGAATAACAAATTATGGGTCACCAAAAATTGTTTTTGTCTCCTTTCAACGCACACTTTAGAAAGAAAAAGAGATGAACTGGAATACTGAAAGAACGTCAACGTTTTATCTGTCACTCTTGTCAATAATTTATCGGTAAGGAAGATTCCTAGAAAATCGCTTGTAGTCAAGTTTTCAACCATTGCCAGTTCTCCCATAAGAAGTGTCATCCACCTGGTTCAAACTGAGCGTTCGCACACACATAAAATCCCTTTGAGCACGAACCAAAAACCGACACCAGACGGCTCACGTTCGAGGCTGCTCGCGCACAGACAGATTCAGAGTGAGCGTGCGCGCACAGCCGTTTACACTTGAGTATTCGCGGAGGATCAGTGCGTGCGTGCCCAAGTCTAAACGCACCATTACAGATTAACCAAGGCATGTATTGACATGATCAAAAAAACAAAATGCTCAGGAGACATGGTTCTGGCCGTAAAATTATATTTTAGGAAAATTTACACATAAAATTATTGCACAGGGTGTTTTAAAGTTAAGGTAAAAAAACAACACCCCGATTAACCCTGTATAATATGTCAAATACTAAAGTTTATAAAAACTGAGTTCGCGAATTAAAGTTGATATAAGTATATAGAGCTTGCTAAAAAAATCATGAAAATAGGGCTAAAAATAACAAAAATATAACACTTTAAATTTGCCCAAAAATTTCTCCGTTGCGTTTTTTTCGCAACTGAGTGTATAAGCTTTTACTATAACTAATATTCGAAGTATTCGAACCGCGTTCGAATTTATAAAATATCGTCAACTAGATCCAGTATAAGTCGTCAGGCATTGAAAACTCAATTCAAAGGTAAGGCAGCTTACTCGGTAATGAGGATGCATGCTAACGGCGTTCAATTTATCTTTTAGAAAGAATATTTATTCGGATGTAAATCCGATTTAACACATTCACTTGTGATACTTATTGCTAAGTTTATAAATTGATTTTGGTTTAAGAGATTTTCATATCAACATAACACGAGAATTAAAACATGTGGTCGAAATCAAATTACCCTTTTACTAACTTAATTTAAAAACAAAGTAAAAAAAAATGTTCCCCTAGTGTCCATATAAATCGTAATTTTTAATATTAGACGTAAAAGATATTATAATCTGGAAACTTCATCTCCCGGAGTGACGCTATGAATTCTAAGTTTAAAGCCCAATGTAAATTTTGACACAAATTACACTGTTAGCCCCGTGATTTCCTTACGTTTTCAATTACGTGTAAGGATTTACAATTAATTTAAACACCCATACACTCAGTCAATATTATGTACAGGACGGTAATGAAAAAAGTAATTTAAAAAAAGAAAAACTACCCTCCAAAATAAGGGTTGCAAAGGGTTGAAACTATTCCCAATCGATGCCTTTTACGACTCTGAATCCAACGAGACCCTACTCGACATAGCGCGGTTATGGTCATAAGAAGGCTTCTAGAAAAATAGTAAACGTATTAGTAAAATTTTGAAAATTTCAGTATTTATAGAAAAATGTATGTTCTTTCAGAATATGTACACAATTAAAGGTTTAAATGCGCCAGTTTTTTAAGAAAATGCATTTTTCAAACTCTTGTTTCGAAACGATTTTTGATCAATGCAGATTTTTATGTTTTTACGAATTAATGACATGTTTTGTAAGATTTTATGACATTTTAATTATTGGATACTCGAGTGTGATTTTATTTTTTTTAACATACAATATATAGTTATAAATTATAAACTTACAAGATTAACATAAGTTTTCTAGACATTAATATGTCTTCAAGAATCAAAAGCCATCAGGGACTCCAGAAATTAGGGACTGGGTATCGTCCCTACAATCTTCTACTTATTTTGAACAATTTGTATATGTCTGATTTTTTATTCAGTTAGTGTAGATCTACAATTATTTAAAAAAAGAGATCATATCATTAAGTATTATAATTTTAAATTAATCACATAAATACACATACTTCTTTTTTTATTGATGATGCTTTGCGGTGTCATCTCATCTTCAAATTCTTGCAAGAAGGGTATATAAAAAAGAAAGGGAAATTTTATGGTTAAAATTAATTCTACTAGGTAACTTTTGTGGCCTAAAAAATAAAACAAATTATTAGATATTTATAATGTAGCTCAAATTATATAGAAACTACTTACAGTACACTGCATTACTGCTTTCTTACAATATATTTTGTTTTAAATAGTCAGTGTTCGTCTGGTTTCTTCTAGGGGCCCCCATCACTTCACTCCCGAAAATCCAACAAATACTTAATATAATAAATTTAAAAAAAAATACCTTTTATATACAGCTCCTTCTTCTTCATAAAAAGTCCTAGGAGGAGTTGAATAGACATTGTAGAATGTGTTCTCATGTACTTTAAAATTGATTTGGAAAATACTATAATAGATTTTTAAATATTATACTACTGATATGTTTTATTTAAATTTAAAAACAAGACTTATATTTTGTTAATTAACCATTTTTTCTCTGATAGCTGTATTAGAAAATGGTAAAAATGTTGCATTTAAAGAAATAAAAATTGTACCTATTGGTGACAAATAACATACTGAGACTTTGGAAAAAATTGTTATTGTTGATTATGTATATACTTGCTATTAAAAAAATATAATTTCAAGCCTGTCAATTCACCTCCTCCATCGCTTCCTTGCTTCGTGAGGGCTCATAAGGGGGACATTCGAGATGAACTACACCAAAGAGAACTTTTGCTTCCATGAGGACTTAATTCGAAAGGATCCTAACAAGATATCTTCCTTAAAAACCTTCTTGCCATACCACCTCCGATAGATGTCAGTTTGCCTTAATACCTATAAAATACGAACCGATCCTAACAAGATGACATGTTCTCTAAAAACCTTTCTAATAATCGCGCAGATACAATACTATCTTCGATAGATGTCATCCCGGCAAATTTTGCCATAATACCTATAAAATACGAATCGATCCTAACAAGATGACATCTTCTCTAAAAACCTTTCTAATAATCGCGCAGATACAATACTATCTTCGATAGATGATGTCATCCCGGCAAATTTTGCCTTAATACCTATAAAATACGAACCGATCCTAACAAGATGACATCTTCTCTAAAAACCTGTCTAATAATCGCGCAGATACAATACTATCTTCGAGAGATGTCATCCCGGCAAATTTTGCCTTAATACCTATACAATACGAACCGATCCTAACAAGATGACATCTTCTCTAAAAACTTTTCTAATAATCGCGCAGATACAATACTATCTTCGATAGGTGATGTCATCCCGGCAAATTTTGCCTTAATACCTATAAAATACGAACCGATCCTAACAAGATGACATCTTCTCTAAAAACCTTTCTAATAATCGCGCAGATACAATACTATCTTCGATAGATGTCATCCCGGCAAATTTTGCCATAATACCTATAAAATACGAATCGATCCTAACAAGATGACATCTTCTCTAAAAACCTTTCTAATAATCGCGCAGATACAATACTATCTTCGATAGATGATGTCATCCCGGCAAATTTTGCCTTAATACCTATAAAATACGAACCGATCCTAACAAGATGACATCTTCTCTAAAAACCTTTCTAATAATCGCGCAGATACAATACTATCTTCGATAGATGTCATCCCGGCAAATTTTGCCTAAATACCTATAAAATACGAACCGATCCTAACAAGGTGACGTCTTCTCTAAAAACTTTTGTAATAATCGCGCAAATACAATACTATCTTCGATAGATGTCATCATCCCGGCAAATTTTGCCTTAATACCTATAAAATACGAACCGATCCTAACAAGATGACATCTTCTCTAAAAACCTTTCTAATAATCGCGCAGATACAATACTATCTTCGAGATGATGTCATCCCGGCAAATTTTGCCTTAATACCTATAAAATACGAACCGATCTAACAAGATGACATCTTCTCTAAAAACCTTTCTAATAATCGCGCAGATACAATACTATCTTCGATAGATGATGTCACCGGCAAATTTTGCCTTAATACCTATAAAATACGAACCGATCCTAACAAGATGACATCTTCTCTAAAAACCTTTCTAATAATCGCGCAGATACAATACTATCTTCGATAGATGTCATCCCGGCAAATTTTGCCTAAATACCTATAAAATACGAACCGATCCTAACAAGGTGACGTCTTCTCTAAAAACTTTTGTAATAATCGCGCAAATACAATACTATCTTCGATAGATGTCATCCCGGCAAATTTTGCCTTAATACCTATAAAATACGAACCGATCCTAACAAGATGACATCTTCTCTAAAAACCTTTCTAATAATCGCGCAGATACAATACTATCTTCGATAGATGATGTCATCCCGGCAAATTTTGCCTTAATACCTATAAAATACGAACCGATCCTAACAAGATGACATCTTCTCTAAAAACCTTTCTAATAATCGCGCAGATACAATACTATCTTCGATAGATGTCATCCCGGCAAATTTTGCCTTAATACCTATAAAATACGAACCGATCCTAACAAGATGACATCTTCTCTAAAAACCTTTCTAATAATCGCGCAGATACAATACTATCTTCGATAGATGTCATCCCGGTAAATGTTGCCTTAATACCTATAAAATTCGAAACGATCCTAACAAGAGCCCCCTTAGAGTTCAGCTACATATTCTTTGCTTCAGTGAGGACTCGTAAGGGGAACATTGGAGATGAACTACACCAAAGAGAATTTTTGCTTCCATGAGGACTCAATTCGAAAAGATCCTAACAAGATATCTTCCCTAAAAACCTTTATCGCCATACCACCTCCGATAGATGTCAGTTTACCTTAATACCTACAAAATACGAACCGATCCTAACAAGATGACATCTTCTCTAAAAACATTTCTAATAATCGCGCTATTGCAATACTATCTCCTATAGATATCATCCCGGCAAATCGGCAATCCGGCAATAAAATTCGAACCTATCCTAACAAGATGACATATCTTCTCTATAACAATGAAATTCGAAGCGATCCTAACAAGAGCCCCCTTAGAGTTCAGCTACATATTCTTTGCTTCAGTGAGGACTCATAAGGGGAACATTAGCCCCTTTAAAGTACGACTCACACCTAGGAATACCTGAACTGAAAAATTAATAATGTATGAAATAAACGAAAACGACGACCGACAGAAAAAAATTCTCTGGCTTCTCTGGCGGATGACATCTAATGCGGTAGACCTAGCACTAACCTGAAACAATAGGGAAAAGCCGTTAGTTGGAAATTAAAAAAATGAGGTAATCGTATAACATACCTGGTTAAATCTCGTTCTGGGCCTCAATCCTGATGGCTAGAATTCCCAAGATCTTCGTTCTAGTGGATAAATACGTCATTAGGCTTCAAGAGTTTTGAGCAAATATTACTGAAAAGAAATACAAATAAAACTTCAATATCGATTATATTTTAGAATAAAACTGGAGGTAGTATTATTAGTGATAAAAATTAACTGATTGAAAAAAATAATTTTTAAACAAAATTTTGAAAAATTAGCACTGGGAGCACTGTTCTAAATAAATTAAAAAGTGAAAAACTAACACAGGTAGATACCCTATGATTAAAAAGTTTTATGAACAAGAGATCCAATATAAAAAAATTCTTAGAAAAAATTACATTAGAGTATGTTAAGGGTCGGACTTCAAAGCAGGGTCTTTCATAAACCTTTTTAACCATAAAATATATGCTATCAAGTTCACTTACATTTCAAACTAAGAGCTAAAAACACGTCTTATCCATATGTTCCATGATTTTACTTCAGCCCGAATATGAGAAACGAATTTTTCGATACACAGAATCTGCCAGGACGAATCGACGGTGTCCAAATGAAGATCTCGAAAAACATCCACTTGGCTAGCACAGCTCAGGGTGTATATTCTTAGGTTATGATGAACTCATCCAAATGCAACATGACCGGAAGATCATGATGAATTCTTGATAAATCCAACATAACTGGAAGGCCTTACCCTACCGTCCATCCTGGCCGCGGCGCGTCCGCGAATATAGCGATACTCGAGATTCTGTGTATTTCAAAAAAAGTCTTATAATTAACTTACAATCGAAACTGAATGGTTCACGAATAAAGATAGGCGCCTGCATATACATATATCTGAAACAGCATCAACGCTTCAAAATGACTCGAGCAGTCCTAAAAAATGCTTGAATATTAAAACATGAAAAATAGAGGAAAAAATGCGTGTCAGACTTACATCACTAAGATTTATCCTGGTATAAGGTGTACTGTTTCTCCCAATTACTATTACTGAATTAGAGGAATAGAAAGAAATATTGCTGGTCTTAAGGGCCTATCTATTGTCTTCATTTTCAACATTGCCAGTGTGTTCTGTGAATCTCAACATCACTGAGATCAGGGAATCAAAAGGTATTTAAAATGGTAAAATCAATCTGGATGTGTCAAGCATTGAGATCAGCGCCTGGATATATCCGGAACAACATATAAGCTTCACAAATCACTCGAGGAGACCTGAAAAAAAATAAGTGAATATTAAAACAGGAGAAATAAAGAGAGTAATGCCTGTTATATTTCATAATAAAAAATTAACAGCTATTTTTTTTAATCTTTTCAAAAGTCCTAAAAACATAGTAACCATACTTATACAGGGTCCGGCAATAGTGCGTCGGGCATCTGTAGCTCCTAGAATAAAAAACTTGAGAATTTTGTTTAAGTGCAGACCTAAAGTATGTACCAGGATGTATTTCAGGAAAATATTTTAACTTCTATAGGGTGGCTCAAAAAAGTGTGAGTGGACCTGGATAATTTTTTTTAAATGGAACACCCTGTATATTATTGCATTTTTGGCTTTGTTTCAGATCACTTTACATAACTCTAAGATATGAATAAATATATTTCGATAGTTTCAGAGATATTAAAAACTAAATCAAAAATATATATTTTTCAGCCCTTTTCACCCCTAAAAATACAGGAACTGTTCTGAAATCAAAACTATATTAGATATTTACTTTAGATGGTCTGTTCTTACTTTGCTATAAATATGGTAATCGTAAATCATACAGGATGTTCAATATTCTACGCCAAACTTTCTAAAATATAAAATATTTTTTCTTTGTTTTTTTAAATGGAACACTCTGTGTATTATTTTTTTATTAGATGGAGAGTTAAAAAATGAACATTTTCTCTATTTAGAGTATTTCAAAATTTTTAACGGTTTCGCAGATACACGCAGTATTATTTCATATGGCGCTTTCAATGGTAAAATACGAGAGATAAATTATTAGGTGGCTTTGATAAAAATTTACTGTGGAAAATGCCATATGAAATATAAAACCGCAAATATCTGCGAAACCGTTAAAAATTTTGAAATACTCTAAACTCTAAAAATTGTTCGTTTAATTCTCCGTCTCTTGAAAAAATAGCTAATATACAGGGTGTTCCATTTAAAAAACAAAGAAAAACCCACTATTTTTAGAAAGTTTTATGTAAATTTGGAACATCCCATAATATGACGACATGTTATATTTGATAGCAGAAGACCAGTCTGAAACAATACTGAACTATTTTGATTTCAGGCTGGATTCTGTATTTTAATAATGTTTAGAGAGACTGAAAAATATATTTTGATTTATGACAATATCTCTGAAACTATCAGCTCATAATTGCTATCTAAGTGATCATGAAAGTAGCCTCAAATCTAATAATAAATTCATTTAAAAAAATCATCCATCACTCACACTTACCACCCTATAAAATAGCGAAGTAAAAATATTTTCTGGCTATCCTAGTTTTACTTAAGCAAAATTCTCAAGCAAAATAAAACACTAAATCACCACAATACACCAAAACACTTTTACTTTTACACTGGACGCGCGTTTCGCTAACCATGTTAGCATCATCAGCAGATGATTATAAACTCAGTTTATAAAAAAATAATAATTCTCTAATCAGCAGATGATTATAAACTCAGTTTATAATCATCTGCTGATAATATATGGTTAGCGAGAAACGCGCGTCAGTGTAAAAGTAAAAGTGTTTTGTTATATTCATATGTGATTAATGTTTATTTATTTAACAAAAGGTTCCAACCCTCAACTGTAAAATTCTCAAGTTTTTTATTCTAGGAGCTACAGATGCCCGACGCACTATTGCCGGACCCTGTATAATATTGTAAATTTCCGTATTTATTGAAAAATTTATGTACTTTCAACAGGGTGTCCCAGAAATAAGTCCAAATATTTTAACTGGTAGTATAGTTCAACCCCAGAAACACGCCTATGAGGTTTTTTTCGCGAAAAAAAAAATTTAAAATTCGAAATTTTTTGAAAATTTTTTTGGAAATTTTTTTAGTTTTTAGTTAAAAAACATAATTTCTTGATAATATGAAAACATAAGTATTAGATTAAATTTCCAAGACAGAAAATCCAGAAAAGATCCAGCGGTTCTCAAAATTTTAGCAAAAATCATTTTTTTTTAGAAATTTTCACTTATAATATCACAAGAGCTTAAATTATTTTCGGAAATTTTTTTGAGGGCACGAATATTTTGAAAATTATCCCGAGTCGAAGACGAGGGATAATTTTCCTAAAATATTCGTGCCCGAAAGAAAATTTCAGGAATAATTGAAGCTATGCGGTATTCTGTAGAAAAATTTCACACCTAAATTTGAAAAAAAATATTAATCCAACATGACATTTTAAAATAATTTCAATTTGTTAAGTTGGCCAAGGTATTGATGTTTTTGACATATTATGTGTTTTTGTCATTTTTGTTTGCGATTCTGTCATTAAGCTATTACTAGTTTTAAAAACGTCTGTACGTAGAGTAAAGTGTATAGCGAAATGTCGCGATTTGGAAAAAGTAAACCAACAAGTCATTAAAGAAGAAATTGAAAATATAAAACCAGATAAACCCGAAAATCAAAATCAAGTGTATATCCATCATATTTCGTTAAATAGAAAAATACCAGCTTTAGTTAAATAAAGGCGGCAGAACTATATTTTTAGAACATGGCAATTTCGAAGAAATTCATATGTAGGTATATCTAACATATTTCCTTAAATAAAAATATTACCAACCTTAGTTACATCAAATGCTAAAACTCAAATGGGTAATATTTCAATATATAGACATTGTAGTTCATTCACATTATGATTGTAGATCTTATGTTTACCTTTTCAACTGTCAAAAAATGTCCACTAAAGTTTCGTGGCGCCTCGAAAAAATTTCCGGAAATTTTTTTCAGTTGCCATGGTAACTAGTCAACATTAAAGCATGTTATTGGTTGAAAAGTAGAGGTGTGAAATTTTCAAAGTAAAATAACTCCGTTATTTTGGACTTATTTGAAAAACGATAAAGAGAAAATATGTTTCTTTTATCGAGATCTACCACCCCTTAAAGTATTTGCACTTATTTCTGGGACACCCTGTATAAACTGTTAATGGTTTAAAGTTTAATAACATTGTGTTTTAGACAACAAGTATTTTTAGAACCCCTGTTTTTAAACGATTTTTCTTGGTGGATAAATACTATATGCTCTTTAATTATTTAATAATACATAGTTTCAATTAAATCATCGGTGACAGTTCAAAAATATTGAGAATGTTTTTTCCACCCAACATATACAGGGTGGTCCGAACTGTATTCTGGAAACTTTGACAGCATATTCTGCAGATAGAAGTCAGTAAAACAGTTCGTATAAATGTATGTTCTATAATGTCATCACACTGGGTTAGAGAACGTTTAGTGTTCTATAATGCTTAGTTTCGGAGATACAGGGTGTAGAAGTTTCATTTTTATTTCGATTTTTTCCAAATAATTTCTGAAGTAATATCAATATTTGTATGAGAATTGTTGTCTGGGAGCTTTTTGACATGAGAAATTTGATTTTGATGTCAATATGACTCGTATTTGTAGGGGGCGCCACCTACATACATGTGTTTTAACTATTTTGAAGAATAATAACTTTTCGTCCGTACTTGTATAAAACTACTGAGTGAAAAAATATACATTTCTATGATTTTTTACGTAAAAAATGTCTCTTGGTAAAAATCGCTACGAGCAACCGTTCTCAAGATATTTAGAATGATAATAGTCAATACGTGTCATTATTGACAAAAAATAAACATGCTGAGTAGATAGTTATTTGACTAAAATGATAAATTTGGGAACTTTTTATTTTTTTTTTAAATTAATCATGAATTTTTCTTCCAAAAATTTATGACAAAACAGTTACTGTTTGATTTGGTTAGGTATATTTTTTAACTCAGTAGTTTTATACAGGTACAGACGAAAAGTTATTACTCTTCAAACCAGCTAAAAAGTATGTTGGTGGCGCCCTCTACAAGTAGGAGTCATATTGACATCAAAATCAAATTTTTTATGCCAAAAAACTTCTAGACACCAATTTTCATACAAATATTGACGTTACTTCAGAAATTATTTGGAAAAAATCGAAATAAAAGTGAAATTTTGTACACCCTGTATCTACGAAACTAAGCATTTTAGGACATACATTTATACGAACTTTTTTACATATTTCTAGTTGCAAAATATGCTGCCGAAGTTTCCGGAATACAGTTCGGACCACCCTGTATATTAGAGGTCATATTTTTTTTCCGGTTGACCTTCCTCATAATTCTGTCTGGTTAAATATTTGATAACACGACATCCCACTACGAAAACTATTCCCTTTAGTGTCTATCAATACTGAAATAGACTCTTGAAAATAGGCGTATTCGAATTACCACCCAGGTTTTCACAATCATATCTTAAAAAATATTTTTTATAAAGTCCTACAGAATAATTTGCTTAATTTACAATGTCTGATTTCCATGCTGAAGTTTCGTATTTTCTAATATCGCCTGCAAGAGACCACAAACTGTGCTATCGGAAACTGTGTGGTCCAAGGTAAAACTGTACATAACATAAATTTTAAATTTGAAACCTCCTTATCGAAACTACTTTCGTACGAATTCTCGCTGCGAAACTGTGTCACTACCAGCATCGAATTCAGTTATTCATAAAGGCCATTTAGATATTCAACAGCCAGGAAAACAAAACTGTATTAAAATAAAAGAGAAAATTGCATTTATTCCGGCAAACTTATTTATCTTTCGTATTCCATAAAATGCTAAACCATCCATGCAATTGTTTATTATAATAAACTGTATACATAAAATAATACTAATATTATTAAAACACTCATACGATGAAATTATATTGAAAATTTCACACCTCTACTTTTCAACCAATAACATGCTTTAATGTTGACTAGTTACCATGGCAACTGAAAAAATTTCCGGAAATTTTTTCGAGGCGCCACGAAACTTTAGAGGAAATTTTTTGACAGTTGAAAAGGTAAACATAAGATCTACAATCATAATGTGAATTAACTACAATGTCTATATATTGAAATATTACCCATTTGAGTTTAAGCAATACCTTGGCCAACTTAACAAATTGAAATTATTTTAAAATGTCATATTGGATTAATATTTTTTTTTTCAAATTTAGGTGTGAAATTTTCTTACCGAATACCACGCAAGCTTAAATTATTCCTGGAAATTTTCTTTCGGGCACGAATATTTTAGGAAAATTTCACACCTCTACTTTTCAACCAATGCTTTAATGTTGACTAGTTACCATGGCAACTGAAAAAATTTCCGGAAATTTTTTCGAGGCGCCACGAAACTTTAGTGGAAATTTTTTGACAGTTGAAAAGGTAAACATAAGATCTACAATCATAATGTGAATGAACTACAATGTCTATATATTGAAATATTACCCTTTTGAGTTTTAGCATTTGATGTAACTAAGGTTGGTAATATTTTTTATTTAAGGAAATATGTTAGATATACCTACATATGAATTTCTTCGAAATTGCCATGTTCTAAAAAATATAGTTCTGCCGCCTTTATTTAACTAAAGCTGGTATTTTTCTATTTAACGAAATATGATGGATATACACTTGATTTTGATTTTCGGGTGTTATCTGGTTTTATATTTTCAATTTCTTCTTTAATGACTTGTTGGTTTACTTTTCCAAATCGCGACATTTCGCTATACACTTCTTACTCTACGTACAGACGTTTTAAAACTAGTAATAGCTTAATGACAGAATCGCAAACAAAAATGACAAAACACATAATATGTCAAAAACATCAATACCTTGGCCAACTTAACAAATTGAAATTATTTTAAAATGTCATGTTGGATTAATATTTTTTTCAAATTTAGGTGTGAAATTTTTCTTACCGAATACCACGCAAGCTTAAATTATTCCTGGAAATTTTCTTTCGGGCACGAATATTTTAGGAAAATTATCCCTCGTCTTCGACTCGGGATAATTTTCAAAATATTCGTGCCCTCAAAAAAATTTCCGAAAATAATTTAAGCTCTTGTGATATTATCAGTGAAAAGAAAATTTAATAGGTATTTGAAATATTTTCAAAGTTCATATTATAAGAAAAATTAATGAGCATATTTAAAAAAATGCTTTTCAGTCTTAAATAGGTATTTTATAACAAACTGCGTATCTTTAGAACAAAAATTCAGCTAAACCTAATTTTCTCTCTGCTGAGTGATTAATTATGCATCTGAAATTGACGAGAAAATCGTTAAATTGGTAATGGATATTCATAAATTTACTTAGTGTAAAAATAAATTATCCAAGTTACGTTGTTATACCAAAAAACAACAATAACGTTGATTTAAAATACCGAATAACTCGTTCCTGCTCCTGACAGGAATATAACAGAATACTGTTAGTTTATCTTACCTAAAGCGCTCTGTTATGCTAAAGTGGACCTTGATTAAGCTTTGAAACATAGTAAAAGCCAGCATTAAACGCTTCTTAAAGCAGGACCTTGCAAAAAGTTTATTTTGTTTAATGAAACGTTTCCTTTAACTAAAGCACCATTGCTTTTTCTGTTAATGCAGCTTTCCACTCTTAAATTACGAACTGCTTTTAAAGGATTTAATCAGGTGGAAAATGTCTACTGCGAAGATTTGCAGCAAGGAAAACAACCGTTAAAACTAATATATTTGAAACAATACAGTTATTTTCTTTTAACTGATTGGACCAGTAAGAAACTGGACTGGACCGACAGGGATTAAAAATAGATGGAGAATATCTTAACCATCTAAGATTCGCTGATGATAGTCCTAACTACCAATAATAGTCCTAAAGCACAAATTAAGGAACTAAATACAGCCAGCAAAAAGTAGATCTCAAAGTGAACTTAGAAAAAATTAAAGTCATGTACAACGAACTAGTAGACAGAAAAGGAATTCTAATAAATACCACAACACTGGAAAGAGTAGAAGAATATATACAGGGTGTTTCAAAACAAATGTGAAAAACTTCAGGGGGTGATTCCTTGTTCAAAATAAAAGGTAGTTTGCTTTATAAACGTTGGGTCAAAAGTCAACCGTTAGGGAGATATCGCGGTACAAAGAGGGCGGAAAAATAATGTTTTTATTTTTTATCTTGAAACCGAAAAGCGATAGACTAATGAAATTTTATGGAAGCATTACTGTTATGAAAACACGCTTTCTGGTAATTTTCTCACTTTTCTAAAATGAGTGGAAGGGGTTGAAATAAACTACCCCTATCATTCTTGTTAACGAAATTCAAAGAAAAATCTTATCAAACACATGCAAAAAAAAATAATTTGGATTGTTTAGTTTGTTTAGAAACGTTTTTATCTCTTGCATTTTTTTGATAAAACTCGCCGATTTGAAATTAAAAAATAAAATGTAAAGCATTACATGTCAAAACTCCTTTTTTTACGCAATTAAATAGATCATAAACAGGCTTCGGAATAATTAATTGATCATAACATAACAACGTATTGCAGAAGAGTAATGTCAAATAAAATAATATTAGAAAGATCCTAAAAAGTGACAGCTGCCGACTAGATTTTTTCCTAAAAAAATTAAAGCAGCCCACTAGATTCTTTATCTAAAAATGTTTTTTGTCCTGACATGTAATGCTTCACATTTTATTTTTTAATTTCAAATCGGTGAGTTTTATCAAAAAAAAACACAAGAGATAAAAAAGTTTCTAAAAAACCAAACTATCCAAATTAGTTTTTTTTGCATGTTCTTTTTGCTGTTTGATAAGATTTTTCTATAAATTTCCTTAACAAGAATGATAGGGGTAGTTTATTGCAAACCCTTCCACTAATTTTAAAAAAGTGAAAAAATTGCCAGAAAGTGTGTTTTCATAACAGTAATGCTTCCATAAAATTTCATTAGTCTATCTCTTTTCGTTTTCAAGATAAAAAATAAAAACATTAATTTTCCGCCATCTTTGTATCGCGATATCTCCCTAATGGTTGGCTTTTGACCCAACGTTTATGAAGCAAACTACCCTTTATTTTGAACAAGGAATCACCCCCCAAAGTTTTTCGTATTTGTTTTGAAACACTCTGTATATTTGGGACAACTAATACACAGCTCGGGATTTCTACTACCAGAAATCAACCGAAGAATTAAATTAGCATGCAATCATATTCAAATTTAGAATGCCGCTTTATATAGAGAAGAAAACATTCGACCAATAAAAACATTGGACCGTTTAAAATTCGTTTATTAAAGGGGAATCCCCCGTTTAAGAGTCGCGGTGAGATTGGTTAATGTGATGTTTATGCTTTATGCGTAAAATCGAGGGTCAGGCATCTAATTTTCAAAAAAATCAAAAACTTTGGGCTACAAAAACTACAGTAGCCAAAATCATCAGATTTACATAATTTTGTTAATTATTATTATTATTATTTAACATTAAAATGAGTGCTTGCGATGGTTCGTTGAGCAGCAAATCTGAGCCGTTCGTAATTGAATCTGGTTCAGAATACCTACCACCTCAGACACCTGGACGGAGAAGTTTAATTAGTGACTTTGACAGTAGTGACGGTGATAATACTACTACAGATAAAAACAGTCAAAACAACAATGATAAAAGCTACTCTACTTCAGTGGCGTACATTAAAATGTATAATTTTTTTTATTTTAAAAGTTTTACGTTAATTCAAAAAGTCTGTATGCCACTGAAGTAGACCCGCTTTGCAAAGTTTTTTTCTATTCTAATATCGTAGGCCATAACATATCCAAAAAATTATAAAAAAACATTTCAAAATTAAAAAATTATTAGGCATTAAAAAGGTTTTAATTTAATTTGGCCCACAGTATGCCAACTTTGGACATCCGACTTTAGACGTACTTATGTTAACTTTGGACATTGGACATCCGAAAAAGTGCCGCTTCGTACAAATATGTTTTGGTTAATAATTTTTGTATCCATCAATTAATATTGATATATTATAACAAATTACAATATTTACAAATACCTAAGTAAATGCGTATTTCTTTTTTATTTTATATTTTCAAGAAATTTCAAGATTTTCTTATTTCTTGTCAAGAAATCTTCATCTTGAGAAGTAATTTCTTGTCTTGTCTTGAAAACCAAAAATCATTTCTTGTCTTGAAATCAAGACAAGATCAAGAAGTTGTCAAGAAAATGACGACCCCTATCCAAACCCGACATGAGACCATGATATTAGGAAAATAGCAGGGATAACTTGGGCCCGCATTGTCAAAAATAGACAACAATGGGTCCAACTACAGAGTATCCAAATATGTGAGGGAGACTACACCATAATTGAAAATGGTTGAATAAGCTGAAAATTATAATGATAATGATGACAGCTATTTTTTTTAATAATAGAATTAGGAAAAAGAGAGCTTCAAAAATTATGTTTTTTTTTCGAGATAAAAATTTGTTTCTTTTTAATTATAAAGAAAACGGTTTTAAAAGTTGCTTTTTCTTCCTCGACAAGCGTAACAAGCGGTAACAATTACTAAAACGAACCTCTCGGTTCTGCTAAATGGAAGCGTTCACTTCTAAAATTACTTTTTCCTTAATGCAACTTCTCATTCTCGAATTACAAACTGTCTGTAAACGATTAAATCGTCTAAACGTATCCTACAACTTAGAAGAAACTACAGAATTGAGAGTAGAGTGCCATTGTCATAGTATTAGTTCCTTATTTTTCCTTTATTCTCATAAAATGTTTTCAATTAGACACAATATTTCGTATTCGAAAAATAAAATAAGCTTTGTTTGCTGAAGTTTCACTTTGTTGTAAGATAAAGCTTGTCAGTCTGAATGCATAAAATATTTTCATTCCTTCCCGCAAGTTTCCTGTAACATGCTGTGCTTTGCAAAACTAGAGTTTCCATAGTAATAGTAGAATTCGCTGCCTAATATAGTATAAAGTTATCTGCTGAGACCGCAGAAGAATGTTTTCGGTATACACAATGAATAATAACCGCTAGGTGTGTGATATAGAGACAACACATTTTAAAGACCCTAGAAAAATAGTAAAAATAGATATAAAATCATCAAAATTTCAGCATTTGTAGGAAATTTTATTTAGATTCAGAATATATACACCTTTGAGGGCTTTCTGAAAAAAAATATTTTTTGGACTCTTGTTTTCTAGCGATTTTTGATGAAGGTTAAAACGTTTTCTATATCTATTACTGTTCTTGTATGACCACAATGGCTTATATTTTCTTATTCTACAACTTTTAATTAGTAAGTTACTGTTATTATCAAAGGCCTAGAAAAATAGTAACCATATCCATAAAATTATGAAAATTTCAGGATTTATTGGAAATTTTATGTAGATTCAGAATACATACACTTTTAAAAGCTTAGGTATATTGGCTTTGTGAGAAAATTAATTTTTTGCGCCCTTATTTTTCATCTATTTTTGATGAAAGTAAAACGTTCCCCTACGTCCATTACTGTTCTCGTAAGACTACAATGGCTTATATTTTCTTATTCTACACCATTTAATTAGTAAATAAAAGCAGTTTTAATAAAATCGGTGACATGACAAAACTAGCCAATTTTCATGACTATGTATGTGTATGGAAAAAAATCGAAAAAATGTTCATTTTTTAACAGATTTTCAAAGGCCTCAGAAACATAGTAAACAGAGTCATAAAATTATGAAACTTTCACCGTTTGTAGGAAATTTGACGTAAATTCAGAATGTATTCACACCTTTGAAGGCTTAGGCAGCTTGCTTTTGTCAGATAATTAATTTTTTGGACCCCTTTTCAGCTATTTTTGATAAAGTATAAAACATCCGCTATATCTACTACTGTTCTTGTGTGACTACAGTGACCCGTATTTTCTTATTCTATGCCTTTTAATTAGTAAATAACAGCAGTTTTGCTATTCTAAAATCGTCAATTTTCCCCAAAAAACGTTAAAGATTCTATCTTTTAAAGAAGGAAAAATATAGTTAACTACTAAATTAGAACCTTAAAAATAAACTGGCAAATCTAAACTGAAACTTTAAAGATTAAGGATGTCCGGATATATATAAGCACGAAAATAAATGTAAGTTTGAACGGCAGTTTAGCTCAAAGGTCCTTTTGACGTAGAAGAAGTCAACACCGCGAAGGAGGGGGGCAAGGAGACGAAAACCAGACTGTTAGCATTAAATCCTTAAAGAGAAAATCATTGGGGCAAAGCTTTAGTTAGAGCGTAACTTGGTCCTTCGAGTCGAAAGGATGCGCCAGTGAAAATCCTCAATACAAGCGTGATGAATCGACTCGCAGGAAGAAATTTCAACCAGACAGCCGTATATCGGTAGCTTAAACGACGCGATAGGAACGCGGGCACATTCAAATAGACAAGATTGATGTAAACTCGCGCGAAAAACCTACCCTTAGCTGCTATATTACGACTTTTTTTACACCAGCAAGGGGATAGATTAATCGCAGCTCGAAATGATGCTCGAAAACAAATTTAACGCCTGCCTCTTATCTTAAAAGCTTTCTTTTCAGTACATCTTCACTGAAAGATGGTCGTGACAGCTCCATTCGAAAAATTAATTAACATTTTGGAAGATCATCACCTGCAGCCGGTACAACAAAACAAAATAAAATATATACAGGGTGGTCCAAATTGTATTCCGGAAACTTCGGCAGCATATTCTGCAGATAAAAATAAGTAAAAAAGGTCGTATACATGCAAAAGTTTCATTTTTATTTCGATTTTTTCCAAATAATTTCTGAACTAACATCAGTTATGGATGAAAATTGGTATCTGTGAGATTTTTGACATGAGAAATTTGATTTTGGTGTCAATCTGACTGCTATTTGTAGGGGGCGCCACCTCCGTGTGTTTTAATTGTTTTGAAGGGTAATAACTTTTCGTCCGTACCTGTATAAATCTACCGAGTGAAAAAATATACATTTCCGTGATTTTTTACATAAAAAATGTCTCTTGGTAAAAATCGCTACGAGCAGCCGTTCTCAAGATATTTAGAACGGAAATAGTCAATACAAGTCATTATTGACAAAAAAATAAATATGTTGAGTAGATAGTTATTTGATAAAATGATAAACTTTTTACTTCTTTAAAATGATTTTTTTTTCGAAAAAAAAAAATTATGATAAAATAGTTTTTTGCACTTCTGACACAAAAACATTTCAAATTATATAGTCAACATGATTAATCCATGTCAATGATGACAGGTATTGATAATTTTGATTACAAATATCTCGAGAACCATTAGTCGTAGCGATTTTTGACCAGGAGACCTTTTTTTAAGTAAAAAACGTCGTAAATGCAGATTTTTTTACTCGGCAGTTTTATACAGGTACGGACGAAAAGTTATTACTCTTCAAACCAGTAAAAAAATATGGAGGTGGCGCCCCCTACAAGTAGGAGTCAGATTGACATCAAAATCAAATTTCTCATGTCAAAAATATCCCAGATACCAATTTTCATCCAAATATTGATATTAGTTGAGAAATTACATGGAAAAAATCGAAATAAAAATGAAACTTTTGCACCCTGTATCTCCGAAACTAAGCGTTTTAGGACATGCATTTATACGACCTTTTTTACTTATTTTTATCTGCAGAATATGCTGCCAAAGTTTCCGGAATACAGTTTGGTCCACCCTATATACAGGGTGTCCCTGTTTGTATAAATGAATAATTTTTGGCACATCAATGCTTCTCTATCCGACTTTATTCCTACAAGAAGAATGTAATGGTTAAGCGATGTTTGTAGTTTGTCTCCATAACTCCCTGTCTTGTGCTTCATGTGCTCACATCGATGAATGCACCATTTTTTTAAACTCACTTTACACAAACAGATTCCCCTATTTTCAAAGTCCTTAGAAAAATAGGAAAATAAAACATCAAGTTTTTAAAATCTCAGCATTTAGAAAAAAAATTATATAGATTTAGACTATATAAACAACTAAACCTTAATTGCCTATATTTGATAAAAAATTGCCTTTTTTTGAACCTTTGTTGATTTCTTTTTGAAGGAGAAGAGACAAATATATATTTCTCTTTCTTTTTGCAAGGTCTTAATTGGTCATACTGATACAGTAACCTGTGTGGCGGTGGCTGTGTCAGACAAAACTCACTTGGTATCAGGAAGTTGCGACAATAACCTTATTGTATGGGATATCAACACTGGCGCTGATCTACACACCCTTTCAGCTCATCTGAGCTTCGTCAGCTGCTGTAAAATGAGTGGAGATGGAAGCATAGTCATATCTGGTGAGTTTCGTAACTCTGGTAACCCAAAAATGTTTTTTTTTTAAATCATGATTTTTGCTAACCCTGCTGTATAGTAATAAAGGGTGAAAGTTTGTGAACTGTAGATAACTATTTTAATCAACTTTACAGGTTCGGACGACAAAAGTATAATTATCTGGGATACAAAGCAGGGCTTACAGTTAACATCCCTTCAGCTGCATTACCCGATCGTCGGTGTAGAGCCAACATCCGACTTTTCCAGAATAGCAGTTTTGCTGAAAGATACTCAATACAGCCCTATTATTTGCCTCCACAATACTCCCGCCAAATATGTCAAATTACCAACGTATTGTGCCCCTGATAAGGATATTATAGAGAGTAAGAGCAATTTGAAACAATAGCGGAACGTAATAACACCTATTGAAATGTCGGAATGAATACACAGTTCTGTTAATCACAAAACCTCATGACTGGTTTAGTTAATTCCTTTCATTTCGATAGATAAACTCATTCAATTAATTAAAAAACATATTTTGTAATAAAATATAGATCCGAAACCCGCACCTAAACGTCAGATGAAGAGGTTGCTCAAGAAAGAAGTCTCGCTGGACACATATACATGGCAGAAGAAATACGCCCATCTCACTTCCAACCTGGTCATACCATCCATCGACGAAAGGTTCAAAAGGCGATTTTCTGTATCAGCTAGCATGGAAGAAATATCTAAAATACCCCAGAACGACCAAAAGGTAATCACTTTAAGCAATTGACTCAAATTTCGTGTCTTTATTTCGGCTGGTATTGTACAAATCGACTCCATTTATTAATATCAAACGGTAGAAAATTATGTTGCGTACTACGATAATCATAAACATGACTATACAGCCTGGATTTCCAATACCTTAACGCACAGAATGCATAATTCGCTCTAATACGATCAAACGATATTTGTAATTCGAACCCACAGCATCTGAAGCTCAATAAATAATTTTCTATAGCTCAAAATGCAAATTTAACAAATTTTCTTATGATCTTTCAAATTTCAATCTATGGCTGCATATTAAAGTATTTCAAATATAATATGAAAATACGTATTTTGCTTTTCAAATACTTGTATCTGAAATAAGTCACATCTCTGAAGTACAGTTACTGAGCTATTGTTGTATTTATTGATTATTTTAATAAACGATTGAAGAACTAATTTGTGGGAATTGTCATTAAAAAAACATGATTTATGCGTCTAAGTTCTGGGTATTCTGTTTATTAAAAAATAAAATTCGAAAACTATAAAACTTTTCCAATTTCCTATTCGCTGTCATTTTTCAAGTCCGCGTCACATGTCGCAAAATTGATTTCGCGGCACCTCAACAAGAGAAAATATAAAAGCCGTCTCTTTATTGCCCATTCCACTGCAGTTTTGGAAACTCTCGACAAAGCCCTAAAAACATTCAGTCCCACTCCACGACTTGTTCGTTTTATCTGATAAATATCACGTGAAACTCATATCATAACTCTCAAGAAATCCCGTCCAATCTCGAATTATTAATTAATTAAAGTAATTTTAAAGGTTATTTACTATTATCTGCTTCGCTGAGTTTTTTAATAACCCCCTGAGCGAGCTTTTTTAATAAGGGATTCCGTTTTATTAGGGCATGGGGTCAAAACAGGCATCCCTGGCTCAATCTCAGCATTTCGATCAGCTCGAAGCCCTTTGGAATAAAAGATCGCCACCCAATCGAAGAAAATTACATCAGGTAAGTTTTGAATTACACAGAGCGGGCACGAAATATTTTAGAAAAGCCAGATAAGAGTTTTTTAATTATTTGTTTTTTTATTTCTGAAAGACACTAAATAGTGAAAATTAATGTTTAATTATTAAGGTGTGATTATACTAGATACTATACAGGGTGTCCCAGAAATAAGTGCAAGTATTTCAACTGGTAGTACAGTTCGACCCCAGAGACACACCCATGAGGTTTTTTGCGAAAAAAAAAATTTGAAATTTTTCTTGACATTTTCCATAAAATATTGAAAAACTTTTGAGTGCCGCTTGTTTAGTTTCCGGAAATTTGTTTATAGTGCTTCGAGAGAATGCAATGTTGCCACCTCCTACGTTATCCAATCCACATTTTCTATGTTTATAAGTTCACATTTTTAAATTTCTACAAAAAAAATATTTAAATTAATTTTATTCACTGTAGAATTTTTAATCATTGTAGATTACTATCAACATAGTGCAACGTCTACTATATTTTAAATACCTTTCTTACAGTTTAGTAAACTAAAATAATGAAACTAAATAATAAACAATTATAGCAGTTTTTCAGCAGATCAGAATCACCTATTATTAGATATGTAAACTTTTTTGCACTTTTAGGTTATCCAATTCATTTGAGATTTTACTCAAAACAGTAAACCTCTAGCAAAACTAAAAAAGTAGGCAAATCTAAGATAAGCCTCTAAAAATAATTTTATTATACAATTTTTTTAAATATTTCTATATTTTAATTAGTTCTATAAATTCTTTAATATATTATTATCTATCGTATTCTAATGTTAGATAAGTTTTTCAATTTAAATCTGAATTTTCCAAGTCGTTTTTAAATCATTTTAGTCGATGTGTCAACTCTAGGTGTCGAACAAGCTGAGATTCTGGTAATTGCTTGGTATTTGCGGCTGATTATCGATTGTTGCCGGCGGCTCTCAAAATGTTGCCATTATTTTTTAAAATTTGCAAAGTTAAACAACTCGGTCATTTTCAATATATTTTAAAAATGGTAAAGAAAAAATATGTTTCTGATATACCCTGTAAAAGCAAAAATGCATTATGTTTATTTTCAAGTCTAATGGTCTATAAATTCTCATCCTGCTTGGAGTTACGACGATTTTATATTCTTTTCGAGACAGTTTAGGCTTAAACATACCGCATTTCTGGGTCACGTACGGCGAAAACCAGAGGAAATTTATTCCCAAACCTTTTTCTTTCCTTGTTTTCTACCAATTAAGATATATAAGCCTGTCGGGACTAACAGTTTGGCCGCAATCTCACATATTATACCTCTCCAGAAAAAGCCATAACTCAATTCTCGCTGTTTACGTAATATCCCCTACAATGCCTCCGCTTAGTTTTATTGCTTTATTTACAACTCCTCCTAATAAACAGAAATTTCAGAAATATACACATTGATTCAAGAGTTTTGCATCACCCTGTATCTTAATAAACTTCCTTTCAATTTGATCATTTTTATTGAAAAATATTTCATGTGTTTGTTTTTTTTTTCGAAATATACACATTGATTCAAGAGTTTTGCATCACCCTGTATCTTAATAAACTTCCTTTCAATTTGATCATTTTTATTGAAAAATATTTCATGTGTTTGTTTTTTTTTCGAAATATACACATTGATTCAAGAGTTTTGCATCACCCTGTATCTTAATAAACTTCCTTTCAATTTGATCATTTTTATTGAAAAATATTTCATGTGTTTGTTTTTTTTTTCGTTGTATAATAATATTAATTTCATAACGGTGTATTCTTATAAAAATTAAAGCAAAATAACTTTACTTTGAATGTGGTAGACAATGATTCAGTATTGAAACTAAAGGAAATAACACTTACGAGCGAAACGTTGTGTAAGCGAACTATACAGGGTGTCACAGAAATATCTGCAAGTATTTTAAGGGACATATTTTCTCTTTATTGTTTTTCAAATAAGTCCATAATAACGGAGTTATTTAAAAAAAATGATTTTTTGCTAAAATTTTGAGAACCACCGGATCTTTTCTGGATTTTCTTTCTTGTAAATTTAATCTAATACCTAAGTTGCCGTATCATCAAGAAATTATGTTTTTTAACTAAAAAGTAAAAATATTTTCAAAAAATCGTCTTTCTGAGGTTGAACTATACTACCAGTTAAAAACTTCGTCTAAAACAGCTTAGAAATCACAAGAAAAAAACATATCTTGTATCCAAAAAAATATTCCTATTCTACCGAACAATTATTGTTTCATTATAATGAATACACAGAGGCACATACACGTCTAATAAATGCGCTACTAACCAGGGTTGGGTAGGTAGAAAATTTTATATATTCTACGGTATTTTCTACAAGTGGAAATTTTTTTCGCTAAAAAAAGATGTTGAAAATCGTGCATTTTCGTTTAAATTTCCCTGTATATTTTTCGAAAACTTTTTAGAACTGCCTATTCACCGCAAATTTTCCCACGGTATAATTTCTTAATCTCTGATGTTACCATAGTTACGGCTTTACTCTATGGTTACGGCAATAAAAGGGATGCAAAGATAAAGAAAAAATCCGGTGGCTCTCAAAATTTTTTTCAAAAAAAAATCATTTTTTTAAATTTTCAAACTTAAATAACTAGGTTATTTTGCACTTATCTAAAAAATGGTAAAGAGAAAATACGTTTCTTTTATCGAGATCTACCAGCCCTGAAAATATTTGCACTTGTTTATGACTCACCCTGTATAGTTCATGAAACTACAGGCTTTCTATAATAAAAAAAGAACAACAAAAACTTTCTAAGAAAAAAATTAGACTATTCTGTACAGTCTTCAGATTAAATAGAAAAAATAATAGTCTTCAGATCGATCAGTTTCTTATCTTCAGGGAGTTAGTACCGTCACGGAATAGAGATAGCGCATGTACACATATTACAGTTTTAACACTTTAGAGTTTAAAGAAAATAGAAAGGAAGAAACTCCTAAAGTGAAAAAAACAGTTTTAAATATACAAAGTTAATTTTGTACCTGTTCTCAGATTTTATAGATTTTCTACTTAATATTCTACATTTTCTACGCACTTTTCTACATACACGTAGAAAATCAATTTTCTACGCGTCGGTACCCAACCCTGCTACTAGCATGAAAAGATGCAAGCTTTCCAATTTTCGTAATCTGAAAAAAGCTCATCAGGCGAAAAGTTGGCAATTTTAGAAGCATTCACGAGGCCTATCATTTGCGTTCGTATTTTTTCTTTTCTTCTGGCGCACCTAGAGCAAAAATATGAAATGTTTCAGGTATCCTTTCTCTTCCCTTCCTCGTAATCTTTATCTTTTTAAGGGATTAGCTTGTTTTTCTTTTGCTTCGCTATTCGTTCGCCTTTTAAAACATAATGGTTTTTATAGGGAGAGTAACAAAATTTGACGCTCGGCTAAAGCAAAGCTTTGCCAACGTTCGAGACACAAATTTGCACTTCCTTTCGAAAATATTTCGTAAAATAATACGTATATACTGTATACATATAATAATAATTGTAGTTCATGTTCTTATTTTTATCAATATATTAGTCCATTTCTTTTTCTTCTTTACTATTGAGAAGTAGTTTTTGGTAAATCTAAACCATGCTATAACCCCTCCAACGAATCACAGCAAGTCATTGTTGGGCCCTTCCGTTGGACAGATAAATTGAAAATTCATTATTAAGGTTTTAATATATATTATTATCTATTTTTAAATAATAAATAAAATAATTAGTCCTTTCTTGTCCATTGTATTAAAGTATTTAAAATTACAAAACGAATTTTCTACATCTGGACTGAATGTAGACAATCGGTCAGTGTAGAAAATACGGTATAATATGTAAAATGTTCTACATACCCAACCCTGTGGATAGACTCTTGGACATCCCTGGTAGTTTAACGATATTTTTATTTCTCGTAAAGTAATTCCTTGCTAGTAAAATTGAAACCCTTAAAACTGTCGTATTTATCATAATATACAGGGTGGTCCAAATTGTCTTCAGGAAACTTCGGCGGCATATTCTGCAGATTAAAATAAGTAAAAAAGTTCGAATAAATCTATGTCATAAAATACTTAGTTTCGGAAATACAGGGTGTCGAAGTTTCATTTTTATTTCGATTCTTTCCAAATAATTTATGAAGTAACATTAATATTTGGATAAAAATTGGTGTCTGGGAGTTTTTTGACATGAGAAATTTGATTTTGATGGCAATATGACACCTACTTGTAGAGGGCGCCACCTACATATTTTTTAACTGAAAGAAACTCGAAGAAAAAAATTTTATTTAATTTAAAAAAAATAAATCCGGTGGCTGACCTTGAAACGAGTTTTTGCTGCATATAGTCACACACAATACGCATGCGCACATCTTTGATGTTGCCAGATTGCAAGTTATTTTGAAATTATTTTCAGTAGAAACCAAATATATGCTTTTCAGGGTTTTTTGTCAATATATATATACCGTATGATCGAAAAAACGGCGTCCGGTTGGGTGGGAAATGACGATTTAGGACATTTCCCATATAACATAGTCATCGCTGACGCTATTTTTTTCAATCATAGTACGCCCGGTATATTATTTATATTATTTTAATATTTCGCACAACATGGGAACGCTTATTATGTATTTTGATAGTCAATAAAATTAAATAGAAATAAAACTCTAGATTCCTATAATTAATCTAATTGCTCTAGATTATTATGCTATCCTTAAAAGTGCTATATTAAAAATTCGGGAAATTAAAAGGGATATGTCCAAGTTTTTTCTTTTTTTTTTTAATTTTTAAATGCTGTAGCTCCATGTCATGTTCATAACATGTTTTTTTAACATTCTATCAAAACTACGGAGGCCTTATAAAATTGTAGAATCAGCTTCAGCAACATTAACAGTTACCTTGTTTAATATTCTGCTTATACATATATTGCATAAATTTTTGTGCTATCTGTAGATTTCTCTATTCTTACACCTAATTTATGTGATTTTCTTAGCATAATATGATTTATAAACCATATTTTTCCTAATGGACGGATGGAATAGGATATGCAAAAAAAATATTTTAACATTTATTTTCCAGACAAAGCATAATATAGTATTAAGATTCAGACATAACAAATATTATAAGAAAGATCTTAATATAAATCACAAACTAAGTCTTAATTTGGTCTTGTATAAACACAGGTATAAAACTAATAAAATCAAAACTCAACCTTCACCATATTGTCAAGATTTGGCATTATAGGAAACAAGAAATTACAGTAAATTAAGAAAAGCGTATCAAAGTACACGATATTAAATACTGTAATGTTATTCTACGACACAAACCATCTCCCTTCTAAAGAGAAAAAGATAAAACATAAAGCTTATTTTAGTCTTATCAACACACATACTCTTCGATAAAATATATGTCTAAAATTGCTATTAATCCACTAACTTGATATTTTTAAGAAATTATGATACAAAATACAAACATTATAGGTAAAATATTACCTCTATCTCCCATTGACGTGTATTGTTCTCATTTCTAATAGTTTAAAACCATTAAGAAAAAATCCGTAAATGATAATTTTTAATTCTAATGTAAATAAATAAATGTTTAAATAAAGGTTTAAAAAAAATTATATATTCATAATACTTTCATTTCACAATCTTCATTATCCTTCTTACCTTAATTTTGGATATCAAGATAAATCTGAAATTATAAAATTAATTATAGAATTTGTATTATTATTGATTAACACTCAAAAAAAATTTTTTCAACTGCAAATAATTCGAAAATAAACTGCAATTTGGCAACATCGATGATGTGCGCTTGCGTAGAATCGATGATCAAATGCAGCAAATATGGGCTTCAAGGTCAGCCACCGGATCCACACCTTTACCAAAATAAAAATTTCCTAGATTATATTTTAGTCAAATAACTATTTACTCAACCTGTTTATTTTTTGTCAATAATGACATGTATTGACTATTACAACCTAACCTTCATCCAAATATTGACGTTACTTATTTTTATCTGCAGAATATGCTGCTGATGTTTCCGGAATACAGTTCGGTTCGGACCACCCTGTATAGTTGTTTAGAACAATATTTTAGTAGTGGGAACTATCGAATGAATACTATCGAAACATTCGATAGTTGCAATTCATTCGAATAATTCGATAGCTAGTAAGAAAACATTCGTCGAAAACTATTCGAATAAAAATTATCGAATAGATGCGTGATCTGCCTTGAAATATTGTATTCTAGTAATTCGGCAGCAAAAACCATTCATTTATAAAATTCATTCATTTATCAAATTCATTTATTCGTCAGGATCGATTTTAATAAAATATAAACTGGATTTTAGTTGTCGTCCGGCGACGTAGGTTTCTTTCCTAGAAACCCGACAGCGGTCGGTGGCAATGCTATGAAAGAAGCCGGCATCTTTTGATTTTTGCGGAGTCTAATAAAGATAAGGACACATTATTTTTTTATTGAGGTGCTAGTATTTACACAGAAAATACATTATGAAGGGCGCTGTTGCCATATATTCGTATTAGTTGGTATTAGCAAAGAATATTTTTCTTTAGCATTAGTTAGTTAGGGATAGTATGGCTATATGTTTTGCATTTTTTTATTAATATTCTGTTGTTACACTGCAATAATACTTTTTATTTTGGATACAGGAAAATTATTTTTAATGTTTTTAAGCAAAGACTGGTTTAATAAATAATAATAACACTAATAATTTGTTATACAAAATTTAAAATCATTTAATAATATAAACATTTTTTTTAAGTAGTATCAAAATATAAACAACAAATAGAAGTCAAAAGTATTTATATTAGATCCTATTTAAAAATAATATAGTCTCTAAATGGCAATGTTGGTTTATTAAATAATAATAATTACAGAACTAATTTGTTATATTAACAACAAATTTTAAAATCATGAAATATAAACATTTATTAATTTTCTAAGCATGCAGTGTAATGGAAGGAAAATATAAATAAAAAATTAGAAATCAAAATTATTTATATTAATTTTTATTACTTAATATTACTATTTAAAAATAATATTTACTTTTACTGGCATTTACTTTAAAAAATAAATGAAATATTTCTTCGCAAAAAACTACATGTAAGAGAATTAGCATAAACAAAATACAAACATTGTTAACATTTTTTTTTAAATTGGCACGTGTAAAACTTTCAATTTAATTTTCTCACCCCAAAATTTGAGTTTGATAACCCCATTTACTTAACCACATTACTTAAATATGATGATTAAGTTCAACTAATTCATATTATTAAAACGTCTAAAATACAAATATGTATTTTTAAAATTAATTGGAAGTTCATCTCATCTCTCTTAAAAATTGCTACTTCTCAAAATTTCCCATTAAAAAATGTAATCTAATCTAACCATAATATACATACAAAATTAAATAATTGAAAGATCGGGCTACGGAAAATCAAACAAATTTTCGGAAAAATTTTGACCACTTCGACACAATCGTCAATTAAAAAAAAAAAAACGACTATTTTAGTATTTTAAATATTTTAATAAACGCAAAAATAGCATAGTATTTACAAGGCGAAGTTATAAAAATTTGGAAGAATTAATAATGCAACTGACGCACACAAAAATCAAACGAATACTAAATTTCATTTATCAAAAGCATTCGATAGTCGTGGCTCGTGGCGCAACGATAACCATTTAGTCGCACGGCGAGGTTGTCACATATGCTTTAGTATACAAATGAATGAATGATTTTATTCGAATAAAACTATTCGATAGCTGAAATCATTCATTCAGTAACCATTCGATAGTCTAATTCATTCGATAGTTCCCATCGCTAGAATATTTCTTTTTCAAAGACAAACAGAACGACATACAAATAAACGGCTGAACAGAAAACGCAAAAATATTCGTTCGGTACAAAGGAAATAACACACATTTCTTTTCCAGAGTTTATCAAAGCAGTCATCTCTGGCTGAATCGCAAATATATTCTTCCGAAGAGGAACACTTAGACGCCGGACAATCATAATTTTATTCTTTGCTTCATTTTAACGTTGTTTTAAAACAAACTATTTATAATGGAAATCGAAGTTCAAATAAACCTTTTTCTATCGTTTTATAAACCTACGGTATTGTTTAATATTCGAATATCGCCATTGTTTCTTTCAAAAAAAAAACTTTTTCCCCAAAAAAATCATTGTCTAACAAAAAAACAATATTTATTATCGATAAAGTGCTTCTTCTCTAACATAATATAAATGAGTGTTTCCTAGTTACAACTTTTCTATATTTGTTCAGAGGCTCCGAAAAAACATCAATCTTTAGACCTCCCTGCTGGACAATAAATCCATTTGTCTTAATAAACCTTGATAGAAATTTAAAACGCGTTAAGTAAAAAATTGTTGGAATAAAACGATATATTTGATGTTTTTCGGGTCCTTCTTTCCTCCTAGGATAATAGAAATAAGTATTATATGATGTTGCACAGAGAGTTAGTAAGTGAATCCATTCCATTACCTAAAAAAAATCTATCCTCGAACTGCTATCGTTCGTAGTCATATACATATTTATAAAATCCTTCAAAAAAGGGTCCCTTAGCTTTAAGCAAAAATACTCTTTATATACAGGGTTATTCACAAAAAAGATCTTAGAAGTTTCTTATGTTTCAATTTCAATAAATCACGAAAATTGGCAATAAAAATAAAAATATTAATAATTTAATTTAAAGAGGTAAAAAAAGCATCAGAAACTTCTAACGAATCAGAACTTGTATAGTACCCTGGTTTCATGTTATTAAATGCCTACTATTAATATATTTTTATATTTAAGTTTATACTAAAAATTTTATATGAAATTTGTTACACAAATGCGTAAGATTCGATAAAAAACATAACATAAAATTGCAGTCTTTTGTTGAATAGTCTGTAAAGATGTATATTCTGTTTTAGAAGACAGGTTAATTCCAGTAAGTCCTATAGGTTTTATATCTTGCGATAAAACTATACATATCAAGGAAATTATTATATGTAGAACGGAATTGAACAATTTAAATCAATAACAGATTATATGGCAAATATCGAATTTACTTAATGTATAGTTTTCCTTTAATAAAAATAAAATATACAGTTCTTATTGTGACTGTTGCCCAGTAAGCACATAAATATGTATATGTTATTGAAATAAAATTGAGAAAAATATTTAGATGATTTGTTCTGTGATTGCTGGGTAAGACTGATTAAAACAGAAAATACATACTACAATATATATTACCATAAAACAATTTATTTAAAACAAAATGAAGATATGTGTCTCATGGAACTAATATAAATATCTCGTTAAGTTGCATGTGACACGTGATCTGAACTAAACACTGAACTTAATTGAAATAGTGACTAAAATTGCATGGGCTATACCCTCCTTTAATTGTTTAAAATCAACTGTGCTACTTAAAACCTAAAATTTATTCTAAAAGAAGGTCTCTATTCTATTGAGCAATAAATAATCTACTGACTATTGCATAATCACTTTCTAGAAAAAAAATTAAATACCAAATGAACCACGACATATAAAAGTCGTTAATATGTGTACTAGAATGTTAGTGTCCCTAAAAATAAAAGGTTTAGAAATTATCTTAGTATTTTTATTTCCAATCCAACATCTCTCTTATTCCTAGAAAACATTTGAAAAACTTAATTCATTAAAATTAATTTCTGGCAATTTGTTAAGAAAATGGTGAAGGAGCCACAAGTATTATAATCTATTCTACGACAAAAACGTAATTAAACAGCAGAGAACTGAAAAACACTTTATTTTAAGAACGAAACAATACATTACATTAATTTAAATTTTATTGAAAGCAGCTATATCAACACTTTGAACCTGAAAAAAAATCAAAAAACCATGCAAGAATTATTTTAAATGTAACTTGTTCCCTTACATAATCCTCGAGAGCTTCAATTTGCTTAAGAAGCAGTAGCCAATCTATAGAAACTTTGTCATCTTCAACTACACAAGATATTTGGAGCTTATGCTTCAATTTGTCCAGAGCTTTAATTTGCTCAGTTAGCCAAATATCCAATTGTAGGAACTTTTTTTTGGCAGCATAAGCAAGTCTTTCTTCTCTAATTATGGAAGCTTCGGCAGACTCTTCATCTGAATCAGAAGCAAACAGATCAATATGATTATCATCTGCAGGCTTAGAAGCAGTCTCTTCAATCTGTCGAACTTTTTGAACATTTATTTCATGGACTGAGTGAACAGATGCATTGGCTTTATCCAAAGCAGTTAATCGACTCCCGAGCGCTTTCACTTTGTCTAAGAACTCACTAAAATCTTTTGACAAAAAAGTCAATAATAAGTTGAGCAAGAAAAAATATAAAATTACCTTTTCCTAAAGCAACAACTTTTTTTTCGATGAATTTAATTGCTCCAACATCAACTGATAGAATATTGGCTACATCAATCTAGAAAAAAATTAATTACCAAATGAACCACAACATATAAAAGTTGTTAATATGTGTACTAGAATGTCAGTGTACCTAAAAATAAAAAGGTTAGAAATTAGCTTAGTACTTTCCAAACTATCTGCCTTATATTCCTAGAAAACATTTGAGAAAAACTTAATGCATTAAAATTGAAGGATTCAGGAGAAACAACAAACATGATAAGCGCCATTTTACATGTGAGCCCTGTACAGCTGGTGGGTATCAGGTTCTTTCTGTATATTCTATATTTTTACTAGGCATAGGATTAAACAACTTATTGCCCTGTATAGTTTATACATTTTGTCGCGACGGTATCGTAAAATCCTAAAATTAAAAAATTGGCGCTTATCAAGTTTTTCCCCAGGACCTTTCAATTTGTTTCTTGCAATTTGTTGATAAAATGGTGAAGGAGCCTATTATCAATTCTACAACCAAAAGGTAACTAAACGGCAAAAAAACTGAAAAATACTTTATTTTAAGAATGAAACAATTAATTAAATTAGTTTAAATTTTATTGAAAGCAGCTATATCGACACTTTGAACCTGAAAAAAAAATCGAGAAATTAATACAAGAATTATTTTAAAAACTTTTATTTCTTACAAAATCCTCGAGTGCTTCAATTTGTTCAGTTAACCAATCTATAGAAACCTTGTCATCTTCAACTACACAAGATATTTGAAGCTTATGAATTCCAAAAGCTAAAGGTGCCAATTTTGCAGCACCCCATAACAAACCATCAGTCTGAATTTTTCTGACATTTTCCTCCATGACTTTCATGTCAGTTTCATCATCCCAAGGCTTCACATCAAGTATAATATTTGATTTAGCAATGAGGGCTGGTTCTATAGTAAAATTATTATCATGTATTATAACAAAACATTTCAAATTTCCAATTGCAGCAACTTACTCTTCGATTTTTTGGCAGCATAAGCAGCAAGTCTTTCCTCTCGAATTTTGGCAGCCTCAGCAGACTCTTCGTCTGAATCAGAAGCAAACAAATCAATATCATCATCATCTTCATCTGCAGGCTTAGAAGCAGTCTCTTCAATCTGTGGAGCTTTTTGAACATTTATTTCATGGACCGAGTGAACAGATGCATTGGCTTTCTCCAAAACAGTTAATCGACTCTCGAGCAATTTCACTTTGTCTAAGACCTCACTAAAAACTTTAGACAAAAAAACCTCAATAAGAAGTTGACCAAGAAAAAATTTTAAATTACCTTTTTCTAATGCAACAACTTTCTTTTCGATGAATTTGATTGCTCCAACATCAACTGATAGAATGTTGGCTACATCACTCTAGAAAAAAAAACAATAATCATAACATAATACTTTAAATGAACAAATTAGTACTATAATTTTCTCACTATCTAAAACAAAAAAACTTATTTTATTGTTAAATTTCTAACAAATACTTACTCAAATCAGGGAAGCTAAGCAAATGCAGTGCAGGGTGAGATGACATGAACACACAGAAACCAAGGACCATGAATAACCCATACCACAAAATACATGCAATATTACTCAATGATATGTATTAATGTTAATAGACTAATGAATAACATGCTAGACACATATATATTTTAATATACAGATTATTACAATAGTGATTATCAAACTTTTGTACCGACTATTAATAATTGTTAAATTATTTGTTAATGATTAAAACATACTTTCAAGCACTTGCAAAACATATGTTCACATAAAAGTATAAAAGTTAAGCAACTCCAATACAGAAACCAAACCAATAAAGATTTAAAGAACTAAATATAAACATTACTCACAGAAAATGTATCTCTACTCTCAATCAACTTCTGTCGTGCTTTGGCCACTTCCCCAGCCAAAGGAGTTAGAGCTGCCTGCACCAAAAAAGTTTAAAGTTAATTAATTCAACCTGATATGTTCATTATAACTTCATTAAATTGCATGGTACTTCAGAAATGCAATAATGAAATATAAATTACTTTAGGATGATAGTATTGGTTCAGTTTAGGTTAATATACAAGGTTTTTATACAGAAAAACAAGATGATTATAGAAATAATACCACTGCCTTTAAATGAATGTATTGTTATATGAAAAGCAGATATAGTAAGTATAGAACATAAAATTACCATGTGTGTTTTGAAGCGTTTAGAATACTGAATATTCTTGAATAAAACCTTGGCATCGGATACTAACACATAGTTTTAGCTTTAGCCAAAATAAACAGTTAAACTCTTAAAATCAACAGATGTAAATAATAGAACATACCTTGGCAGCATTTTCATAGTAGGCAGTTTCTGCATCGTCGTAGATCTTTTTAGAAATCCAAATATCTCCTGAAGCAAGATTCTTCATTTTGTAGTTCCTAAAAAATACCGGTTATGGTTTAGTTTGTAGTTGAAAAGCTATACTGTTAACTGTAAAATAAACAAAAATATATAAATTTTAAATCTCAAATGTGTGCCAAAAAGCACTCTCTCACCTTTTAGTCTTTTTTTAGAAATATATTTGGCCAAGAACTTTGAATTCAAAAAAAGACGCACATGTGACACGTAACCAGAGAAAAGGACGCCATGTGTCGTCTTTTGTTTTCACGATTGCCAACCGCGAACCTAGTTACTTATTCTTTATTGCCAACCTTAATGGTGTTTAAATACCGCAGGCAACCAGACATACACGACTTAAAAATTAAATTATTGATCTGTTGAATAAACATTATTAAAATATTTACTGTAGAAATTCCTAAATACTAGTTAAAGTTGAATTATTCATTTTTTTAGTACTTAATATTCAATAATTTTATACAAGGATTAGAAAATTACAGTGACCTAAGGGTGGAGTTAAATTTCCTAATTTGATCATTTCTGCATAGATGGCACGTAATTAGAAAAATCCCGACATAATTGTATAGTAACGCGGCAATTCAAATGAAAAGGTTAAGAAAAAACAAATAATAAAATTAGGGTGCAGGTGGGATTTATTTTAAAACATATATAAAAATAATAAATATAACATTTAAAATTTAACTACTAGCAACAGCATTGGCCGTAGCTACGCTGTTTGCACCTCCATTATAACCACCTTGGCTTTTGCTGGAGCTGCTTGCGGAGGATGAGGTCGCAGTAAAGCCATTCCCAGTAAATGTTTGGGTTTGTGCATTAGCATTGGCTTCTCCAGTTCCACTAGCACCTAAATCATACAAAAAAATAAGTCACAGCCCCAGACGAAGTTCTATGCGTTATTTATTATATATTTACCCGCATTGGCACCTCCTTGTCCATTGTGTCCAGCTGCCTGTCCACCGTGGAATGAAGAACCATCTCCGGCATTGGCATTTGCGTTAGATTCCGCATTAGATCCTCCTTGAATTTTACAAATTAATAATTTAAAAAAGAACTACATCATAATATAACATAATTACCAAAGTCAGGCCCTCCAAATGCACCAGGTCCGGCTGGTCTTGGTGGTCCGAAACCTGGCTGCCCGTGTCCTCCAAAACCTGGACCGCCATGATGACTGCCAGGTCCTCCAAAGCCTGGACCTGGACCTTCAAAACCTCCTAGTTTGTTAAATCCTCCTTCGTTGTTTCCAAATTGGCCAGGGAAGACAAAACCACCTGCTACATTAAAGGTAACATTCAATTAACTTGTTATTATTGTTTAATATGTATGTGTTACCATCGGCACTGGCTTGAGCTTTGGCGTTGGCATCACCTCCTCCAAAAGGACCGCTGAGACTACCAGCCTCTGCGTTTGCATCAGCATTTGCAGATGATCCTCCATGATGGTGCCTCGGAGATCGGACTACTCGTATACCAGGAGCGAATTCCAAAGGAACATATATGTCTCCATTGTATTCAATACCAGGAATATCTAGATGCGGACATAGAAAATATAAACACGTTTCCTATATTTTGTAGTACATATTATCACAGGGTAATATATTCCATGTTATGTGTGGTATTATCTACTAATAAGATACAGGATACAAAAAATCTTAAAGCCTATTTAAAAAATTTACATAAATTTTAAATGTACTTATTTATTCCACACGAATGAATATCAAATTTATGAAAATTCCACAAGGTATTAGTTTTAATTTTCTTAATGTGTTTCTGTTAAAATTCCGGTTTTTAAAGTATCATTGACGAGTGTTAAAAATTATTTAAAATAATTTGTGAAAATACTTACATTCGTAAGGGGCTGAATTACAACAGACAACCACTAAACACAGCACGGATAAGAACTTGATAAACTTCATTATGAAAATATTTGTGTAATAACAGATATATGACGGTATATATTTATAGAAATTGCAAAGTAAATAGTTTCCCCACCAGACATAAAAAATCTGTTGATCTCAGACTTAGGGAACTACCATCATCTACATCCAAAAACCCGTTTAGAAAAATCTTAAATAAATACTAGCTCATCTCAACAAGGTAATATTAGCCATTCAATATGCTAATTTATTTTCTTATTACAGAGTTGTTGGAAATAACGTATTTGGGATTTCTTATCGTCACCATAGCAATGTTCATTCATTTCTCAAAAAACAATTTACCTTTACAGGTAGTTATTTATTTATTTTATTCTTTTTAAAAATAAGACTCTTTGAACTTACAATATCAGCTTCTCAGTGCAAATCCATGGTCTAACTAATTACAAAATGCAATGTAACAAAAATGCACTGTAAAAATATAATCTTGACCTACCCAATGATTAACTGCGTTCACCGAAAAAATATTACGACAAGGCTAAACCTTAAATTAAAGCAGTTCATGAAAAACTGAACGGTATTGATAATACCATCCCTGCAGACTGCTGTAGGCAATATTTACCAGTATATCTGGTATATTTTTTCAAGATCATAACCATGGAGTCCCATTAAGGTTTTTTCACTTCCAGGAAGTATCAAATTTTGTGAACTACTTTCTATAAGATAATAAATATTAGTATAAGCCTTTTAGTATCTGCACATCTTATCATCTCACTGAAAGCTATATTTTATTAGAAGCAGCACAAGTCGTTTGAATTGTGTAATAAATACGATATACTAAAAATAAACCATTTTGACCAGGTGAAACGATTAAAAAACTAGATATGCTAATAAAAAATTAACATTTTAACGTCCTAAAATCAAAAGTTTTTTTTTTTAAATTTATTATTACTATTGTCATAACACTCTGTATCTGATTTTACCGGAAAATCCACAAAAATATTAACGACCTATCCAAAAACCGTCTATATATTAGCATATTTATTATAGAATAGATGATTACAGTTTTGTGATACACCTGAATTTTAAATTCTAAAATGTTAAATAAAATCCGGTTATATAAAAATTTGTTTAGATAATAATCATATCTTTATTATAAAACCTCTTAAATATTCCTTTTTTATTCAATATAATATACAGTCATTATAATTTAAATAATAATTAACCACCAAAACGCTCGAAAAATCAATTTTCATAAAGACCCGAGCAGTCCATGAACATTCTCAATACAAGGGTCCAAAAAATTAATTTTCCCGCAAAACCAAGATATCTAAGCCTTTAAAGGTATATTCTGAATCTAGATAAAATTTCCCATAAATGAAATTTTCACAATTTTATGGCTATGATTACTATCTTTCTAAGGCCTTTGAAAATGTGTGAAAAATAGCCAAAAATTGGGCATTTTTTCAACTTTTTTCCACACTCACGAATATTCGCGTTATTATATAGGCCATTATAGTCTTACAAGAACGGTAATGGATGTAGGAAACGTTTCATCAAAAGTGTGTAAAAAGGCATCTAGGCATCCAAAGGTATATAGTCTATATTCTGAATCTACATAAAATTTTCTATAAAAGCTGAAATTTTCTTAATTTTATGGCTGTGATTACTATTTTTCTAAGGCCTTTGAAAATATGTAAAAATAGCCAAAAAATGGGCGTGAAACTTGGCAATTTTCGTCATGTCACCGATTTTGTTAAAACTGCCGTTATTTACTAATTAAAAGGCGTAGAATAAGAAAATATAGACCATTGTAGTTCTACGAGAACAGTAACAGATGCAGGGGACGTTTTAACCATCATCATAAATAGCTCAAAAACAAAGGCTCAAAAATAAATTTTCTCGCAAAACCAAGATATCTAAGCGTCTGAAGGTCTATGTCTTCTGAATCTACATAAAATTTCCTACAAATAGTGATAATTTGATAATTTTAGGACTAGGTTTTTATCTTCCTAAGACCTTTGAAAATGAGTAAAAAGTAACAAAAAAAATGGGCATTTTTTTGTTTGTGAAAATTGGCGATTTTCGTCATGTCATCGATTTTATTCAAACTGCTGTTATTTGTTAAGTAAAAGGTGTATATTAAGAAAATATAGGCCATTGTAACCTTACGAGAACAGTAATAGATGTAGAGACGTTTTAGCCATCATAAAAAAAACGAGGGTTCAAAATTTAATTTTCTCAAAAAACCAAGATATCTAAGCCTTTAAAGGTATATTCTGAATCTAGATAAAATTTCCCATAAATGAAATTTTCACAATTTTATGGCTATGATTACTATCTTTCTAAGGCCTTTGAAAATGTGTGAAAAATAGCCAAAAATTGGGCATTTTTTCGACTTTTTTCCGCACTCACGAAAATTCGCGATATTAACAAAAAGGCGTAGATTAACAAAATATAGGCCATTATAGTCTTACAAGAACGGTAGTGGATGTAGGAAACGTTTCATCAAAAGTGGGTAAAAAACAAGGGTTCAAAAAATTGATTTCCTCACAAAACCAAGGTATCTAGGCATCCAAAGGTGTCTATATTCTGAATCTACATAAAATTTTCTTAATTTTATGGCTGTGATTACTATTTTTCTAAGGCCTTTGAAAATATGTAAAAATAGCCAAAAAATGGGCGTGAAACTTGGCAATTTTCGTCATGTCACCGATTTTGTTAAAACTGCCGTTATTTACTAATTAAAAGGCGTAGAATAAGAAAATATAGACCATTGTAGTTCTACGAGAACAGTAACAGATGCAGGGGACGTTTTAACCATCATCATAAATAGCTCAAAAACAAAGGCTCAAAAAATAAATTTTCTCGCAAAACCAAGATATCTAAGCGTCTGAAGGTCTATGTCTTCTGAATCTACATAAAATTTCCTACAAATAGTGATAATTTGATAATTTTAGGACTAGGTTTTTTATCTTCCTAAGACCTTTGAAAATGAGTAAAAAGTAACAAAAAATGGGCATTTTTTGTTTGTGAAAATTGGCGATTTTCGTCATGTCATCGATTTTATTCAAACTGCTGTTATTTGTTAAGTAAAAGGTGTATATTAAGAAAATATAGGCCATTGTAACCTTACGAGAACAGTAATAGATGTAGAGGACGTTTTAGCCATCATAAAAAAACGAGGGTTCAAAAATTTAATTTTCTCAAAAAACCAAGATATCTAAGCCTTTAAAGGTATATTCTGAATCTAGATAAAATTTCCCATAAATGAAATTTTCACAATTTTATGGCTATGATTACTATCTTTCTAAGGCCTTTGAAAATGTGTGAAAAATAGCCAAAAATTGGGCATTTTTTCGACTTTTTTCCGCACTCACGAAAATTCGCGATATTAACAAAAAGGCGTAGATTAACAAAATATAGGCCATTATAGTCTTACAAGAACGGTAATGGATGTAGGAAACGTTTCATCAAAAGTGTGTAAAAAGGCATCTAGGCATCCAAAGGTATATAGTCTATATTCTGAATCTACATAAAATTTTCTATAAAAGCTGAAATTTTTTTAATTTTATGGCTGTGATTACTATTTTTCTAAGGCCTTTGAAAATATGTAAAAATAGCCAAAAAATGGGCGTGAAACTTGGCAATTTTCGTCATGTCACCGATTTTGTTAAAACTGCCGTTATTTACTAATTAAAAGGCGTAGAATGAGAAAATATAGACCATTGTAGTTCTACGAGAACAGTAACAGATGCCGGGGACGTTTTAACCATCATCATAAATAGCTCAAAAACAAAGGCTCAAAAAATAATTTTTCTCACAAAACCAAGATATCTAAGCGTCTGAAGGTCTATGTGTTCTGAATCTACATAAAATTTCCTACAAATAGTGATAATTTGATAATTTTAGGACTAGGTTTTTTATCTTCCTAAGACCTTTGAAAATGAGTAAAAAGTAACAAAAAATGGGCATTTTTTGTTTGTGAAAATTGGCGATTTTCGTCATGTCATCGATTTTATTCAAACTGCTGTTATTTGTTAAGTAAAAGGTGTATATTAAGAAAATATAGGCCATTGTAACCTTACGAGAACAGTAATAGATGTAGAGGACGTTTTAGCCATCATAAAAAAACGAGGGTTCAAAAATTTAATTTTCTCAAAAAACCAAGATATCTAAGCCTTTAAAGGTGTATATATTCAGAATCTACATAAAATTTCCTACATATACTGATATTTTCATGATTCTAGAACTATGTTTCCTATCTTTCTAAAACATTTTTATAAAAGTTGATGCTACAAGAAAGAGTTATTGAAGAAGAATTTTTAAGGAAGCATTTCTCTAACACCTAGCAAAGAAATGCTGATTAATGGTCAAATTTTTGTAAAATCATAGCCGATTCAGCAGCTATGTTAATTCGGACGACCTTCGGGAGACAGACAGCACAGCGAGATATTCCTTCAGGTCCTATAAAAGGTTGGCCACTTGTCCGAAAGAGATCAGTATCACTTTCCGCTGTTTAAGCCAAAAAACAGTCTCGCCACTTTTTTTTATTTCATTTTTAGTCAAGACAAAATCACCGAAGAATCATGAAAATTTCATTGCTTGTTGCTTTCGCCTGTGCCATCTACATTGCGAACGCAGCCTCAGTCTACACACCGGAGGTGATTAGAGAAAAAAGATCCCCGGTCCTAGGAAGCTTAGCCCTAGGAGCTGGAGCATTAGGGGCTGGTGCAATAGGGGCAGGACTCCTTGGTGCTGGAGTTCTGGGAGCAGGCGCCCTAGGAGTTGGTCTAGCCAAAGGAGCAGTCATTGGAGGAGTTGTTGGAAGGAGTCTGTAAGTATCTTTTTTACTTATTTTTACAATACTGTTGTTATATATTTTCAATTAAGTATTTTTGTAATATTTCTAACTTTATCATACAGGGTGAATGTTAAATAAGCGCAAATATTTTTAGAGGTAGTATATTTTTTCGCGAAAAAAAAATTAAAATTTGGAATTTTTTGAAAACTTTTTTGAATTTTTTTCTAGTTTTTAATTAAAAAAAACACAATTCCTTGATAATATGGCAACATAGGTATAGTCTGTCCAACGAGAAGATCCTTGACAGTGATAGATGTGTCTGTCATTTTAATTTTAAAGTAGTTTATTTTATTTTACAAAGAAATAAGTTGGTACAACTGGAACGCATAGCAGGAAATTATTATATTTAAAATTTGACTGACAAGTGATTACTTCAAAATATTGTGAAAAAAACTGTATAAAACTGAAAAAATGTAATCGAGTTATTTAATTTAATAAAAAACGGTATGTGTTAATACAAAACAAACAAGAACAAGACACCACGTACCAAAAAAATATAAAAAAGAACTATTTCTTACTTTCAAGCTTTATGAAACTTCCCGCATTTATGATTATATTTATTAATATAACTTATGCACAAATACAAATTTGTAATATTCCGCAGGAATAAATAAAACAACATAAATAAAACAAACTATTTTATAATTAATAACACTTACCAAATTTTATAGGTACCTTAAAGGTTGATTAATTAACTTTAATCTTAATTTTTTAAACCAGTACCTTTGGCATTATTTTTCTTGTGCAGTACTAAAATCCATTATTTACGTATCGTGTGATGTCGATATTTTACAGCTACTCCAGTTTTTAGTATGTGTTTAGAGTATGGTCCTTCTACCATATTCGAGATGCACTTATCTACGACGAGATGGTATACGAACTTTAATGATGGTATCTTTATTGGTGTATAAGACTTTTTGCCTGGGCAGCGAGTATTAACCATAAACTGTGCTCTGGGTCTGGGTTTACAGTTAATTTTCACTCGATTTTTCCTTCACTTGACTTCAAAAGACACAAAACACACGTCATAACACGAATCAAAATGCATATCTTCAAAAACGCAGGGTATTTGACAAAACTGACAAAAGTTGACACAAAATTATAACCTCTAATTTGGCAAGACTTTGACAAGCGTCAAAACTAAAGGCGAGTTCATACGCATCGGCGCGGCGTCCGTTTGTCGTTCATCGTTCCGTCAAACCAATAAAATTGAAATACGATCTGTCATTTTTTAAATAAACCAATAAAACTGGTTAAAAACAAGAAGACACGACGCATGACGGATTTATATTTAAACCCATCCATAGTTAACTTAAAAATTATTAGAAACTTTTTATAGTAAAATAAATAGATTGGTATGGGACGTCATCTGCTTTTTTTCTGTCATCGTCTGTCGAAATCTTACCTGAGAAAAAAAACAGAGTATAGCAAATTAAATTTACAAGAAAAACACCCCAGAAAAGATCCAGTGGTTCTCAAAATTTAAGCAAAAAATCATTTTTTTAATTTTCAAAGTAAAATTACTTGGTTATTTTGGACTTATTTGAAAAACGGTAAAGAGAAAATATTTTTCTTTTGTCGAGATCTACCAGCCCTGAAGATATTTGCCTTGCTTATTTGAGAATCACCCTGTGTATTTAAACTTTTTAGAATATGTACTCATTACCCCCTTTTCATTTTTAATTTAAAACAAGGGTTCGAAAAATAAATTTTCTTATAAAACCAGCGAATTGAAGCTTTTTCTGCCTATATACTAAACGTAGAAAAAAATGTCTATAAATGTTTAGATTTTAGTAATGTTTTAAAAGAACCTACTATTTTTCTGTAAGACAAGTAAAAAATAATTCTATAAATTTTTTTTTCCATTTTTTAAAATTCTTTAAATACTATAAAAATTAATATGAAAGTGGTACTAAAGCTACCGAAAAAATACATACTTGTATCTAATTTTAACATCTCCATATCAATGTCAAGTTCAATACCAAGTTTATAATAAATTTGCATTTAATTTTTTGTTGGTGAAGCATGTTTTTTACATAACACATATTAAATAAATAAAAAATTATTTGTTATATTTTTTAGTGGTGGATACGGAGGCTATGGTGGATATGGATATGGTGGTTACAGATATGGATACAGCCATCCTGTACATGTAGTTTATCACGACTACTATGACTGGTGTAAGTGAGGCTCTATTACTTAATTAATATTCTTAATTTTATTTCTTTTTTATTTTTCACAGAAATGAAGTCCACAACTTCTGCCAGACAAAGTGTACAAACGTATCTTACGCTTATTTTGTAGTACTAATATTTAATAAATTTTTGTTGCCTTTAAGTAATATTGTATTTTATTTCCTCTAGTGGTCAGAAGCAATTAGATTTAATTATTAATAAAATACTTGCCTGGGTAGAAAGAAGGGATAAGATAGGAAGAAATAAAAGCCCAACTATTATTTCTACAGGTTTAATTACATTAATAGTAAAATGCATATTTTTTTTTTCATCTGAAAGAAACTCTTATACATATCAAAGTGTCTTAATAAAAAGTCATTTACCTAATTCCTACAAATAGTATGTACAAAATCATTCAAACTTCTTCATTTTACTACAAATGTATTGACTACAATATAAAATAGTTTGGGTATATTATTTCAGTTAAATGAGTCGTCTAATTCTTGTCACCCTGTATAAAAGCAACTCAGCGATAAACCTCGCAATTTTTATGTCTGCTAATAATACATCATTGATCAAATACTGTTGTACAAATATTAGATTTCGAGGGTTAGTGACCACAATAATACAAAGTCGAATCAAATTAGATTAGCTATATTTAACAATCTTTTAGAAATTTGATATTTTCAGAATACATTGAGGCTTTTCTCGTATGTATACGTGACAATGATAAAAATACCACACCCAATGGAATTTACAAGCCAAGTCCGATTTATTTAAAACTGAAAAGCATCGAGCTCAGTCAAGGATCTTTAACAGCGGGGTAAAAGCCCTAAAGACATCCAGATTTTTAGAAAACATTCATTTCACATTACACATATTAAATAAATAAAAAATTATTTGTTATATTTTTTAGTGGTGGATACGGAGGCTATGGTGGATATGGATATGGTGGTTACAGATATGGATACAGCCATCCTGTACATGTAGTCTATCACGACTACTATGACTGGTGTAAGTGAGGCTCAATTACTTAATTAATATTCTTAATTTTATTTCTTTTTTATTTTTCACAGAAATGAAGTCCACAACTTCTGCCAGACAAAGTGTACAAACGTATCTTACGCTTATTTTGTAGTACTAATATTTAATAAATTTTTGTTGCCTTTAAGTAATATTGTATTTTATTTCCTCTAGTGGTCAGAAGCAATCAGATTTAATTATTAATAAAATACTTGCATGGGTAGAAAGAAGGGATAAGATAGGAAGAAATAAAAGCCCAACTATTATTTCTACAGGTTTAATTACATTAATAGTAAAATGCATATTTTTTTTTTTTTTTCATCTGAAAGAAAAGAAACTCTTTATACATATCAAAGTGTCTTAATAAAAAAGTCATTTACCTAATTCTACAAATAGTATGTACAAAATCATCCAAACTTCTTCATTTTACTACAAATGTATTGACTACAATATAAAATAGTTTGGGTATATTATTTCAGATTAAATGAGTCGTCTAATTCTTTTTGTCACCCTGTATAAAAGCAACTCAGCGATAAACCTCTGCAATTTTTATGTCTGCTAATAATACATCATTGATCAAATACTGTTGTACAAAATATTTTAATTTCGAGGGTTAGTGACCACAATAATACAAAGTCGAATCAAATTAGATTAGCTATATTTAACAATCTTTTAGAAATTTGATATTTTCAGAATACATTGAGGCTTTTCTCGTATGTATACGTGACAATGATAAAAATACCACGCCCAATGGAATTTACAAACCAAGTCCGATTTATTTAAAACTGAAAAGCATCGAGCTCAGTCGAGGATCTTTAACAGCCAGACAAAGTGTACAAACGTATCTTACGCTTATTTTGTAGTACTAATATTTAATAAATTTTTGTTGCCTTTAAGTAATATTGTATTTTATTTCCTCTAGTGGTCAGAAGCAATTAGATTTAATTATTAATAAAATACTTGCCTGGGTAGAAAAGAAGGGATAGATAGGGAAGAAATAAAGCCCAACTATTATTTCTATAGGTTTAATTACATTAATAGTAAAATGCATATATTTTTTTTTTCATCTGAAAGAAACTCTTATACATATCAAAGTGTCTTAATAAAAAGTCATTTACCTAATTCCTACAAATAGTATGTACAAAATCATTCAAACTTCTTCATTTTACTACAAATGTATTGACTACAATATAAAAATAGTTTGGGTATATTATTTCAGTTAAATGAGTCGTCTAATTCTTGTCACCCTGTATAAAAAGCAACTCAGCGATAAACCTCGCAATTTTATGTCTGCTAATAATACATCATTGATCAAATACTGTTGTACAAATATTAGATTTCGAGGGTTAGTGACCACAATAATACAAAGTCAAATCAAATTAGATTAGCTATATTTAACAATCTTTTAGAAATTTGATATTTTCAGAATACATTGAGGCTTTTCTCGTATGTATACGTGACAATGATAAAAAAGGATCTTTAACAGCGGGGTAAAAGCCCTAAAGACATCCAGATTTTTAGAAAACATTCATTTCACATTACATATATATACGAGACAGACAGACAGAAATAGATAACAGTATTATCTAGCCAAAATATATTATTACAGTGTACTATATATAAAAATGAGGAAAAAATCCTTTTTCGATACTAAAAACTCTAAAAAACGTTTAAAATTGGTTTTCTTAAACAATATGCTAGAGTAACAATTAAAAATCAAAGAGGTCTCCGAGGAATGTCGAAAAATATAGAATTTCAAAATTCCTGGATTGGATACTTTACTGATTTATCTAGGATACTCTCTGATTAAATTGAATAAAACTCAAATTACATCGGAAAAGTTGCATATTGCACGCTTTTGTTAACTTCTAGATATAAATATATCACATTTTGGAATGTTTTCCTCTCAGAGTCATTTGGGTATACTATTCATTGGTGTACTGGCACTATGTAATATTCAAGTTCTCAAAAAAAAAAGAAAAAGAATTTAATTTCTGATATAGACCTTAAGAGAGGCTAATATATTGAGCAGAAATATACTCTCGAAAACATTTAGTCTGCAAGAGCAGGAATAATTTACAATCCTACAAAATCTAAGTCTTGATAGAGTTAAGAGTTGAAGTAATATTTTGTGCTAGAAGTACATCTCTCGATTTCTGGCGAAACTTACGTTGAGTTATTTACAGAATAATACTTATTACGATACACTTTTTTACAATTACTTTTAAAATACATGTATATATACTTGTTGTATCCAGTTTTGGCACCAAAAGCGTTCAATTTCAATAAATCAAAATTGCGAGGGCTCATATTATAACACTGATCAAAATATATTTCTGAATTCAAGAGCACAGAAATCTCAACTCTATATATACATAAAAGGAAAATGTACATGTTCATGTCGCAAAGAGCAAATATTATTTATTACGTATATAATTATTCCATAAGTACACAGTCTATTTTCTTGCCTTTAATTATCTATACGCTTATATTAATTAGATAAAATACGAATTAATTTACACATAAATACGTACATGAAAAATGTTTTTAGTAAGAGAAATTACTCTCGATTCAGAAAAATATATTTTGATCTGTGAAAAACAAAAAAAAATAGAGAAAAATTGATGTTCAGTATATTCTACGTTTTTTTTCTTCTTTAAATGGATGGAACAAGGAACGAAAAAAGTGATTATTGCGAACTGTGCAAGATATATTTGAGCAAAGACTAAACAACCTTTATTATTGCTTAAAAACTATTTCCAGAACAACTGCAACAAGTACGTTGAAACGACGGGTTAACAACAATGGAGAATATGCAACTTCCGAAAGCAAGGATAACAATTTGATTTCCATTAAGTCCACATCACAAATAGGATTCCCACTGTATGTGTAATAAGCCCGAGAAAACTCGACAACCAACTTAAGACTCCTCGGCCTCCTCCCTAAACAGGTAGGTCGACCAGTAAATAACATTAAAGAGAGCGAACACCAGAGGAAAGGTGATTCTGGAAATGACATCGATGCGTTTAGACCTTGTCGGAAATTTAGACAACCAAGACCGGCAGCAGTTGGGTCTTGGTTGCATGTGAACCTCGCAGTGGCGAGCCTTTTCTAAACTCATCGGATCACCCGGATGCCGTACGAGAGGTTTCTGAAGCAAAGGAGAACGGTTATTAGCCTGAATGTGATTTTGAACAGTGGCATTTCTTACCATGGCAAAAGTTGCATTGCTTTCGGTATCGATCAAATCGGAAGTAGCGTCTAAAGAAGCGGCATGTTCGAGCTCGCACTGTCTTCGTTGCTTTTTCATATTTTCACGGTGCATATCGGACCTCGAGGCGTAGTTAACTAAAGCGAATTCAAGCAAAGCCCCAAAGACAAACGTCAAACATACCCCTGTCCATACGTCGATAGCTTTGGTGTACGACACTGGCGGAAGAGAAGCGTTTATTCCGGACGTTTGCGTTGCCATCGTCAGCAAAGTAGTCACACCTTCAAAATAACAAAAAAAACAACATGAAATAAATGTATACGAATCAGGATTAACTTAAAGCAATCTTAGTTTAAAACGTCCGCAAGATATACATAGGAAACCATCGTTTGTTTATCCGAATACACCTTGGTAATACTTCCAGTGGTTATTAAATAAATAAATAAATAAATAAATAAATGCCTTTATTGTCAAAAAATTTTTCAATTTGTGGACAAAGGTAAACTAACAAACATAGTAAAAAAAAAAACAAGGTACACAAACAAACAAACAAAAGATAATACAAAACATTATACAAATAATATTGTCAGTCTTATTGTTAAAATAAACATATATAAATGTTTACAATGTCAAAGAACAAAAAAAATTAAAATAATATTCAAAAAATATTTAGCCAGTTTATAGCAGTAAAATATCAATGACCTCCAAATAAATTAATTTCGATGTCATTAGTAAATACAGCAATAGCAAAACATTAGACCAGTGTTTTCAAGATCAAATTCGATTTTCAATTCAAATATAATTCATTAACGGCGTAGAAAGCCTTGTCTAGTAAATAAGAGTTCAATGCTTTGCGAAATGAAAAAATGTGTTATGGATTTGATTTCAAATGGCAGGTGATTGTGCATTTTTTTCGAGTTGTATAGTATTGAACTTTTAACTAACTCTGAGCGTGGGGTAGGTAGATAAAGATCTTGCTCCGCGTTCCTGAGTGGATAAGTGTGAGATGACCTTCCTTGAGAAGCTGATACATGTTTACCTATTAGGAAAATGGATTCAAATATAAATAAGGAAGGAAGAGTCAATATTTTTAATTTTTTAAAAAAGTTCTGCTGTTTAGTCCCAGTGAATATAGAACAGCTCTCTTCTGGAGCCTGAAAATGCGGTCAAATTGAGTCGCACAACACGTACCCCAGAATGGAAGGGCATACCTGAGGTGCGACTCAAAAAGTGCATAATAAACAGTTCTAGCCACTGACAAGTTAAGCTCCTTAGAAACAGTACCTTAATGCAAAACAGGCAGAGCTCAATTTTTTGACAAAGCTTCGATATGTATGTCCCATTTCAGAGAATTGTCCACAACAAGCCCCAAGAACTTTACAGATTTGACGACGTCAATGGTGGTGTTGTTAAGTACAAAAGGCTGCAACGAGTTTTTATACGACAAAGCTTTAGTTTTAGAAATGTTGAGAGTCAGGAGGTTCGAATCGCACCAAGATTTAATGGTGATTAAGTCATTTGATATAATCCTATGAAGTGCCGTGATGTCCTTGTTGTTCCAAGTGAAGCTAGTGTCATCCGCAAAAAGACATATTTTGCCACTGATGTTTATGTTAGCAATGTCGTTAATAAAAAGAAGAAACAAAATAGGGCCTAGTACTGGGCCTTGTGGTACTCCACATTCTATTGGCTTGCTAGAAGACAACGTGGTATCCACCCTCACAAGTTGACTTCTGTCGCTCAGATACGACTTAAACGATTCGAGAGATGATCCCCTGAACCCACAGTGCTGCAGTTTATTAATTAAGATCTTATGATTTACACAATCGAACGCCTTAGAAAAATCACAGAAAATTGTTGCTGTAGAATGATGGTTGTTTAGGCTGGAGTAAACATTATTAAGCAGGGAAAACATAGCGTCATTTGTGGACTTGTTGCTTCGAAATCCAAATTGATATTCAGTAAGTATTTTGTACTTAAACAGAAAAGCCTTCCAAAAGATACCAGCCTTCTTTTAACCAACCTTTCTATGATCTTAGATAGCGTTGGAAGGAGTGCAATTGGGCGATAGTTAGAAGCTTCATCTTTGTCTCCGCCTTTGTGCAGTGGAATGATTATTGCCGTCTTAAGACATTTTGGAAAAATACCATTTTGGAACGACATGTTTATTAAAGTTGTTAGGTGATTCAGAGTGCTTTCTGGCAGATTCGAAAACATTTTTAAAGTTAGCCCGTCGGTCCCAGAAGAGGATTTATTTTTGATGGTATTAAAATTATATTATGTGGACAACACTTCCAAAATAGATAAATAAAACAAGTTTAGATTGCAAAGTGTCCATAAGGATAATGTAAATATTATTTGGCACTATTCTTGCAACAGTCGCGACCTAACCCAAGTAGCAAAAAGAAATTCTAAAAGGATTGAATTATTTTATAACAGTCGAATAGTTGTCTTAAGGAGTACTTGATTTTATTAAGCGTTTGGTTTCGACCATTCTGTTTTTTAATAAAAGTTGTCATATTAAACTATTTTCTAGTGGTTTTTACAACGTATCTTATAACGCATTAAACGATAATTTCTTTTAGTATGATATAACACTTAATAAGACAATGCTATATGATAACAAACATATTATTTTATTAGACTCTTATACCCACCATGTAAGAGTTCTATAATATTCATATAACTAGTAGTCACAAGATCATATAATAGTTACTTAAACTTGTCTTATTAAAGTTGTATTACGTTGTATGATAGAATGTTTTCTTGCGTTAACTACGGTGCTGTATACAACACTAGTTATATAGCCTTATATGATAAAATTGTGATTAACAAAATAAATTCGCTGTAATATCTGCATTATAAAACTGGTAATGTATAATATAACCTCATTTTAAATTAAATGGTATACGTAGTTATTTATTTTGTTATTGTTGTTGTTGCAAAAGTAATATCTACGTACGAGTATAATCAATCACAGCTATTATGAATTCTGGACAAAGTTGGAAAAAAGTTAACATACGCAGTGGTAGTTATAAAGAGCATGTAAGAAAAAACTCATCGAAATTACGGCAAATAATCCCGAGAATTCCCTGGGTTCCCAAAAGCCAAAACCTCTCGGGTTGTCTGGCTTCTTCAAAGCATTGTTGCCACGTTGATGTAAAAGTTTTACTGTAGTAATGTTTGTATTGTTTTATTGTTGTTTTTCCAAGTCCTTAGGTTGCCGCTCACTCGTCGGGCATGCATGAAATGCATTGCGTGCATAAATCCATGAAAACCTGATCATGTTTGTTAGTTTAAATACTAATCAAATGAGATTTGCCAACATCCATTTGTCACAAATCTCAATATGTCAAAAATAGTTCTATAGTGCCTGGAAATTCTGCGTAATGATAGATATTTATCTTATACCGTTTTATTTTACCACAAAGACTTATTTAAGGGATTCATTTATAATAAAATGGTTGCATTATAATTCGCCATGTTTAAGGCAGAATTTTTGTATGGCCTATGGCCGCCATTATATGAAGCAAAATTAAAAACATCAAAATAAATTGTAAAATGTTTTTTTTGAGAACTATTTTGTGATAAGATTCCCACATACAGTAATAAACTGTTTAATTAAATTAAAAACAAGAATTTTTGAAAATTTTATTTTATTTTATTGTTTAAATTTATACGTAAACCTAAATCGAAATTAAAGCGCTTTAATTTTTTGCCAAATACATACCTAATCTACCAGTAAAATTTTCGGCGCAACAAAATTGTCCCTACTTTTCAAACCCAATGATTTTTTATATTACATATCTGTTGTACCTTCTGGCTCTACCCGCCATTTTCACCGTCGAGTAAAGTCTCCTTTTTAACAATCCACATCCTCCAGATTCATTTTACGACACGCTTAAAATATAATTTGCTCCTCCGATATTCTTCGGTAAAAAATAAAATACTCTTTTACCTCGCTAAATGATCAAATGTTTTTATTGTTCTGTTTCTTAGATGTGACCACGTAATACACAATAAAACTAGTTTTATAATAGTTATATAACGCTGTGTAAAATAGTAGCATAAGAGTTGTATACCCTTTTTATAGAACTTCTATACTACTAATCGGTTGTATAAAAATGGGCCTTTTTGGTTGTAAAGCTATCATATTACGGTCTTATAGCACGTTATACGAATTAACGTAACCTATAAAAATGATCACATAGCTGTTTATACAGCCTTTATAAAATAAAATTTGCTACTTGGGAAAGCTTTTGATAATTTCGGTGCGGTTCGGCTTTTTCCGGAATTATGTCGCCAAATATTGTTTATTCAAATTTATTATTATTTTCTTTGAATTTTATAAATAAAATACAGTGTGTTGCATACAAGAGACTTTATTTCATTTAAAAACATGTATGAAATACCTATGAAACATTGGAGGCCGACGTTATGCCACGATCCACGATGGTTTTTGCAGTTCACAGTTCACAGCACAGCTTTTTAAGTTTTTAATGCCACTTTTTCACAATTATCTCGGGTTTGAGTAAATAAAATTTAAATTAAACTCGCAAGATATAGTTATTTATCTGAAATTATAAATGTGGGAACTTTTTATTTTTTTAAATTAATCACAAATTTTTCTTAGAAAAAATAATGATAAAACAGTTTCTGTTGAACTTTTGACACAAAAACATTTCAAATTTATGATTTCAGCCTAATAACTATTTGGTCAACGTGTTTAATTTATGTCAGTGATGACAGGTATTGATAATTTAGATTCCATATATCTCGAGAACCATTACTCGTAGCGATTTTTACCAAGAGACCTTTTTTACGTAAAAAAAATCGTAAATGTATATTTTTTTACACAGTAGTTTTATACAGGTACGAACGAAAAGTTATTAGTCTTTAAACCAGTTAAAAGATATGTGGGTGCGCCCTCTATAAGTAGGAGACATATTGACATCCAAATCAAATGTCAAAAAACTCCCAGATACCAATTTTCATCCAATTACTGATGTTACTTCAGAAATTATTTGGAAAAACTTCTACACCCTGTATCTCCGGAACTAAGCATTTTAGGATATACATTTATACGAAATATTTAACTGCAGAATATGCCGTAGAAGTTACAGGAATACAGTTCGGACCACCCTGTATATTAATAACAGCCTAAAATAGTACAAATTGTAAGTAGAGACTGCGTCAATAAGAAATTCTAGCGATTTCATATAAGGAAGGATGTATCCAAAAGCTTTTAAACGTAAGTCCATTTTTGTCATCTGATACAATAAAACGAAAACTGAACTGAAGGGAAAGGAAGTAGCTAAAATTAGTTTGAAAGCTGTCACAAGGACAGTTAGAGCAAGTTTATTGGAAATTCGCCCTCGTAAGTAAATGTCATCTTTATTTTATTCGAACGAAAACACTTATAGAACATATTTAAGCTAAACTTTATAAAAAAAACTACTGCAATTCATCTGTTCAATCAAAAATGTTAAACAATTATCGGTTTGACAAAAAAAGAGAGCACAAACACGTCGCCCACTTAAAATAGCTTCGTAATTACTAGAGAGCCTTTGAAAATGTTTATTTCCCGTTCAGGAACAAATTCGAAATAACTGAACAGGGAATTGAGAAATAAAAATGCCGATAAATAACGAACACTGGTTTGGATGCGAATAATCAGAAACTTTTCAGCAACAGAAATTAAATCAATTACAAAAATAAATTAAATTCCTGTCAGAAAATACAGCGGACAAATCTGAAGGTAGAAAAGTTGTCAGTTTTTATTTTCTAAAACAGAAAAATACTTCAATAGAGTTTATTTCCTTTTTCATATACTAAATCTCTTTGTACAGGTTTATTAGTTATACAGCCTGTCGAGAAAATAAATAAATTTTAAAAAGAATCATATAAATAGGAAAATATGATTGAATCACGCAATAACGAAATAAATTCACAAATGGCTCACACCCTTATCCAGAAAATGCATTGTAAAGGAAAAACCATAAAAAAATTAAATTTTTCGAATAGTGAGACCGAAATATCTACAATCAATTCAAAATACGTGTCTATCAATATAAATACCGGGTACGTCTCGAAAGTGACTCACCCCTATAACTTTTTTATTTCTGCAGATAAAAAAACAAGATTTTGTATGTCAGTATATGACATAAATTAGGATCGATTGACGTATTCAATTGTTTTTGGTCGTTTCCTGTTTCACCGGAAATGATTACAATTTTTTGATTTTTAATATCGGCATATCTCGGTATATTTTTCTACTTTATTCGATAGAAAATGACACTCTGAATAGAATGACATATCACATGTCAACTTTTGACATTTTCGCTTAAAGAAAAATCGTATTTTAAATTTCAATCTAGAGTGCCATCCATGGCTGTAATAAAAATACTAATTTTTAATCAAGAAACCTTGGAAAAATAGATTTGATCGTTTAATGTGTCTTGTCCTGGCGGGTTAAAATATCATTAGCATATTTAAAAAAAGCATTTGTTTACGAATAATTTGGTATCACAGAATTTCATGTTACCGCATGTTACCATTTCAAATAAACCATATGCGAAAATGTCAAAAGTTGACATATATATGTCATTCTATTCAGAGTGTCATTTTCTATCGAATTAAGTCTTTGAATAAGAAGACTAAGGAAGGAGCATATCAAAAATATTAGGTACACCGCGATGGGCCTCAAATATGGCCGACTTAAATTCCGGTTTATCAGTGTCGTTCTAATTTTATTTAAAAAATGTAAAACTATGATGTAGGGTAGACGTGGGGTAGACTCAATAATTTGTTGTTTTATTTTACGTTGTGAATAAATGTTGGTAGTTATTAAAATTTTTATAAAAATATAAAATTCTAATAAAAATAGATAAGTTATAATAATTATTTATAACCATAAACATCCGATACGCTACTGAAGCAGGTAAGTCAAATTGACGTATCTAAATTCTTTGACATCTAATCTTTGACAAGTAGTAAATAAAAGCAAAAATGGAAGAAAAAATATATAATTAGTTAGTTTAAGTGAATTTCATAAATGATCGGTTTACTACACGTATGTATATTATATACTCACTTACTAGCGAAAAGTTGTTCCATTATTTCACTCGATTTTTGCCGAGATCTACCGCAGGCTACACAACCAACTATTTTAGAGTCTTTTTCGATAAATCGTGATAGTGTCACTGTTAATTTAAGTTCTGCCACAATTTCCATCTAGATTTACTACCTTTATACAACTATCAGTAGTAGAATAAATAATAAATAACATAAAATAAGCTCCTTAAAGACTGACAAATCCACAAAATTTCAAATCAAATTCAAATCTGTCAAATGAATCGTCAAACAGAACTGTCAAGGATCCCCACCCTAGAGTGCTTTTATGGCGCTTTTTCCGCCCACCATGCATGAATACATGGATAGCATTATGCTCCTTCCTTAGTCTTCTTATTCAAAGAATTAAGTAGAAATATAAAGGGTGCCATTTAAAAATCTAACGTTGTAGTCATTTCCGGTGAAACAAGAAGTGACCAAAAAGAATTGAATACTTCAATCAATCCTAGTGATGTAAAATCCGGTAATTTATAAATCGGTAATATTACCGGTAATATTACGGTAACATTGGTAATTTATAAAAAACAGCTTTTTAAATATTATTTTTTTACAGTTCAAAACTGTAAAAATATTCCAAAAAATGAAAAGAACGTTTTTTAAACTAGTCATAGTCAAAGTGGTCTATGTTAAGCCGGTCCCACACGATGTGGCAAACACCTTCCAACGTTGGACAGATGAACATTTGCCACATCGTGACCAACCTTGATTGGAATCAACGTTGTAGTACGTAATAGAGTAGATAATGGTATATCATCCTCAATCTCGTCCTCTAGTTCTTGTTTCTCATCTTCTTCTTCTTCCATTTATTTCTCAGCAGCTTCGACCATTCTTTGATATTCTTCTCCGTTTAGTAAATTATAATTATGGGCAATATAAGTAAGCTTTCCGACCTTTCCTTATTACTAATTATGCGGTAATATTACGTAATATTACCAAAATTACAGGTAATATTATCGCGGGAATATTAGCCTTACATCACTAATCAATCCTAATTTATGTCATATACGATTATACAAAATCTGTTTTTTTTTATCTGAACAAATAAAAAAGATATAGAGGAGCCACTTTTGAGGCGCACCCGGTAAACTAAAATTTAATTAAATTTAATATTTGACGCATAAATAATAAATAGAGTCCTTCAAATGTGGACGTAGCTACGAAAATAAAACAGTTTATACGCAAATTAATAAATTCCTCCTTTAGGAATGTTTTATCTGATTGTTTAAAATAGGCCGAGGAAATCGCAAGTTTAGAATTGGGAAGGAATTTTACAATCACAACAAAAAGTTTTAAATGAACGTAGAGGAGGGTCAGGTTACATATAAATTAATTAATTCTAGTATAAACGTATGTTCTTCAGGAATGTTTTACGGGGTTGTACGAAATTTTCGAAGAAGATCCGAAGATTACAAGAGGAATTTTAGGATCATTACAAAAAGTTTGAATAAACGTAAAAGAGGGTCATTAATTTGAGTGTAAAAGGTTCCTTCTTTAGGAATGTTTGATCAGGTTGTAAGAATTTTTTAAGAAAATCTTTGTTTTGAGTTCAGAGGGTTGGAAAAAATCATGATTTAAAAAAAATCAGATTTTTTTATTTTAATAGAAAACATTATTTAAATCGGATTTCCAAATAATTAGGACTTCATTCCAATTAAAATCCTGTACGAAATGGCTAAATCTTCATAACTCTGCCCGATACTGATAACAATAATTATTATATAATGGAAAATAAATTTTTCTTTTTGTTTGAGTTTGTGAGTTTCTTGCCTTGAACTGCTAATATAGAAATTAATTCCACGCTGTGTTCGACATAATGTGGATCAACCTGCTCTCACTACCGGTTTCGGGGCCCTACCCCATCATCAGGTGAGCTTGGGTCGTTTCCACAATATGTCGAGCACAGCGCAGAGTATATAAACACGACTTGTCGTAAAGTAGCGGTAAGATATTAAGTCCCGCATCGCGAGATAGCGGAATTAATTTCTATATTAGCAGTTCAAGGCAAGAAACTCTTATATAATTTTATTATATACCTAAAAACTGCAAGAAATTTATTTTCCATTATATAATTTTGGCTAGCCGAAAAAAGCCTTTATTTACTATCGACAGTTGATACCGTAAAATACTTACTGCAGGTCGAAATGTCGGTAGAAATTTGGAAAGAACTAGAAGATAAATTGATGAAGGCAGAAGTTATCTTGATCAATATACAGCTGTTTAATAAATTGATATAGGGTATATCTGTTATAGAAATATTTTTTATAGTTTTCTAGGACACATTTTTATAACTTTTACAATTATTTTTCGATTTATTGTAAAGTTTTAAAAAAATATTTATGATTAAAATTAAAAAAATAATTTGATTTAAATCATGCCCAACCCTGGTTTTAAGTTTATTAGGGACATTTTAGGGTCAGAACGAGAGGCTTTAAATAAACCTGCATAGATTTGGGTCATTTTTAGTTGAATTTCGCGTATTATTTTTGGTTCAAAAAGATAAATTAACATTAAGCAAATAAGTGTAAATTTGTTCAGGAAAGTGTGGTTCCGCCATTAAGTAAATTTGCCCAGTCCAATCGTGTTTTTACGATTGTGTGTAGAGGAGAGGCTGAGAAAATGAGATTTAGTTAGGTATTTCCATTTTGGTACAATATACCGTAGCAAGTTCGCTGGAAACTTTCTCCAATTTAGTTATGTGCAAACTCAACAATTTACCGAACAGTAATTTGACATTTGCTTATTCCGAACATAAAGCAATGTCACGGCTACAAAACTTTGTTTATAACATAACTGCGTTTTATAAAGATACACAGAGACGTACGTAAACATGCCTACATATATAGCAAAACGCCCATTCTCTCCGGGTCCTATTATAATTTTAATTAACGTGTTACATGCAGTTGCGAATCCAGGATTTCAACGAAAAATACGGGGGTTGTCTTTTAAATTTTGCAAATAGAAACATAGTACGCGTCTTTCAATATACAGGGTGAGCTTCCTACGATGTTCTCTATGGGTATCTCGGAAACTACAGGAGATAGAGAGTCGGTTAAATGAGGAAAGAATTGCAGTTTTGTGGGGTCATAAATATGCGCCTTTTGGATTTTTGAAAAAGTTCATGGCTTACTACCCAAGTAGCATTTTCACGACTTGCGACCACATGTTTACTAAACACAACGTTGGATTAGTTACAAAAAATAGTTAGCTCCCTACCTTTGGTATTAAAATAAATTTAAACGTTTTTATAACGTTGTGCCGACGTTGGACTAGTACTACAGCAAAGTAGAAGCTTCTGCGACGTCGAATAAACGTTGTCTTGTAACCTTTTTTGCTTAAGTGATCTTTAGGTGATTTGGACAACGTAGTTACAACGTTGGATAATATAGAGTTTTCCGACGTCAGTTTCAGGACCTATTCCAACGTTATGCAAACGTCGTCTGTTTTACTAATTCCAACGTTGTTTAGATTTCCTTATTCTTACGTTGGTAGGACGTAGAGTCACTACCTTTTTGCAACTGTATTGAACCATAACCTTAAATCTTAAATTTTCAATTCATTGTTCTGTTCAGTCAGACAGTTCAGTGCTGTTTTTGTTTTTATAAAAAAAAAACTTAATTAAAATGGGACATAAGAAAGGTACATATAAAACTAAATTTAAATATACATCGACATATATTACCGACACTTCCTCGTTTATTTAGATTATAGAGGGCGGCACAAGCTAGACTCTAGAATGACTAAATTAGGCAATCTTGCGACTAGTATACTACCTGTTAAGGCCGAACTGCGACTTTATTAGTCCAGTATGCGACTACTCGAACTACTCCATCTTAATCTCCAAAACAACAAAGTTAAAGCCGCCATGTTGTTAAATAAGAAAATGTTTCGTTCTTAAAATAGCAATTCCTGCTTTTTGAATACATTAACTTGAAATATTTGACCCTAAAAAATACGCGGAAACAATTTTTTCGAATGCGAATAAATTATTCTCATTTTACTAAAAAAAAAATTCAAGAAAATTTTTAAAACTTCTTTAATTTCAAGGCCCATTAGTATTTTTTAAAGTAGAAACAATACATTTATCAATAAAGTTGTTTGCGTTTAACTTTTTACCTTGGGTAACGAGTTACAGAGTCGGTTAAAGTGTTTCAATAATTATGATCTTCAAACATCCTCCACACTTAAATACTTTTGTTTTGTTTTCCTTCACTGCCATCTGACATATGTCTCTAACTAAATTATAAATATAATATTTTTACTATAATTATCCCAATTTAGGATAAAACGCGACTTAGACGCCATATTAGTTTTGTATTTCTGTGAATTAGGATTTTAAACAACGTTGCAGTTTGTACTAAATTAGGCTTCTAGCCAACGTCGGTATCCAACGTCGTTTCGACCCAAAAATTATTCTCCAAACTAGTGCAGACTAGGGTTGGCACGAGGTTGTACCGACGTTGCGCCCCGACGTTTGGTCGCGTGACACAACGTTGTCCCGACGTCCAAATGCTGCTTGGGAGATATTTCGAAAAAGACAAATTTTGGCTATTTTAAAAATTGTCCCTAATTCCATTATAAGCTATTTTAGACAAAAAGTTTTCAGATAAAAGTTTTAGATAATCACATTCTTAATGAAACTGTGTCCTGCGTTTTTTTCTAAAGCCTGTCATTTTTGACATATTTTCTACCTCTATACGCAAAACATAAAAGACAACCCTCGTATATCCAAACTGGGAGATTTCGAAGTATTTTGAGAATCATTTTTGCAGTTTAACGTGTACGAAGTTAGTTATTAAGTAAACAGAAAATCGTTTAGCTGAATTTACATAGGTCCAAATATCCTCAAGTCTTTTGTTCAATTTTACATTCAACTCGAAATGATTAATTAAAATTTTAGGACAGAAGGACAAAGTTGGAAAGGAAATTCTGAAAAACAATACCACGTATATTTACCCAGACAAGGTAAAGCCTTTTATTTAGTTAACATGTCCCCAGATTTTCATAAAGTAAATATTAATATGGTTTAATACTTGATCTTTCGATGAAGAGAGGTTTAAAAAAATAACTTACTACTTAACTGTTAATTTTTTGAAATTTCGTGAAGCATTTCTCGACAATAAAAATTAAAATTCTTTACAATATAATAAAAAAATACATTTCTAAAACTTAAAATCATGAAACTGCAAAAAAAGTTTAATATAGATTATAATTACCCAGAGACACTCTTGCAGGCACAGCTCCTTGGTCCAGCCAAAAAGACACCCAAGAGACGATGACCAGCATGCAACAGGGTATGTAGATCTGGATCAAATAGTAACTGAACTCTCTTTTGAACAGCAAATCCACTTTCAAACAACTGTATTCTCCTAAATACAAATAAAACATACATTTTTTTAAAGTCCAAAATTTGAATGAAACATATTCACCTGTATTCGTTTTGCTGTTACAGTAGTCAGTAAGAAATTTCTCTAATGTAAACCTAGGTAGGTGTAAGTTTTTTACAACTTGTACTGGGTCGCCCTCTTTCCATAGGAAAACCAAGTCGTCAGTAGTCCATCCATCTGGAAAAAGGGATTTCCTATAGTAATTTTCTTATACAGGGTGCTCCGAACTGTATTCCGGAAACTTCTTTAAGTAAAACAAGTACTTTTAGTAAAAAAGTTCGTATAAATGTATGTCCTAAAATGCTTAGTTTCGGAGATACAAGGTGTAAAGTTTCTTTTTTATTATTTATTTGAAAAAAAAATCGAGATAAAAATGAAACTTCTACCACAAATTACCTATAACAGATGCGAAAGAAAGCGACTGCATCGGAAACCGTTCGGCAAACCCGACACGCCTATTGAGTGGTGTAAATACACCAGTCGTTTAGTCCGGAAACCCATGCTGTGTCGTATTCGCTTGCTGGAGTGACATAGTGCGTGGTTATATGTTCCTTTTTAAAAACGCGTGTAGGATTTTTGTTGAACTTTTGAACTGTTATTTCTAAGTTTTGGTAATTTATATATCTTATTTAAAATGGGATACAAATGTGTTTATTTATAAGGGATATTTATAGTATAAAAAATTAATTTATTTAACAAAATTTAATTAAAAATGTGATTTTTGTCATTTGAACCTTTCTATTGGTTCTATCGGACTTTGTTCAATTTTTTGATATTCTTCTTTTGATCAACTTTTGATATTCTTTGATACATCAAAAATTTTCAATCTAATAAATCATTTAATGATGTAAATAATAGGAAATTTCTCACATGGGTGGTCAAATTCTATAGTTTTCATTATATCAAACAGCCTCTGAGAAATGTTTTCAACTCAAAATGCCTTTAATTATGTTTGACTACATCATTAAAAAGGGTCTTCAAATACATCAATGTGATATTTGTCTAAAATTTGCAAAAGAATCCGAATCTCTGGATAACTCGAAATTATTTACCCATTTAAAAGTGGAAAAATTTGTTCATTTTATTTACAGGCTGGAAAAATTATTTATATTAAATTTTGATGAGTTTTGCACTGAAGAGAACATTCAGAGGCTGATTGATATAATGAAAACTATAGAATTTCACCACCCATGTGACAAATTTCCTCTTATTTACATCATTAAATTATTTATTAGATTGAAAATATTTTATGCATTAAAGTTTACAAATAAAGATTTATATAGTCGAAAAAAGTCCGATAGAACCAATAGAAAAGTAACTATTTTGTCACATCTTTAATTAAATTTTGTTAAATAAATTAATTTTTTATACTATAAATATCTTTTTTTTTCCTAATCTCCTACGAGCTGATATAATATGACGAGCAATCTATTAAATTACTGTGAGATTATACAGAAAAGTCCACAGACTTCGAGACATAGGAAAATCAAGTCCATTTAGCGTGTGTCCAAATTTTGACAAGTTTTCAAAAATGACAGTTTTGTTTAGACTGACGTTTAATTTCACCTGACTTCTCGGTGAATGATTTCTTTTTATGGGGGTACATAAAATCTAAAATTTACGGCCATGAAGAAATTCAAAACTTGGAGCAGTTAAGGCAGAAAATATTTAATGCCTTTGACACTGTCACCCCTGATATGTTATCCAATGTGAGGAGGGGATTTTATGATCGTTTGGGTTATTGTTTAATGCAAGAGGGAGGCACTTTTGAACAATTTTTGTAATTTTTTAAATTTCATTATCCTGTTTTTTTACCGTTTACCCATTACCTACCTTGACGAACATGGGAAAACGAAGGTCCTTTTCAGGACCACAAATATTTTGATTGAGAAAATTGGTAACTTTTTTTTGGATTAAAAAACAAAAGTTGTTAATATAATACCAATTTAAAAGTGTTTTAGTAGTTTTAATACACACTATGATATAAAATTTATTATTATTATAATGTACATTATTAATACTATTGTTCATTCGAAATGGCATTAAGGCCCAATTGCAACAATGATTTAAATTTTTCTTAAAGATAAGTAGAGCTTAGAATGAGCTGTATTTATATTTACTTTAATATTCACCTTAAATGCACTTAAAGGTGACTGATACAATTTTTGAATTTGAATTGTTTTTAATGATACTAACAATTTTAGTGCAATTTTTAATAAAATTTATTTAATATTAATAGAAATCCAAGAGATTTGAAACCTCTTTTAGCGATTTATAACATTCTCAAATGAATTACAGGTGCCCTTATTTTCTATGAAAATCACACAGCTTTTTTCATAGTCGCTGCAGTTGCTATAGCTAAAAAAAACTAATTTTTTAAAGTGTGAAAATTGCGACACACGCTAAATGGACTTGATTTTTCGTATGTCTCGAAGTCTGTGGACCTTTTTGTATGCCTCGATAACATATTGGTGCAGATTATTTTCACCCAAACAAATAATAACCCAAACTATACATTGATGCGGATTGTCTATGAACTCTTTCTGAAGGTCACAGAAACCTGAACGCGTGATTCGGTGTTCTTTCGCATCTGTTATAGGTAATTTGTGCTTCTACACTGTATGTCTCCTAAACTAAGCCATTTTAGGACATACATCATGTGCAGAATATGCTGCCGAAGTTTCCGGAATTCAGTTCGGACCACCCTGCATCAGCAAGAAACAATTCTGGTGACTTACAGCTAGCCATTCTCAACGAGCAAATCTGCCTGTCCAAAGGGTAAAGCTTTAAGTTCATTGGGCACGATAGAGTCAACGATATTCGAATACTATACAGAACTGAACCGTATGGAAAAATACGGATGTAGACATTAGGCATGATAATGTTATGAGTGTGGCCCTCCTTCTCATTGGAAAAGAAAAGGTCAGGCATCCAGACCCTGTTTGCTTCCGTCAGGGTGAGATATTTTAGCCGTCCATGGAAGTCGTTAAATTTGAGTCGCTCATCGAGCCACTGCTCACGAAACGTCAATTGAACGGAATATTCCTGAAAACGGCAACTCGTTACTGCTCCACTGATTTTTGTCAAATCAATTACTTTGATCTTAAACGTTCTGATTTGATATACGAGGCGAAGAGATGGAAGAAGAAGGCGAAAGCAACGTCTCGAATTGTTTGCTTTCCGTCTCCAGACTTAGGGGTGCAAAATAAACGAAATTCTGATGTAATTTTATTTGACGGCTTCTTTAAATAACCTTCGCAAAGGTAGGAGTTAAGACTGTGTTTCTTTTGTATCGTCTAAATAGAAAAAATAATCTCTGTGCTCAGGTTTTCTTGATCTTATAAGAATTACATTATTTTAAGACTGACTTTAGAAAATTACCAACAGACCCAAAAAAATATTGTGCCAATCAAAGAAAAGAATTGTTTCTACAAATATCGATCAAGTTACTTTCTTAAATAGATTTCGTCAATATTTTTATTTATTAATTTAAAAAAAATAATAATAATAAATTTTTTATTAATAATATTTCTTTAATTAATTTCTTTTGTTAAAGAAAACTATATAAAGATTTATAAGTTGAAGATTTTCATTGGTTTTCAGTATACCGGGTGCGCCTCAAAAATGGCTCACCCCTATAACTTTTTTATTTTATATAACATAAATTAGGATTGACGTATTCAATTGTTTTTGGTCACTTCCTGTTTCACCGGAAATGACTACAACTTTTGATTTTTTAATTGCACCTTCACTATTTTTTTACTTTATTCGACAGAAAATGACACTCTGAATAGAATGGCACATCATATGTCAACTTTTGATATTCTTGCATAATAAAAAAAATTAAGTTTAAGTATTTTAAATTTCAATCTAGAGTGTCATGGCTATGTTAAAAACACTAATTCTTAATCAAGGAGCCTTGGAAAAATAGATTTGATCGTCTAATGTGTTCCTGTCCTGGCCGGTTAAAAAATGCCGAAATCGTATTTTTAATCATATCTCATTTTTTTCGAATGGAACTAGGGTGGCTCATTAGGATATTTGGAAAGAACATTTTTTTACGAATAATTTGATACCACACACTTGATATTTCGAGTCAAAGTTTCGTTACGAACCGCAAGTTATAATTTGAAATAAACCATATATTCGCATATGATAATATGTCATTCAATAGATAATGAATACGAGAACTAAGAGTGTTATTTTCTATCGAATAAAGTAGAAAAATACCGAGGGTGTCATTTAAAAATCAAAAGTTGTAGTCATTTCCCGTGAAACAGGAAGTGACCAAAAACAATTGAATACGTCAATCAGTCCTAATTTATGTCATATACTAACATACCAAATCTCGTTTTCTTAACTAAAAAAATAAAAAAGTTATAGGGGTGAGCCACTTATGAGACGCACCCGGTATACAGGGTGAGTCTTAAATAAGTTCAAATATTTTCAAGGTTAGTAGATCTCAATAAAAGAAGCATATTTTCTCTTTACCGTTTTTCAAATAAGTCCAAAATAACTGAGTTATTTTACTTTAAAAATTTCCGAAAAAAATGATTGATTTTTTTACCACTGGATCTTTTATGGGTTTTCTTTCTTGTAAATTTAATCTACTACCTATACGGCCATATTGTCAAGAAATTATGTTTTTTAACTAAAAACACGAAAGAAAATTCCAAAAATTATTTCAAAAAATTCGAAATTTTCGAAATTTTTTCTCGAACAAAAAACCTCATAATCGTATTTCTGGGGTCGAAATATACAACCCTTAAAAATATTTGCACCTTTTTAAGACTCACACTGTATTTGTAACATAGGCCAAAAAATGTTAACGCAAAAATAAAGAGGAAATCTAGAGAACCAAAAAGTTTTATTGATGCGTATGAATTTAATAGAAGTTGCTGGATCTCTCATTTACAAAAAAAATGTCTTCTACGACATCCAAGCTGATTTGAATAGTGAAATAAACAAGTTATATAGTCTATAAAATGAATAACTTTGAATTTTGACCGTTATTTTTTACCAACATGGCAAATATAAAATCCCTGTGTCATCCCTGAGTGCCTGAACGGATCAGATAGGTAACTCTTTTTACTTTCGTGGAATAGAAAAGGAAAATAATAAAACAAGTGACAGTTTTTCCTCTTCTTACAAAAATCAACACGAAATGTCATAATTGTCAAAAGTAAAATGTCATCAGCTTTTGACATTTTTAAATATCAGACCAATGCCGTCTCTAATAGAACAGCCACGGAGTGAGATTTATGACGTCACACTAGTTAGATACTACGGATTAAAAAATATGTTCTAGAATACATTGAAAACATAATTCTCCCTCGTATTTTTGGTTTGTATTTTAAAAATGATATAGTTTACATGAAATATACATAATATACAGTTAATAAATACAATGTATACACCTATTTATAGTAATAAATACTTTGGCAAATAAACTATGAACCATACAAATGCAACAAATGTTTTACAATATACAAATAATGAATAGGTACATAGGATAATGGGTAAAATGTAAAATATATTTTAAATTTTGGGGTTTGAAAATCGATCTAATTTAACAAAAAACATTCAATATCTACTAATAGTGATATATTATTATTTGCATTCACAAAATTTATATGTATATTTTGCAAGTATCAATGTTCAAAAAATTATATTTGCAAATAATACAATATCATAGAAAAAAGGCTATGAAATAATGATCGCTGTCATTTTATAATATGTAAAATTATTCTAAAATTTTTGATTTTCTTGGGATTTCGGGAAAAACGCTGATTAAGTTTTCATTTGGTTTTTCATTATTTAAATTTGGTTTAAAAAAAACCTTTCGGCTAACATTATAGCCTTCATCAGTGTTGTGTCATATGAAAAAAATAGTGTCGAATATAATCCAAAAAATGACATATAAAATATTCAGACTACACACCACATAATGTTTACTGCAATTAATAAACTAATATAAACTTGTCAAAAGATAACCACATATTTTTTAAAATTATTATTCTTAACACTAAAACTATCTACATTGACTATGGAGTACGATTTCAGCAATAGTCAATGTACCTATTCATTATTTGTATATTGTAAAACATTTGCTGCATTTGTATGGTTCATAATTTATTTGCCAAAGTGTTTATTACTATAAATAGGTATATATATTGTATTTATTAACTGTATATTATGTATATTTCATCTAAACTATATCATTTTTAAAATACAAACCAAAAATGCGAGGAATAATTATCTTTTCCATGTATTCTACAACATATTTATTAATCAGTAGTATCTAACTAGCGTGACGTAATAAATCTCGCTCCGAGGCTGTTCTATTAGAGACGGCATTGCGTCAGCATGGCCGCAAGTTGCTAACCTAATAAAATTAACACTAGAAAAGCCCGCGGGAACTGTCAAATTCAAAGTTATTCGTTTCACAGACTATATATATTTTCATTGTTGCACATTTATTCGCTCGAAAATTGTTTTTTAAATCTCGAATCTTTTGTGCCATGATTTTTTTATCTTATTTTGCAAGTTTTAACTAATTTTATTTTATACGTTAAGATCAAAGTTATAATAACGTTTTTGTAAGAACTTTTCCATGCTTCATGCTTAAAGAATTAAATCAAATAATATTATAAATATGCTGTTTTTACAAAAAAAATGAAGTTTAAGGCAATAGAGTATACAGAAATAAAATTAAAAATCCCGCTAATAAAGCATTCATATATGAAATAAATTTGTAATAAATAAATCATTCGAATTTTCAAATAAAAATATTATTAAAGAAAATGTTCGTAGTTTATATACTTTTCTATGATCTATTGTATATATTAAAAATATAGGCCACTAAATCGACGTACTTTTAAGAAAATATGTACAAATATACAACACTACGTAACACAAAGCAAAAAGTCGGGGTTGTTTTCTACTTTGTGGATGGCCTATAAACATGTTTTCTGAAAAGCTAACGAAGCTAACCAATGAAGCTATTAAGTTCTAAAAGCGAAGAGTGCAGTAAAATTCTCCTTACGGTAAAGTGGCTAAATAAAACGCAAGAATTAAGATTAATATAACCGAGGCATAAAGCTATTTTTAATGAGAACCAACAAGAAAATACTTCACAATAATAAATGTTTATACCGATTGAGTTCAAATTCAATACTTCCAACAAACATAGCGCAAGAAAAAATATAATTAACTTCAAAGAATTTCCAATTAATGTATATAACCATTCTTATTTTCTTTTTTTCTTTGATTTAAAAAATTAATCGTAACGTTTGTTATATTTATTATTTAAGCTTTGTCGTATTTCGTTTTCATTTTAATAAATCAAATAACAAATTTAATTTGCTTTTGCCTTTGTTTATAAAATATTTAATTATATTTCTATACATTTCGTAACATATTTCATTAAAACAATTGTTATAACAATTAATTCAGATTTTATATAACTTCCAATTGAAAAACAACAATGTCAGTTAAAATTAACTAGCTAATTAATTTTTAATAAGCCATATCCTATTTTAAGTAGTAAAATATTGGTCCAGCTCTTTTTATTAAGCCCTCAAACATTAAAGTTTCTGTGCAAACTTGAAACTTGAGTAGTAATTTTTATGTATCTTAGAATTAAGTATTTATTTTCTCTTCATTAATTAACAATTCTATCAAAAACACTATCAACACGAGTTTTAAATAGTATATATTCCATAAAACATCAATAGAAATGAATTACAGCACATAAAGGTCACAGGAAAACAAAATAAAATCATGCTGAACACTTCTCAAAGGTAGCCCACAGAAGTTTCACAAACATAACAACACATATATCACAAAGGAGTCAAAATTAACATCACAAATAGAAAGAGACAGATCAACAAAATTCCGCAGCACCTCAAAATTTCCCACAGCCTTGGCTAACGAAACCTCTATAATGTATGAAATAGTTTTTTATCGAAATTTGGATGTGCTGTGATATAGTACTGAGTAAAAGTAGATGTGCTAGTATATACAGGGTGTTCCAACGAAAACTCTGGGTTAGATAGATACCAAAACCAGAGAGATACCTGAAAAAAAGCAAAAATACGTTCAAATGTGTCAGCGGAGTAAGCTATTTAAAAAAATAGCCTGAAAATATTCAATAGCGGTAACTTTACTGTACGAAAAATTTAAGCTATCTACCTAAAACTAACTTTTTTTCTGAGAAATTAGCTTTGAGCATTTCGACAACAATTACATTCAAAATATATTGTAAACAAAGTGTCTTACATATCTGAACACATATAAAAATCATACTCTTTACAGATTCAATAAGAATATCAATGTTTTGTGAGATTAAATATATTTTCCGATATATAAAACGAATCTCAGCTAAAAAGATTAAAATATTGTCTTGTTTTGATGGGCCTTGCATAGGGCATTACATAGAAACCAAATTATGTCAAAAGTGATTTATATTCAACTGAAACTACAATATTTCTTCTCAGTGACGTAACATGGCAAATTTAATTCACCTCTATCCGAATTTATAGAGTTAATAGTGGCATTCTCAGATTTCTGTGATAGAAAATTTCAGTTTTTAAGATAGAAGAGAAGAATCAATATAATACTGACTTGATATAATGATGTGCTTTTAGATAAGGAAAACTATGTAAATATGGATATCCTATTTTTTTAATCCGCTTGTTTTATATATGTACAGAATATAATAGAGATATTATAAGAATAATAGTGCAGCACAGATAGTTTCTATAATATCTATTAGGTCTGTGTGATTGGTTATGTCATCGAAATGGTCAAATCGTCGTATGTTTTTGTTGGGACATCCTATAGTGCATGCAACAACACTAAACGTCAAATAGTCTCCCAGTTAGACATAACGTGTTATCTCCGACGCCATACATGCTTGCTGTGGTGCTGGTGCCTTCACCATTCACCAGATTTTGGCCCTGTGCAAAGAATATGCAAAATGGCAACCGGAACAAGTACAGACATTTTATATCAAATACTTATATACAGGTACATTGTTACATGACACTCATCAACCCGCAAGAGCAGATAAATATATTATTTCCCAACTGTTAAAGATAGATCAAGTTAACGAGAGTATTCATCCTGAATTAGACAAAAATAGTCCGTTTTCTGGCAGTGCAGATTGTTTTTCTTTTCCCCGCAATTCTGTAAATAGCCCTGCTATTTTTATGAACTTTTTTATTCACGTATGGTGCTATACAGGGTGGGCCACTGAAAACTTACAATGGCTATAATTTTTAAACCAAAAAAGATATCAAAAAAATAAAAATTACCGTTTCTATAATATCGAGGGGGAATACATATGACGTATTTTTTGAACCACCCCGACCTACCCCTTATGCGGCACCCCTACTCACTTGAAAATCTTAAATGGCAACACCCCACTTGTGGCGCCTTTTTGGAAAGCCCATAAAAAATGCTAAACGATGATTATAAAGTTTTTAGGGTGAAATTGAAAAACTACCCCTTACACGAAAAATTAGGTGGACATTAATGAAAAAAGTGATTTTTTCAGCATAAGTTACAATTTGGGATCCAGCTAAATGAGGCAAATGAGGTGTTTATCAGAACACCCCCACCCACCCTTAGGTGGCACCCCCTCACTTCTAATCTCAAGATAGCGATACCCCACTTGTGACACTTCTTTGGAAAGCTAATTGAAATTGCTAAACGATGGTCATACAGACTTCAACTTAATTACTGGTAAGTAGTGATAAGAAATGTAGGTGTGACAATTTGAAAGAAATTTAAAATGATAATTTATTTTAACAATTGCTCAAAATACAAACGATTTTCAAATTCTTCTCTCACTTTTTGGAAAGTCTCTCACGGAATATTTCGACATGCTTCAGTTATCCTCTGTCGTAATTCTTGCAACGAACCTGGTTTTATCTTGTAGACTATGGATTTAGTGTAACCCCACAAGAAAAAGTCTATAAAGGAGTGATATCAGGTAACCTTGGCGGCCACTCGATTGGACCGCTTCTGCCAATACATTGCTTTGGATAATATCTATCCAACCACCGCCTTGTGACAATAGAATAATGCGGAGGGGCCCTATCTTACTGAAAGTGTATGAGGTCTTCATTAAGAGTTAAATTTCCTTTCAAATCTCTTTGATTTTGAACCTCATTTACAATGGCCTAGGGGTGGGTCAGGGTGGTTTGAAAAATGCCTTATTTGCCTCATTTAGCTGGGTCCCAATTTGTAACTTATGCTAAAAAATCCGTTTTTTCATTAATATCCACCTAATTTTTCGTGTAAGGGGTAGTTTTTTAATCATCGTTTAGCATTTTTCATGGGCTTTCCAAAAAGGCGCCACAAGTGGGGTATTGCCATTTTAAGATTTTCAAGTGAGTAGGGGTGCAGCCTAAGGGGTAGGTCGGGGTGGTTTAAAAAATACGTCATATGTATTCCCCCTCGGTATTATAGAAACGGTATTTTTTATTTTTTTTTATATCTTTTTTGGTTTAAAAATTATAGCCATTGTAAGTTTTCAGTGGCCCACCCTGTATTGTATAAAAGAATACAATGAAATTTGTTTGAGACTCAATTGACAATAAAACAATAATTATGCATATGTGATAGCTAAGCTAAGTGAAACAGTGACCAGCAGGTGTATGAAAGCTGTTTTCTGGTTTTCTCTATAAAATTTAGTTTAGAAATATAACCTTTTCTATATGTTTAAGACGTTTTAATGTATATTGGATAATCATGTTTATAGCAACTTCAATTTAAACTTACAAAAGTAACAAACAATAAAGTAATTCAAATACACTTACGCTTTAATCATAAAATACTCCAGAATTTGCCCAATTTAAAACTTCTTTGCCTTCGAAATATTTTTGAATCATATCGAGTTTCCTTTTCAATTTGTACAAGATAATTTTGACTGATTAATTAATTGATTTTCGTTTGCTTTTACAAAATATAATTAAAAATCACCTCTCGAAAAATTCCATTTACTCCAAATTTACTCTAAAACGAATAAAATGTATTTGTAATTCCACGTAGCGATAAAATTAATATTTAGTAGGGCCTAATTGTGTTTCGTTTTCAATAAATTTAGATTTTAATGTAATATTTGCTGCTATACATAAATGATAATAAAATAACACGATGTATCTACTTATAGTTATATTACAATAACAAGATTTCACTTGTTTAAAGGGCAACATTAATAATATTACATACAAAATTAGAATCAAAACTCTATAAAGTTCGAAAATTATGTTAGGCTTCCATTTATTTTGAAACCGTACCCTAATTCTTCATATTTGCTGTAATTTAAAACAGAATCATCACTACCCAGATGTAAATAATTTTATTTAACACACTCAACGTTAATTCCAACCAATCATCTACTTCACTACATTTAGATTAGTTGATAATTTTTCACAATCAACTATTGTTACTAATATTAGTACTTATTATTTTTTTAATACAGTTGCTACAACCATGAAAACAATTCTGAATATAAAATGTTTAGCTGTTTGCTGAAAAGATATGATATATGGAAAGGAATGAAAAGTGCTTTTGGAAACTCTTCTTGATGGTGACATAATTTTGGTAGCAATATATGACTAAGGTATTGCAGAAAATGAAACGAGGAAGATAATTGTAACATTCTGTGTACAAACCATAGACTTAAAAAAAATATAGACTACACTATTTACATCTCAACGCGGACAAACAACCTTTTTTGTACACATGTTTACTTCTGGGTACAGTCGACCGAGCCTTCCTCATCCAGCCTATGTTGTCACGTTTTTAATATTATCAATATTTTTTTTCTTGTTATACCCATATATTGAGATATTAATACTACAGTTTAATAAAGTAGGTTATAATATTCCATAGATGTATTAAATAGTCCTTATACTACTAAATTATAAGTGGGATACTGTTTAATAAGGATAAGTTCTTTACAATATGACAACACCGATTAGAGGCGAGGGAGCCTATTCATTCATTTATTACCTTGTAGGTAACGTGTCGCACGTGCGGTAAAGCTTTGTTGCCGCTATCTCCCGGCTGTATAAACGCATTTTCTTAGCTTGTAGTCCTTAAGTGTTTATTTTATTGACTTTTTTCTGTTCAAAAACTAGTAAAATATGGGAAAGCCTGCCAGTGCCAAATTTGCAAAGAAATTTGACTTAAATAATCCTTTTAAGTCTTGAAACGACTTTGACCGGTAGGCAACTCAATTTACCCATTGGGAGTCAGTGGCGTTGTTGTAGAAAGGCGCTTATTTAGATAATATTTTAGTAAAATGTAAAATCTGAATTTTTTCTCTTATATTACATTATTTACTTACTTACATTGTAACAAAATCATAATTATAACCCTGTTAATAATTAATAATGTTTTTATTAAAAATATATTCCGGTTTATTCTAAAATTATCTTCAGAATCTAAAATAACATACAAGAATTTTAATATGATATTACATTATGAGACAATATTTTTTAATATACCGGGTCGTCTCAAAAGTGGTTCACCGCTATAACTTTTTTATTTTTTCAGATAAAAAAACAGATTTGTATGTTAGTAGGTATATGACATAAATTAGGATTTATTGACGTATTCAATTGTTTTTGGTCTCTTTCTGTTTCACCGAAATGATTACATCTTTTGATTTTTAAAGGCACCCTCGGTATATTTCTACTTTATTCGATAGAAAATGATAATAGAATTCTGAATAGAATGACATATCATATGTCAACTTTTGACATTGTCGCTTAAAAACAAATCGTATTATAAATTTCAATCCAGGGTGCCATGGTGTTGTTAAAAACACTAAGTTTTAATCAAGGAGCCTTGGAAAAATAGTTTTGATCGTCTAATGGGTTTCGTGTCTTGTCTAGGCCGATTAAAAGATGTACAAATCATATTTTTAATCATACATATGTCAATTTTTTCAAATGGAACAAGGGTGACTCGTTAGCATATTTGGAAAAAGCATTTTTTTATGAATATATTGATACCACACACTTGGTATTTCGAGTCAAATTGTCGTTATGAACCACGTGTTACAATTACAATTAAACCATATGCGAAAGTGTCAAAAGTTGACATATGATATGTCATTCTATTCAGAGTGTCATTTTCTATCAAATAAAGTAGAAATATACCGAGGGTGCCGTTTAAAAATTAAAAGTTATAGTCATTTCCGGTGAAACAGAAAGTGACCAAAAACAATTGAATGCGTCAATCAATCCTAATTTATGTCATATACTAACATACTAAATCTTGTTTTTTTATTTGAAAATATAAAAAAATTATGGGGTTGAGCCACTTTTGGGACGCACCCGGTATAATAAAGACAGTACCGAGTTAAATAAATGTAGTTTTCATTTTATCCCCTTCCTATCACCTTCCTTGCTTTAATGGAACAGATTTATGTTTTCTCTATTTTACATAATAAGACATCACTTAACCAGAAAAAAAATTACAACAATCATATTTTTTTTTCTCTCTCTGTCGCCGATTCTATTATATCTGTGGAATAGATCCTGTTTTCATTAATATTAGGGGTTGTAAATGTTTGACTAAATTAATAATTTATTATTAATTTCAAAATTACGTAATTTCGATTATAAAATTTCTTCTATAACGTGTATTTTATTATTTTTATCCTTTTTGGACTCTAAGACGTTTTTCTAAACTTTTATTTAAAAACCTGTCCTAAATCTTAATAAAATATAAAAAGTTTAAATACGATATATTTTTAATTTAATTATAGCTTCATTAAAATAAAAAAATTACCCGGCTATGAGACGGAGAGTTCAGGTGTACTTGAGAAACGAAAGACAGTGTTGTGTTTCTCGGCAGAGTCGTCAGGGAACGACCGTTACGACAGAGACAACCTATCTATCGCTCGTGTCGCACTCGTTATAACCTAAAACAATAACACAACTATAACAAGATATTGTCTGACCGCATGTTCCAGCTATTTATGAATGAGATGCTCAGTCTATATTTTATTTTAAGTCTATGGTACAAACCGTTAGTGAAGGTGCTTTTGAAAATACACTTATTAAATTGGTTTTGTGGGGCGTTATATACAAAGCCGTGTTCATAAGTTTGAATATACTTATCTGCTCTTTCATCAATACTTGACATGACTGGCAAGACCGCACACTCACCATTTTATAATCGTCAATTTTGCTGATAGATCGCAAGAAGATGTTGATCCTAACTACGGTTGGGTTATCGCCTGCAATGGCGTGTGAAAATCAAAAAAGTTGCAATTACTGATTGTAATTAGTCCAATTAATAGCCTAGTTTACTATAAAACCAGGATATTGTTTGATTTATTTCGGTTAGAGCTTAAATTTCGTAAACAAGTCTATTGAATGGACTAAATTAAGCGCCAGTGGTGATTTAAGTTCCAAATGGCGTGGTATGGTCTCGGGTAGCCAATCACATCTCGCATTGGCGGAATGTACCTGAAATTGGCATGGCCATGCCCGACTACCACCACAGCACATCCTGTTTCTTTTCAAACTGTCCTCATAAAAAAAGACCTAGGTATTTTCAGACATTGTCTTCAACCTTTTTACAACTTATCTAATCAAATCTGTCATCATAAGCTCTTACAAAAATACCTAGGTCCATAACATAAAACAAACCAAGACGCAATTTTATCAGTGTAAAATTACATTAAATCAAATAGTATATTTTAACATGTATCTTCTAGATCCAGATGATTTTCTAAATACTTTGAAGATGATAATGGGCTGAACATTCGTTACAACTGACTCCGGCATTCAATCTTGTCTTATACTACCAATGCAATCAAAATTTGAAATGCATGTATGCCGAAGAATGGGTATGAGATGACGGTATTGAAGAAAGGCATATCACTTTGTTTTGTATCTTGCTTCAATAGATGAAAGTTTATTGAATATGGAGAAGAGAAATATGATAGGAAAAACTAATAAAATTGATTATATCTATTCATACTAAAGTACGAGTCTCGGTAGAAAATAAAAATATGTTGTAAACCCAGCTTACGCAGTAAATAAGCAAATCTAGCACATCCAACTCAAAATATTCGCTCGTAAAGTATGGATATATTTCATTTAACTTGATGGGAAACGGTCAGAACAGTCCAACTTGTGAGAAAATCAGAATATTCTAACCAAAAAAAGACAAGCAAATAACCGTAAAAGTATGAGACCAGGTTCCAAAATCTTTCGTTTCTTTTTTTTAGTATGAAATATAGCTCAAATAAAAGGTTTTTAACAACATGATAAAGCTCATTGATCTTTAAAACCTAGAAGAGGCCTACATCCAACCCTGGATGGAACCAGGCTGAGAAAGAAGGAAAAAAAGAAGTTTACGGAAAGCTGAATACCAATAATTTTAGAATTTCCTAACATAATTCTCTTGAAAATAATGAATTTATGGTAAAATTTTGTTAGGAATCCTGTTGCACATTATCATATTGTTAATTATCTTGTATCTGAGATATGCTCAATAAAAAATACAGATAAATGCAAAATTTTTCGATAGGCTATAACCAAATACAGCCACTATAATAAGCACAAAATAAATTTAGATTATCCTAGTCTCGGTTAGTTTTAGTTCCATGTAACTAGAGTTTTCGTCGAAATGATGCATTTCTGATAAATACCAGGCCAAAATAATGGTAAAAGAGTCGAGTCATTTAGCGCATTGGCTGCTACAAACAAAAACTGAAATGTATATACAGTGTGACCCACTCAAGACCGGGCACCCTCCATAAAATCTGTGTTTATAGTCCGATTTTGATGATTTTTTTTTCAAATATAAAGTTTCAAAAAATGTACTTTAGGGCTCAATGTCATGTTATTTCACAAAAAACAAGGCCTACTTAATAAAGTTTTTGTGGTGAAAAATTTGCTAAATCATATTAGCGATTTTTTTTCAAAAAATTTGAGTACACCCCTACATTCGGCATCCCCCAAAACAGTTCTGTACCAAATTTCGTTTAAAAATATTAATTATTAATAATTCTGCAGTTAAATTAAATAATTCCCTATTTTTGCCAATTTAACGATGAGTTATCACGTAACCCTTGAAAAAAACAATCCACAACAATGGGTTTTATTAGCTGTCAATTCTTGCAGCGTAGAATTGAATATTAATTTAATAGCACGCAGAAAAGTGTTGTATCAAGAAATATTATTTGCATTATGGAACAATTAAATATTAGGGATAAAATTGAAATTATTCGTTTAGTGGGTGATAACTATCTTCAAGCAGGAGAAGCTGCCAGAGAATTTAACAACAGACATCCCGACAGACCTGCAGTAAGTAGAAGCACGGTTCAACGAATAAATAGAGTTTTTAATGAAACTGGTTGTGTGTCAAAATACTTACTAAAAAACAGAAGGCCGGAACATCGAATAAATAGGCGGAATGAGGAAATATTAGAATATTTTCGTAACAATCCTCGTGCAAGCATTAGAGGCGCCAGTGTTGATTTGGATATACCAAGGGAAAATATTAGGAGATGTTTGCGAACTAATAAAGTTAAACCCTTTAAACCAAAGATTTTACACACTTTGGAAAACGGAGATGATGTTAGACGATTAGAATTCTGCTTATGGGCTCAAGCAGAGTATTTAAATAATAGAAATTTCTTAAAAGAAATTTTATTTAGTGATGAGGCAACATTTAGTACAAACGGAGTAGTATCCTCTCAAAATTCGCGATTCTGGGCAGTCGAAAACCCTGAATGGGTGATCAATACAAGAAGACAGTATTCTCAGAAATTAAATGTGTGGTGTGGCATACTTGATGATAGAATCATTGGTCCATATTTTTTTGAGAGAAATTTGAATAGTCCAACGTTTTTGAATTTTCTGATTAATGACTTTTGGGATGCAATACATAATTTACCATGCCAAACCCGTTTGAATTTAAAATTTCAATTGGACGGATCACCTGTGCATAACGCGGCAGTTGTCAGGGAATGGTTAAATGAAAATTTTGAAAATAAGTGGATAGGTCGAAATAGCCCGCTAATTGAGTGGCCACCGAGATCCCCGGACCTAACACCCTTGATTTCTTTCTTTGGGGTTTCTTAAAGCAACAAGTTTACAAGTCTAGACCTCAATCTGTAGATGAATTACGTATTAGAATTACAGAGGCGTCTGCAAATATTACACCACAGCAGCTTAGGAATGTAACTGTTAACCTAAGAAAAAGATGCGACAAATGTATTGAACTGAATGGAGGGCTGGTAGAAGCAACTAGAATTATTTGAATATGTTTAACTTATTATTCGGTTATAGTATTTTTATCATTGTTTGTAATAAAACTCGTTATCGTGGATTGTTTTTTTCAAGGGTTACTTGATAACTCATCGTTAAATTGGCAAAATAGGGAATTATTTAATTTAACTGCAGAATTATTAATAATTAATATTTTTAAACGAAATTTGGTACAGAACTGTTTTGGGGGATGCCGAATGTAGGGGTGTACTCAAATTTTTTGAAAAAAAATCGCTAATATGATTTAGCAAATTTTTCACCACAAAAACTTTATTAAGTAGGCCTTGTTTTTTGTGAAATAACATGACATTGAGCCCTAAAGTACATTTTTTGAAACTTTATATTTGAAAAAAAAATCATCAAAATCGGACTATAAACTATAAACACAGATTTTATGGAGGGTGCCCGGTCTTGAGTGGGTCACACTGTATGTATGTCTCGAATGTGCTAAGAATCAGTTGTGGAAGAAAACATTTGACAAGGCCTGAAACTTTTTCATAGAATGAACTAGACTACCATCCACAACTACACAAATAGAGATAGTCAGTCCCATTCTCTGGTGAAAAAGACACTTACCATGGTAACGTCATCAATCTTTGAGATACTTCTCACAAATATGTTGACACGAACTATAGCAGGGCCATCTATCGTTCACAGAAAAAAAAACGGGAAAAATTATTATTTCGCTTTTTGCGTGAAGCCTCCGGTATATTTTCACCGAAAATATATTGAGATTTTTTAAATAAAAAAATATATATACGCCATCTTGTTATGTTTGTGTAGTCGTATTTTTAAGATTAATAAAATATGAGAGTTCTGGCGTAAGTCGGATAAAAAAGGACAGAGGGAATACATGGAATAAAAATTTTAATATTTTAATGTAAAGCCCCGGTAAAGGCCGGTCGTTTTTCAGAACCTTTTTTCCTTTACGGGTGCTTTTTACTTTATTTTTCACAAATTACCCAAAAGGAAAAACGAGAAATACCGGAGAACATCCGCACGATTTAGTTCAACACGCGCTTTTGGTTCTTTGAAACGTTTGTGGCTATAAAGGCACCGGCACCAGCTTACTAGAACCTAATTTTAATCTAAATTGTGTTGGAGCCACACAAACCCTTTCACTAACTACCTGTATTCAATGGTATCACTTTTTTTTCTCGCGTACATATAGGAAAAAATATAATTCTTTAGTTTGGTTTGACATGAGAGCTGACCGTGAAATAGAGTGCTCAAAAAATTCGGTAATGAACTTACTGCCAACATTAACGATTGAAACTAGGGTAATTCTATCAGAAATGTCAGCTGACAATTATATCCTACTATTTTATTTTGAAATTTATTTTCCTGAATAAAACGGGGATGAAATCTGAATAATTTCATCGGTATGGAGACTATTTATCGATCGCCCACCAATAATTATTAAAATTTAAACGAATAAATATATTTGCAAAATCTATTTTAATCTGATTTCGCACGAAACATTTGTGGGAGTTTATTGTTGCGAAAATTAATTATGTATAGTTCAATCAGATAGGCTTAAACATACACAGCTTCAATTACAAAGCAAAGAGCTAGGCAAATGACAAAACGTACCTATTTAAGCCATACGCTGTGTCAAAAAATTACTTCTTAGATATCTTACGAGATTATGTGCTTTGAAACGTTTCAAAATTTACTTGAAAAAAAATGTATTTTAGCAAAAAAAAAACATATAACTTGCTATATAACATATAACTGCCTATAAACATCTTTATGACGTGTTCACCACAGTTCAAAAACCTTCCTTGCCTTTATCCCAAATAACACTACCTTTGAATATAAGAAATGTTGTTTTTTTTATAAGCGATTTCAGCTAAAACAAAGTTCACCCGAAACTAATCATAGATCGTTAATTCTCAAGTGCTTGTTGGTCCACATAGTTCACGTTTTAGTTTAACAGTTTATACTTGTTTTCAGAATCTAGTTAAAGTTCAAATAGAATTGTATGCAGTACTTTATATTAAAATAAGTTGCAATCTATCTTGCATAATTGGGAAATAATGAATTTTACAAAGCTGTTCCAAATAAACTCCAAATTCCGGCAGAATATTAATTATAAATAAAATTAATGAGAACAATATTTTCAAATTCAAGATAAAAGCTCTTTTTGTAAATCAAAATATTCATCATTCGTTTAAATAAACAAACAATGATACTCTGTGTCTTTATTTTCAATTTGTAATTAACACTAATTAGAGAAAACAAACAAAATACAATACAGTTTTTGGAAAGGTCGCTTGCTTAAAGTTACAAGTATTTTGTTTCTGAACATAATAGCTTTGGCATAAGAACAAAAACGTAGCATAAATCAAAACGTGTTTATGTTAATAGAATTTTTTTTTAAATCGTTCAAAAAGAATAATGGTTTCCAAAAAATATTTTCTCAAAACATCAAGACAGTTAAGCAAGCCTCTATATATTTATTCAATAGTTACTAACTAATTAGAATGACGTATAAATGGTACAAAAAATATATAGATGTTAGATATACAGATATACAGATGTTAGATATAAGGAAATTATTATTAGCCATATAGATTTTCTCAAGAGGACAAAGAAGTTATACCTATGGTTATACTTTAGAATACCTATATATTCTTTGTGTTGTTATCCAAATGCTAAGATCTATTACTATATATTATACTATTTTTCTAGACCCTTTGAAAAAATAACCAAAAGTCCACTATAATTATTTTTTTTCTAAACATACGTATAGTCATGAAAACTGTCGATTTTGGCCAAAACATCGGTTTTTATAGTATAATTGAATAACAACTACCCTTTTAAAAAAAATTAAATATGTAGAAGGAAAGAAAGCGCAGGCCATTTTGATCTTAGATTCACTAGCCAATAATGTAGTCTAAACTTTAACTCTCTTCAAAACTAACTCTCAAAAACAAAAATACATAACATTTCCTTCATATAATGAATTTTTCTAAATTCTTTGACCATGTTTACTATTTTCCAAGAAGCTTTAAACACATGTAGTTGCCAAAAAGTAACTAATTTTCACAAGGATACCCATACCCAACATTAATTTTCTCACAAAATCATCTCAATTAGCCGTAAGAAGTTTATATTACCTAAAAGTACATAAAATTTTCTACACCTACTAATATTTTTAAATTTTAATAAATATATTTACATATATTATTAAGAGCCTAGAAAATGTATTAAAAATTATTAAACAGTCCAAATCGTTTACTTCTTAAGTTCTTCTACAAAACACATCCAGGAAAAACACTTCACTGTCACTTAAAACAAGGAAAAACATAAAATACTGGAAATTTAATAAATTATTTACAATTTGGAAGCCATCTTGTCCCAGATGTCATCTGACACCACAGAGCAAAATTGTAGAAGCACCTAAGGCCGTGTATTCACTAGTTTTACCCAGGGGGGTGACAGTGAAATAGGAAAATTGGAAACAGTCATTAGTGTCATTCCTGTCATTCTCCTCACGACAAGTATGGCCGCCTAGACAAGGACAGCATTGTTTTTGTCTAACTATTGTCTAACTTCACAGTTTAGAATTGACAGATTTCAGTTTCAGAGACAACTTCAGATTTGTTCTAGAACAAATTCGAAAATATTCGACGCCATTTTAATTCATTCCGTTTAGTTTCGTTTTGGAAGTTCAATTTAATATTTCGGCTGAAATTTATAAATATAAAGGTAATAAAGTATATAAAATATAAATTACATGAAGAATCCTGGAGAAAATGACGTTTCTGCAGTAGTAGGTATGTCCCATGTATATCAAAAATAGGTAGTAAATAAACACTGTTTTTACATTTTTTAGATGCAAGAAAATGGTGTTATAATCTCTTTGATCGGCGATTTTTTTGAAAATGGAAACAATTTACAGCAAGGTAAGATCATTTTTAACTATAGCCAACATTAGTTATCTCCAGTATGTGCGATTTATTGTCAATAAAGCAATAAATCGGACTGATAATCTGATTATGTTATCCGACTAAAAGTCTCTTTTTGCATCTTTTTGATTTATAAGCCAGGTTCTTTGGGAATAATGGACGCTTTTTTTAAACAGTTTATTTATATTTTATACCTATTGATATTTTTACATTGTTAATTTTTGTATAAAAAAATTGTTTTTCTGTTTTCAGGTTTTTGTATAAGGCTCCCGTTTTCATGTTCCTGTGTCCGTTTTCTGTCCTTGAAGTTTGCGAATGCGTGTGTTTATTTACAAATTACTGTAAGTCATGCTTATACCTTAACTAATTTACGTTAAAAGTGCATATAATTAACTAATTGGTATTGAAACAATACAATCCTCTATATTTTTATATTTATTTAGTCACGTTGTTCCATATTTCAAATAAATATATGTGAATAAATTATTTTTTGGTTTTATTTATGAAAGAAAAAATACAAATTACATTTGAACAGAAAGAGGGCCCGCCATTGAATAACCGGAAACGGAAATGAAAATTAAGCCATCATGTCAACCTGTCAATTGGAAAGTTAGTTCTCCAGACGACAACGAAGGCTTTCGGTGGCGTATCGTGTTTCCACGATTTAACACAGAGTTGACACTTCTTTCTAGTTAATTATTTTATGGTTTTACCATTCAACTTAATTTAAAATTTTAATTATTAATGTTTTATTGAAGAATATCGTATTAAATGTATTTGTAGTGAGAAAATTAATGATAGTTTAAGTGATTTAAAACGCGATAGTATTTTTTCTAACCAAAATAAAATGTTATAATTTTAATTAACTTTACGCTTTGAGCAAACCAAAGAATTACATTTTGTCCTGGACACGAGTAAAACGTTTGCATAATTTTAGCAAAAAGGTTTTTTTGTGATAAAAAATATGCCTAACGTCAACCCCCAAAACAGCATTCTCAGCATTCAAAACGCGACTATAGCAAACTGCTACCCTGCAAGCTAGAAAGGGGTTAAACCGCTCTTGCATTTCCACCCCAGTGTTTTGCACGATCGCCTGTTACAAAATTTCATATTGTGTCAAATACACACCGTCAAGTTTTGGATGTAACAAAAATATATTCCCGTCTATAAATAAATACCTTGGCATGAGAAATGCTTTAGTGTCACCACGAGTCGTGTTATCGTACAAATTAGCATATTTTCCATTGAAAAAAAATGTTTCCTATGCCTACAAATGTAGAACGATCATTTGTTAGGAAGGAAAAGGACATGTTTTCCATATATTTATATTTTTTTTTTTCTATCAATCAAATGAGACATCTGTTGACATACCCAAAAGCACACTAACTTCTTTGGAAAAAGGGCACATCGTCCACAAATATACCGCACAACACGATCAACAAAGTATCCCTCAAATATTTATCCAATAAAAGAGCTTCTCCGCATATTTATACGTTGTCTATTTTAATGCAACCTTTCAATAAGCCCTATACAAGCAAATTACAAATTTAAAAAGGATATTTTAATCCCCTATATTATACATGTTTTTTCAAACAAAAAATACGAAATTCTTTGATGTTATTTTATAAAGAAAAATAAGTGGATTGAACAAGGTGTTGAAAATATTAAATTCCAAAACTTCCCGCTTTATTAAAATTCTCTTTTGCAAAAAATATGTCGAAATAATTAAATTGACTATGCAGTTATGATAGGTATAAAAATTGAAAAATAAGAAAAGGCTTTGTACAGTTTATCGCTGAAACCTACGTCAATCCCTTTATAATGGATTTAATTTTTCCTTGGTGGTAAATAATAAAACACTAAATTTTCTACTGAAGATTGCAAAGAAAATCAACTATTTCCTAGACTTTTTAATGCAGATATACAGATCCAGCCTTACTGTTTATTTTTTTATGTCACTTTCTTCTATTTTATTTTATTTTTAATATTTTTTATTCATTTTTCGTGTAAAAAATTATGTTGGGCTTAATCAAGAGTGAAGAAAGCTCATATTATTAAATTACTGTTTGTTTTTACAAAAGACCCAGTAAAAGATAATCGGTTTATTATAAAGTTTATGCTCAGGCTAAAGCTATTAATTATTCCTTTTAATGTAAAAGGGACATGGGATGGTAGAATAAGAGATGATTATTCTGTATGTAGCAGTCCTTCATCACATTTAACAAGAGCTTTTACGGATTGTACATTTTTCTCCTACCACTCAATCGTATTAAACAATATTATTATATGGGCATATAGAAGCTGTTTATAATTGTGTATTACACGTAATTACACGTTAAATTAATTATCCCGCGTCAAGTTATTCAAATGAAGACGACGTAAACCAATACTTTATTTGAAAAGGAAGTGATTTGATTAAATAAACAGCAAGAAAAATAATATGGTTATAATTTATTTATATGAATTCTATGGAAAGTAGTACTCTATTGTGATGCTATAAGCTAGACTATATCCTAGTATTTTAAAAAATTTATTATTTTCTATCACTAACATAAAATTTTGGTGTATGTCTACTTAAATGGTACTGTAAGCATTTGGACTATATACACACACCGGAAAAATCTAGGGATATCATTTTATTAAAGTTAAAAATGAATGTTTTGAATAAACAACCACATATTTTGTAGGCCAATTGTTTCTACTTCGATTGAAACGTAGTAGTCACACTAGTTATTTCTAAATTTGGGACATTTGCAGAAGTGTTTATGCATTTTTTGTCAAATGTATAAAAAGCACCTAGCATCAATTGTTCGAATTTAACCTGTACTGGCTATGTTTTTATGATAACTGGCCAGAATTCATTCAAATAACTCTGTTTAGTATTAAACGACATTATGGAGCGTAGACATCTTAACAGAGACGAAATGCTAAGGGCCATGGGTATGATCGAAGCTGGAATGCGCCAAATCGACGTAGCTAGAGCATTAAATACAACGCAAAGTGTAATATCGCGATTAAGTGCACGCTACCGTGAAAGTGGTGATGTTGCTGAAAGGCACACAGGGCGACATCGCATTACTACCCCTCAGCAAGATAATTTTTTACAATTAAATGCTCGACGCCGACCGACTCTTACAGCACCAGATCTTAGTTTAGATCTCCAGGAAACACATAATGTAACCGTTAGTCCTGACACTGTTCGCAATAGATTAAGAGAGGTCAACTTAAGAAGCAGACGACCCTGGAGAGCTCAACCCTTAACGAGAGGAAATCGAGAGGTACGATATTTGTGGGCTCAAGATCATGTTCAGTGGTCGAATGAACAATGGGCCAATGTTCTCTTCACGGATGAGTCACGCTTTGGAATTCATCCGGATTCGAGAAGGTTTAGGGTAAGGAGAGAACTGGGAAATTTTATTCGGTTGGATCATGTTCAGGAAGTGCACCCTTATCAAGGTGGAACAGTTATGGTCTGGGGAGGAGTCCAGTTAGGCCGAAAAACCGATCTCGTTTTTCTTGAAAGGTTTCTAACAAGAACCAAATATCGTGATTTAATTCTTGAGCCTGTCGTGTTACCATATGCCAATGATTTTGGGAGAAACTTCATTCTCATACATGACAATGCACGGCCTCATACAGCCAGAGTGGTAAGTGAGTTTATCAATGCTCATCAATTAAACCTTTTACATCGAGCACGTATGGGACGCGGTCCAAAGAAAGAATTTTGAGAACGGGTATGCCTCGTGAAACTCGTAGGAATCTGGGTTCAGGCCGTGTGCGTGGCAGGCTGTACCTCAAGAAGAGATCGACAACCTGATCAGGAGCATGGAGAGATGATGTAGGGCTGTAATGAACAGTAGAGGAGGCCATACCCTTTATTCAGTAAAAATGGTTTTATCTTTTTTTTTAATTCACAGTTTAGAATAAAAAAAAATGTGTGTATTTTTTTGAGTTCAATAAAAATCAAGGTAAATTTGACAAGTTCGGTAAATTTCGCATTTTGATTTCCAATACGTCCTGTAAACTATTTGTTTATTTTAATTTTATTATATCAAAAATGCAAATAATAAAATTACTGACGATGGCTGAATAAAATTGTAATATCCCTAGACTTCTCCGGTGTGTGTATTTATTTATTTTATACTTTCCTTTTTTTTAAATCAAAGAGTAAAATCATAACCGTGTGGCTATTTTTATTATTTTTCTAGACGTCCTGAAAAATAGTAGGATATCGCCTATGTTTCAATTTTTTTCAATACATAGACTTAGAAAAAATGTCTATTTTGATCAGGTTATCGATTTTAATTAAACTGCTGTCATTTACCAACTAAAAGGTGTAGGGCACAAAAATATAGGCCAATGTAAGCGGAATTATATCCTTTATCAAAAGTTGCTCGAAAACAAGGGTCCAAAAAATCGATTTTCTTACAAAACAAAAACAATTCAAACCTTGAAGGTCTATATATTTTAAATCCACATAGAATTTCCTACAAATTCGACATGATTTTGTTTACTATTTTTCTAGGGGCCTTGAAAAAAAAACTACCACAAAAGTCAACTATTTATCTATAACATTTTTCTATGCGTATATAGTCCAAGGGATTTAAAAAAAAATAATACATTTTGTGATATAAATTTTGGTAGGTGCCTTTGAAAACTGTTCTTTTGCCTGGGTATTGTATTTAAATCTTCGAAATAAAATCCCTTACATGATTTGTATGTCGAGAACCTGCAGCGGAATAACGAAATCGAAATTTACAGCAAAATCCGAATGTTATCCCTCGCTTTTGTCTTTAGAAAAGAAAACGTTTTATGTATAATATAATAAAAAAAGTCCATGGTAGGTTCTTTGCAAAAAAATAATTTTTAATTTAATTTTTGCAGGAATATATATTATTATGTTACCAACTTATATTCAAAAAATTCAGTACAAACAAACAAAAAACAATGTTATTTTCAAATTCAGTTTAGTTAGAGAGAAAATATGGAAATTTTAGTGCTCTTACTCAAGCAAGAATCTAATTTGAAGATGATAATAAAAATGTCATCTCCTCCATGGATTTTTTCTCTGAAAAAAACAGTTTATGAATTTGAGAATCAATTCGGAACCACTTGACATGAGGCTGACATCAAATTTTCTGCTTAGACCATATTAAAAACTCGTGGTCTGTGTACTTTTTTTGTTTTGAAAGTAAAGGTTCTCGAGATAATAGTACTTACTGTACACGAGCAAGATGCTTTTGAGAGGTCATTTTAGTCCAAATGCTATTTTTTGGGTGTCTAGAATGTGTGGAAGGTTTCAGGCGATCGTGCTTATCAAAGGGGCCACTGGCAAGAGCCCCCATTGGCCCGTGGAGCACCTCTATGCTACCTACAAGAAGGGGGTGACCTCCACTTACCATTTTAATGTCGCTTATGGTCGTAATGCTTCGAACAAACAGGTTAACTCGTACTATCGCTGGCCCATCTATAGATACGAGGGGTTTTACGTTTACATTTATTCTGAAATCTCGACTCTTGGCTTTCTTTCTTTCTCTTGTCGAACACTCAGAATAATTTCAAGTAGTTCGTGTAGAAAAGCATCAGAAACTGTGATAAGCTCGTAGTCTGATTCTTTCCACCCGATTTGTGCTATATACAGGGTGTTTAGATGTATATAATTAACTCGATTTTGATTTTGATAAAATTGATTTTTTTGCAGTAAAACATCAGCAACTAACCATTTCTAGACTTGTAGATCAATACTCAAACTGGATTTTTATCTAGGCGTAATCGAAACACCCTGTATGTAACTGTAGGTACATTTACATGGTACATATATACAAGCAGCACTGCGTGAACTATTAGTCTTGGTATCTGGATACGTTTTTCTTGCTTGTTCACTTCGTCGTACGCTAAATAGGTGCGTGTATAAGAAAAAAATTACTCACCTGTTCCATTTACTCCAGACGGCCTTATTCTGGCATCGTACCGTCCAGGTCCCAAAATTTTGTCCAGAACCTCTTTCTCTTTTTCCCGAAAATTGATCTTATTTGTCGAAGATACGCAACTGAAATTATGCATATTTCAGTACTAGATTATTATATACAATTTCATTTTTTTTTTCAATTATTCTAATTCATTGTTATTTATGAAGTTAAAATAAGATAAATTCGAATACAAAAAAAAATAGAAAGCATTCTATGTATTAAACTAAAATTAGTTCAAGAAATTAATTTCAAAATAATTTTCCAATTAAACTTACAAAAATTACAGTCCCGAAAAAGACTATTTTACGAAGAGTTAAATGACCTGCATTCAAGTGCAGTTAGAAAAAGACGACAACATTATTTAGTGTAACAACATTGATTTAACAAAACACAATAAAATATAAAGCCTTCAAAATAAAGAAGAAAAAATAAAACATTTCCTACACGATCTAAAAACAGAAACGACGAAAAAAATATGTTTGTAGTAAAGGGCAGTAGTAAAATATCTGGGGAGTAAAAAAAATATTTACTTACGTAATAAAGTAAAATACTGGCAGAAAAATACTGAAGAAATTGTGGCTGACCATGTTGAGCTTGAGAAAAAAATTTAATTGAGAAAAATATTTAAATTTTAATTAGTCACAAACATCATCGGACGTAAAAGTAGAATGCGGGAGCTCTTCGCTGAAGTGCAGAACATTCAGTGCTGTACAGCAGGACACTGTCTACCTCTACTCATTTCCCTCTGCTTTTGGAGGATCGAGGATAGGGACGGTCGGGATAAGTCGACAGATCAAAAATAGCGATTCGATACTTAATGTACGTTTTCGCGTTCGAATTTTTTGGAAAAGTGCCTTGCTTTTTGACTACGAGTTGTTGAATTTATTGTTTTCTTCTTCTTTTTTTTGTGAAATGTTATTAAAAAAATTAAATAAGTCGGGTTTTGAGATGTTGTCATAATGATACTCGTGATGGCACGTTTCCTTCATATCTGAAGACATGGACTCTGACTGGACATCCAAGTATTTTAACCAAGAGTTTGTAGAATGTAGAATGTTTAAGAGAGGAGTTAATCACCGCGACCTTACAGATCTATTGTATTCCCCTTTCTTGAGTTATAACGAGCTATAACTCATCATACAGTCTCAGGGCTTTAACAAAAGCCAGTATCTGAGACGGCTCTACAGAAGCCAGCTGACGACATCAGCCGTACAAAGTTCATGGCACGAACGGTCGTCGTCTCGGCGCACTCAGTGATAAGATGTTCTGGTGTTTCCCCATTTTCCCCACATCTTTGATTTTTCTCGGTAGTAAGTTCTGAGGAACTTTTTCGAGTGTCTTAGACCATTGGAGGGAACCAGAAGTTGTTTTTGAATTTGTTGTTTATTTCTATATTTGTTGTATTTAAAGAGTTGTTAACAAAAATAGGAGGAATATTGGATACAATGGTACCCTTGATGACGCGATTCCTTCACATCTGAAGACATAGGCGTCTTTTCGGAGAGCCTAAAATTTTAACAAGGTATTGTTGAAGTAATTGCTATTTTTCCTCCATTTTACTGAAAAAAGTTGTTAAAAAATTAAATACGTCAAGTGTTGTGGTACATTGGTACTCCCGATGCCATGGTTCCTCCACATCTGAGGACATGTAATGGGCATTTACTATAGTTTTTATGAAAAAATACACAGGTCAAACTTTTGTTAAGGAGCTAGTGACATTAATTAGGAAGATACTGATTTTTTAAAAATTCTTCTTACACAAAATCTAATTGTTTTATTTTTTTTTCTCTAGAATATCAAGTATTAAAAACTTTACACTGAGAATACAAGTGGTTTGTCGTGAATAATTTACTTTAATTATTTGTCTCCCTATTTTTTTCAAATTCTATAGAAAAATCGGAATACATAGGGTGTTTTAAAGTTAATAGGTGTTTTTTTTAAAACCTAGGTGTATTTTAAGCGTTATCGATGTTTAGAGCTAGTTCTGCATCTCTAGAGGCGGGACTTGCAAACTATATTGATCGTTCCGTCGGAGCGCCTCTCCGTTTTCCGAACGCTGAAAATTCGCGCCTTATTTGTTCAACTTTTATACAATTTCTTTTGATTTCCTTTACATTTACCAGGCAGATAGGCAATTTACCACTCCTCGCTACCGAACTTCCGACTTTTGTTTAATTTCCTTTCATTCATTTAGTTTTTCTTCCCTTCTCGCTCTTGGTTAGAGTCGACCTAATTCGAATTTGACAGGAATACGATTGCAATGACGTCACGGGCCGTAGCTATGCCGTCATCTCGTGTTTTGCTTTATGCCTTCCTCTGAAAATTTATCAGTTTTTGATTTTCTCTGCTCGGATGCCCCTAAGATAAACAGACGATGTAAAGGGCTTAATGTTCTTATTTTGTTTTATCCAGGAGAGGATATACATTTTGACATATTGTATTCTTAGTCTTTAAGTTATGAATATCGTAACATTAACTTATCGATATTTTAAATATAGTATTCCTATTTTCGAAGGTCTTAGGTATTGCCAATGTTTAAAAAAACTAAATAACTTCTTATTATTTTATTGATTAACATTAACAACATATTTATTTATATAACACGATAATATAAAGGATATTTTGATAAATTGCTCTATGTTCTATAGAAATATGTAAAATTTTTAAAATTTTATTGATAATAACAATATTAGTAGTATCTTCATTTTTAGTTTTCCTCGTTTTTTTCACATATACTTGCTTTCAGTTCCATAGCCAATTTATAACCCAGTTCTGGCCGCCTATCCCGGCCTTCCACCATAGCTTTTACTTGTGACGAATTCACTATAACACCGCTGTTGGTTATGACAGTGTTTTTGGTTTTTTCTATATCCGTCAAGTCCACACCACGACTACAATCGTCTAACAATATTGTCCTGTACCCAATTGCCAAAGCGTCCACCGCTGTAGCACCTTAAATTTATAATTAGCGCATTAATTCTAGGGGAAGCTTGTGTAAAATCAGACAGTAATTATTTAAAAATCATAATAATATATAATATTCATCTGTAAGTATTTTGTCTTGCGATAATACTTAATAAAATACTTCGACTGAATAAAATAAAAGAACTGCATTGAAGCAGTTTTTTGCATACCGACGCATACATCATATGCTAATCCGCATATGTAGATGTCTGTAGCATTCCGTAATCTCAGCTGAGCACACAAGGTTGTATCTGTCATTTTTTTATTGTCCCAAAACACCGAGTACGAATCCACATCCGGATTTGTACCTTTATACACTTTAATTGCATTTTGAAGAACCTAAAATAAGCACCTGTTTATTATTTTATTTATTTTTGTACTGTCAGTCTATTTCTGACTCTAGCAACTACTAAAATTCGTTATTTTACGAAACATTTATGGGAAAAAGAAATATAAAAGAAAAAAATAATTTATTTAACAAAAACTCTTTTTTCGACACTCGACAAAAGCACGCTGGAAGACCTTTTGTCGGTCGCTTTGAACGTTTTTTATCAAAATACAAAATAATGAATTAAAAATATAAACCATAATTAATTAGCTTCAGCTCCAGAGCCAAGTTTGCAAAAAAATTGAAGGAACAAAAAAAGTGATTATTTTACCTACAGAGTTTAATTGATTTTTTATTCGTATATATTGTAATAAAAAAATGTCGTACTTTTAAATCTTTATGTAGCTCAGATCCCCAAGTGTCTTGGACGCAATGCCTTGGCCACAATCGTTGTTTTTGTGGCGGTGAACCACAAAAAACGACCGTGTCATAAGTTTGGGCATTTTCTGCTGTCACTGGACTGCTGGGGTCAATTTCCCGCTCTGCAATATTTTCTATAAAGGATACGTGATCACTAGGGTGCCAGTCTAGGGAGTAAAATACAGCATCGAACTTTACAGTGTCCAGCAATTTGTTAATTGGCTCTATCACATCCAGACCTAAAGAAATATCAGAGTCTCCTATCCTATAGCTTCAAAATATATAATTTTATTAAAAAAAAAGAAATATTCTAAATTTACAAAGTAATATAGATATATCTCAATCGCATGTATACCGTGCTTGTATTGTGAAATATTATTTTGTACTAATATGAACACAGAGTACATAATATTACTATACCATTTTGTTGAGCTGAACAGTTGCTGATGTTCAATGTACCAGATATAAAATCGTTCTGAACATCAACTATAAGAAATGCAGATATCGGACGCACGATCTAAAATAAAAAAATATTATTTTTCTTTTTGCAAAGTTGAGCAGCTATTTTTGTTAGAATAAATTCATCTCTTACAATCTTTATCCAATGATTCCAACAAAAAGTGAATTCGTCTTTATCAATTTTTCCATCGCCATTTGTATCGAAAACGTTAAAAGTTTCAACCAATTTTCGTTCTTCTAAGTGATAAATTTTACCCCTATCGTTTCTAAATAGTGCCCGAGTTAAATACCGAAATTCTTCCACGTTTAAATATCCATCACTGAAATATTCTTTTATTATCATTCTTTATTTATTACAATCTATATAAACTCAGTAGGAGATTACATTAAAAAATCCTCTCCTACAAATTCTTGAAGCATAAAATATAAATACCATTATATTAGTGAATTAGCGACTGCTTACCCATCTTTATCAAATGCTTGAAAACAAGCATCCATAGCCAGTAATATGCGCTGCTTTTAAGTTGATCAAAACTAAAATAATCTAATTTTGCATAGTTAAAAAATGTAGAAAGGCTCCATCGCGACAAAACTGGAGCACATTTCGTTAAAAGCAATTCAATGTAGGAAATTTATTTTGAGGGTGGCACAACGTGGCACCGATATCAAATGTAGCGTCTGAAATTCAATTTTCCAATAACAGGCAAACTAAATTGCGCGCCAGTGAAATGAATTATCCATAAAACACCACTCTGGAGTTAGTTAATAAATAAATATATTAAATACCTTACTCACTATATCTAAAACAAAGAATAATAGGAGAGCGCCGTTTTTCTCGTAGGAACACGCAAAATTCTTAAATTTAAGCGCCAATCTCTTTTCAAAAATGCGATCTACAGTATTCTGTTATACCGATAAGTTTTCGAAACCGAAATCCTAATTTTCAAAATACTTAATATTATGATTTAGCTACTCATCAACAGATGGCGCTAGATGTTATTTTTTAAAATAATTTAAATATATGTTTTATTTAAATTTAATTTAGTTTATTTAATTAAATTCTCTAGAAATAAACTAAGTAATCGAGATTGAAATATACTTATTAATTTTTGTTTGCGCAAACCTAAAATTTCTCAAATAAAACATAAAGTAACTTAAAGGGCATATTTCCTTGGTAATTTATTTAAAAATAAACAGGGCAAACTTAAATTATTTGATTAAAACTATGTGCTTCTTAAAACTTTGAGCTTTTAAATTGTAACTTTCTAAAACATATACATAAATGTAGGTAGGTATATGAATGGCTTGCATTAAATTAATAAAAAAACCATGACGCAATGTATATTTTTAAATCGCTCCAATACATTGTACCTTATAAAATTGGCGTTAATAAATTTTAAAACATATTAGCTCCATTTCTTGTTACTTAATATATAAAAAATTAGATTGATTATTATTTATTCTCTATATTCTATTAATTGATTATCTATATTATCTCTCTGTATCTACCCTTTAATGATCTATGGATTTAATGTTGCATTGAGAGATGGCTCCCTCTGTGGCAAATATGACAACTTTGAAACTTCATCTGTCAATTGCGTTGAAATGGTCGGTCTGGTAGATGTGATATGTCGTTGATTTTATAGTGTGTAGTGTTAGTGGTGCCAAAATGGCAGAAAATGGACAAGAAATTCTAGAAAAACCAAGAAATACAGGTTAGAATAGTTTATAAAAGACTTTGGGATCGTTTCCTTGCTTTAAGAGTATGCAAGTCATAATTGGGGCTCTGTACTGAAGGGACAGAATCCATTATATAAGTAAGAAATAGAGACCATCTGTAGGCCCTTCTAGCAATTTTTATCAAGAAATAAGCTTAATTAATTGAACTAGTGCTTCAACAGAAAGAGCTGTACGAATTGGGGCCTCTTTCAATCTACAGCTTTGCTTTCATCTCAAAATGACAACTAGGCAACAACTTTTGACACCCATTATTTTCTAATACAAACCTCTTTAAATTTAAGCATATTATATTATCTTTCCGGAGTGTCATAATAAAAAATATATTATACAAATAAACACTAGGCTTTGATATATTCCTTTTTAAGCAGCCTGTCCAGCTCAAGGCCTTCAAGGGTAACGATCTTCCAAAGTTTTTAGATATAGGTACCTATTTATTTACCTTCCTTGATACGTGTATATTTTAGGAAAATTCTAGTCATATACTATGTTTAATAAATTATAAATACGTTCCTTTCTCATAAATTAGAATGTTTTTATGAGAGCAAAACAATATTCGCTTTTATCTTATCAAAATTGATGTTGGATCCTTATATTAAAATGGTATTTTTGGCAAGTGTAACACAAACCGGTTTCCACAATATTTGCATAAATTTCATTATGTATAGATAGAACAACCTTTTTTTTACCGGGATATACAAATTATATATGTATATTGTTAGGTTGGGTTTAGTTTTAAAAGAATTCAGAAAGTGTGCCTTACAAGACATACATTCTAATAGTTCTGAATAACAGCTGATCTTTCACTTAAAGTTAATGGAATTATGATTGAAGAAAAGAACTAAATCTTGAATAAAATCTAAAGTTGACTAGTCCTTCAACCTGTCTCTTTAAATAAATATGCTTTGAATAAAAGATCAATACAGAAATAATGCATTTAAATCATTTCTAGAAATAATAAAATCAGTGACAGTGCTAGAATATTTGAAAATAATCATTGATATGTTTTTATCAGTTTTTACGAAGTAAATCAATACTTAAAATTAATATTTTCAGGCAATAATCCTTTATTTTGGCACGGTTAGACACTTTTTTGAAGCATCTTCCGTTAATCGACGACCATTGACCAAATATTTATTAGCAGTAGAATAAATAGATGTTGAATCGTCTATTCATTCATGCCAATTTATTTTCTATATATCTTTTCCCTGTAATAACGTATTACATTTACATATTATAAAGTGTACACTATATGGATTAAGTTTCGAACGTACCTATAGGGTGGTCTGAAATGAAGCCTTTTAAAACCTGATAATTTTAAGACGTTTAGATTAAGATCTGAGACCACCTATTAAGCCTTTTACTTCATACAATTACCCACATATGTATATTAAATTAATCGTGTATGTAGAATGTTGAAATTTATGAAAATGAGATACTTAATTTGAATTTTGATTGTTAACCTTCAAATACCTCAAGTTATATAATAAATATACGGAAATAAAATAGTGTGCAGCTAAGATCCAGCAGTTGTAACACTACATTTATGTCTTGTAAATGTATTTTAAGTCCGAAAACGCGCTCTGAAATTTACAGTATTCCGTCTTTTTGTTATTTTGGTTTTATATTCTATATTCAGATTCTCTGCAGTGTATATTTAAAATTACACATGCACCAAGTGAGGTATTTTAGTTCTGGAGATGTTTGATGGATAAGGCAAGCTAGTTCTTGTTGTCGTCATGGTTAAATATTTATTGTTTTCGATAGATGGTTCGTTTCTTAAGAAAACTATCGAATGCTTTAGTGTAATTTCTATACTTGTGTTTAATTTCAGATCCCCATCCCCTGAATTTTTCTAGCAATAGTTATGAGCACGATGGTGAGATATATACTTAAATAGATATTTTTTTTTAACCACTAACAACGAATTTGTTGTGTGTTTTTCTTTACTAATTCCGCACTGTATATAGCGATATTCTTTTAATTTTAGTAGATTAGACTTATAGTTTTTCTTAAGTAGTATATTGAGAACCATTTTATATATGTATACTATAAAATATAATTAAAAAGCATAAAATTTAAGGATTTTGTGTTATTATTAATGTTTTTTTTTTAATTAAAAATATATTTTTATTTTATTAGACTACATTAGCAAGAGACCAGTGCATGGGCGAGGCATTCTAATTAAAAGTAGAGTTTTTATGATTTTGCGCACACGATTTTAGCGTTATATTTAACAATTATACATTGTAGATAGAAAATATTTGGAAAATTACTCAATGAAACAACACACCCACTTTATACCGACGATTTTCAACGGATTAGACACAGCTTTCAAGCCGTTCTCAAACAAAAATTCGGTTTAATCAATCAGCAAATCCTTTGAAAAATTTACTATGCGCAGAGAGTTGAAAAAAAAACATTAGTAAAATTGTTATTTTACTATTAATAGCGTATTCGCATATTTCCTGAACTTACCTTAAAATGCACACGAAGGTCATGATTCATCAAGGTTTTTAGTTACTACATCAGAGACTGTTTTGTTCTAATTGTCTTAAAAAAGCACTTAATAAAGAAAAGAGCTATAGAGTATTATTTGTATAATAGGAATCTTTTTTTTTATTTATTTTTTTAAGTAGGAAGAACATATTTTTTTTATGTATAAATTTAGAGCTTATCTCATTTTATTATATTTTATAAAATTGCTATATGTACATTTTTAAAACATAAATATAGTAACATAGTTTAAAACATAAATATAGTAAACCTTATCTTTCCTATAAATATATCACCTAATGTTTGGTTTGATATATTTATATTTTAACACATTATACCCCCTATTATCTACCTCGATAGATTATTACTGCGGGTGTTGATGTTGATTCGATAATGAATCTATTTTTAATACAGTGTTTTTTGAATATTCCTCTTCTTTTTCTCTATTTTTGACAGTGAATAATACTCATTTTGCGTGTTTTCTGTTTATCGATGTTTTATATACCACGCCTAAAGTTTTAGTCCACAGGACATTTCATTTTACAATGAAAAATCCAAGCGTAGAACTTTTTGAAAGAGTTTAAACATAATTTTGAAAGTTCGAATTTTTTATGCAAATCAGTTAATATTGGAAATAATCAGGAAAAAGTAATATCTAAGAAAAGCCATGAATAATATTTGTATACCGAGCAGCCTAGTAATTTTTAAATATAGAAATCTTTACGTACAAGCAAATCTCGAGATTAAGTTGAGAATTTTTGTATATCTTCTGTCACTGAATTTGTCTGTACCTATATCTTGGAAATTAAATAAAAATTATGTATAAACCAAAATTAACTTGACAAAATGTACTCTGAAATAGAGTTTTGAAAATTAGAGCAGTAATGCAATCACACGTCATGTACTAGCCAGCTATCGATTTCATAGTTTAATTGACCCAATAATTCGATTATTAATTCCATTCTGCCCTATTAATGACATCAAATCGATCAATTTAATTGCACTTAACCGAATGCAGTAATTAAATTAACGTTTAAATGTATGAATGTATATTTAAAAAAATGTATTTGTTTTTTTTTAAAGAGTCATCGATAAATTAGTATCTCTAGTATTTTTTATCTAAAAATACATAACGTCTTTTTTGTGTTTTTTATTGATTGATGAACAGAGATATTTCGAAACTGTGGCTTAACAATAGAGAAAATTAATATTTGAATTGTGATTTGGTTTGGTTCTTCAGAGATACCTTAAACCATCTTATACAATTTTATTATTGCAAACACCAATTTTCTACTTATTAAAAATGATAAAGAAAGTGTCAAATTTTTTTAAAGCTAAATTATTACAGAATATTTAACAGCTTAAAATAAAACAAAAATTTAAGGGTTATCTCGATAGAATTTTTCATTTATTCCTATTTCAAAGACTACCGTGATGCCGTTTTTTTTCGATGATAACAAGCATTAAAAAAATTTTTTTTGTAAAAATCATTAACGATAAAGGAAAAATTACAGAGAGAAATTGTTCAAGACCATAAATTCTAGGTGTCTCTTAATCACAAACGAAAGCTATTTAAAACAATTCTTTAATAATTAAAAGAACTACGGTTTTAGTGAAATTTTAAACAGTTTAATAATGACACTGGGGGAAGTGGTACTGTGCTATTGTGCAAACAGTCTTAAGTCATCAATCGGTCTACCTACGTCAGGTAAAGGAATCAAGGTGTAAAATATCGAAAAACGCTAATGGTCATCACGGTCATTTAAAAACAATAATCAGCTCGCGCAGGTTTTGTTTGTTTGTTGAATGTTTTCATCGGGTTTTATCTATGAAGCGCGACCAGCGATAAACAAATGTTTCAGTTGAGTTGTGTAATTCCAAGTAGGAATGTCAGTGTACTTCGACGTGATATCCGATGGTGCAAAACCTAGAAATCGGTTTGTGAGGCAGATTACAGTGCCAGAAAAATGTCACCGGGTTATATGCACAACGATAACTTCAGTGAGCACATCAATTGCATCAGGAGCATCCTAGTCAAGACGCTGTCTTCCGAAAATGTGTCAAAAAGCGACGTCTTGAAAGTGAAACGATTCGATAAAAATTACGGCAATAACAAAACCACCGTCAAACATGTAGGTATGTAAATTTAAATCACATGCACAAAAAATGATCTACAATTAGTTTTTCAGTCGTTTCAACACTTCGTTTGTCTTTCTTATCATTATCTATGGTATTTATTTCCTTTTGAATATGTTCGGTCTCAAATAGGATGTTTGCAATTCAAATACCTTGTCGGAATGTTGAATTTACTCTTTGATTGAATATATTATCTAATTATTCAACCATGTTAATAATTTATTTCTTCTTCGAATTCGTGCAGTGCTAGTTTTTCTAATTTAAAACTACCGTACCTGGAATAAGAGAAATAAATAAGTTTTTTGTTGTGATTATGAGATTTTGGTGAAATTCCATTGTTATATATCTTTCTTTTATTTACATTGACCTATAACATTGTGATCTGAACTTTCAGAAAATCGTTAAAAACCATAAACAAACTTATACCTATAATAGTTAATAGTAGATATAGAAATGTAGTGAAGATACGACCCACAAAGTGGGATATACAACTGGTTATAAAATGATTAACTCCTTGTTAGAGTAAAGGCTTTGAATGTGGCTATATAGTGGGTGTTTTTTCAAAGTCTGAATAAAATATTGATAGCCTATGGGCGACCTTAAGATTTATTTGTTTATGTGTTGGGCAAGAATCGTGCACGATTATTATAATTAGTTTTGTACAGAGTGTCTTAAAAAACGAACCTTTCAAACTTCCTTGGTGTCTATTTACTTGGATAATTCATTATATCCATCTTATAGCATCGGTGTCGTAATACACTTCGTAATATATTCATACTTTTCTTGTCATAACTATATTTAGACATTGAAAAATTACAATTTAAAATTTTCATCGGATGGGTTTGCGTGATATCTACATGACAAAGCTACCTGAGACTAGAAGTGACCTTCTGAAGGTCTGAGATTCAGATTCTTTCGGTCGACCAATATATACAGGGTGCGTACAATCTCTGCTTTTCATTAATATTTTAATATCTCGTGAAAATATGGTTGGTGCTAAATATATTCACGCCCCTGACACCTGAGAATATAATTTATTATTTTTAATTACAGTGTGTAAACGTATATAGCGGAAATAAATGATAAAGAAGCGTGTTCTTGTGACAATTGGAGCACAGTACTTTCATACAATTTTTTCGTGAACAAAAACAAAATAATAAACACTACTGACACACTTATATGCCATCATTTGATTTTAATGAACTTTAAAAAATTATTTTATTTTAAGTCTGCTGTGATGGAATTTCTTTAGCATCTTGAAAATTGATAATCTGCATTCCTAGATTGCATCGTATATTTTTTTGTCGCTCTGTTCTACAAAGAGTTCGAATGACAGACAATAAAAACTATTCAAATTAGCCTCTATGACTCAACACATTATTATTTCTGTTGCAAAAGAAACATTGTTTTGCGGCTTGTTCAAATCAGTACCGCATAGAAATGCATTTCTATCTTGTTATAGGTAATTGTTTTGCTTGGTGGAAGTGATAAAAATCTTTTTGCCACATTCATTCACCTTTCGAATACCGCCAGAAAATTTTACTATACAGGAACAAAGCGGGAATTGGCAAATGGTCAAAAAATAAACGAAATTGGAACAATAAATGTTTTTTACAGAGTTCAAGGGGACATCATCTGTCAATACGCAAAAGTAATTCAAGGGTACATGAGATATTTTTAAAATCCCCAAATTTTAATAGAAAAATTTACACGGCAAGACGTATAATTTTTTTTTTCATTTATGTCTTTAAGGAAAGTAAACTCTTACACACAATGTAACAGGAAAGATATAATATACAATATTAGTTCATGCAGTTATAAAATTGGTAATAAACAAATACAATAACATCATAAACTCACATTTCGTGTGGTCTTTGTTTGTTGGTAAACATAATAATGTAACACCTACAAACAAATGTTTAATTATTAACTTTTTAAAATGTCGATAGTAGTGCGAATCAATGAATATAAAACTGTCTTTTATCAAAAATTTATAGTACTTTGCACTTGCACTGTGTAATCTACTATCATTTTTGAACCTATCCATCAATGTGTGTCTGTAGATATAAAATCTAATTAATTTATAATCTATTATCTTTTTTCGATACATAGTGCATTTCTTTTTAAAAAGTTATTAATTAATCTTTTTTGATCAAAATGACTAACGTATAACTAAAAATCAATAATGTTTGGTGTATTCTTTAGTAGGGTGTGTGTGGAAAATACTATAACATTTCTTTGAACGAATATTTTACATATTTTATCAAGGTTGTGCAAGTTACCTTGACATTAGTTTATTAAAATTATTGTTTTTCAATAACTACTTACGTCCATAATGTGAAGGAAAAAACAAAAATTAAGTGTTTGTAATAATCAATTCAATAAAAATTCGTTGCTTAAAATGCTCTCTGTTTTATTAAAAGTCGAAATTGAATTAAATGAATAGTTTGAACGCAATTGGTTTCTATAGCCTTTGGGAATTATGTTTGGAATGCGAATTAAGTTGCATAGATATATACTGATACGTATCCTTTACGTTATTTTCAATAGATGCTGAAATATATTGCTTTGCGTATATAGAGGAAATACGTACTTACATTCTATGTTCTAAATATGGATTTTCTACTTAGCTTGTTATGCGTCATTTGGGAAAAAGTGCTATTTCAATTAGTAATGCTTATTAACTTTGCTTGTAGTGATTTATAGTACCATAAAAGATTCTTTTAATAATCTAGCGAAAGTAATGATGTGTGTATTGTACCCTGTATTTAATAATAATTATATTTGGAGATATTGGAATAAAAGGGGTCAAAAATCAGTAGTTAAAAGAACTCGCACGTCTTTAAAAATAGTAGTCGACATTATAGCCACAGTAGTTCAATAAACTCGTTACTTTTTCCTTTAAACTTGAGTTCGACTCACCCAACTACCAACTAACATTTGTTTCTAACTAGTAAACTTGTTTTATATATGACACCTTCAGTCAGAAAGAAACATTTCTTAAAATAGTTAATTTTTACTGAACATAACAAAAAAATTCTGTTTATACAGGGTGTCAAAAAATGGTGTATCTTCGGTGGTTGATTCGACAGATAAAAATAAGACAAAAAGTTTCTATGAACATATGCCCTTAAATGCTTGCCGCGGAAGTTACAGCCCTCAAAAGGGTAAATAAAATAATATATTTTGTTTATTTTTAAGGGCAACGGCCCAGCTACGTCGAAACACTGGTTCCCATTAGAACACCGAAGTTAAGCGACGTAAGACGATACTAGTGGATGGACGGGTGTGCGGTTCGAAACTCTGTATCGTGCTGCTGTCCAAAAAAAGGCAAAAGTGTAAAATCTTTTGACACACACTGCTCATTCACGCCGTTTCGAGGCCGAATGAGATCGGATATCTCGTGAGTAAGAGTCGATTTAGATACTTGCCAAGTCGGTAGGCCATTGACCATGATATGGTCGAGGACCGCGGTTCGGATTCCGCGTAAACAAAGTAGGCCCCGTCCAGATTAGCCCTGGCAGCAGAAAGGCGACGTTAACTGAAATCTTTATTTTACTTTTTTTTATTTTTAAGAGTATCGGTAAAACATCCGATAATCCGAAATAATATAAAAACGAAATAATAAAAAACTATGTTTTGATTTTTTTAAAAATCTTGAACTTATCTGTAGAAACATCCACCAGAGGTACATACACTATTTATTGACACCCTGTATATCCAGTTAATTTTGAGCTGTGACATTTTGATTTGAGGTATCATATTGTATTCTTTTTTGACTTTGGTTGTCTTGATGTGCTTCCGATATTATTGCAGTTGATAAGGAAGCAAGATTGCGCGGATTGAAAGAGCGTCAAAATGAAGAAAGGCAGAAGAAACTGGAGGAGTTACGGGCACAAGCACTGGCAGCACAAAGGTTCAAAGAGCAAAAGGAATTCGAAAGAAGAAGACGCCTAGAGGACATGAGGGTGAAAGATGACCAACGCAGGCATCTGGTCGAAGAAAGGAAAAAAGCCATAAACGAAGCTGAAAGGGACAGACTGGAATCGATTTTACGCAGGAATCAGGAAAGGGATGCCAGAATAGAAGCTAAGAAGCGGAACGAACGAAGTAGCATAGTTTTTGCGTTTGGCTCTTCTACGCCTCGTATGCTGGATCCTACGGACGTGACGGTCTCATTTTGGGGCCATAGGAGGGCCACTTCGACTCAGAACATTACTATATCATCGTCCGGTAGCTCTTTGACCAGAAGACAGTCAGAAAGAGACCTGGACGCTAGCAGTAAGAAAAGAGCTACTTCGGCAGGAGGGCTTGAACGCGCCGCTGAAGGTACATTATTTTTAATTTTTTTTTGGTTGACATTATATTAGGTTCTTGCATTGAAAGTACCAGCATACCTTTCACTTTTTCAAAGGTATTCCACGTTTTCAGTATGCGTCACAAAAAGATGTTCTGCAACAAAATCTTAAAAATTTAAATTTTTAATAGAATTTGAATGTAAACCGTGCTGAACAGTTTGAAAATAGTCTATACACGGCCTGAGGTGCTTCCACATTTTTTTTTGCTCTATGGTGTCAGGATAACAAATGTGTTAAAATGGCTTCCAGTTCTTTTTTCGTGGAATAAGTGATAGTAATGTGCTTTTTCTGGATGTGTTTTGCAGAGGATTTTTTCCTGAATCTCTTAAACACGTAAATACCTTTGTATACATTTTTTGGGGGATTTTACCTTATGTAAAAGATCTGGACTACTTAATAAGTTTTAGCAACTTTCCAAGGCTCATAAGTTTTAGCAACTTTCCAAGGCTCATAGGAAAATAGGAAAACTGCTTATAACATTTTGAAAAATTAAGTATATGTAAGAAATGTAATATACTTTAGAATATATAAACTTTTAAGGGCTTACATGAGTTGATTTCTTGAAAAATATGGATAAATGTCAATTTTTGTCTTTGAAAAATAGTAAACACGGTTATAACATTTTTAATATTTTAGTATATGAAGAAAATTTAGTGTACCTTTAAAGTACCTATATAAACTTTTAAGTGCGTTGGTTTTGCGACAAAAAAAAAGATATTTTTTGAGCCCTTGTGCATAAATGGAAATTTTTGCCATGTAATGTTTCAAAGCGCTTTGAAAAATAGTAAACATGGTTGTAAAATTAGTTAATACCCGTAATTTATTAATTCCTAATTCCTAGTATTTTTTATATGCAAGAACCTTAGTAACTTATATTGTCGTTGTTTCAATGTTTTTTTTTTCGAATTTATATCTGAACGAAGAAAACTGTTGTTTTTCGTTTAACTAGTTGGGGAAAAATAAACTTTAGTAGACTGCATGATTGTGGGATATTTTTTTATTAGAAAGGAAATTATTTTTTATTTGGCGATGTATGTTTTATTGGTTAGTGCATGGATATTTTATTTAATTTATTTGTGAAACAGCACAAATAGTTTACATATTCTGTTTTCTGTTTAAATTTATTTTTAAAAGCTCCACAAATAAAGGAAAAGAGTATTTGTTTATATGCAATTACAGATATTATTAATGATCTTTAAAAAATCAAATAGAAAATTGAATAGTGAAAGTTCCAATTCGGTATGAGCTTAATTGCAGTCGAGGATGTCATAAACTATACCGAGCGACTTTAGATCGAATAAAATATTAAATAAAATCTCGCTGCAAGAATAATGCAATTATTAAAATCCATCTAAAAAACTTTCTCTCAAAATTAACGTATATATCCAGTTAGAAAATTAGGTTTATGGTTTGTCCGCATTTTGAGCTCATAGTTGCGTATAAAATGCGTTTTTTTTCTGAAGGGAGGGGTTACACTACGTAAAAATTGTGACCTTAGGTATTCCTTTCTTAAATGTAAATATAACCTACTTCTTTAGCACTACATATCGCATAATTGTGTTCAAAGGGCAATCATTACTTTCCCACACGGTAATAAGGTTTATTTTTCAAGGGCCTTGTGATATATCACTTTTCCTAGCACACAAACCCTTTTTACTATTTACTTTAACATGGTGGACTAATATACTAGATTTTTATTGAGACCTTAAATTTCAGTTTGATTTTTTTGAAAAATTATTTATGATTTTTATCGTTGCGTATATTAGTCCTATAAATTCATGAATTAGGAGCTTAAGACTAGAATTGCAAGGCGTGAAGGTGATCACATAGCACGAGGGGTGAATTTTTTAGGTTTGATAAGTCCCACGACGCCCGCAGGCTGCGCCAGCGGATATATTGGACGGCGCAGAACAGACTTAGTACCGACAATCCCTTCGAGAGATTCCTCTTTTCATTCGTCCACATCACGCAAGTCCCTCAACCATTCGCCAGGTACAGTCACCTTGCTAAGGCTTTTCATTTTTTTACATTTAACCATTATTCGACCGACAACAAAAACCCACCTAAATATATCGACGATCTTAGACAATAAAACTATAGAGATGATCAGTCACGTTCACAAACAAACCAAAATGTCCCAAATCTCTATACTTTTTTATTCTATATCATCGAAATATTTTTGGTATTAAGTTTAACAATAGAAAACAACTGAAAATCCCCCAATAGGTAGGGCGTATTCGATGTCTCGCTTAGATCAACTGGCAAAGCCAAGGAAGCCGGTACTGCCGGCCCTAAACGAGTCAAACATGGCGCCCAAGAGCTCGGTGACGCGCAGCATGAGCCATTTGGCGCACGTAGGTACCAAACTGAGTCCGAGGAAGCCTTTGAGCAAGACGGACAGCCGCAGCATGCACCATCTGAGCCCTGATGCGGCTCACCCGCCCATAGCTCCGCCAAGGGTCAATCGAGCCACTCAGCTAAGGCAGCAGAAGTTGCTTTTGGCCCAACAGTCCAGTAGTGCCAGCGAGGGTATGGCTACTACGCTTCTGTTGTCCATTAAACACGGCGAGGGTTATTAGTGTCGCCTCTTATTAATCTATTTCAATCATATTAGAGGTTTTGGGATACAATTCGAATTCATCCTATGCAGTACCATAGTTTATCGAGTTTTTTTTAAACAGTATCACACATGAAAATCAGGTGGAAGCATCATTTTACCTACCTTGAATCTACTAGTATTTGGGATCTACTTATTTTATTAATACCTGTAATCTTACTAACAATTTGTACCATTTGACAATTTGTGTAGCTTTTACAATCGGGTACACGTCGAAATGTATATTTTTATTTTTTTTTTGGTGGTGGTCCATTTACAGGGGCACTTACCTTTTAAAATACACTGCACTTTGCACATTTTTTTACACACTAATGCGACACAGTATAGCTTTTTATTTGTAGACAAGCTTATCTTTGCATATAATTAGTTTCAATTTATGCCAGAATTTTTATGGTTAGTTAGGATATAAGCTATATATTAAAAGATTGATGTAAAATTATTTGTAAAGTGCTAGGGTACTTTTTTAGACGTTTTAATGTATTTAACATCTAATTTTGAAATATAAAATTTGAAGTATGTAAAACTTTGGAGCGGAATCAGACTTTGCTTCAAGTTTTATAAAAGCTATAGACTGATTATATTCTAACCTGAGATATTCCTCCGTGTAGCCTCCTCTAGACCGAGTAGTGCTATGAGCCAACAAAGCACAAATAGCGTAACAAGTTCAGTGAATGTTAGACACCGCCTGTCCACTACACCACGCCGACCACGTCCAGCGAGTATTGCGATAACTGGAGTTACACACGACAAAAATAGCATTGATAAAGGCGAACATAAACCTCCCTTGCCTAAAACGAGAAAGCCTTTGTCGAAAACAAATACTTCTGAAAAGATCGAGAAGACAAAAACTAAACCTGCTAAATCTCCTGCCGAAGAATCAGCACCTAAGATCACTGCGGAACAGAAAAAAGAAGATAAAACCGAGAAAAAACAAGAAGTTGGACCCCAAAAGGTACAGCCTTTGCCTCAGAGGGTTGAGGCTTCTCCTCCAGAAAAAGAATTAGATGTATCGCAAGTACAAACTAAGGAGCCATCACCGCCACCATTGATTGCTACACAAGACATGTAAATATTTTGATTTCATAATTTTTGGCACACAGCTAATTTGTTAAATATTCTTTACAGAGAAGCACCAAAGTCTCAGGTTATAGAATCCACTGCCCAGCATCAGGAAGATCGGAAAGTTACTACAACAGAACAACTGTCCCCTCAGCAAGATAACATTATTCAGAATTTCATAGATTCAGAAAGGAAAGCAGCAGAACAGATTGTAGGCGTCCAGAAGACGGATGAAAATTCAGCTATCGTATCTAACAATGAAAAACATGAAGAAAAGGATGAAACTAAAGATGTGAAGCAGGATAATAGCGACACAATTTCATCAGAAATGACTACGTCCATTTCCAAGCCAAGGATAACTACAGAAGAGGAAGCTAAGGCTGCTTTAGCTGAAAGGAGACGTCTTATTCGAGAGGAAGCTGAAAGGCAAGCAGAACTGGAAAGACAACGGATTGAAGCTGAACAAAAGGCAGAGTTTGAGCGGCAACAAAGGGAAGAAGAGCAGGCAAGGCTCCTTGCTGAAATGCAAAGGCAATCCGAGCAAGAAAGGTTACAAGAGGTACGTTTATTTTCTTAATAGAGACAGTTTATAACATGATTTTTATGCTTTAGGCCATTAGAGAAGCTCAGAGGCGCGAAGAGGAAGAAAGGTTAAGGAGAGAAGAAGAGGCTAGACAGAAAATATTAAAGGAAGAGGCCGACAAAAAAGCTAAGGAAGAGGCAGAGAGGCAGAAGGCTGAACTTCAAAAGAAATTGGAGAATGAAGAGAAAGAGCGCGAAGAGCGGAGAAAAAGAGTGGAGATGATCATGTCCAGAACAAGGGGGAAGAACAATGCTAACTTACCCTCACAGGTTGGTTTTCGGTTTAAAAAATATTATACGGGGTGTTTTAAAAAACATGTGCCATCTCTCGTGGCGAGATTTCTTACGTAAAAATAAGATTTATTTTTTATATCAACATAGGTCCGATTGTACTTTGTTTCGTAGCTACAGGGTGTTAAGTCTTAATATTTTTTCGATTTATTATAATCTTCTTCCAAGGGACGTGCATATGGGTATCACTGTAATATTTTTCTAGAAAAGGCATGTACGCCACTGACCTTTTTTTCTCTTGTTAGCGAAATAGAGCAAGCTATTTAATACCGATTAAAAGTCGTCTCATGATATTTTGTCGATTTCGGCGTGCTCGACGAGATAAACGCAATTTTATTAATTTGCTTTGATCCAAGTCAAATAGGAACCTTTAAAAAATTTAATATCATTAACTTGAGAAAGTTTTAAATAAGTACTCATTGATTCCTCAACAAAAAATATGAAAAAAAGTTCCTATGAACATGGGTATGGAATTGCATAGTTTTTTAGAGTTACAGGATGTTAAAACTTTTTTAAATTATTTTTTTTTGTAATTATCTTAAATACCATTATTTTTTTTATTTGAAATAGGTTGAACTAATAGTAATAACAACAAAATAGTGATAATATTTAATAATAAATTAGGTAAAATGTAATTTTCTTTTTATTTTGATTTTTGTGATTAGTAAAATTACGTTTATCTCATCAAGGAGGCCAAATTCGACAAAATATCAAGAGATAACTTTTAATTGGCATTAAACAGCCTACACCGTTTTGATATCAAAAGAAAAAAGTCAGTAACGCACATGTTTTTTTGAAAAATATTCCATATGTACGTCTCTGGTGAATTTATCGACACTTTTTTAGCATTAAAATATGTAGCACTTATAGTAACTTATATCCGCAAAATTTCATTCAAATCGCTGCAAGTACTTGGAGGAAAATTACAATAAATCGAAAGATTAAGACTTTATCACCCTGTAGCTACGAAACAAAGCAGAATCTACAGTTTTTACGTGATATCTCTCCACGAGAGATGGCACATGTTTTTTGAAACACACTGTATATGCCTTTTAACAAATATTTTCTTCAGAATTCTCAAGATAAAACTAAGCCTGAAAACAAACAGGTGACAGAAGAAGATAAACTTAATGAAGATAACAAAGTTAATGAGAATAAATTAAATGGATCTCAGCAAGAGAATGGGACGAATGACACTAGCACCAAGAATGGCAAGGATATGGGAATTGTTGACAATATGTATGTATCTATAAAAATTTAATAAGGTTCATGATTTCAATAACGCATACATAAACATAAGTTGTTAAATAAGCGTTGGGCGTTCTATTCATTTTAGTAAACCTCTGTTACTCATCATAGAGAATTTGTGGAAAAATATGGTACCTATATAAAAGCTATTTCAGCTATGGATTTTCTATAAAGCAAATTTACCTGTTCAACTTATTTAACGACTATATAAATTAATATTATAATATGAAATATTTGGCCATATGTTTTCAAACATATTTTGTAACATATTAATGGTGTATATTTAAATTCTTATATGTATATTTCAGTTTTTATTCTCAAACTTTTGTTCTTACGTGTATAGATTGTTTAAGGCCAATTTCACATAAATATTTACTATGTTATGACAGTTGAATCTTCTGGCAAAATCTATGAAACTAACTTTGAAAAGGTTAAATGTTTATTCATAAAGAATATCTAAAAAAATTGCTTAAAGTAATAAGCACATATATTCTGATTTTTCTTATATGTTTATTTCATTAGTCACATTCATAAAAGAATAAGCTGTAATAAACAAGCTATATTCAATGTATTTGCCTTGTAAATCATTTAACCAAGGAATATTTGTCTAGAGTGTCGCAAATTATAAAATTTTAATTAACAAATATGTGGCCTTATGTTTACTACTAAAATAAAATATTAATATTTTGTAAATGCTTCATAAAAATACACTTCTTCAAATAGTTAACGCACCACTTTGAATGCACAAGTTGTCAGAAATTATCTAGTTGTAGCAAATCCCCAATTGAACACCCTGACATGGAGGGCTCGTAGTCTAGATCTAAATCATACTGAAAATCTGTGGTATATCTTAAATAGACTAAAGGCTGATTCATGGTACACCGTGATGGGCCGGGGCCGTGCGACGGTGAAGGCACGGCCAAATATTGTCAAATGTTATTTATACGTATGCATTCATGCTAAGCCGGGCACGGGCCGAGCTTCGCCGAAAGGCGTCCGTGCCCCGTCCGTGCCCGGCTCGGGTACGGCCCGGTGTACCATGAATCAGCCTTAATAGGTTAAGATCAAGAACAGTTAACCTAATAGTTTATTTATTTAAACACCTTATATGTATGCAGTAAAGAAAATGAACTGTATAAATCGTATTAAATACTCGGATAATGCATTTTTAAGAACAGCAGGTCCCAGCATCACCTTTTGCAAGCATTCTTTTTAGAGTACTTCCATATTGTGCTTTAAAATAATTAATAAACAAAATCGTGGGCACTTAGTATGCACTTTGTCACAATCCACAACACAAAATGAACGTATTTATACACTCTATAGCTCTAAAAACTTTAAAGACACCTTTTTCACATTTAAAATTGACAAAATAATTAACTCAAAATTTCTCAGCTGTTATTTTTATAAGTTTACCATAGGCAACTAATAATACACACTATCATGATAAGGCCACGAAGGCTTTGACAAGGGCTACAATGACGTCACAACTGTCAGTTGAAGCGCGGGAAGAGGCGAACGTACGTCTTATGGGGATGGGCAATCCTTTTAGTTTACCGTTCTTGGGTTAAGATCACCACCACCCGAATCAAACAATCTGGTAGAATCTGGGTAGATTTGGTTCAAAACGAAATAAGGCAGCATATTTTAAGTATGAATCAATGATGCCAATATGTTATTCGTGCCACAGGTGGAAACACTGGCTTCTAAAAATGTTTTTGTCAAGAATTTTCATTTTTTAGAATTTGAACTTTAAATAACTATTATATGGCGTTTTTTTAATATCAATAAACCTAATTTAATAATTTGGTAGGTTAATTTATTGGAGAAGTGTATTTACACTTTTTTGAAATATATCTTAAACAAGAAAATAAGTGGACTACCAATTGAATAATCTTTCTTTTAAAACGCTTTTCTGTTCAGGCCAAGGAGTCCGCTTATTTTTTTTTAATGGATTATCTTAAAACATGAGAGTGTCTAGTGTTAAGTACCAGCGGGAAAAGATGAATAAAATAGTAATTTGTAGAATTCCAGATGATAGTCTAAAGAATGCCAACACTACGGTTACGGACACGTTAAATTCGGACTCAATAAACTCAAACAGCGCGTGGCAGCCAACACAGCAGTACGGTAACCTCCTATACAATAATAATAGTTAAAGAGTGACTCCATCTGTGTTTTTCAGATTCATAGATGTGAGCTGAGCGCAGTTTTATATTATTTAAACGTTAGCTAGATTATATTAGTCCTTGTCCTAATATTTTTTAAAGTAATTTATTTTGTATTGACTACGGAAAACGGTTGTAAATTTGAGGTGATAGAATAAAATATTTATAGAGACGGCAACTCGTTCTACCCTTACGTTAATTGGTTATATTCGACTGAGACGGGACAAGGTCCGTCCTGATGGAAAAACAGCCTTGTTTTGATCAGTATTCCGCTTTTTTTCGATCAGGAGAGTTATCTTCCACTTTATTTTTTTTTGTTTAATTTAACAACTCGGTCTGTACTAGTCATCTTGTATGTTAAATTGTTGTATAATGTTATCTAATATACTCTGCTGTTGTAATAAAACAGTGTAGTTTAACTAATATATTTTTTATTGCGGTTTTGTTTTAAAATGCCTGTCTGCATTTTGAACGTTTTTTTAAAGAAATCGCCATTTTGTTGACTTTATTCGAGCGATAGATTATGTTGATGGGAAAAGGTCATTTTTTGTTAGATTAAATGATATATTTTCGATTAATTACGGAAAAATTAAACAAGTTAGAAAGTTACATAGGTTTTGTATAGCTTTAGAGAAAGAAAATTAATTATAACAATGACTGTGACAAATATTAATTAGAATACATTTTTTCCATTGTAACTGTCATTTATCTTTATATAATTATAATAATATTGAATAAAATTTATCACGAGGCAATTATAGGTTCATATCTCTTTTAAATTGTTTATACTTAAATGTGAAATTCAGCCCTTTACATTGCTTGTTAAAAAGTGCTTAATAAATGTAAAATTTATTTATGATTCTTTTGTAGTTTTATTTGTTTCCACTATGCTTAGGACACAGATATCTTGTTAAGTATTAAGAACTTAATATTAATGCAAGATAATGCACACTTTCCTCAGAATATGTTTATGATTATTTCATCATATACAAAACTTATCTTGCATTAATTTTAGGCTTCTTAACACTACTATGATCTGATTGAGTCAGGTTCAAATTAACGTACAGTACAGTGCATCTGTCCGTTCTGTAGCTACGGGGTATCCGTGAGAGGGGAAACGATATTCTCTCGATGTTTTTCGTAAAAAGAGGACGCGTCCCATCAATAAAAATTGGACAAATTTGCAAGTAGCCAATAAAATGAGTGGGCGGAGCGATTTGCGGTGACGTACTCGTCAAATAGCAGATCGTCCAGCAGATGTAAAGTGCGTATGCTGGATCTGTGTCTATGAACGGAATGCGGACAAAAAACATTTAAATAAACAGCAATATATTTTATAAGTCTATTTGACGAGTGCGTCACCGCAAATCGCTCCGCCCACTCATTTTATTGGCTACTGGCAAATTTGTTGAATTTTTATTGATGGGACGCGTCGTCTGTTTTTTTACGAAATACATCGAGAGAATATCGTTTCCCCTCTTACGGATACCCCGTAGCTACAGAACGGACAGACGTACAGTACTCTTAGATTAACAATAAAAAACTGTACTTCATCAAGTCATTTCATTCTTAATGTACAGTGTGTCCCATTTTAGTTGAAATCATAGGGTATCTCCGTTATTAGTGAAGATAGAAGGGTGCGTTTTGCACAAACCTGTCCCACTTTTTCGTCAAACGGAAGATGCTGCAAACAAAATTTTCATAGCCCTCTTCATTTCTGAGCTACAGGGCCTTTTCGAAAATTTTACAATTTGGGACACCCCCTGTATCTCTGTTATTGTTAAAGGTATCGAGAAGGCGAAAACTGCTTATTGTAGAACTTTCTACCAAAAAAATATTTTTGAAAATATGAACTAAAGTTATGTTTTTCAAATGGAACACCCTGTATATTTATAAATCATATGATCTGTCTTGCTATGAGCTTCTCAAAAATATATATCACTCTATATTTATTTTCACTATTTACTGCAATATTTAAAATATATCATTTTCTTATTAGTAGTAGTGGGAACTATCGAATGAATACTATCGAAACATTCGATAGTTGCAATTCATTCGAATAATTCGATAGTTAGTAAGAAAACATTCGTTGAAAACTATTCGAATAAAAATTATCGAATAGATCCGTCATCTGCCTTGAAATATTGTATTCTAGTAATTCGGCAGCAAAAAACATTCATTTATAAAATTCATTCATTTATGAAATTCATTTATTCGTCAGGATCGATTATAATAAAATATTAACTGAATTTTAGTTGTCGCGACGTAGGTTTTTTTTCGAGGAACCCGACAGCGGTCGGTGGCAATGCTATGAAAGAAGCCGGCATCTTTGATTTTTTGCGGAGTCAGATATAGATAAGGACACATTATTTTTTTTATTGAGGTGCTAGTATTTATACAGAAAATACATTATGAAGGGCGCTGTTGCCATATTTTGGTATTAGTTGATATTAGCAAAGAATATTATTGTTTGGCTTTAGTTAGTTAGTGATAGTATGTCTATATATTCTGCATTTTTTTTATCGATATTCTGTTGTTACACTGCAATAATACTTGTTATTTTGGATGTAGGAAAATTATTTTTAATGTTTTTAAGCAAAGACTGGTTTAATAAATAATAATAACAGTAATAATTTGTTATACCTATTAACAACAAAATTTAAAATCGTTTAATATAAATATTTTTTTTAAGCAGTAGCAAAATATAAACAACAAATTAGATGTCAAAATTATTTATATTAGATCCTATTTAAAAATAATATAGTCTCTAAATTTTTTGTGTGTGGCAACGTTGGTTTATTAAATAATAATAATTACAGAACTAATTTGTTATATTAACAACAAATTTTAAAATCATGAAATATAAACATTTATTAATTTTCTAAGCATGCAGTGTAATGGAAGGAAAATATAAATAAAAAATTAGAAATCAAAATTATTTATATTACTATTTAAAAATTATATTTACTTTTACTGGCATTTACTTTAAAAAATAAATGAAATATTTCTTCGCAAAAAACTACATGTAAGAGAATTAGCATAAACAAAATACAAACATCGTTAACTTTTTTTTTAAATTGGCACGTGTAAAACTTTCATTTTAATTTTCTCACCCCATAGTTTGAGTTCGATAACCGCATTTACTTAACCACATTACTTAAAGATGATTATTAAGTTCAACTAATTCATATTATTAAAACATCTAACATACAAATATGTATTTTTAAAATTAATTCTAAGTTCATCTCATCTCTCTTAAAAATTGCTACTTCTCAAAATTTCCCATTAAAAAATAGACCATATACCATATACCATATAAAATAAAATAATTGAAAGATCGGGCTACGGAAAATCACACAATTTTTTTTTTCATTTATTTTAACTATTTTAATAAACGCAAAAATAGCACAGTATTTATACGGCGAAGTTATAAAAATTTGGAAGAACTAATAATGCACTGACGCATACAAAAATCAAACGAATACTAAATTTCATTTATCAAAAGCATTCGATAGTCGTGGCTCAACGATAACCATTTAGTCGCACGGCGAGGTTGTCATATATGCTTTAGTATACAAATGAATGAATGATTTTATTCGAATAAAACCATTCGATAGTTGAAATCATTCATTCATTAACCATTCGATAGTCTAATTCATTCGATAGTTCACATCGCTACTTATTAGTAGGCCGTGATAAATAACAAAATATCAAAATGGTATTTATTAAAATAGTCATACACATATTAAAATTTATTTGGGATTGATATATTTTACTTTTGAAATAACTGTTACCACTGAAACTGTGAATATATTTTTCTTTTTTTTTATAACGGGATGGGTTTGCAAATATCTAAATCTTGAATTATTAAAGCATTTTTCAGGTGTTCGACATTGTTGTAGTGCCCACCATATATTTCGTATTTCAAAAATCCCCAAAATCAGAAATCGAGAACGGCGAAATCCGGGAATCGAGGAGGCTATCAATATGCGTTCATTGGTTCCAATTCATTGATTTGAAAAATAATAATTTAACAGTATTCTAATATTTCCATAGTTATGAGGGGGAATGTTTCCCATCTTGCTGAAAGTATATTTCACGTAAATTAGCTAAAGGAATATTTAAAATTTCCGATACGATAGATTATTCTTACGTATACACGTATTCCAAGATATGATATTTTTAATAAATATGATATTTTAATAAAAACTTTTAAATATTGCAGTAAATAGTGAACATAAATATAGAGTGATATATATTTTTGAGAAGCTTATGGCAAGACAGATCATATGATTTATAAATATACAGGGTGTTCCATTTAAAAAAACATAACTTTAGTTCATATTTTCAAAAATATTACTTTGGTAGAAAAACAGACTACGCCACTGTATTCTACGTAAAAAGTTCTACAATAAACAGTTTTCACCTTCGCGATAGCTTTAACAATAACAGAGATACAGGAGGTGTCCCAAATTGCAAAATTTTCAAAAAGACCCTGTAGCTCGGAAACGGAGAGGGCTATGAAAATTTTGTTTACGGCATCTTCCGTTTGACGAAAAAGTGGGACAGGTTTGTGCAAACCGCACCCTTCTATCTTCACTAATAACGGAGATACCTTATGATTTCAACCAAAATGGGACACCCTGTACAGGTATTTTTATTAAAAAATAAACATATTAAAATGTATAAAAAGATATATTCTGTAATCATTACAAAATACTAGAAGCCTGGAAGCCAATCAATTTGATTATGATGATATAAATAATTTGATTATGATGGTGCTTCTACTAAAACAGCTAATGGAGAACTAAAAATAAAATAAAATAATCAGACATGTATAATACATATGAAATTAATTTTATTACTATTTCGTTACAAATTTATTTAATAAATTAATTTCGGTGGCGCAAATAATGAAAAATATAAGTTTACCTTTCTTGATTGTTGATGAAGTTTTCTAATCTCTGTTTGTTAGTTTTGTAATAGTGCACCAATTTCTTCAGCATGTTGTCATATTCTTTACCTTTTTGATCATGCACATAATGGACTAACTGTAAAAATAAATACTTATAAAGAGATGAAAAGGGGCAAAAATCAATACGTACTTCCGATTTTACATGATCAATCCAGCAAAGGACCACATCAAATAATGGATAAAAGACATCTTTCATTGATTCTTCGTTTTTGGCGAAAAACAGAAGGTCTAATAGAGACAAAGTACAGTACCTTACGTCAGCCTCATACTCCTAAAATATTTTATTTGTATATTAAACTGCTATGTTTAAATTATTTTTTGATATTACTCCATAAAATGCAAGCTCATTAAACTTCGGGTCCTTTTTCAAAATCTGCTTTTCTATACATTTGATGACTTTTCCATAATAGTTTAATTTGTAGTCAAACTCTATTTTGCCTGACATTACTTTGAATGTGTATAGAGAGTAGTGAAAATATTGGAAAAATGCCAAGTCAACTTTACATTTCCCAGCGACCAATACACCTTAAATAATTTTGTTTAAATTAGAGGCATTGATACTAATTTCAAGTAGAAATTACCGAAAATGGAGCTCATCTCTTTTAAAATATTAAACCTTGTTTTGATTTGGATTGAATTAAATAAGAATTTAATTAAGTCGTTCGGACAGTCTACTAATGATCTCATCACTAACAAATCGTCTTTAAAGCTGCTTGAAATTGGGTAATTGTCAAACTAAAATTTAATTTTATTATTTATCTGCTTAATGACTCCAATATTGCTTACTTTAGTGTAACCACTTAAGTATACTAAAGTGGTCATATAGAATTTTCCAATGTCATGTTTATTTGACAACTTAAATCTATTTTCTAAAGTGTGTATCATAAAATCGTGTAAACTGTACGATCCCAATCGATGCACAAATCTTAAGAAGTCTTCTGAATTTAAAAGGACGTAGTTATCATGAATCAATTCTTCCAAAATTAAAATACACACCCTACTTAGGACTGGGTGTGTAGTAGAAATATGATCTAGACAGAACCTTATTATATCTTCAAATTCGTGTGTTATTCTTAAAAAAATAAATACAGCTGTTATATCGTTATAATTATTTTTTTGGGGCTTACTCTGTGCATAGATTGTAATACATTTTGATAGCAGTTAGTTGTACTACAGGATCTTCTACTTCCAATGCCACTCTAAAAAGTTTACAGGCTATAGGAATTTTACTTCTGTTCATCATTGATATTGTACCAAAAAATGCTATTAGCTGTATTAAGGTATCTTTACATTCAGTCCTGAGCACTAAAAACACATTCTATTATTTAGATATTATGCTAAAAATTAAAAATAAACGTCATAGAAAGATAACTAACATGTCATTGTGTCTGGATGGTCCATAACATTTTCAAAAATTGTTAATATTTGAGGTGGTGGGGCTCTTTTTAATGATATACAAATTTCAGTGAGGTGCATGATAGAGCCCTGATGAAACTGATTCAGAGACAAAGCTCTATATGCTCTCTCGCTTGCAATGGTTAATAGATTTGATCTTTGAGGTTCATCGTCCTCCAGTTGTAAAATGCTCTTTAGTTTATCTATCAAAACGAACGTGGGTTTGATATTTATAATGCCACATAGTTGTTTAAATAGAGAGTCCCACAGCAGGCTGTGAATTGCATCAAACTTTGGAAAATATTCAACAGTATATACCCCGCTATTAACTAGGATTTTGTTGAATGCTGTTAACAGATGGCCAGCATTGTCCACAAAACATATCTGCAATTATACAATATAATATTCTAATTTTAATTACATACAATGTCCTACCTCTTCATAGTTATCTAACATATACTGAGTAAGAATATTATATTCCTTATATTTTATGAACTCTAAAAGAACATTTAATAGGACACAGTGGCCAGGCTCTTTGAAGTCTAAATTGGCAATAGTATGATAGACATGATCATATCTAAGGAAGAAAAGAATTGCATTTATATATATAAAGTTAACAAGATAAAAAATATACTTACTTTATTAGATGTCTACATTTTGTCATGAATATAGTATATTCAAATTCATCTGAGAGTAATAAATTTGAATAACACTCAGGGCCATACCTTTTACCATTTAAATTTGAAGAAAATACTGTATGGTTGTATAAATGCTGCAGATAATTGAAAATATATTGGTTCAGTTAATTTATGAATATATGCATTTATAATATACCTCTAAAAATTGCACAGAAGAAGTATCTTGATGCATTGCCATTTTGTGGAATACCCTCAAAATTGCTAGTCTTACATGTTTTTCAGATTTCTCTGATAATTTCAAATATAGCTCATGAAGATTGGGCAATATGTGTTTTATACTATAAGGAGTTCCATCTTTACATACCAAATATATTATCTACAAATAAATATTGTTAAATTTTAAGACACTTCAGCAACAATATTATACCTCAGCTGCTATATTACCATCAACAACATTAACTGAAACTAATATCCTAGATAGAATATTTAATATGCTCTTGTTTCTAATAGGACTGCTTGTATATTTATTGTTTTCTAGTATTTTTATCACAGCTCTAAATACGCCAACAATCTCGATGGTGACAAATTTTCCTGTTTCATTTACTGCCTGAAGATATTATAAGTATACAACTATGTTACTCTTTATTGCTTAGTTCTTACATCAAATATACTGTCCATCATAGAATTATTTTCTAGTAAGCAGATTTTTGATAGGACTTCAATAGTTCTTTCCTGTATTTGGCGTTTCTTATTCAATAAATGCATTAGAATATCTCTGAAACATATAGAAAACAGAACACCTAATTTATTAAACCTCCCAGGGTGAGGCTTCAATAACATTTCATATATAATTTTCATTAAATTTATGTAAAATTTGTCATGATTCTTAGACTCTAAATAATTGGGAATCCTTCTTAGCAGCTCTTTGTATCTCTCTTCATCCAACATGTTTATCATATCAACACAGTCCTTGAATTAGTAAAAATTTAAAATTGTATAATAATAAATTGATCTCTATACCCCAATCAAATCAAAGTCTGGCATTCCCCAAATAGAAAACAAGGCATCTATAAAATATTGCAATTTGTCTGGGTCGAATTCTTTAAACATAACTTCTTCAACAAACAATTTTGATGCATTTACTGATAAAGTGCGCTGATTTACTGATATATTTTCACATGCCTTACTTCTCAAACACCTTAAAATGCTTCCCATTATATGTTTAATTTCTTTTGGATGCTCTTTAATTCCTAGTAGATTCTTTATACATTCTAGACTGTATTTAGCCAACTTGTCATCATCTGAAATATAAACAATATATTCAAATAAATCTTATAAAAGCTATAAACTTCATATCACCTGATTCAACCCTAAATCTGATAATATTACCATACATATTTGCAGTACCTTGAACTAAATCAATGGGCATCTCATTTTTAGATGAGTAGTTACAAATATATTCCAAAATTCTCATTATATGGCTATCTGATAGACTCTGTTTCTGGGAAACATTATTTAAAACTTGTAAAACAACAATGTAAATGTTCTTTTCAAAGTACAGCTTCTCAATATCTGGAGGTAAATTAATTATCTTCAAATACAGCTCTGCAGCATAAAGTGCTGTACGGATAGATATCCGATCATTTGAAATCATACAGTAATAAATAAATGTTTGCAAATAAGCCTTTAAATTGCCTTCAATAGTTTTCAATTCGTCCTTTGTACAATCGTCAAATTTATGATTTAATTCTTCTAAATATAATTCGGTGTCTACAGGATAGTGAAAACTATATTCAATAATGTGGTCTTGAGAAATTTCATATTTCTTTCCTTTTATTATTTCCTTCCATAAGTGCGTTATTACAGTCGTTTGTGGGAGCTTGTCGAAGTAATTTTGTAGTGTTTCAATAAAATTCATCGTTCTAGCTTTTAAAAACTATAAACAATAGATTCTCTAAACTTATACAGCATTACAAAATATAATTGTTGATTGTTGATAGAAAACAAAACATGACAACAAAAAACAAAAAACTAGGTTAGCTAGTTGATGCTGATCTGTGGTAATTTGACTGGATCATAGATAAGAGGTAACTAGGTGCCATATTTTTATTTCGACTGGATATATAACCAGAAATACAATTAGAAATATTATTATATGGATAGTGATGATGGTTTCTTTTTTTCTATGGCATTAGGTATTTTCAAAATGTGATGTCATGTAAACGTCAAAATTATATTATTACTTTTTGTTGTACAAAATTTTAAAGTTAGCTGGTTTAAACAAATTAATATTATGCCTTTTACATCGCATAAACCGAAATCCACAGTAACTGTAAAGAAAAAACCACCGCCTAGACCACCACCCCCTAACTTTGGGAAATACAAAAGTAAGTCGACATTAAATTTAAATCAACCAAACCAAAATGTGAACCTTATTGAATGGAGTCCACCGAATTCACCGAAGATAGAAAGAGTTCGACAATTTGGCGGCAGTGTCTCAAGCTCATTTAGTAGTAGTACTAGCAGTTTAGCTTCTAGTAAAAAATCATTCGAATTTGAACTTCCCATATCAAATAATGTGTGGCCCATACAAGCAAGTAGCAATTCAGTGCCCCAAAATAACGGAGGAAGTTTTCAAAGTTACATCACTCCAATAACTAACAATTCTAGTACAAAGTCTGGATACTCTTCAAGTTTAAATGTGCCTTTGTTTTTTGGTTCAACAACGGTTCCAACTATTATACGTCCACACATTAAAAAAACGAAAACTGAAGACTGTTCTACATCTGGATCGCCTCCCATGCCTAGTATTCCACCTCCCAGTCCACCTAAAGTTGAAACTGAAATTGAAACTCCCTATGGAATAGCCTTATATGATTATCCAGCAAGTCACACAAGCGACCTTGGCTTACAAGTATGTAAATATTTTCATGATATATAATGCAACATAGATTTTTTGCTTATTTTTCAATGTATCGGGATTTATGTTTATTATTTTTATTGTAGGTGGGCGATGTGGTTATTTTCCTAGGAAGAATAAATGATGATTGGATCCATGGAAGAGTTCTTGATAAAGAAGGGATTTTTCCTGAACAATTTGTGGATGTAAAAGTACCTCTGAAAGGTGAAGAAAACACAGTAACTGCACTCTATGACTTTTCAGGGCAAGTGCCTGAAGATTTATCTTTTAAGGAAGGTCAGAAAATAAAGGTTACCAAAAAAATTTCGGAAGAATGGCTATATGGCGAACTTAATGGAAAATTTGGACAATTTCCAAGTAATTTTGTTAACAGAGTACCTACAAAGTTATAATTGAATCTATGACAATAACCTTTGCATCAGTGTAACACAATTAGGAGTATTATTCAATGTGTGATGTATATTTATAACACAAAATGTGATACTGAGTGCCTCTACTTAAGGCATAATTTGTTATATTTTATATAGGCTAATCTAATGTTACTCATGTTTTATTTTTATGAATAATAAAATAACTATGAAACAATTTTGTACTAATTATTTATTTTTTGTTGGATAATAAAATTATGTATTTAAAAACTAGCTAGATGGAAATAGTATGATTTCTACAAATTTAATAAGAGTATTTCAAGATACTATATACTTGGCTAACAGAAAATACCTAGAAGTAAGTAAAAACATACAGGATACTTGATTACCCTATATTGACCTTAAATATATCTAATTAAATATGTAATGTAAAAAGTTTATAAAACAACTTTTATTCTATTTTATTTACAATAATGCAAATTCTAATAACAATTTCCAAATGAACTTAATTATTTTAAAGTCTTAACTTTTTGGACATCACAAGGAGTTAGCAGTTAAATAAAAGAACATTCTTAACAGGAACCATAAACTTGCTTTGTTGCGCCATAGTTTAAATTAGTATATTAATTGCATATCTTTATATACGTAATTAATTCCTTTTAGTAAGTACTAAATATAACCGCATCTGACAAAACTTAATACTTATGTTACATATGCAGCAAGTCAACATCAACTCATCCTTAAATAAATTTAGTTGCTATAAACTAGAAGAGGAAGATTTAAAATTATGTTTTACTTATATCTTGAATTTAGTTTAAATCAAGCTTTAGAATTACTACAGAATTTAGATTAAACAATATGAAAAAATTATTACCTTTATGATATGCATCAGTTCTGATGGGCAGACTCAAAAGTATTTTTTAATAAACTAGTAGAAAGGTTCGAAGTAAAACTTGAGTTACGCAGTTTTAACAATAACTAAATGCTATATAACATGTGCAGTACTAACAAAATAGAATGTTACATTAATGGAAACATGAAGATTATGAAAAATACAGTATGTCTATTATCACATGCATCATATTTACAAAATCAACGAGATTCGGTTAATTGACACTATATCTCTGCTAATCGGGTCGGTAAATTGGAACTTTAGGCAAAAATTCAATTAAAATTACATACTCCATCATAGAAGACGAATCACACTGTTGCTTACTTAATCTCCAATGTAAACCAAGTTTATTATATAAATAACTATTTTCCCATTCTAACAGTTTATTTAAGGAATGTTGAGTCTAAAACAAATATTTTTGTTAAGTAGATTTATCAAGGATACAATTGCAATACTTACTCTTTTACTAAGACATATAACTGGCCAAAGGGAGCAACCCAGAGTACAGCAGCAGCATAAACATCCACAAAATAACCATTTTACATTTACTGGTAAAGTCTTTTTTAAAATCCCATTTATCCTCATTACTGTTTCTTTAAATTCTTCTGGAGCCACCCTTGATACCAAACCACTAGGAAATTCTGTACTAAACCGATTACTTAATCCAAATCTGAAAGAATACAAAGTAATTTTGTATCAGTTATAACTTATAACGTGCACATTTTAATAGTACTATTATTTATTTACACTGTCATATTTCCAGCTCCTCTTATAATTACTGGATCAGGAACCAAAGACACATCTGCAGGTTCAGTTTCTTCATTATTTTCAATTTCTTCTTCATAATAAATTGCATCAAAACCTTCCATGTGCTGAAAAATTAAAAACAAGGTTGTATGCAAAAAAACTCTAATGTTATTTTAGAGCTATATTACGTTTCCATTATACCTTTTGAACTTACGTTATGTTATTGATAAAGATGTATTTTTCTATGAAATCTGGATACTATTAAATTATTTCATACGAATAAAACTTTGATAAACATGTAGATTATTTCTTTGTTTACCTTCTACACTTAAAACTTGCAGCCATGATTATATAAAGAAATAAAGTGTCACTCTCTAATGTCAGGTTTTCTGTCACTTTGTCGATAATTATGTACATCTATGGTGAAATGAATTAAAAGTTGCCTATACTAAAGAGAATTACTGTCATATTTGTCTGTCAGTGTCAGTTGTGGTGTGAGTGCCGTCAGCCGTCAGTGGTTGTGTCAGCTTATTTTGCCTTTTAATGTTGATAATTTATAACTTGATTTATAATTTATTGTACTCGTGGTTTGTTGATTCAATTAAATCAGAATTTAACAATTAGTATAGCGTTCTAATATCCAACATGTCTGTTTCTAAAGTGCAAGATGATATACCATTAGCTGACGATGATCCCCAAGGTATAACTTAAGCTTATAGCTAATGTTTTTTTGAAAAATATGGTCATATTTTTAGTCATTATCAATGATGATCTAGAACTTAATTCTACATCTGATGCAAATTCTTCAAGCATGATCCATGGTAGAAGTATGGACTCCATACAATCAACCTTTACTAATGGAAGCTCTAGCCCTCAGCACAATTCTTTGGAGCCCGACACCAGTCCTGATGAACAAGAGGAAAAAGCCAGACTCATTTCGCAAGTTTTGGAACTACAAAATACTTTGGATGATTTATCACAAAGGGTTGACAGTGTTAAAGAAGAAAACCTAAAGTTGCGTTCAGAAAATCAAGTATTAGGGCAATATATAGAGAATTTAATGTCTGCCTCTAGTGTCTTTCAATCTACTTCACCAAAAATTAAAAAGAAGTGAAGGAATAAGTTTTACTCTAAGGATATACTGATCTGTAGTAGTATTGTAACTGATTATTTATGATTTTGCTTTATCGATGTGATTAAAGATAACTCACTTCTATATTATATTTGAAAATGTTGTATTCAGAGATTTTAAAGTGCATATTTATCATTTCATAAAACTCTTCATGAACCTAACACTCTCTATACCATAGAAGCACTTTTCTATTGCCTGTGATTGTATTATTATATGTTTCTATGACTTGTAACATAATTTTTATATATTTATTAATTGGTGCAGTTAGTTTACGTTAAAAAAATTATATTAGCTTGCCATATAAATAAATTACTCTAAGAAAGGATGTGTTTGATTATTATGGGAATTGTAGATATACCAACTCATTTAATATAAAATTTTATTTAGTAAAATATGCTCTCCTCAATATGAGGAAAATAAAACTATTTATAAATCATTAGTCACTTAGTTCAATTTTGCTCTTCTATTTATGAAAGAGATAAAATTATGAAAAATATAACAAAACAATAATTAATATATGATGGGACTATTGATTTATAAATAATATAACTATACAATTTTCTTATAAGTTAAATATGTACATATTTCTTTTTACTCTAGTATGGCAGTCTGATGAATTAGTCCTATAGTTAATTTTATTAAAGCAGGTACTCTGACAAAAATATATATGAGAATAACAGTAAATTTAACTCACTATAATTAAAGGGCTTACATGCAAGTATTAATGCTTCTCTAATATTAATTTTATACGATGTACTAATTTGTGAGAATAATTTATTAAAAAAATGGATTTTGTCGTATTTCAGTCAATGAACAGAAACCAAAATAAATACCTGTAAAATTTATGTTTATATCCTCATCAAATGATTTTTTTTTAAATCTATCTATAAAATGTAATTTTAATATCACATATTTAATTCTTATTTACAAAATAATGGCATATAGAAATTTGGTTTTAAAGAATAATATATAAAAAATATAAAAAGTATCAACAAAAATATTATCACATATTATATATGGTTCTAATGTAATTTAGGATAACAAGTTGCATATATTCTGTTGATGTTTTGTTATCATTCCTGTTTTTTTCCTAATAGGAAAATGCTTTTACTATTTTTATGTGGCTTTTATGTTATTATGCTGCTTCATGCAGGGTCTTATGTATTTTAATATAGAAAAGTACCTATAACATTTAACAAGCATAAGTAATTCAATTTTATTCTATAAATATTTGTTGATGGTCTATGAGCAACTACATTGCTCGTATCTCTTAAAGGATTCCATCCAAAGAGCCTGTCTCGCGTTTTTTGGGGTATCTGTAGTGTATAAGCCAAATACAACATAGATTTCTCCCTTATTCATTCAAACAAGTGGTTATCACTGTCATGATAAGCCTTAATATTTCCATTTTTAATATCATTACTATTTCTCTTTAAGGTACCCATAAGATCAAGTTTTGATTTTAGAGTACTACTTCCACTATGGCTGTTTTGCCTATTGAGTTGGGATTTCCTTTTTATGGCAACATAAGGGTTGGCATTGGCTGTTGTTATATAATGTGGCGAGCTAGGTACATAATTTTTCCTCTTTTTAATCCTAATCTGGTTGCCCAGCCAAAGTACTCCAGGGGTAAGTCCTATTATAATTCCCACGAAAAACATATTTAATCCTACAGATAAACAGGAACAATCTAAAAGAGAAAAAAGTATATTTAAACTACTTTTTAACTGAACTATGTTGTTTAAAATTATAATATTAAAATATGCAGCTATGCAGTCCTACGCACTGAAAGTTTATAAACAAAAACCCCTCACCGCAAATTCTGAATAAATAAAATTTGGAGGCATACCGTCTTTTAACTGGTTGCCTACACACATTCTTGTCTGAACCGAACTGCCTTGGCACATATAGGGATCGGGATTCTCGGTGAAGCAAGTCCTTTTCCGGTATTGTAAGTTTTCCTGGTCACATTCGGACCATTCAGTCCAATTTCCCCATCCTAGAATATCTAAAAAAAATTATAAAGTTTATTGGGAATCCGATTATGCTAGTTTTATCACATACTTTCACAAGGCTGATCTTGGCAGGATTCTTCTTGTCTGTCTGCTCCCTTACACCTGTGTCCTAAACAATTTCTGTATCTTGTTTTGATACCCCATCCGCAGGATACGTTACATGGTGACCATTCTGTCCAACATCCCCAATTATCGATGCAATCGTGCTTATTACAATCTCTTGTTTGAGTCGGTACACCTGAAATATAATGAAAGAATATTTTTCTTTGTGAAGAGAGAATCTTATAAGTGCTGAATCTTATTTTAGTTTAATGATACTAATTTATAAATGTAGATTAATTTATAGTAACTTATTTATATAAATATTTAATTTTTTTATGAATTACCTAGGCAATTATCTTTAAGACATTGTCTTGTGCGGAATTGTGTCCCACCTCCGCAACTGGCGGAACATTCGCTCCAAAAGGACCATGAGCTCCATCCAGTGTATTCATCTTCCTTATCGCATTTATTAGAAAGGCACACTTGGTTTTCTTCTTTTACAATAATTTTAATATGGTTTGAGTGCTTCACCGGTGCCTTACATATAAATCTAAACCTTTTCTGGTGGTATCCTTTTCTGGATATATTGTAATCGGTAATCCACTCTGAATGCAGCTGTTTCCTCTGATCCTCGCATGGCTGTCTGTTGCAAATGCTGTATTCAACATCGTTTCCTTTACAATAGTGGCCCTCGTTTTGGGGTACCGGATGATCACATCTGCGATATCGCGACTTGAAGCCTTCATCGCAACTTGCTGAACACGGTGACCAACTGGACCAAGCTGACCAACCGCCGTCTATTTTAGGTGTTGGACACGAAGGAAGGTCGCAGGAGGCTTCCATTATATCCTGTCCAACGCAGACTCTGGAAAATTAAATAGATAACCGTTATTTTTTTTAAATAAATATGTTCAGTGCGCAAAGGAGTGCCAATAAAGAGTATTTATGTTTAGATACATATGTATTATAAGCCCGAAGGTTTAGGAATCACAATAATTTCAGAAGTGACTGGTTCAGGGTAAGAAAATAATTGCAAATAATGATGGCAATTTGCTGGTGTATATTGATATCCATTTGTAAGTAAGCTCAGTACAAAAAATGTGTTGATAATTTAAGATTTTATGGTCTAAATTGACCTTGATGCTAGCCGATCCGTCTTAGAATTATTAAAGAACCATTTCCTTTCTCATTTTTTACGTTAATTTCTTTTTATTGAAGCTGAATTAAATAGCTAAAACCTTCTGAGATTTTTTTTCACCCAAATAGTAATGCGAGGCTTGGTAATATTCAATTTTATCTGAGACAATATTTTGTAAATATTTTTTCAGGGCAAGTAAACATAAATAAAAATTATCTTCTGATGTAAGAACTGTTTTAACTTAACCAGACAGTTTACTTTGACACAACGGTTTATGTGTATTTCTTAATATATTTGACTTATTATTCGTTCGTATAATTAATTTTATTACATACCTTCCTCCAAAAGCAGGTTCAGGATTCGTACACGTTCTGAATCTAGTTTTGACTGCTATTCCGCAGGAACTGGAACAAGCTGACCATGGTGACCATTCTGTCCAGCCTCCATGGACTGTACAATTCGTCACAGATATAGCTACTCCTTCACATGGTAATCCCATATTAGCCGGTGCAGGATTATTACATTGACGCGTCTGGCAAAGACACTGATCACTGTCCGTTGCAGCTGAGGTCTTGTAGTTGCACGGATGCCATTCTGACCAACTACTCCAGCCTGTGATTTGAAAAAAAAAATATTGAGGATTCTTTCTATAAAGCAGATAGCTAATAACTCACCTCCGTTAATTGGTGTATTTAAAATAGGGCATGAATTAATGAGTTGTTTCCAGTATATATGACGATCAGTTCCAGGAGACGTGGTACATCTATCTTCTAATTCGTTCCAGCCACAATAAGGATCCATGGCATTTAAACAGCTTTCTTTTGAGGAATGCCTTGAGCAGTGAGCTGCGTTTATTTTGATCAACCCGCTATCCGTAGTAGCGTATACTGAGCTAGTCCCTTTCAGAAATTGCATGTTTTGAATTACAGGTTGATACTCCGAAGCAACTTGCCAAATTTCGACCAAACAAGCTTCCTGCTTGTGCTGAATGGTTAGTTTCTTCACCAGCGCTTCTTCTGTTGCTACATACAATACAGGAATCCTGTGGTGTTTGATGGACACGATATCCACGGTTATATGTGTGAATCTTTCTAAGTTTGACGTATAGAGTGGGCTTGGGGTGGTTGCCTGAACAGCGTTGTCCATTAGCTGGTATTTGGAGGTTTCGAGGAGATTGTTGTATTTCGAAATTTTACATTCTAAATGTTCTCTGTGAGGAACGTTGTGAGGTTTCCAAGCACTGTCCATGTCGTGCTGGTACTTGAAAGGGCCGTTGAAGGCCTCGTCGATGGCTGACATGTCGAAAGCACAAATCGCACTGCCGGCGATGCTGTTTCTGGGGGTAGTAAAAGTGGCGTAGACAATATTCTCTTCGGCGACGTAGTGAATGCTTTGTATTTCGTTGTAATAGAATGGGTAGTCTCCTTTAATCGAACAGTTCAAGCGGGCTTTTACAAAGGTTGTCCAGTTTTCTTTGAGCATGGTGTGGCCGCCTTGGTCGTTTTTGCAAACGCGGCCTATCCTTGAGTAAACGACTTTGCCACAATTTATGTACTCGACCGCCGTCTCTCTGAACAAGAAGTATGCAAATTTCGATGTTTCGAACGATCCGACAAACTGGGGATCGTTTAACCAGAAGCTGTTGTATTGTTTTGTTCTCAAAGTGCGACCGTTGATTACGTTTTTAGAGATGAGATAGTCGGAATCGGAAAAATCTGTTGTTCCGCCGAAAAAATATTCAGAGTTGTCGGATATGAAGCCGGTAACTTTAGCCGCTGGATTGTGGGGGCATTTTGCAATACCGTTCACGACAAGCGTCACGTTCGATATGTTATCGATCTGAAATAGACGAAATCACTGTTAGTTATACACCTTAATTAATATTAGACATTTTTCTTCGATAAAAATTTACGATTTTGCCATAAGTCATCAATTTTAATGGAACTACTTATATACCGGGTGCGTTTCAAAAGTGGCTCACTCTATATTTTTTATTTTTTCAAATAAAAAAGAGAGATTTGGTTTGTTAGTATATGACATAAATTAGGATTGATTCACGTATTCAGTTGGTTTATTTAAAAATCAAAAGTTGCAGTCATTTCCGGTGAAACAGGAAGTGATCAAAAACAATTAAATACGGAAATCAATACTAATTTAAGTCACATACATATGTATATTAACGTATCAAATCTCGTTTTTTTATCTGAAAAAATAAAAAAATTGTAGGGGTGCGCCACTTTCGAGACGCACCCCGTATACTAATTACTACTAATTAGCACTCGTAAAATACGAAAATATAGATCCATACAGATCCATTACCAAAAATCGCTCAAAATAAAGGGCCCAAAAAAATAATTTTCCCACAAAACCAAGATATATAAACTTTTAAAGGTGTATACCATTCTGAATCTACAATTTCCTGCAAATGCTAAAATTTTGATAATTTTATGAGTATGGTTACTATCTTTCTAAAGCCTTTGAAAATAGTACCGTAAAATAGGGGGAATAGAAACATAGTGGTGAATAGAAACAAAATTTCTGAAAAAAATCAAATCGCGATTAAAAATATTCAAAGTAAAAAGAGTCGACATATCTAATTTTTCTATCATTGGTAATGCACAATAAAATGTAAAAACTATATTTTTATCTGTGGCAGCACTGTTTCTGTCAATCAGCTGATCAATAAATGTGAGATCGATTTATCACCTATTTTGTATGGCGCGAAAACTTTATAAATAAAATATTTATTTTTAAAGTAATACATAAGCTGGTACATGCAAGTTGTTATATTATATGTATTGTTAATTATTGTTAAACCTACTTAAATATGTAATAATTTACTGTTTCTAATCACGTTGTTGGAAATAGAATAGATAAAAACCTTAACATCAATGTGTGTTTCTATTCTCCCGAATAGCAGGTGAATAGAAACACAAATGTTATTTTTATTTAATATTTATATGCATATTTTTCAAAAATCAAATTATATGTATACGCAAAGAACAAACAAAGACCCATGTTTTAAAATATTCGGGGAAATAATACCACATTTTTATCAACCGGTATATCGCTAATAGCCTACGAAACTGTTTCTATTCACCCCATTTTACGGTACCTGCAGAAAATAAGGCCTGCAGAAAATAAGTTGTTAAAACCAAACCAAATAAAAAGGCGTAGAATAATAAAATATAGGCCATTGTAGGTTTACGAAAACAGTAATGGATGCAGAAGATGTTTTAACCAAATAGCTCAAAATAAGGACCAAAAAACAAGTTTCCACAAAACCAAGATATCTAATAAAAGCCTTTAAAGGTGTATGGCAATTATTAACACTAGGAATCTACATAAAAATTCCTACAAATGCTGAAGATTTTGTAATTTTGTAACTAAGTTATTAACTATTTTTTTAATATCTTTGAAAATGTACAAAAAAGAACCAACTTATCGACATTCTATTCTACAAAGTCATGAAAATTGACTATTCTATTGTTATTATAACTTAATAAAAAGTCTTGAATACGAAGATAGAGACCTTTTTGACCAATTAGCACATTATATAAGAATAAGAACATTATATAAGAATAATTTTTATTGTTGTCGATCCAATAATATATAATGTGTTCTTTTTTTATAAATTGGATTAGGATCGAAAGAAATCAACAGAAGTCATTTGTTTTAAATTTGTCGACGTTTCGCAAAATTTATTTGCATCTTCAGGACACTACAAAGTTAAGAGAGCAAAAAATACAATCAAATAAAAGTTTTTCAAAAATTTTAACAAACAACTAAAATACATATCAGTGGAATTCCACACATATACAATTGGTAAAACTACCCTAATGTTAACAATTAAATAAAATATATGTATATGTTACTCACATTTAAATCTGGACTTTCTTAGTCATATCCATTAATACACGGATGGTATAGAGGGGAGTGGTATATATCCCTTTTTTCCTTTTAAAACACATAACACACTTACATAAAAAAAAACATATAACACAATTATGTATAGAGAAATATCACGAAAATCTTTTCCTTTCACAGACAAGCAGTGCAGATGTACCTACGTTGACCGTATACAGAGAGCAACTAATTCTAGTTGATAAAATACTAATATAATTTTTACCTGGAGATAAAGAACAGTTGAAAAAAGAAACATATAAAAATATTATTTGGATTTAAACCATTATTTTGAAGTTATATTATTTAATTTTTGAAAGAATATTAAAATATGCTGTACTCAGGTTTTCTACGTCTGTTCTTTTATTAACGCAATTTTTGTTTTTTTGGATTTCTATCATCTCTGCAAATAATCTTTTCTTATAATTAGATTGTGTTTGTAAAATAGTGGTATTGTCAAAATCGAAGTTATGGCCTGTCTCTATTTTGTGTTCTACTAATGCGGTAGGATTAGATTTCAAAAGAAAGTTCCTTTGATCATTTTTATGTTCATTCAATCTTTGTTTTAAATATCTACCGGTCTGCCCAACATAGCTTTTAGGACATTGAGTACAAGGAATGTTATATATTATGCCTGATTTCAGTTCTTTTTTTATTCTTTGATTTTGTTTTTGAAAAGAACCGTCTCTTTATGGTGTTATGACTCCTTGTTGTAATTTTTATTTTTTCCTGTTTTTTTGTAGTATGACCCTTAAATGTGTTTTTAATTTGTTCTGACAGACAGTCGATATAAGGTATTTTACAATAAACTTCTCTATCATTTTGGTTAGTAGATTTTACAACGGTTTTCTTGTTAAGAATTTTTTTAATCATAGATATTGGATAATTATTTTTAATCAACTTGCTTTCGATATATTTTAAATTTTTATTATGAAAATTAATTGATGATAGTGATGTAGCTCTTGATAGTGAAGGAACTTTCTTTTGAAATCTAATCCTACCGCATTAGTAGAACACAAAATAGAGACAGGCCATAACTTCGATTTTGACAATACCACTATTTTACAAACACAATCTAATTATAAGAAAAGATTATTTGCAGAGATGATAGAAATCCAAAAAAACAAAAATTGCGTTAATAAAAGAACAGACGTAGAAAACCTGAGTACAGCATATTTTAATATTCTTTCAAAAATTAAATAATATAACTTCAAAATAATGGTTTAAATCCAAATAATATTTTTATATGTTTCTTTTTTCAACTGTTCTTTATCTCCAGGTAAAAATTATATTAGTATTTTATCAACTAGAATTAGTTGCTCTCTGTATACGGTCAACGTAGGTACATCTGCACTGCTTGTCTGTGAAAGGAAAAGATTTTCGTGATATTTCTCTATACATAATTGTGTTATATGTTTTTTTTTATGTAAGTGTGTTATGTGTTTTAAAAGGAAAAAAGGGATATATACCACTCCCCTCTATACCATCCGTGTATTAATGGATATGACTAAGAAAGTCCAGATTTAAATGTGAGTAACATATACATATATTTTATTTAATTGTTAACATTAGGGTAGTTTTACCAATTGTATATGTGTGGAATTCCACTGATATGTATTTTAAGTTGTTTGTTAAAATTTTTGAAAAAACTTTTATTTGATTGTATTTTTTGCTCTCTTAACTTTGTAGTGTCCTGAAGATGCAAATAAATTTTGCGAAACGTCGACAAATTTAAAACAAAGGACTTCTGTTGATTTCTTTCGATCCTAATCCAATTTATAAAAAAAGAACACATTATATAAGAATGTTAAATTTTTATCAGCTACAAATTTGCTTAACATAGATGATAAATTATTAAAATGACTCACATTCCTCAAAGAGCACAAAGGAGAGAAAGCGTTCGTTCCACAGGCAAAAATCTGGTTTCCATTTGTCAAGAGAATCTTAATGAAATTATGACAGTTTTCTTCGTCCTGTCCTTTCGATATACAAGCGGTAATCTTGTCCTGCGTTGCCTCCCAATGCGCCACCTCCAGCAATTCCAATTTAGATAAATGCAGTTTGTACAACGCATCCCTGAAAAGTCAAAAACTTAATTCAACAACCAGCAGCGTAACATTTAATAACACACGCCGGCTTCCAACAATCTTAATCACTGTTATTTTGATTGACAGGGGTTTCTTGGATAATTATTATTTAAACAAAACCTTTCAGACCTGGCTTGGCTCGCTTTATAATCTACCTTCAAAAGTATGGGATGAATCCGATTTTTAAATATAAAAAACACTTTCTAATTATTTACATCATTGAAACTGGGCTTTTATCTTCTCTCCAGTTACTATGATACTTTTGGGAATGTTGTTTCGTTAATCATTGTACTCCTAAGTACGTGATTTTTGAATAACAATGCAGCAAATTTAATTTTTCTGCTTGTGCGCTACGTGATCAATATATTATGGGCTTCCTGAGAAGTAAAAATGCTGCAAACAGAGGTTTGGCGGTAGTGAAATAATTTGCTATTGCGTTGTGGCTATAATGCAACATACAACCGAACAAAAAGGAATGTGCCTGGCTATTTGTGGAAATTATTTGACAGCCAATAGACAATCGGGTATAGCGAACATACGCAACATTAATTTTGCGGCATGTTTATTCAAAACATAGCTCATTGATTAATCGAAAAATAGTTTCATAGCCCTAACAAAGGTATTGATTACCTTTGTGTACATATAAGAATGCTTTAAGTTAGTATAATAATGTATTTTTTACCTCGCCCCAATAAAAATTTGATTTCTTGAAACATCAAACAGCATTTGTGAGTGTGCAGTTACTCCATCTAGCGGAAACCAGTGCACTGAAGGATTTAAATCTGAAAACAATGTTTAATGAAATTCTACAATGACTGCAAATGATTACTTTTGACAAATTTCAAAGTTCATAATCCAAAAAGCTACTTTTTGGCATGGTGTATGTATAATATTGATCTTAAGCTAAAATGCGATAAATATATGCAGTTAGTCAAGTTTGAAATACAACAGTTTTATCTTGTGGTCGATGTTTCCTAAAGTTAAGCCACAGAATATCTAGCTAGATTATTCGTAGCTAGATATTCTGTGGTTAAGCTCTTTATACAAAAGGATTCGTAATCTTTATGAGGCGTTAACTCGAAGACACTAAATCCAGAAAGATAGGCTTATTTATATTTTATTTTACGCTAGCTTTAAATATTTGCTTTACATGTGTTGTCATGTAATATTTTATTATTAATGTTGTACCTATTAAAATGTTCTAGCGTCCTCATTATTTCATATCAGGGATTATACGAAATTATATGTATTTTATTTTGATAGCACTCGACAGCGATTTTGTACATACGTAGTAGTAGTAGACCAGTAAAGAGTTGTTTGATTAAGATTATTTTTGATATATGCCTTTTAAAAAAACCTCGAAACTTAATACAGAAAACCGTACATTATTATTACTTTATTTCAGATTTTTATATATCACAACAGTCCTATCTACTAGAGTAGTTTCAAGATTATTGAAAAAAAATATATTTTATAAAAAAACCTCTTACCTTTGTATGATATGAATCTGAAATCATGATTCGTGATGACAGCGGAACTTATTGATGTTAAAAAAATGGAAATAAGAATTTCTAGCTGCATGATTACCATTATAGCATTTTCTGAAAACAAAAAATAACGAAGGTAATTAATAAGACAGATATTTGGAGTTTTAGACATTGTTTGAAAATTACAATGTTTAAATTGATGTTAGTATAAATAAAACTGTCGTCATTTCTTTAAACAACTGCTTAATAATATGTTTTAATAATAAAAATTATCAATCAATATTTGGGTTATTATTTTCCTCAACCCTACCCAGTTGTTACGCCTTTGATTGAAGTGTACTAATTATTTTTTAGTGTCTATCATGAATTTATAATTTTTTAATGAATTTTCATCAAGCAGCAGCTGAGTTAAATAAACACTAATTTGAATTTAATGAGTATTATTTAATATGCGTCTTTTGACACATATTTCTGTTAGTTATATATCAAAAAGTGGCCTTGGCAGGTCATAATTTCACTGGATTAAAATTAATTTATTTTTAAATCAGAGTTGATAGATTTATGCGACTATACTATGGAATAAAATAGCTCTTTGCTTTTATTTTCATATTTAGCGAGTTATAACTGCATTAAATTTATTATTCACCTCCTAGTATTACTCCTCTCTTTCGTACTTATATCTTCTCAAGTATGAAGTTTGTTGCCCTTATGTGAGATTGAACAAGAAACGGCTAGAGATAAAAATGTCATCTCCTTTGAATAATGAAAGAGATAGCTGGTAGAATGTCAACACCTCCGTTGAAGGCATTCACTCGAAAATTACTATCATTTGTTATTTGTTTTCTTTCTGTAGACAAGAAATAGGAAATTTTTATATAAAACTATAAAAACATCGATAGTAAAATCTATTATTTGTTTACAAAACGAAGTACTTATATGATGTTTGATTGATCTACCTGTGTAACTGATAAAAAAGAAGGTTTTGACGGTATCTAAAGTACGTGGACTTAAGATTAGTAATTTTTCTGTTCTTATCAGTAAACAGAAATAATTTTCATGTAGCAAGACACTCCAGAGATAAATGGAGCATAACATATTTACACTTATATTTAAAGAAGACACTTAATAAATATATTTTATAACATTCTATTTAATCCAATAAAATTGTCATTTGAAACAAAAATTAGATTAGTCTTCTGAGTGTAAAATAAACAAAATCGGAAATTTTCCCCTTGGGGTTTTTGAGCAATAGGGATGGTTTTTAATGAATAGTGCTTTACATAAAATCAATAAAATAAAAAATATACGAAATAATTACATGTACTGATTTCTTTCGAAAATCGACAACTATGAAACTATGAACCCTTCCAGGACACAAACGGTACATTGTGAATCAGGAAATTGTAGAGAGAAACAAGCCCTATAACATAGGATACAACATTTTAATGACCAATGCTTTCCATAAAATCAATAAAATAAAAAATATACGAAATAATTTCATGTACTGATTTCTTTCGAAAATCGACAACTATGAAACTATGAACCCTTCCAGGACACAAACGGTACATTGTGAATCAGGAAATTGTAGAGAGAAACAAGCCCTATAACATAGGATACAACATTTTGTAGCATTTTATTTAAAATTTACACAAATTAAATAAATGTACAGAATTATTTTATTTAAACAATTCAAGTTTAAGTCCTCGCACCGAGATGGCATTATAAGTATTGTTATTATCTTTTATTTTTTCTACAAGTTTATTTCTGGCTAGTTATTTCAGTCCGGTCGAAGTTTATGAAACTATGATCCCTTCCCCGACACAAACGGTACACTGTGAGACAGGAAATTGTAGAAAGAAACAAGCCCTATAACATGTTTTATTTAAAACTGTACTACAACGAAATAATTAGACGCAAATTGTATATAAGAACATTCTCTATAAGTTCGCATAATGAATTTTTTTTATAAGTTTATTATTTCCGGACTTGGCGGCCGTTTCATGAGCCCTTTGGGGTGGTTTTCAAAAAGTTTGTTTTACAGCAAATTGACCCGTATGAAAGTTGTTAACATTTATTAATTTCATTGTATTTAAGCACTGCTATTTTACCAGCAACTTCTAGCACTGAATAAGAAGTTTTTTTCGAAAATCAAGTTTCTTAGTTCCTTGATTTACACCTTGCGTGCTCTGACATATATGGGATAAGAAGAAAGTTTGTCAAAAGAGGCGGATTTAATGATAGCAGAGAAATTTTACTTATTTGGAAAGATAGAAATTGTACAACGATTATGTTAACCAATAACGTGTGTTTGTTTGGGTGGACCATAATGAAATGTCTGAGATATATGGAAATAGTATTTATTGTTTGGCGTATTAGAAATCTTGTCACAATAGTTGTTTGTTGGCGGGCAAAGATAAACAGCTAGTACTCAGTCTTTGACACCAAGCCTATAGGTATACAATGTTCGCGTACTATTTTTGAAAAGACTTGGTATAAATTAATCTCCGCATATTCTTCATAATTCTTATCAAAATCGTTTTTTTTTGTAATTTTAGACAAAATTCCCGGAAATAAGACAGTCTCACAGTATTTATTTAGATACTTTTTATGACAAGAAAAAGCATTTCTGAGAGGTAATAATGGATAATTGAGAGTTTTACAAGCCGGTTTGTGTATTGTTATGGTATGTAAAATAAGATCCTTTTGGCGGTATATATCGATTCTCTGCCAAGATGATATCACGAGCCATTACAAAAGTGACTTTTATACAATGATAGCTCATTACCTTCAAGGACGTACAGAGGGAAAAAAAAGAATCTCGAGTTAGTACCTGCAGATCAAATTAAAACTTTTGTTAATAAATCCTTCCAGACAATAAATCTTTTAATTACAGCAAAAGAGAGATAATCTTCAAAAACTGTTTATAATTATTGTAACATTTAGATGGTTATCGTAACATCAACCCGAGAATATGTAAGGTAAAAGTTTTTAAAAGGTTTGGTTTCAAAAACTGTTAAAGATCTAATAAACAACCTCATGGATATCGACTTTCTCGGTTTTCTACCTACGAAAAGGAACAAAGAGAGGTAAAAAGCTGACCTGGCCATCTTCAGCCACTTGTAAATTAACCAACAGGGTGGGTGGAACTAGCATGTCCGTCATTTTCCATGGAGTAATAATTATTTAAAATATTATTTAAGCAGTTAAATAAATATTACTGTATTTTAACCAGGAAAAAGCTCGCGGTGGTTTTAACGACGTTCAAATTTATTAAGTAGTAAATTCAAAAATGTCGAGGAATTAAAGAATGGAGCCATCCCTGCCACTGAGCAGTACAAAAATAAAACTTAAAATTCAATAAGCCGCCAGGACGTCTTTCAAAATTCTAAAATGAACTTTAGTCCTGTCCAAGACGTCTGTCTTTCAGTTAAATAAGGCGTCTCTGATTTTTATCTCTTCTTTTTATTTCATTTCTTCATTGTACAATGCCGGATACTAATTTGTGGTAGTCTGATGTTATACATTAAGATAGGTAATCTTCCGTATTTTTCAAGGTGGGTTCTCCCTGGGGGAAAAAGATTTTTGACAACGTTCAAAAATAAATACTTGGATTTTATTTTAACTTTTGTAAAGGACTACATTAAATAAGACTGGGAAATAAATTTACCAGATATTTATATTAATTTATGTAGGTGAACAATGTGCAAATCTTTAAGTTACCTCCATCACAAAAAAAGTTGTAGAAAATTAATATGCAATGTGTATTTTCCATTGTTTATTTTTATAAATAGATTAAAATTTATATTGCCAGTATTTACTTATACAAAAATATTCTGAATTTTATATGAAATATTAAAATAAATGCTTCCTGGCTATAACAAATGTATTGGTGTGTGTACAGCGGAAAATATCCATTATGTAAAGTGTAATTATTTATTGTAGCCTCTAGGCAGAAAACATATTTAAATTTACTATTAAAATGAACTAAAATTGTAAAAAAGTAAACAATAACATTAAATTCAGTTATCATTGGGCGAATATGGAATGTTCTAGCCTTGGTTTTGCCTTTTTTGGCAGCCAAACTAAATCCACCGCACTGTGGGCTTGTGTTTGTAAATTGAACATTACACAAATCGAGTTATTTTTTTTGTTACAAAAATATTAACACCCACGACAAATCTGTTTGTTTATTTTCATGTAAAAGCAGCTTAACAAATTAGAATTGAGTTATTTATGTGGAAAGCATGCATGCTCACAATCATTAATAATAATTCAAAAGGGAAAAACATTCTAACTACTTAAAGTAATGGTAATATGAGCAAGGCTGTTTGACATTAACTAATACTTGTAAAATTCTTTTCGATATTGAATTAGAGAGTCGCAAGAAATATTCTGAACGTTCAAAGGAATTTTTGTTAAAATCCCTCAAAGAAATGTGACTCTATCTGGAATATTTTCAAATTTCGAAATGGCACTGACTTTTCAGCAGACGGTAAAATATACAAAGACTCTGAAGCGACTTTAAAAATAAATTAGGATATTAAAGATACTGTAGGAGATTACGTTTATTATTTTTTTCCGGTATATCTACTGTGTGTGCATTATAAGTATAATTAGGTACGATTGTTATTTCATAATAAAAAGAGAAAAGCTCGGTATTGTTTTCAAACGCTGATCTTTAACACAAGAAAAAAAAACAGATAAGATATAAATGCATTGAACAACTGCCACGCAGTATTTAATTACAAGATATATTATACATGAAAATTACTAGCTTGTAAGAACTGAAACTTATTAGTAATATAATAACTACAACAATAACATTTCTGCACTCGCAAAATGAGTCCCTAATTTTTCTTGAGGAGTGAATAAATAATGAATGATTTAATTTTTTTATTCAAGTTTTTAATTTGTTTAGGAGTAATTTTTTTTCAATGTACTTGCAGGAAAAGTATAATTATTTGATATTTAACTAAGCGTTAATTTAACCTTTGAAAAAGTTTAAAGTTGGTTGAAAAGTATATATTTCAAAATAATTTAATTATATATCAGAGCAAAAATAATAAAGTATCTATATTTTAATCCAAAAATCTATTTAAAATTTTCTTCGATCAGTTTTACTGGTTGCCTGAAATTGGAGCAAAAAAACGCTTTATTCCCAAAAACATCAAAAATCAGAAACTACCTCTAAAACATCTAAAATAGAAGGTGCTTAGGGATGAAACCAATATAAGTTGATGCCTAATGCGCCTCTAAATCCAACGACACCTCAATTACAAGCGCATCTGAAACCTACGATACCTTAATTGAATTATAATATATATAATAGGTAGTTGTAGTACAGAACAGGTGGTTGTAGTAAAGTTGCATTTCCGCATTCCTTTTATAATATACTACATTTCATTCAAAAAGTCGCCTCCGGTATCCAAAATGGCCACTATTTTCAATATTGATATCTATTGGTCCATCTACAAATGTCATTAATGTCACCCTTGTTTTGACATCCTGTTATCTGTTCATAATTGAAAGATGGCCGACCAAATATTCTTTTTAGTATTTTCTAGAGAAAAAGTTTGTTTTCTTCATGCATTTTGAACAGTTTTCAGTTGTAAGCTTTGCTCAGTCTCTCCAAACAGTAAGTGTTTAATATTTTGTGTCTGTTTAATTATTTTCCTGCCCAGATACGGCCATAACGTTTATCCCAAGTAGTGATTTGATTTTTATTTTATGTATTACTGTTAGATTATTTATGATAATAATCTAACTGTAAACTGAAATTTTAAATTACGGCGTAATAGGGATATTTTTACAAAATAAATAATATACTCGTAACGGTCAAAATAAGTACCTATATCAAAGTTATGTAACTTTTTTTGTCTTATGTTTATTTACGTATAAATTTAAAGATAATCTTACAAAATTTGTTTGACAGCTTTCTTGAGTGAATATCAACTATAAGAATTTATGAAAAAAAACAAGAAGCAGTATCAGATGAGCTAACTCATGTCTTTGGAACTGCTCAAACAATTTAGAAACAGAAGCATTCTTTGAGAAAATGTAAGTTTAAATTTTATTTGTTCTTTAAATAATTATTAATTGTGTTGCATTGTTGGAATAAGAGTAATTCAGTAATAATTAAGAGTGTAAGTTAATAAATATTTATAATTTTGATTTAAGTTATATGTTGGTAAAACTTACTTAATTAAAAATACTTAAGCTTATTATTCCTTCAATTTTAGATATACAAACTTATAAATAACTTAATTTTAAATATACAAACTGAGCATTATATAAGTAAAGTCTTGGAATATGTATTTTCGAATATAACAAAATAGGGGAATTGTTTTTCATATTGAGAAAGTTATTTTTCACAGTATGGTAGGCGGGAAATAATAGTTATGTTGAAAGGCGGTGATAATGAGTCCTTGTCAAATATTTTAGCACCTTATGATAACAGTTGCTTTTATCTCGTTTTTTACCTTTGAAGAAGATATATTTCTTTACTTTAGAGAATGTTTGATATGTAGTTGCATACATTAAGTAATATTTATTATTAATTATGTTCCTTACACAGCTTTTAGTAAATTTATACACAAACTGTAAATACCTATGCAGAGTTTGCTTTTAATTAATTATTAGACCAATATTTGCAAAATTATTTTAATATAAATTGACCAACCTCTGAAGTTCTAGGTTGCTTATGAAATGTTTCTTGCAAAGAAACAATATGAGACTGATTCAGAGAAATATTAAAACATCTTTATTTCAACTTTTTCAAATTCCCCGTCTTGACACTCTTGACACTGGAATATAAAAGATTTCTTCTTAGAAAGCTTATACGATAGTGATGTTAATCGTAAGTCCAGTGGTCGATACATAAGTTTTTAGGGTCAAGTGGTGTAATGAGAAATTTTTCAAGACTTTTAGTTTTTTTCTTAGTTAAAACAAGTATTTCTTCTATAAAAGGCATTTGGGGGTGGCGAAACTATTGTAAAAGTAAAAATGTATCCAATGGTCGATACACGATAATTTTGTACAAAAGGGTTGTCTGTCATGTCGTCTTTTGCAAATATCAATTTTGTTGTCTGTGGCTAATTTAGAAATTAATTTTGTATACGAAATTTTATTCTTTAACATCATATTCAGCTTGTGTTTAACTTGGAGAAAGGTTTCATAAAAGGGGATATTAGAGCCTCAGTGGTTCTTAACCCTTTTAAAATATCAATTTACCGTATGTTTTTCATAAAGTTTTGTTCTTTTGATATAAATATTGTTTTGCAAAATAATATTTTTCATCAGGTTCAATTTTACAGAGCTTCAGGCACTCCTAACTTCTTTTGTCAAAAATATATCTTTAGAGAAATATGGTTTCTAAATAAGCATGTTTTAGGGATGAAACCAAGAAATATTGAAGGCAGCTTGTACTGCAAGTGTCTATTTTCTTGGAATCGATTAAAAAACAGTAAAATTTAATCAAAAACACTTACTATGTCGAGCTATTGGCAATCTCCTCAATTCCAATTTATTTATCGATTTAGTTTATATTGAAATAGAAGAATTTTATTCGATTTCGAGGGATTAATTTCTTTTAGCGTTCTTGATTGACCTGAACAGCTCTTTAAAATTGTTGTCAACTGAAACAATGCCAACAATTTTTCCCTCCCATTGTACGTACACCAACGCTGTCCTTATAGACGCTTAAAAACATTCCTAATGTGAAAAAATTTGCATAGTTTTAAATAAAAATTTATCTAATACATAAACAATAAAGGCAAGGAAAAAGTTCAAGGATATTGTCGAAATTTTTCAAGGAATTTGTTCATAACATTAGCAGAAAAAGTATTGTTTTACTTTTTAATATCATTTGCTTTTTTTAACCACTCTTCGTAACCGGTGGGTGATAGCCCTGACACTATAATTTAAGGCACATGCCATACATCTGGCCAAGCAGATGCCATTTAAAAGAATCTCAGGTTTCCTTCTGAGGATGATTAATTTTCAAAGCTTGTCGAAAGAATAATTTGCGATGTCACACTATCAGTTTCATTTTGATTTTACGATAGTCAATGGTCCTATATTTGTAATTTGTAACGCTATAAAAAATATTTATTGTAATATGTGGAACGGGAAGATTTATATTTATTATTGAGAAATAAATGATAAATGCGCTGGGCAAGTTTCACGGTATCATTAAATTTCGTACCCCACAAAAACTCTGGTATGTTATATACAGGGTGAGTCTTAAATAAGTGCAAATATTTTCAGGGCTGGTAGATCTCGATAAAAGAAAGATATTTTCTCTTTACTGTTTTTTTAAATAAGTCCAAAATAAACGAGTTATTTTATTTTGAAAATTTCCAAAAAAAATAATTTGAGAAACACCGGATCTATTTTAAGTTTTCTTTCTTGTGAATTTAATCTACTACCTATACGGCCATATTGTCAAGAAATTATGTTTTTTAACTAAAAACTAGAAAATTAAAAAAAAAATTCGCGAAAAAAAAAATCAAGATCGTGTTCTGTGGTGGAAATATACTACCCTTAAAAACATTTGCACTTCTGGACGCCGTTTTTTTTTCGATCATACGGTACATTAAACTCTCGAATTAATATTCAGTATTTTTGATGGAAAAATCAATCTACAGTTAGCAACTGCACGTAAGCTCTAAATGGGAGTTAATTTATGCTATGTGTCCATTACTATAAACGCGAAATATATCAAGTCAAAGTCACGAGCATTTTGCCAAATGGAATAAAAGAAAGTAAATACAATTGCCGGCTCATTTAGCTGCCCGCTAAATATTGCCAGGTCTGTCAATCTCTGCAGACAAGAAAAATTACTTGTCTGTATCGGAGTTTCAAGAACCAATCCTAATGATTTTTTTCGCTTGTCACTGAAACTGTAAATTTAAATTAACCCTAATTATTCAACGATTTAATTAATATGCTTTAGAATTTACTGAGGCAAACGTTTAGATACTTATACATACAACTCATAGTTTTAACCACCATAGTTTTCATTTTATTGATTTTATGGAAAGCACTGTTCATTAAAATGTTGTATCCTATGTTATAGGGCTTGTTTCTCTCTACAATTTTCTGTCTCACAATGTACCGTTTGTGTCCAGGAAGAGTTCATAGTTTCACAGTTGTCGATTTTCGAAAGAAATCAGTACATGCATAATATTATTTCGTATATTTTTCATTTTATTGATTTTATGGAAAGCACTGTTCATTAAAATGTTGTATCCTATGTTATAGGGCTTGTTTCTCTCTACAATTTCCTGTCTCACAATCTACCGTTTGTGTCCGGGAAGGGTTCATAGTTTCATAGTTGTCGATTTTCGAAAGAAATTAGTACATGCATATTATTTCGTATATTTTTCATTTTATCGATTTTATGGAAAGCACTGTTCATTAAATTAAAATGTTGTATCCTATGTTATAGGGCTTGTTTCTCTCTACAATTTCCTGTCTCACAATCTACCGTTTGTGTCCGGGAAGGGTTCATAGTTTCATAGTTGTCGATTTTCGAAAGAAATCAGTACATGCATCTTATTTCGTATATTTTTAATTTGGTGAGTTTTATCCTTGTATATGGTTTTATGTATCTTCCTAAGGACTTTGAAAGTGTGTAAAAAATAAGCAAAAATGGTAATTTTTTCGACTTTTTTCCATACATACACTCATCAAAATTGACGATTTTTCTCATGTCACTGATTTTGTTATAACAACTGTAATTTGCTAATTAAAATGCGTAGAATAAGAAAATATAGGCCATTGTAGTCTTACGAGAATTGTAATGGATATAGGTGACGTTTTAACCCTCATCAAAAATAGCTCAAAACAAGGGCCCAAAAAATTAATTTTCTCACAAAACCAAGGTATGGAAGGCCTATAAAGGTGTATATATTCTGAATCTACATCAAATTTCCTACAAATGCTGAAATTTTCATAATTTTATCGCTATGATTACTATCTTTCTAATGCCTTTGAAAATTTGTAAAATTAGCCAAAAATTGGTAAAACGATTTTCGTCATGTCACCGATTTTGTTAAAACTGCTGTTATTTGCTAATTAAGACGTAGAAAAAGAATATATCGTCCTATTGCTGCCAAAAGTCACTAACTAACATTTTTCCGAACAACCAAATTCAATCACTAACTATGTTTTGAAGCGGAGAATCGATTGCAAAAGTCATTAACTACGATTTCTGGCTATTTATGTTTTATTTTAATACCGAATAGTTACTAACTATAACATCTTTATGCAATGCAATTCATCTTTAGACGCCTTTTTCTCGGTAGTAATAAAAAGTTAAGTTAGTGACTTTTGGCAGCAATGGGACGATAGTCTATCTATTTTTAAATAGTTTTATTGGGTACTTTTTTCAAAATACTACCCCTCTTAAATTTAGATCCTTTAGGGTGCCAGGTTATCATGAAATTACAGGCAGGTAGTATAGTAAGAAAAAGTACCTGAAAATTGAGTAGTTTGCCCGCTTAAAAACTTTTAACATAAAACAATTACATAGTTTAGACTGTATGTCTGATGATGATCAGCGAACGAAGTGCATATAGATATCCTTATCGTATTTTTTTTCAATATACTATCAGTATCATAAATGTGTAATAATTAATAATAGAAACAATACAAATTTCTAATTTGAATACAAAACAAAACTATTGATCAGTGTCAATAATTTTTTTATGCTTTATCAAAGAAGATTTAGATTTCTCCGCATGATTATACGACCCCATGATGTGGAAAAAGTTGGCATATCTTGAATTTCCTCTTTTTAAAACTTCCTGTACTGTTGTGCTTATCTTTATCGTGTTAAAATATAAAATCAATAAGGTCGATACATTCAATAGTCAAGTAGAGTCTTGACCTCTTCTGCATAAGTTCATTAAGCTATTCTAAGAACATGTGTAATAATTGTTGTCTCATTAGAATCCCTTTCTTTGAAATTCATATAACTTTCTGTTTAATGACTTATAGAATTCATTGACCGCAAAATTAAAGAAATATATATCAATATATTTTAAAAGCCGTTATTAACCATTTACATGGTTTGTGAAAATGCAATGCTCGCAACATGAATATCAAATATTTTGTTTACTTAATGTTTGGTGGGAAATAAATAAACAACCTGCACGGTATCGTAAAATGAAAGCTATATTTGTTTCTTGATAAGATTAGAAAACGACCTTTAATTATCTTAATGGGTTAAATAATATAAAAAAATAAAGAGATAGGTGTAAATCATGTTCCTAAATTATCAGAATAGTTGCTATAAAGTAATCAAGTAGAGGTAGGAAAATATGACAATTGTAAATAAAGATAGTGGAGATTGTAAATATGGTTCTGTCGAAGAAAATAAGTGAACGTTTCAACGTTAGTTGGCTTATTAACTTTCGATTCAAAACACCTTTTGAGGGTTGTTCTTGCGTGAAAAAATTATAGAGCAAAAAACGATTATCCGTGAAAGAGAAAAAAGTGTATTATCTCGTTTGGAAACCGAATTAATACATGAAAGGAAAATGAAAAAGTCACTTTCCATTTGATATCACTCGGTTACCTTATTTTCCATTGTCTAACATTTTAATTTAATTTCAATTTAAGGGGGGGAACCACCGGTTTCGACAAAAAAATTGACTGTTTCTGGCGTCTTTTCAACATTTTTTCTTTATATACACTGTAATGTTTTGCGAAGATTTGTTCGAACATACCCAGGACACAGATTTCTTTATTAAACACAAAAAATTGAACAGCACACGAGAAAAACGATGAGTGTCCAAAAACGGGGACAAATGTTCAGGAACGCGTTTTTGTCTGACCGCTATCGATATTCCTGTTTATTTAGGTACCAAAAGATGTAGCTTTTTAACACGAAAAATATTATGCATTAAAATCAAATTAGCAAAAAATGGACTTTCATCGTTTCTCCCGTGTGCTCTTCAAATTGTAATTCACCCGGATGAAAGATTTATCTTTTATTAGTTAGTTTCATCATTGCCTTCTATCTCCGAACAAATATGAGTGTTATTTGGAACAATTAATGCAAATAATGCTAATTCCAAATCAATACTACCCAGTTAATGATTATATTCATACATAATATAGCATATAGAATTATAAATAAGCTGCGCTTATAAATAAGCGTCACTCGAACTTGTTTACATTTACATTTCACTTCTGTCAATAAACATTTAAATCCCGCGTTCGTTTCAAAAATGCTTAAATAAAATTAACATCAAAACAACTTACATTTTACAAATTGTACAGGTGATCAAAATGGCATTGCTAGCAATATATCGAAACAAGAAGAGCACGATATCTTATCCAACTATCCATTGCATCAAAGTCTGCTCGAAAACAACCGAATATCACTGAAAGTCTGCGTTTCTTTTTCACTGGTACTACAACAAATGTCTTAAGTCACCAAGAAACGTACTTGGAACATGCAAAACCGAGTGGTACAGTTAAAAAAATTGTGAGTTGAATAAACGACCTTGAGGGAACCTTTACAGATTTGACTTGACACTCGTAATAGTGGTACCCGATACAGCTTGGCGTACAACGAGTGTATCAACGGTACCGTCTCGAATACGTACACAATACACAACTAGTCGAGTCGAGAGTTCTGGGACCTGAGACGCGGTTTGTATACTTATTTCCAAAGTGGTACTAGCGCAAGCGCTCAGAGACTGGTACCATCGCTATATAACAGGTTAGATTGATTCTGTATTCGAGTGGATCAGGTGAAAAAAGGTCCAACATAGACCTGTGTATTTTAACTTTAGAAATATTCTATTTTTGAGCACTATATCAACTCATAAACAAATAAAAGTTTCATGAATTTAATCCATGTCATACAGGAAACTCAATTTTTTATTTTCTAAACATTATAAGATTATTGTACACTAATGGTTAAACCATAGTATAAGGAAACTAAAAAAAATTCCTTCTACTATGGTTAAACCATGTTTAGTTGCCTGGGATTTAATAATAATACTCTCTTAATTCGTTATTCAATATTGGGTAGTGCACAAATAAGCAATATTATATAAATTAATTCGTAAATAACATTTGCAATTGTGCACACTATTACTCTTAATATTGTAGTTGCGAAATTGATGCATTTATAGATATAATGCGCGCTTCACTTGTAAATATTAGTCTTTCATACATAAGACGAATGTCAAAAATCACGTATCTCCTATATATATTTTTTTTAATTAATATTAATATTAGATTACGATAAAAAGTTTTTTGATGTATATGTACTTAATCACAAAGTATCATGTAAGATATTTTTTATTCAAGGAGGATGTTTAGACTTAAGCAAAAAAAAATGGTAATCTGTAACATGTGTTTTAGCAATCAATATCAACTGCGCTGTATAATTTGGTGAAGCGTGCCAAGTTCTTCAGTTAGAAGAAACAAAAATAAAAGATTTCGACTGAACCACCGAAGGTCATATGTTTTTACTTCGCCCACCAAGCCTTGTTTAACTTGGACGAGCCATTAAAAAAATGGACAAGAAAATTTAATACCCATATAACGTCTGTATGGATGTAGATTAGCGAATATTAAATGGGCGTATCGAAAAATGGCGCTTTTGTGACAATATGGTTAAATCTGTTTGCCATGTGTTTGTCTGCCTGATGCCGTTTGCAAAATCTCTACGTGGGACAAACCAGTTGTGAAATGATACCTGTACAAGACGATTTTAGCTTTTTAGCTCACTTGTGGTGGCAAGTCGACTTGCGACTGGACGAAGCAGCAGTTAATAGATGGATTATAAAAACAAACACCCGTTAGATCAGAAGATACGCTAAATTAAACCGAACCAAGGGAAAATAATAGATTTTATTTTGATCTTGTTTGATGATTATTAAGTTCGCAAAAGAGATTAAGATTCAACCTAAAAAAATCTAAGATTTTAATTAAACCACGACTCGAAATTATTACGACTGAAGTTCCTTTGAAGTTCCTATAATGTTTATTGTTTAAATATATTATTTTATTATTTAGTATAAAGTTGCTAAATGTATTAGATACATTTATGTTATGTTTTTATAGGCATTTGCATTTGCAAATTGGTTTATATTTATATTTATTTTTTTACTTTTTTTTCTTCACTTGTGTTCATTTGTATTCGCGTTAATTTTCGCATGGTACATCTCTCTGTACACAAATTTGTCATAATATCTGCTTTCTAAAGAAAAATCTGAATAAACTGCTTATAATATATGAGATAGATCATTAAATTAAAGACATATTGCAGATATAAAATACTTACATTTCGGCTGTAAATTACAATTTGACATAACCGGCCTATAACCAAATATGGCTAAGACCACTTGAAAAATCATTTAATTAATAAAGCATTACGCAAATTTCGCCGTCCTTAAGAAGGTCTCTGGTAGAGTTTTAACCGTTGTATGGCAGAGCAAATATTTTCGTGTTTTCTCCATGTTCAGTCCGATACTCCGGAAAATTTTGTATTTAATTTGCCGCTCCGGGACCGCAATTTTGGGCACATTTTTTCACAAAAGAAAAGTCACATATTGTTTATTAAAATTTGAAAAAGATAAAGGGATACTTTACAAAGAAGAAATTAAAACAAAAATAATGTTTTCGTGCTTTTGACGTCTCATTTTTCTGCGAAACCTTCGACCTTTTTCGACTACGTGAGAAATATCATACATTTAATATTTATTTAAATAATATTTCCTTATCAGTTTAAAAACAAGATCGAGACAGCTTGACGTCGTTTTGCACACATAAAAACCTACTATACTAACACGACACTTTTTTTATTTTTAGCGTAATTCTTCCTAAATACAACTTCCTTGATAAAATATTATCTAGTAACTAGCTTAAACAAAAAAGAAAAATATATAGAAATTGAAAATTTAATATTTGAAATTTCTCTTCACGAATATGTACGGTTGAAAGTAAATGTCTAAATAAAATGTTTGCTATTATGCAAGATATTTTAATAGCATCAAGTGTTGGCGCCAATACTACAGTCTAGCGTATATATTTATACCACACCGATATTTAAACAAATTGCTAGGAGGTAAAGCTAAAATAAATTAGAATATATTAAAATAAGCTTTGTTGCTGTCATTTATTTTATTACCAATACTCAGGGATGTGTAACAGGATTTGGTTGAAACTACTAACTGCTCTTAAATAGGTGTACATCAAGGAAATATAAACTATTTTAGTCTTACAGCTTACAGGCACGCTATTAGACTAAATTTTAACCAAAAAGTAGGGTAAACAAAGTTGTTTCGTAGAACACCAAGAAATTGGAGCCCTAAAAATTTATATATCCCAAAAGTACATAAAATTTACTACGAATTGTGAAACTGTTTTAATTTAATGCATTTTTCACCTGTTATTGATCTATGGGTTTTGAAGACAAGTGATGTTTTTGGCTAATAATAAAAATTGATTGTGTTATAACTGCTGTTATTTATTAATTAAAAGGTGTAGAATAAGAAAATATCGGCGACGTTTTAACAGTTATCAAAAATAGCTGAAAACAAGGGTCCAAAAAGGACCAAAAGCTATCTGTCTGATAAATATTTATATCTAAGCCCTTTAAAATCTTTAAAAGTCTATATATTTTGAATCTACATAAAATTTCCTACAAATGCTGAAATTTTCATAATTTTATGGCTATGATTACTATTTTTCTAAAGCCGTTGAAAATACGTAAAAAATAACCAAAAATGGGCATTTTTTCGACTCATGTCTCGTCATGTCACCAATTTTGTTAAAACTGCTGTTATTTACTAATTAAAGGACGTAGAATAAGAAAGTATAGCCCATTGTAGTGTTACGAGAACAGTAATGTATGTAGGAGACGTTTTAATCATCATCAAAAATAACTCAAAACAGGGGCCCAAAAAATATTTTTTTTAAAAACCAACACATCTAACCTTTAAAGGTGTATTTCTTCTGAATCTAGATAAAATTTCCCACAAATACTGAAATTTTCATAATTTTATAGCTATGATTACTATTTTTCTAAGGCCTTTGAAAATGTGTAAAAATAGCCAAAAAATGGGCATTTTTTCAATTTTTTTTATACATATAGTCGTGAAATTTGTCGATTTGCGTCATGTCACCGATTTTGTTAAAACCGCTGTTATTTACTAATAATTAGTAAATAACAGCAGTTTCTTTAATTATTAAAGGACGTAGAATAAGAAAATATAGGCCATTGTAGTGTTAGTCGAGAATAGTAATGGATGTAGGAGACGTTTTAACCATCATCAAAAATAACTCAAAACAGGGACCCAAAAAATTAATTTCCTTACAAAATCAACTCACCTAACCCTTTAAAAGTGTAGATATTCTCACTCTAGATAAAATTGCCCACAAATGCTGAAATTTTCATAATTTTGTAGCTATGATTACTATTTTTCTAAGGCCTTTGAAAATAGCCAAAAAAATGGGCAGTTTTTCGTAATTTTATTTTAATTTTTTTCGTAATTAAATTTTCTAATTAAAGGGCGTAGAATAAGAAAATATAGGCCATTGTAGTCTTACGAGAACAGTACTAGATTTAGGAGACGTTTTAACCATCATCAAAAATATCTGAAAACAGGGGCACAAAAAAATAATTTTTAAGTCAAAGGTTAGGTATATATTCAGTATTTCTTGACAGTTTTTTTTATTATATTTATTAGTTAACCAAATTAAATGGTGCAGATAAAGATGTACTAGCTGTAGGTGAAATTTTAACCATCTTCCAGAATAATTCGTAGAAAAGGGTTGGACTAATTTCATACATTTTATTGATCATAAGTAGTGTAGAATTATGTCGATTTTGCCCGGTCTAATAGCAAAGGAGAACCTGATTTTCAAAGCGTGTCATTAAATATTATGCAGCGCCTACTCATTATTATCACCTTAACGTGCGTTTTTACAAAATCCGATTTGTATATTACATTTATATTATAATTGATCGAGTGCCTATCGTAGGAAAATAACATTTCGACATTCTAAATCGAATTTATAAAACCTTTTAGCGTTCTCTAATAGTAATTAGATTACGCAAATGAATTTAACTTTAATTAAAATTCAATAAGAAATCTAACTACTATCCGCTCTTAAAAACGTTGAAAAACAAGCTCAGGAAACAATTTCATTTCACAAAATAGTTTTAATCGAAAAAATGCCTTTTATTCTTTTACTACGTATCTTAATTATTTTTTCACCCAAAAAATCAACTTAAAAACCATGACATGTTGCTTATTTACGGTTTTCTTTTATTGCTTCGATATAGTTTTAGGTTATATAGCTCTAAAATCTGATAAAGTTTGGGTAAAACTAAATACTTCTTGACAAATTTCTCTTCGAAAGTTTGTTAACTTGATGAGATTGGAGAATATGCGATTTTCAATAGATTAGCCTTGTTGTCTATAACTCATCATATACAGGGTGGCCCATCGAAAACGTTCCGCAAGGGATAACTGCCAGGGTATTATTTTTTTCAAAAAATCCAAAAACACGTCAATTTTGTTTGTGAGGGGGACAACTTTTGCCCCAAAAATGATTGCAAAATATTCACCCAACTTTTTTCAAATGGAAAGGGGGGTCAAGTGGGGCTGCAATGAAAAGAGCTTTCTATTCTCTATATTTCCCCGCTTCGTTTTTGAAAATCGGTCGAGTCATTGAGAAAATATGAAGGATTGAAATTTGAAAAGTTTATTTAAGCATTTATCAGAGTAAATGATAATTAAGGATAAATTCCACCAATTTGCTGTTTTTTCTTATTATTTCTAGATGTTTACGCATTTTTTTACTTGCCACAACGTAGAACGATCAGGTGCGGTAGTTGCTAGATAGCTGTTCTGTGACTTGTACGTTGAAGTTCTTCTCAATATCGTTAAACTGGCCCCAATAGAATTTCCAAAAATACCAGCCCATACGTTCAATTTCTGAGGGTTTTGTGTGTGCACCTCGTGAAAAACCCTGGGGTTGTCCTCAGCCCAGTACCGACAGTTGTGCCGATTAACTACACCGTTCAAAAAGAAAGTACACTCATGCGAAAAACACACATTAAATAGGAAATTATTATCATTCGCCACTCGTTCACTCATAGCTTCACAAAATTGCAAGCAACGATCAAAATCGTCTTCGTTGAGTTCTTGTACCAAGTGAATTTTATACTGGTGGAACTTGTGTTTTTTTAATATCCTTTGGAAACTTGTACGATTCTCGCCGGTCTTATTGGCTAATTTTCTTGTACTCAGAATACCGTCCATGGCAACTTGGCCCAATACGAATACCTCCATAGCTTCATTTACTACAGGATCTTTGAGAAACATCTCAATGTAGTATTGAGCAATAAAAAGGATTGGAAGAGCGAAACGCTTGCCCAGCAGTTAAAAGACCATACCATAACTTGGTATACTGATGCTTCCAAAACCAATACGGGAACAGGGATCGGAGTGTTTGCGCCGAGAGCTAATTACTCCGAACCAATGGGCACTTACCCTAGTATCCTACAGGCAGAAATCTACGCTATCGAGAGATGCGTACAACTTATCTTAGATAGGAACTATCGGAAACAAGAAATAGCCATCTTATCTGATAGTCAAGCAGCGTTAAAAGCGATCAACTCAGTATCAATCAATTCGAAATTGGCCAAAGAATGCATAGAGAAGCTGAATAAATTAGGCAAAGAAAACAAAGTCCTCCTACTCTGGGTGCCTGCTCACCAAGGGATAGAAGGCAATGAAAAAGCAAATGATCTAGCTAGAAAAGGAGCGAACACTCCACTAACTGGACCAGAACCGTTCTGCTTTCCAAGTGGTAATCAACTCAAGGCGGAACTCAAAAACTTGGAAGATTCCGTCCGCAACCTGGAGTGGGAATCTTGCAACGGTCTAAGACACTCGAAGAAGTTTCTGAGGGCTTATGATTAAGAAAAATCACAGATCTTCCTGGGTTTAAGTAAGAACAATCTTCGGATTGTCACGGGGTTTTTAACAGGACACTGTCTCCTCAATTAACACCTCAGTAGATTGAAACTAAGAAGAAACGGCGAATGCAGATTCTGTGGGGAAAATGAGGAAACACAGTACACCTCATCACTGAGTGCGCCGAGACGACAACCATTCGTGCCATGAATTTTGGTACGATTGATATTGGAGATGGAGAACTACTCTCTATAAAACCGTCCCAGATACTGGCTTTTGTCAAAGCCCTGGGACTGTATGATGAGTTATGACTCAAGAAAGGGGGACACAATGGATCTGTAAGGTCGCAGTGATTAACCCCCCTCCCACTCATTCTAAATTCTAAAAATTCTACTACAGGATTTTCCCTCTGCCTCTTTTTATTCATAACGGAACCAGTTTCGCGAAATTTTGCTACTAACTGGCGAACAATTTTGCCATAAAAGTGTTTGTCAGAATGGCGTTCATTGAATATCTGCGCAACCCGATTGCATACATCTAGAAATAATAAGAAAAAACAGCAAATTGGTCGAAGGAATTTATCCTTATCATTTACTCTGATAAATGTTTAAATAAACTTTTCAAATTTCAATCCTTCATATCTTCCCAACGACTAGACCGATCTTTCAAACGAAGCAGGAAAGTATAGAGAATACAAAGCCCTTTTCTTGACCCCCCTTCCCATTTGAAAAAAATCGGGGGATGACACCCCCGCTTAGAGGGTTGAGATTTTGCAATCATTTTTGGGGCAAAAGTTGTCCGCCTCACAAACAAAATTGACGTGATTTTGAATTCTCTGAAAAAAAAATTATCCTGGCCGTTATGCCTTGCGGAACGTTTTCGATGGGCCACCCTGTATAGGGATTTTTCTGTTGTAGGGGGCACGGGGTATTTCCCATCCTCCCGTGACAACAACTGTCCATCCTCCGAAGAGTGGACATCTACCTCCTACGGATCAGTCTCTATTTTCCCTACCTCTTTGACTTGGTCTCTCCTTAGACCTGATACCGGTGTTGTCCTGGATCTATAGAGGATATATCTCTCTTTTTCTATTGCCCTTTTGGCTTTGAGGTCAATTCCTATTGTGAGTGGTTATACACCGCAAGGGTTAGTCGGTCCACTTCTACAGAGCCCCGCATGTAGAAGTTAGGGAACCAGCATACAATGGGTTGCCCCCAGGTTGAGACTAGTAGCACAGATTAGGTATCCTATAAGTATACAGATAAAAATCTTGTCCCTAATTCGTGGTACGAAAATTGTTTTTTATGACGATGTGCAAACGAGTCAAATTTCCTGTGCGCAAAAATAAACTCGCGTAAAATAACAATAAACAGCGCAATAGAGAGATATCGCTAAACCGAATGGCGATGCATGTGGACGTTAATAGCGTGCAGGGGCGCTATTCGTTACTGAACATCGTCGGTATCGGGAAGTTACGACAACTCTCGATACGTATTTGAATAGTAAAATGTGTGTTAATTGTTGTTGTCATAGTTACCGATCGGTCCTATGGTGATATCGCAAATTTGTACCGACGAAAATCGGTATCTCTACCGTGCCCTTTTGTTAACCTCGCGGTAGAGATACCGAGAGTCGTCGGCAAATCGGTGCGAAATTGTCATAGGGGCCGATCGGTAACTATGACAACAACAATCAACACATGTTTACTATATACAAATACGTACCGATAGCTGTCGGTAACTTACCGATACCGACGATTGTACAGAATAGCGCCCCAGGTGTTATTTCCTTTACGTGAGGTGGTATTAACTCTATTCATTTATAGTTATCGGATCGGAAAGAATTCTGATCGCGTCGCGTCCGCTATTTAAACTTAACCTAACTTTGAATTTAAAACTTTAAAATTGTTTTGTTTACTAGGTATTTTAAAACTAAAAGGCTAAAGTGCTTATTTCCAGTGCTTTATTGTTCAACGTCTGCCAGTGGGTTTAGGGCAACAAGCAACAAATTCTCTTAGAAGGGCTAAGTCGTCATCTGCTGTAAACCTAAGACTCTTTATAGGTTCTTTAGTATTGGAAGAGGTGGAATCCATATTTTGGGCCATATTTAGTTAATTAAAACTAATCCCAGCTACTTAAATATCAAATTACCTAATAAAACTAAAGCAATAATTCAAAACAATTCAAACATAACCTAAAATAAGAGATCTCGCCGTCCGGCTCCGGTTGTCAAATACCCGCACATGCCCATTTAAGCAATTTTTAAACGTTATTAGAGGTTATTTAGAAAGAGCGCTTGGTGTAATTGATTAAAATCGCAAATTACGTCAGGCGGTAACGTTATTAGCGGGTGTTGCGTTGACTTGCGCATATCGTAACCATGATAAGGTACGCGTAAATACTGGATGACGCTATTCGGTTTTCCGATATCTCTCTAATAACTGTGCCGGTCAGGCGCTGTGCACAATTTTAGAGGCCATAAGTGGGCGTGCTATGTGCGCAAACTAGTCACCTAACTAGTGCCCGATTCCGAAAATTGGAACCACGAAAAACAATAAAGAAAAAACAAAGATTATAATCTGTATAATCTAGTAGCATCTCTTGGTCCCGCCATCGTAGGATTTAGGTTTTTGGTGAGGGTATTACAGACTATGAAGATATAATTAATTATTATTATTAATAAAATTGAAAAAACAGGTTTTTTTGAAAATCTCGAAAACCGTTTGAGTTAAAAAGCTAAAAATTTAGGTGAATTATTTTGATTCGACATCAAATCGATCTCTTGAGTGCGAGTCAAAAAAGCCACGGCTAAACCCTTTCTCTTGAGACTGAATACTCTGTATATTTTTCTATTCGATTTGTATATCCATAATGTACGTATGTAGGAAATATCCACCCACAGAATACGATAAGTTCTTTTTTGCTATATTTATCACCCGAGCTGATTTAGTTTTAAATAAAACTTTAAAATGCAATCCACAGTGTTTCTACTAGTTTTAATAAATGTTTTTATATTCACCGGCACAATTGTTATCCGAACAGGTAATTTAGGAAGTTATGTTATTTATTTATTTTTGTTATTATTCCTGATTTCTCCAGATCCACAAACAGCGCAAAACGATTTAGATAGAGACTTTTGGAATAGAGATCATGTTAGGAGAAAACGTTATCTAGGCTTGAATAAGAAATTTAAGGTAAACTTCGGGGTTTCCGAGGGTTTTAAAAATAAAATCCTTCATTTTTAGTTAAACAAGAGGTACCAAGAATGTGTAGGACCAGGGGATGCCAAGGGACATTGCAAACACTTAACTTTTTGCCCTATAGATGTTCTGACAGGTACAAGAAACACTCTGGAGTATCTTTGCGTAATTGAAAAAACGTAAGCAATCGAAAATTGGGTAATAAAGAAACATTTTCAAGCGTACATGTTATCATAATAACAATAAACAATCAAACACATTGCGTATTATTAATTGGTTGGATATATTTGATTTGGGTAAAAGTTCAAAATTTATCGTGCAGCTTTTCTATCGAAATTCATTACGTACCGAAGGCTGAACGTATCAAAAGAGATTATTAAGTTCCTTTGCTTGTTTTTCACAAACAAATCTCAAAGAAAAAGGTCATGTCACTTTTTTTATAAATCGAGAACATACGAACCATTTAACATGCTTTGTTAGTCGAGTGATAACGCACACTTTGATGTATGCAAACAGCGAAAATTTTTTAAATAACTTTCAATTTGTTCGAGTTTAATCATATTTCTATGAACGACTAATTAAACAGATAATTGTTTGTAGTGAAACTGGCACCTTCACCATAAAGTGAAAAATCATCGATACTGAATTAAACGATTTTCTTTCATAGATTCGTAGGAGTTTGCTGTCCTGATGACGTAGCCTTAGGAGGGATGATTGGATCTCAATTAATAATGGATTTGCCTGCAGGAGGTGAAGACTACGATATAAAAGATAACTTGACAGGTTAAAAATGTTATTGAAGCTGTAATTTTCTCTACATATTTACTTGGATTTGATGTTTTTTTTAAGGTTGTGGGGTGCCTTCAGAAGCCCGAGCAATTCCGGGAGGTGTAGCCCCCAGAGTACAAGAATGGCCTTGGTTAGCTGCATTGTTTCGTCCCCAAGACCTGGCAGAAGGTCTGGAACAACAGTTTTGCGGTGGGGCGGTTATAACAGATTTGCACATCTTAACAGCAGCACATTGCCTCCAAGGGTAGTATTAGTATTAATTTAAGATTATTTTGGTCTTGGTCATGTTCTTCAGGCCAAGAAAGACATTTGATTTAAACCTTTTAAAATTTATATTTTATAAAACGACAAGATCATTTACAAACACTCAAACTTTCTTTGCAGAGGTGTCATTTTCAAAACACGTAAAAGCTGGATATTTTTTGGACAATTGAAAATTCTGCTGATACGCAGAGTCACTTTATTACATAACATCGGTAAAATTTAAGAAAAATCCAATCACTTAAGAAAAATCGTTTTTTATTTTTCGAAATGCTGATCGTTATCGGGCTCTTTTTAGAAATGGTTACGTTTGTCATATAAACATTTTAATTGGCATTTTTATTGAGACCATAAAACTATACAGAAACTCATATAGAGTGCAAATAACTTCGGAGGAAGTTACCGTATATTGGGTCCAGTTAAATGCAAACGTTAAAATATTTATTTTTGAAGAGATAAATTCCTAGAACTATTCGTTATAATTAGTTAAAAGGTATGGAAGGGTATAATTATTATACAGGGTGTCCCAGGCTGAGCGTGCATTAGGAGTTTCTAGAGAACGACAATATCTAGATCAGAGATTTTTTGCACATCATTGTTTCACAATGAGATCTATCGATTAAAAATATTTTCAATATGGCGGCACTTCCGGAAATACCGGAAGTTGATAGCAACTTTCTTATTTTAAATGAGTTCCCCCATTTTTTATTACATATTTAAATTCTCTATAAAATTCTATGAATTTTTATATCAAATACTCTATACCTAATATTAACTGTTTTTGAGAACAAAAAATAAAATTTTTGGATGAAAAAAACTACCTTTCCAAAAAAAAATTGTATAGCCTAAACGTCAAATTTAGTGACTACCACAGTCACTGTGAGATAAAGAGATGACATATTGGCAGTAACTGTCATGGAATTGAGAGAGTAAAAATTAAAAATATATAATTTTTTTGAAATGGAAACCCACTTTTTTATTTCGCTAGTGAAAAGGTTTTTTAATTCGTTACTTTTTATTATACATATTATGTTCCTATACTTAAAATAAATCGTTTTTAAGTTATTTAAATTTGAGTTTTAAAGCGGATATTTTCCTGGTTTTAACAGTAGCCAATGTCCTTAAATGTCAAGCGATGTAAAACAATATATCTGGCCATGTCATATTGCGGCACTTTGTTAAAAAAATCAATAAGCCATCGATCGTCATTTCCAAGCCAACTTTGGGCAAATTTTGATTCGATCTATGGTATATTATTAATATATCAACTATTGGATATCACCCCTAGTTCAAGAGATATTCAACTTTAAATTTACCCGAAAATTTTGCTTGTCCCGATAATTACATATGTCCGGCAGTTTATTTGACGAAATTGTCCACAAGTACTAGTTAAACGCTTTTCTTCACTTACTCACATACGTCAGAAAGAAATCTAACTAACCTGTTTGTTTTACTTATTTTTAATGGCCAAGCTGTGTGGGGAATCCCCCGGGTTCCGAGCGCCGACGCATCGGCCCGGAACGAAGCGGTTTGACCTTGATGGAGATCGATTCGGTTACCCAGTAATAATGTGTCGATCCCGCAGGTCCCGCACGGTAAATCCCGCAACTTTGATCCCGCGGAATCTCAGAGGGATCCCGCAAATGCGGGATTGCATTCCTTAGTCACAGTGGCTGTGGCAATCACTAAATTTAACGGTTAAGCAATTCAATTTTTTTTGACAGGCAGTTTTTCCTCCAACAATTTTTTTTTTTAATTAAAAACAGTTAATGTCAGGTATAGAGTGTTTGATATCAAAATTCATAAAATTTTACAGAGAATGTAATAACATGTGAAACAATGATGTGCAGAAAATGTCCGATCTCAGTTTGGGATACCCTGTATATTATGTCCTGTTTTTGATATTTTTCAATGGTGTAAATACTAATACTAGTAGAGTCAAAATTCCATGAAGTGAGCGTTTGTAATTAATTCCAGTAAAATAAGTATAACTCGTGAAATTTTGTCACTACGTGTCTTTAATGTCAATTTCAGCGTTTCCGCTCAAGAGATACGTGTAAGATTAGGCGAATACGATTTTTCCAAGTCGAACGAAACTCGATTTAGGGATCACGCCGTCGCTGAAATCATTAACCACGAAGATTTTGTTAGCGGGACGTACGAGAACGATATAGCCGTTGTAAAACTAACTCAACCCACCACCTTCAATTCCTACATTTGGCCCATATGCTTGCCTCCAATCGGTAAGAAAATCCATATAAAAATTATCGCCGTGTCTAGCCTCCCGGTACCGCTCTCCGAATATTAAGCTTCCGTTCCGTATCAGTTCCATACATTTTATTGTACAATTTATAGCATTACGAAATTTTTATTTTAAAAATTTGCAACTTTTGAAAAAGGTAATAGATTTAATTAAGAGGTGAAAGAATGAATAAAAATCAGCAAAATGTTAACAGAGCTGGTACAAATGAACTTGACAACACCGTTTCCGATACGCTTCAGTCCGCCCGCCAAAAAATGTGTGGAAGGAAATGATATGGAACGGAAGGGAAACGGAACGGATAGTGTGCATTGTCCTATTCATTTACATGATATAATATTTTATGTAAATGGAAGGGAGACGGAAGGGAGCTGATATAGAAGGTATAATCACAGATTATACAGATTATAAACTTTGTTTTTCCTTTATTGTTTTTCGTGGTTCCAATTTTCGGAATCGGGCACTAGTTAGGTGACTAGTTTGCGCACATAGCACGCCCACTTATGGCCTCTAAAATTGTGCACAGCGCCTGACCGGCACAGTTATTAGAGAGATATCGGAAAACCGAATAGCGTCATGCAGTATTTACGCGTACTTTATCATGGTTACGATATGCGCGAGTCAATTTTCTAATTCATCATTTCTAAATAACGTTTAAAAATTACTTAATTGGGCATGTGCGGGTATTTACAACCTGGGCCGGCCGGCGAGATTTTATTTTAGGTTATGTTTGAATTGTTTTGAATTATTACTTTAGTTTTTTATTAGGTAATCTGATATTTAAGTAGCTGGGATTAGTTTTAATTAAATAAATATGGCCCAAAATATGGATTCCACCTCTTCCAATATTAAAGAACCTTTAAAGAGGCTTAGGTTTACAGCAAATGACGACTTAGCCCTTCTAAGAGAATTTGTTGCTTGTTGCCCTAAACCCACTGGCAGACGTTGAACAATAAAGCACTGGAAATAAGCACTTTAGCCCTTTAATTTTAAAGTACGTGGTAAACAAAACAATTTCAAAGTTTTAAATTCAAAGTTAGGTTAAAGTTAAATAGCGGACGCGACGCGAACATAATTCTTTCCGATCCGATAACTATAAATGAAGAGAGTTAATACCACCTCACGTAAAGGAAATAACACCTGGCCTTATTAACGTCCATGCACGCTATTCGGTTTAGCGATATCTCTCTATTACGCTGTTTATTGTTATTTTACGCGAGTTTATTTTTGCGCACAGGAAATTTGACGCGTTTGCACATCGTCATAAAAAACAATTTTCGTACCACGAATTAGGGACAAGATTTTTATCTGTATACTTATAGGATACCTAATCTGTGGTATAATTCTCACTATACCTTCCGTTTCCGTTCCATTTCCTTTTTTTAGAGAACAGTTTTCAAGACATGTTAGAAAAGCTAAATTTAGATACTGACGCATCAATAGAGTGGTTCCAACATGACTTTCATTATGACCACCCCCCATAATGAAAGAAATGTTAAAAATTATTTTAACCTTATACCATAATTAGGCAAACTCACGGATAGGAAGAGGTGGGCCAATTGCATGGACCTCCTCGATCACCTGACCTATCCATTTCAGATTTTTTTATGCGGTATGGTTTACAAAAGAACTTATGAATTAAGAGAGGCACTTGAAGAGGCGGTACGGGATAAGTTTAATTAAGTCGACCGGTCGTTCTGTGAGAATAGCTAGAAATTCAGTTTTAAAAAGATTCATTTATATACTCAAAAGAATGGCAGATTTTTTGGAATATTTTTTAAAATAACTTAAAAGGCGTATGTACTGATATTATTTTTTTAGGTTTTAACAAGGTGTTCACAATTAATCTCTATCGGGATTAATTGTAATACCGGTACCGGGAGGCTAGACACAGCGTAAAATAATATTTAAAAAGTCAGCGCCCGACAAAATCGAAAAAGATGTTTGTTAACTAAAAACTTTTTTAATTTAGATTTGAATTATGAAAACGAAAATGCAATCGTAGCCGGGTGGGGCAAACAGTATTTTGCTGGTCCCGAGTCAGAAGTTTTGCTTCAAATCACCGTACCAATTTGGGAATTAAGTAAATGCTCCCAAAGCTTCTTACAGCGCATTACTGACTCCAACATCTGTGCTGGAGCTTATGAGGGCGGTAAAGATTCATGTCAGGTAACGTCTTTTTTAGATTTTGACGAAGGTTTTTAAATCAAGATGGAGGAGGTTATTTTATATAACCCTCGATCGGGGATAAAACAGTTTATTGTCAACTCATAGGACAGGATATACAGGGTGTCCCAAGCTGAGCGTGCATTAGAAGTTTCTAGAGAACTACAATATCTAGATCGGAGATTTTTTTCACATTATTGTTTCACAACGAGATCTATCGATAAAAAATATTTTTAATATGGCGGCACTTCCGGAAATACCGGAGGTTGACAAGAACTTTCTTATTTTAAATGGGTGCCCCCATTTTTTATTGCATATTTAAATTCTCTGTAAAATATTATAAATTTTGATATTAAACACTCAATATCTAACGTTAACCGTTTTTGAGAAAAAAAAATATTTAAAATTTTTGGACGATAAAAACTGCCTCTCAAAAATATGTGTATAGTCTAAGCGTCATATTTAGTGATTACCACAGCCACTGTGACATAAGGCTGGCTATCTATTTCAAAAATTAAATCGTTCAAATGTTATATAATTATGGCGGTAGCTGTCATGGAATTGAGCGATTAAAAAATTATCATAAATCATTTTTTCAAATAGAAACCCACTTTTTAAAATAAGAAAGTTGCTGCCAACTTCCGGTATTTCCGGAAGTGCCGCCATATTGAAAATATTTTTAATCGATCGATCTCGTTGTGAAACAATAATATGCAAAAAATCTCCGATCTAGATATTGTAGTTCTCTAGAAACTTCTAATGCACGCTCAGCCTGGGACACCCTGTATACTACTAGTACTTACATCTTGCGTATCTCTTTATATTGAGTGTTTAGCCTAATCTTTATAGTAGGGGAGCTCAAGCCAGGATTTTGGGATTTACTCTCAAAGGCGAGCCAAAATAATATATGGGGAGAAACACGTGGGGTGCATGCTCTATTATAGTCTATTTCTTAATGCTTGATAACACAAGACCTTCATTATAAATGCATTTTGTTGTGTACAGTATGACATGCCACAAGATGGGACGAATTTCATTTTAAGCGAATATGTTCCAATGAAATTCAGACAGCTTCAACACGTCTGTAGATGGACACATCTTGTACGTTTGCCCAGAACAATAGGGGTTGCTCGTATAACAATAGGTAATAAAGATCTTTTTATTTAATTTAAAAAAAAAATAATTAAAAAAAAATCGAAATAAAAATGAAACTTCCACACCCTGTATCTCCGAAACTAAGCCATTTTAGGACATAAGTTACTCGTATACGAACATTTTTAGCTATTTTTATCTACAGAATATGCTGCCAAAGTTTCCGGAATACAGTTTACTGTATATTATGAATATTTGTGTATTTCTTTACCCGTTATACACTCAATTATCGTATATATTAGCACAGATAACATATAATATTATTAGTTCAGTCATTGGGGATTTTCATAAATTAATGAGCGAATTAATGATACGCCACTGTTTCATGACAAAATTGAAGAAACTAAACTAAAACCAAAGCTAAAACTAGTTTTAGTGAACACTAACCGACATTTGATTTCGGAAAATCGACTGTACAGTACGTCTGTCCGTTCTGTGGCTACGGGGTATCCGTGAGAGGGGAAACGATATTCTCTCGATGTTTCTCGTAAAAAAATAGACGACGCGTCCCATCAATAAAAATTCGACAAATTTGCAAGTAGCCAATAACACGAGTGGGCGGAGCGATTTGCGGTGACGTACTCGTCAAGTCCACGTATATTGCTGTTTATTTAAATGTTTTTTGTCCGCATTCCTTTCATAGACGAACTGTATATCATACTTTACGCAAAATTGTAAAATTTCCAGGGATTTTGTGCCTAAACGGTTGACTTATCGAAAATTTTTATATTACCTTTTCATGTGAAATTTTATTCTCTTTAATTTTGCTCTCTTCACATTTTTGCGAAAAACGCATTGTTTTCGAGATATTTACAAAATACCGATTTTGGGCGCCATCTTGGCAAGACTTCCGGACTTTTTACCAAGCAGGCTCCTTTTTTGATCCCCAATGACTGAACTATATGTTATCTGTGATATTAGTGAAGAAATCTAAATTTTTTATTGTTGAATGAATCGCCTATGGTTTATGATGTTTTATGGGCCAGGCTGTGCTATCAAGCATGAACAAATAGACTATAATATTTGAACCGCCCTAGTATTTTTTAGTGACAATTTCTTACATTTTTGAAAACTTCTTTGTTCCTCTCACCAGTATCGAGTAAATCCTTATTTAGCATCTTGAGATCCCCTACTATTATAAATACATGTGACATGTACTTTGCTAGATATTCTGTCCGTTTATTTGAATATATTTAAATGTCTTCATATATAACTCTGATTTTTGTCTCTAGGATCTTTATAAATAGATCGTTTAGACGGATATCAGTGTAGCATTAAAGTATGTCTTCTAAAGATTCGCAAAGGATTTGAAATGTATTTTCATCTGAAGGTTTGAGGCAATAATAACGCACCAGGCCCGGTTGTTCAAAATTTAATTTATTATTTAAATTTTATTTTCTTTAACGACCTGTAAGTACTTGTACAGGGTGGGTCAAATTCGACGCTTTTAAATGGAAACACCCTTTTCTGTAGGAGATAGACAAAAACTAATATCGGTGTCTGGAGCTCAATTTTTGTCAAAAACGAGATGGTGAAAACCGCATATCGATATCTGTTACCGTTTCAGAGTTACGGGGTGTTTTTCAAAAATATGCATTTTTAACAAATTGCTGTAACTTTTTTGCTATGGAAAATTTTGTATTTTTATGAAAACATTTCCAAAGCACCTTTTTACGTAGAATTTAATGGTTTAAGTATATATTTTTTTAAATTAATAATTTAAGAATTATCAACAGAAAATTTGATTTTTATATGGGACACCCTGTATATTTTAATTTATTGAAAAGAATTTAAAATTACCTTTCCAAAAATATAACACACTTGATATTTTCCTCGATTCCTCTTCGAGATATTAGAGTATATAAAAATTCGCCCGCTTTAAATAAGTAGGCTTTGAACGGCACCGGCTGTAATGCAAAAAAATTCTGGCTGTGAGCATCAATTAAAACGAAAATGATATTTGCTATGAGAGATGCACAATTTTATAACAATTTAAAATATATTTAACCAACATCAACAAATTTAAACTATATCTAATAACAATAAAAATAAACAGCAAACCAAGACATGAGATTTTGCTACAGGTTTTCAATGTATCGACCGTCTTCTGTTATAGACAGACGGGGCAGTTTTTGAACATTTCTCGCGGAATTCATTAACTCAGTGGGGGTGAAAGATACCCTCTCATAACTGCTAAGTATTTCTAATTCTTGTCTAGATTATACGGAAGAATAAGGAACCTGTATTATTCCGCAAATATATCCATAGGATTAAATCCATAAGCACTAAGTCAGGCGGCCTCGACGGCCAACGGCTGGGATCTTGGTTAGCTATTCAATTATTCTTGAAATTGGCTGCCAAAATTTGCTGCTAATTTTAGCGTTCAGAGGCGGTGCGTCGTCTTGCTGGAAAAATATGTTTTCGAGTTCCATTAAGGGCATATCATCAATAAGGGGTCCAAAGCCTACTAGTTAAAAGTGGAGAACTTTTAACTAGTAAAAATTCTGTATTTCGAAGGGGATTATAACAAAATATCAAGTGTGCTATATTTTTGGAAAGGTAATTTTAAATTCTTTTCAGTTAATTAAAAATATAGAGGGTGTCCCAAATAAAAAATCAATTTTTCTGTTGATATCTTTTAAATTATTAATTTAAAAAAAATTATACTTAAACCATTAAATTCTACGTAAAAAGGTGCTTTGGAAATGTTTTCATAGAAATACAAAATTTTCCATAGGAAAAAAGTTACAGCGATTTGTTAAAAATGCACATTTTTGAAAAACACCCCGTAACTCCGAAACGGTAACAGATATTGATGTGCGGTTTTCACCATCGTGTTTTTGATGAAAATTGAGCTCCAGACACCGATATTTGTTTTCGTCTATCTCCTATAGAAAAGGGTGTTTCCATTTAAAAGCGTCGAACTTGATCCACCCTGTACACTTGTAATGACTTCTTTTAGTACAAGAAAAGTCTTCCTACGTTTATGTGCACTGGATGTTTAAGCTATGTCTCTACAACCGGGCCTAAAGAATATGTTATTTTATTAAATTTAATTCAGTTTAAGGCAGTGTAGTTATATTTCAGGGCGATTCTGGTGGGCCTCTGATGTACCAGCTTGAAAATGGACGTTGGGTAGCAATTGGGGTTGTTTCCTGGGGTATAGGCTGTGGAGATAAAGGCAACCCTGGAATATACACTAGGGTCGACAAATTTATACCTTGGATAATTAAAAATACCATCGCTAAAGAATAATTCCAATTTTATTTCACTTTTTTGCATTTGCTTTTTTGCCTAATTTTTTTTTGATATTGTGTTAAATAAGGCTACTCTATCGCTGTTTTTTTGGATTGTATTTGGTTACACGTTAAAGTAGGGAAACGAGAATACACCTCAATAGAATATGCTTCGTTCTTCTGTTGTCAGCTCGCTGTATTATTAAACAAGTGAAAATAGAGCATGACCTAATACAGAAATAATATAAGTCATACACAATTATACACCGTCCTTTGAAATTATTTTTTAGTGTTTATTAAATAAAAATTAAAAAAAATTTATTTAAAAAGTATTTTTAAATAAAAAGGCATTTCATTTTTATCGATCCATATATTTTGATATTTCATAATCTTGTAACATTCATAAAGTCGGCACATAGAATATAAAACCAGGTTGGTTCCTTTGATGTATTATTATTCATTATTCATTAAGCATGGTAAAGTGATCATAGTAGATGTTGATAAGCTAAGCTGTTACAATTAATTTGGGACCTTTTTTTATATAAAAATTACACAAGTCTACCATAATATTAAAAATATTTCTTTGTATTAAACTCTATACGTTTCATTCCCTATTTAAGAATAATTATCACCAGCTTCATGATTTTTGGTGTATTTTGGTGGATTTATGTAATTTTATTGAGCTTTATGTAATTTCCTTAAAACGTTTATTTATAAATTATATGCCACTAAAACTACAAAGCGATATAATCTGATTTTTAAAAGATATATGTTTTCTTAAACGTGTGATGTCTTATACCTAACAATATTATATATTTTCTTATTTACAACAAAGATTAATATAATTGAACTTTTAAAATATATGAAAACTTAATATAAATTATGTGGAAAAATATATATAACGGAATTTATTATATACATAGAACGACAAACTGAATAAAATCTCTTCAATACCAACATTATATAAAATCTCAATAGTACAACGTCAAATAAATAAATATATGTATTTGTATATATGTATAATATAATTACCATAATAGTCTACCTATTCATAAATTACTATCATATATACTTAGGGATTTTTCACGAATAAATACCTATCATAAATATATCCGATTTTGTAATTTTTCTTGTAATCTAATATTGTTTTGTACCCTGATAGCCCGTCACTTTTATAGTTATAAAATACCTTGTATATATTTATAGTAATTAAGATAATATAAAATACCATTAAAAAGAAACGAATCAAGACTTTTTCAAATTGTATCCCTTTAAGATACTTTTATCCTTAGTCCTAGATCCTTAGACTAAGTTAAACCTACTGCCTATAACGTTAGTTTGTAGGACTTTACCTAAACCTAATGCTGGCCAGCCTTTTTTTTTAGAATTGTACGCATTAACCAAACAATTTCAATTTATTGGTTCAATAATTGTAAATAAAAAAGCACATTTAACAGATAACTTTCCATGCAACACATTTAGAAATAGAAAATACCATTTTATTTAACATCGACATGCTCGGTACATCGATAAGGGTCATTTAACACTGATGCGATGATTGAAGCGAATGAAGTAAAGCGCCAATCGTTATTTGGGTTATCAACATTTAAAACATCAATGGATCAAATCAGTTTATAGCTTTGAATAAAAAGATTAAGGAAGACAAAAAAGCCAAATTGGCGTATCTAAATTCTTTGGCAAGTACTATATAAAACCAAAAATGCAAGAGGAAATAAGTTATTTATCAGTTAAGTTTAAATGAATTTTATAAACGATCGGTTTACTACACGTATGTATATTATATCGTCACTTACTAGCGAAAAGTTGTTCCATTATTTCACTCAATTTTTGCCGAGATCTACCGCACGCTACACAACCAACTATTTTAGTCTTTTTCGATAAGTCGCAATAGTATCACTGTTAATTTAAGTTCTGCCACAATTTCCTTCTAGATTTAATACTTCTAAACAACTACCAGATGTAGAACAAATAATAAACAACATAAAATAAGCTCAGTAGACTGACAAAACCATACAATTTCAAATCAAATTCAAATGTGTCAAATGAATCGTCAAACAGAACTGTCAAAGATCCTCACCTCGGTTTACCTTGCATTAATATATGGATAACATTATACGTCTTCCTTACACTTTTTATTCAAAGGTTTATGGAAGCCAATACAACAAAACACTAAAGAATAGGTCAGAGATATGGAGGAAGGGAGACTGAGCTTCGACGAGTGCGCATTCAAAATCCTTAAATTTCTGCGCACATTCATGCTTATTTTCCCGACCTCAGTACCTCTGGAATAAGTAGATAAGTCGTGTTTGACATATCCACCAATCATGTCTTATAAATAACCATCTTCACAGATAATGCTGCTTAGTTTTTAAATTGAAACAAATATGTTTTTTTTTTTTGGAAATAGAACACTGAAATAAGCGTTTGTTTCGAAATACCATACAATCAAAAAGTTTTACAATCAATAGGGTTATACGATTTTGACTGTAAAAAATCACCCTATAAGGATATGTTTTATACAAAGTTTACTTGATCATAAAACCTTTTGATCCTGCTCTATTTAGTAGTTGGAATGAATTGAAAAATGCTTCGTTAACATTGAGCGAGGATGTTTCCTTATCGCTCTTCGAGCTTGCTTTATCGATTTTCCTGCGTTTTAGGTAGAAGTGGAACCTCTGTCTCGTCGCTTGGAGTGATTTTCACCAATACTGTTTGCTCTGGTTCAATTTTGTTCACGTGATTGTGACACTTCTTGATTGTGTCTATTTCTTTGACAAAATCGATCGCGTCCAGGCCAGTTCTCAACTCTACCACTTTCCTTTGAGATGTGTCCGGATCGTATATACTTCGTGGTCTTGGAGTGCTGGGCCTGGCACTTATAGGAATGTGATGAGGCGACAAGAAATCTTCTCCAAGGAATACATTATCTGCTTTTTCACCATTTAACCAGTAGGTAATTACTTTTCCTTTACCCTATAAATAAGTAAAAAAGAAAATATTTCTTTATGACGAAAAAAAATTTTCATAGGTATAGTCTGTGAAACGAATAACTTTGAATTTGACAGTTCCGCGGGCTTTTCTAGTGTTAATTTTATTAGGTTAGCAACTTGCGGCCATGCTGACGCAATGCCGTCTCTAATAGAACAGCCTCGGAGCGAGATTTATTACGTCACGCTAGTTAGATACTACTGATTAATAAATATGTTGTAGAATACATGGAAAATATAATTATTCCTCGCATTTTTGGTTTGTATTTTAAAAATGATATAGTTTACATGAAATATACTTAATATACAGTTAATAAATACAATATATATACATATTTATAGTAATAAATATTTTGGCAAATAAATTATGAACCATACAAATACAGCAAATGTTTTACAATATACAAATAATGAATAGGTACATTGACTATTGCTGAAATCGTACTCCATAGTCAATGTAGATAGTTTTAGTGTTAAGAATAATAATTTTAAAAAATATGTGGTCATCTTTTGACAAGTTTATATTAGTTTATTAATTGCAGTAAACATTATGTGGTGTGTAGTCTGAATATTTTATATGTCATTTTTTGGATTATATTCGACACTATTTTTTTCATATGACACAACACTGATGAAGGCTATAATGTTAGCCGAAAGGTTTTTTTTAAACCAAATTTAAATAATGAAAAACCAAATGAAAACTTAATCAGCGTTTTTCACGAAATCCCAAGAAAATCAAAAATTTTAGTATAATTTTACATATTATAAAATGACAGCGATCATTATTTCATAGCCTTTTTTCTATGATATTGTATTATTTGCTAATATAATTTTTTGAACATTGATACTTGCAAAATATACATATAAATTTTGTGAATGCAAATAATAATATATCACTATTAGTAGATATTGCATGTTTTTTGTTAAATTAGATTGATTTTCAAACCCCAAAATTTAAAATATATTTTACATTTTACCCATTATCCTATGTACCTATTCATTATTTGTATATTGTAAAACATTTGCTGCATTTGTATGGTTTATAGTTTATTTGCCAAAGTATTTATTACTATAAATAGGTGTATATATTGTATTTATTAACTGTATATTATGTATATTTTATGTAAACTATATCATTTTTAAAATACAAACCAAAAATACGAGGAAGAATTATGTTTTCAATGTATTTAGAACATATTTTTTAATCCGTAGTATCTAACTAGTGTGACGTCATAAATCTCACTCCGAGGCTGTTCTATTAGAGACGGCATTGGTCTGATATTTAAAAATGTCAAAAGCTGATGACATTTTACTTTTGACAATTATGACATTTCGTGTTGATTTTTGTAAGAAGAGGAAAAACTGTCACATGTTTTATTATTTTCCTTTTCTATTCCACGAAAGTAAAAAGAGTTACCTATCTGATCCGTTCAGGCACTCAATTTAAAGAATTTCAGTAACTTTTTTGACAGAGGGATTTTATATTTGCCATGTTGGTAAAAAATAACGGTCAAAATTCAAAGTTATTCATTTTATAGACTATACCTACGTTCTTAAAATATCAAAAATAGGATTATGATTAAGCCTATTTTTAAATTTATACTATGCGTTGGAAATACATTAAAATGAAAAGGCAAATCTCATTTTGCATACTGAAATGTCTCTCTGCATTGCAACTTCATGTAGAGTAGAATGTGTCGGCTTTAAGTTTAATCCTTTTTAGAACTTAGCACTGCTCCTCTAGCGGTCAAATTAACTCTAATTTTATTATAGGCTTGGTGCATTTCAGTTCATTTAAAAAAATGCCGACTGCAGCGCTGTGTACGGCAGAAATCAGAAGTTTTCACTATGTATATCACGCCGACCCTGTTACAGTTCATGTTAATCGCATTAAAATAATAGCCTAAGAGCTGACGACATATTTAGAGAACATATTTTAGGCAAGCTAGAATAAGTCTATTAAATACTTATTTTTTTAGCACTGTACATGGTACCCTTTTGTCGGAACTACGTTTTCTGGTAAAACCACTTCTTTAATTTCAAACCATGTTGTTGGCGCACTTTTAAAAATTCTTTGCATTTTTGTAGTCTGCCTGCATCAAAAACAATAACTTTGTCACTAGTAACTTTTTTACAAACTACACAACTTAAATGTTTTTTATCGATTGTGATTTAGTAGTTAGTAGCGAAATTAGTAGTTACTAAAATATTTATTTGCAGTAATTATTCTAAACTATATACACTATGCACGTCAATATTTAATTTATAAATACATATTTGTACATGGTAACTTAATTCCAACAAAATAATCTCGGAATTAAAAGCCTGCAAATAATTGAAATGAAACCAAAAAAAAATTGTTTTTATGAAAATTTGATGTACTCTCAAAATACTGTTACGTCAGCCGCATTGGCTGCCGACGGGTCTCAATAAACTATCTTTCTCGCGCTTACAGATACTCATAAGACTTTTTTGTCGCGCTCATTCAAAATCTTTATTCACGTCTGGCAAGTATTAAATCCCATTGAATTCGTCTGGCAATTAAAACATATTTTTTAATATCATCTAATAAACACGCTGTAAAAATTTTAGAATGCCTAAAGTATGTTTTCCAGGTATAATAATTAAACATATATGGAATGGTCTGGTTACACTTTAAACCCGAAAAAAAAGTCTGGCACACTTATTTCTAGGTTAAATAGATGCTAAAATTTAAGAATAAACAAATTTCAAGTTGCCTAAAGAATGTTTTTTGGATTTATTTTTTTGCAAATGTTATGGGTTGCGCAGTAGCGAAACACCCCCAACCCCCCAGCCAGACTTAGGATTCTGGGTTCACAAGTTATTAAACTTTTTTTTTTGTTATTCTAACTTGCCTTAAATATGTTCTCTAAATATGTCGCCAGCTCTCCGGCTATAATATTGAAATCGTGGCTTTGTCATAATATAAATATTTTGTTTTTTGCTAGTGTAGTTATTGAAACTATAAAACACTCAGGTACGAGGTTTGTGTGATGTAACGCTGTTTCGGGTAGTAAAAATTAAGTGAAAAATAACTCGAACTAGGCGTCGTATTGTGCCGTGACAATTTCAAATGTTAATAAAAAAAAAATTTACGCGTAAAGGAGGGCGTAATTACGTGGTTGTAGGGTGTAATAACATTCAATAACTCAACTTTCCCCGATATTCAACTCTCCCCCGAATCAACATTTTATAGCTTCACAGCTTCTCACACCAATTTGTTCAGCGGCAAAAATGGATTCAAGCAGTTCGACGAAACAAGTGAGTATTACATAGAATTAAAGTGCCCATTATATAATCAAAAAATTAAATAGACATATACTATGAGAGGATAAAATATAATTTGCAATATTAATGATATACACTTTTTTGAATCAACTAGTGCATAATTTTTTATGAATATCTTCTAAAATTATAGTTATGTACCTTGAAAAAATTTCGTTAAAGCCGAAATAGCCCAATCTATCTCCTCACTAGCAGAACACCTATTTCTTAATATTGTTTGTTTGAAATAACAACAAAATCTATATTTTTTAATTTAAAAAATCGAGAGAATTTATATTAAACAAGTTTATCTGATTTTTGTCCCTATTTACTAGATAGTCAGTACACTGTACATGACGTCATAGGACGCAACCACCTGTAAGATTTTACCCATATTTTACCGTCAGATGGCGCTGTTCGTCATTTTCCATTCATTTGCTTGTTTCGCTCTGTATAGTCGCAATTTTTTTAATATAACTTATTAAATAGTGTTTATTACATTATCATAACTGAATTTTCGAGTACTTACTAGTGCACCAAGTGGTTGTTATCCAGAAATACTTAAGGTAACAATTATATTTTTAATAATTAAGAACGCAAACTGTGATGGCGTCCATAAAAAACAAACATAAACAAACTATTTTACAGACTGTATTTCGTTATTATTGAAGAACTATTGAGTTGTTTTAACAGAAAACATATTAAATCTAATCCTACTAGACTTTTTAGGTGATTCTTAATATTTTATTCAGCGAAGTATTTGAGTTTGTTTATACCTGCGCCATTACACCGGTAGTTGCAGTATATATTTTACAGCCCTAAAACTTAAAAAAAACTGATATAATTGTGTTTAGAGATAATTAAATTAGAAGCTAACGTAATAAGTAAAGTTAGAAAAAACAAATTCTATAATTCTTTCCCCTATTGAAGAGATTTTTGATAACCTCACAAATGGCTTCCCTTTACATCATTTCATATTATAGGTATTTTGAGTGATGTCTAAGGTTTTTTTTCTGATTTTGATGGCTGCATAGATATTTTTATATAAAAAGTCCAGATATTTTGATATTTTATATAGAAAACAATATATCTTGTGCTGTAAAAATTGTTTAATGTATCAGTTTTACTCGCTGTGAGATTTTCCCGAAATTGTTTATCAGGCGAGCAGTCGTTTTTGCGTTGGGCTATTAAATTTTAATGCATTTTTTATTTGTCTACTATTATTTTATTACATTTCCCGAATTATGGGGTAATCCTCGTATATTCAGGGAATAAAGAGAATTGAGCTTCATCCTGTTTGTTTTAGTGTAATCTTCTTATGGGGATAAAAGTGCTCCCGCATTCATTTTTCCTATTAAAGGGCTTTTTCTATATTTTTAAAGCGCTGTCATAAATATTAATTATTCCATTTCTAATAAAGGTAATATCGTATGTGACATTCCACGTTTTACTAAACTCTTTTTATTTGTATGTGCGGTAGTAAAGGTGTAATTCATAAAGCTAGCTTAAAATTCCCACTGATATTTTCGCCTTTTATTTATTTTTTCAATATTTTTTGTGACGTTCTAAAAACGAAAATAAAAATGTCTCATAAAATTCAGGGAACCTTTTATTTATTGGGAGGGTTGTCTTTTAAATTTTGCATATAGAAACATTGTAGGCGCCTGTCAACACACATATATTATATCAAATCTCAAAATTAACTATCATCTTTAGTTAACGCCAAAAGTTTAGACGGCTTCGTTTAAAGCCCTAAGATGTATCTTTGTGCCTAAGATGAATTTTCGAAGTTGACGAAATTGAAAATCAAAAATGAAAAAATTTTGCATAGAGAATTATTTGTAAAAAAATTGTTTTCTTGGTTGATACCGCATCTGTTGACGGAATAAAAGGACAGGTCAACAGGTGAACTGGTACAGTCTCGACATAAGTCCTAACGACTTTTTTACCTTTCCAAAATTTAAGAATGAACTGCGTGGTCAAAGGTTTCAGGCCCCAGAAGATGCAGTGAATTGGTTCCAAAGTATGCAAAAATGCATTTCTCTTCGTGGAGACAAAGAATCTTCGAAAAACAATAGTTTTTAAAAGTTACCTACTTTTTTTTTCTACCTCTATCTATATGCAACATATAAAAAACAACCCTCGGTGTAATAAATAAAAAAATAAATTAAAAATTCTATCCTTTCCATCATATTTACGTAGAAATTTGACTAAAAAACAGAATAATATATTTACATTGAAACATATTTTATATTTTTTTCATTTTTCAGAAATAAAAAAATAAATTGTCCAGCCAAAATATTTACAGAATATAAATGTTTGTCTTAAATAAGGCTGTCCGGAAATTGTTTAATTAATACATTTTTAAAAGGTACAAAAGAAAATGTTTGTAATTATAAACTGGAACAACTGTTGCTGAACGATGATATGCCTTTCGGATATATCTGTTTGAACAGTTCAATATTTTCACAGTAAGTCCAAAGACTTTTACAAAAATTAATATTATTAAACCAGCGGTGGGCATAAAAAGGGTCAGACGTTTTAACAGTAGAATTATGAGTTTATATCATAATATAATTCTCTTATTATTTCATAAATTTTAATCACTTTTAAACCTAAAACTTTCCTGCTTGCCAACTGTTTACTAACTTAAGATATTAAGACTAAACATTTTTTAAATTAGAAATAAATAGATTTTGTTTCGAAGAGCTTTTCAACAAGTGAAGATTTTATTATTTTATATCTCCAGATCGATAAATATTTGGAGTGAAGAGCGTAAAAACGATCTGGAAAATATGTTTTTTCGCAAATCTCAGGTTTGTCAGCTTCCATGAGACACGGTCCACAAAATATATAACGATATTATGCGAATGAAAAGCGAAATTAAGAGACTTGAAAATTGAATCAAATAAAAATAATTATGTATTTATGCCATTTTTAATTTCTTTACAAAATATACCGGTTGCGTCTCAAAAGTGGCCTACCCCTATAACTTTTTTATTTTTTCAGATAAAAAAAGAAATTTGGTAGGTTAGTATATGACATAAATTAGGATTGATTAACGTATTCAATTATTTTTGGTCACTTCTTGTTTGAACTTTTGATTTGTAAATAACTCCGTCGGTATTTGTTTTTACTTTATTCGATAGAAAATTACACTCTGAATAGAATGACATATCATATGTCAACTTTTGACATTTTCGCATATGATTTATTTGAAATTGCAACATGCAATTCATAACGACAGTTTCACTCGAAATACCAAGTGTGTGGTACCAAATTATGAGCCACCCTTGTTCCATTTGAAAAAAATGAGATATGATTAAAAATACGATTTGGTCATGTTTTAACCGGCCAGGACAAGACACGAAAAACATTAGATGATCAAATCTATTTTTCCAAGACTCTTTGATTGAAAATTAGTGTTTTTAACGCAGCCATATCACTCGAGATTGAAAATTACGTTCAAGAACGATTTGTTTTTAAGCGAAAATGTCAAAACTTGACATATGATATGTCATTCTACTCAGAGTGTCAGTTTCCATCGAATAAAGTAAAAAAATACCGAGGGTGGCATTTACAAATCAAAAGTTGTAGTCATTTCCGGTGAAACAGGAAGTGGCCAAAAACAATTGAATCAATCCTATGTTATGTCTTATACTAATATACCAAATCTCGTTTTGTTTAACTGTTTAATTTTTTATAAATTTAGCTAATTTCTAATAATTTATTTTAGCTTTAGATGTTACCAAGCCTCAGTGATGTTGAATTGAAAGAACAGAATTTTTAAGTCCCGTATTAATGATGTTAATTCGGTAAGTCCCACATTCATTTCTTTCTATATTTCTCATAATATTTTAATATGTATCTATTTTTTTAGGACATATTGATGCGATGTAGTGATTCATTCATGATCAATTCATGGACAGAAACATATGGAAGTAATTTTTAGTTTGCTGTTGAAAATGTAAGTGAACTTGATTAAAACTTTTTGATCATGAGCTAAAAACCTATATAGCTTTTAGCCCATGATTTCACATTTCATTCGGGAGAATACTCCTAGGGCTTACTTATCAAAAAATGTTGTATAAAAAGATATATAAAAGCGTTACATTTTTTTTTCGCAAAATAACACATGGGCGTGCTTCTGGGGCGAACTATATTACCAATTAAAATACTTGTACACTCACCGGCACGAAAAACGGGCACCTTAAAACTTCGATGTATTTTAAAGTTTATTATATTTTGTTCTAGTGATCCGATTTTGATGATTTTTTAAACAATTTGTAGTTAGGTTATTTGACTTTTTAGTATCTTTTTCTAAATTATCGTCCGGAATTTTGTACCGCAATTTTACTAATTTCGTTAAAACAAAATATCCATTGGACGTAGGTCGTTGGTGCCATTAAATATGCTTGTTTAGGGATATTTGACACCCTGGGCACAGATTATACAGATTATAATCTTTGTTTTTTCTTTATTCTTTTTCGTGGTTCCAATTTTCGGAATCGGGCACTAGTTAGGTGACTAGTTTGCGCACATAGCACGCCCACTTATGGCCTCTAAAATTGTGCACAGCGCCTGACCGGCACAGTTATTAGAGAGATATCGGAAAACCGAATAGCGTCATCCAGTATTTACGCGTACCTTATCATGGTTACGATATGTGCGAGTCAACGCAACACCCGCTAATAACGTTACCGCCTGACGTAATTTGCGGATCAGTTACACCAAGCGCTCTTTCTAAATAACCTCTGATAACGTTTAAAAATTGCTTAAATGGGCATGTGCGGGTATTGGACAACCGGAGCCGGCCGGCGAGATCTTTTATTTTAGGTTATGTTTGAATTGTTTTGAATTATTGCTTTAGTTTTATTAAGTAATTTGATATTTAAGTAGCTGGGATTAGTTTTAATTAAATAAATATGGCCCAAAATATGGATTCCACCGCTTCCAATACTAAAGAACCTATAAAGAGTCTTAGGTTTACAGCAGATGACGACTTAGCCCTTCTAAGAGAATTTGTTGCCTGTTGTCCTAAACCCATTGGCAGACGTTAAACAATTAAGCACTGGAAATAAGCACTTGAGCCCTTTAGTTTTAAAATGCCTAGTAAACAAAACAATTTCAAAATTTTAAATTCAAAGTTAGGTTAAGTTTAAATAGCGGACGCGACGCGATCCGAATTCTTTCCGATCCGATAACTATAAATGAAGAGAGTTAATACCACCTCACGTAAAGGAAATAACACCTGGTCTTATTAACGTCCATGCACGCTATTCGGTTTAGCTATATCTCTCTATTACGCTGTTTATTGGTATTTTACGGATACTTATATGATACCTAATCTGTGGCTCTAGTACCACAGATTAGGTATCCTATAAGTATACAGATAAAAATCTAGTCCCTAATTCGTGGTACGAAAATTGTTTTTATGACGATGTGCAAACGAGTAAAATTTCCTGTGCGCAGAAATAAACTCGCGTTTAAACAGCGTAATAACTGGGCCGGTCAGGCGCTGTGCACAATTTTAGAGGCCATAAGTGGGCGTGCTATGTGCGCAAACTAGTCACCTAACTAGTGCGCGACTCCGAATTTTGTAACCACGAAAAACAATGCTTTTGACGATAAGTTTATAATCTGTGCTAGAGTTACGAGTACTAGTTAAGGGTTTGTCCGAGGGTTTAGGTGCCCGTTTTTCGTGCGGGTGAGTGCATTTATAAGACAGAAAATACTAAAATCTTACCTTCATCTCTACTTCTCCTCTGAGCTCAATGTCGAACCTTCCGACCTTGTCCAGAATAGCCTTTGTGGCGCTGCTGATATGGATTTTGAGCGGTTGACCGTTCTGTTCCATTCTGGATGCCGTGTTGACAGTGTCGCCGAAAAGACAGTAGCGAGGCATCTTGTGGCCGACCACTCCCGCCACCACTGGCCCGCTGTGGAGGCCTATGCGTAGACGCAGTGGCGTGTCGGGACGGTGGGGTATTTTAAATTTTTTCACCGAGCTCAGAAGGTCAAGGGCCATGCGGCCCACTTCGTAGGCGTGTTTTAGCCCATTGCGCTCCGGCAAACCTGATGCGACCATGTAAGCATCGCCAATTGTTTCCACCTAAAGCCCAACAATTATTAGAGTGACATTTTTTTAGAAGTACTACCACTTTACTGACCTTTTAATGTTCCATCTCTCGTGGGGAGATTCTTCACGCAAAATGGTCCGATTCTGCTTTGTTTCGTAGCTACAGGGTGTTAAAATCTTAATAATATTTCGATTTATTATAATTTTCTTACAAGTGATTCGAATGAAATTTTGAGGTTAAAAATTACTATAAGTGATAATATTTTAATGCTAAAAATGTGGCGATAAATTCATCAGGAACGTGCATGTGGGGTTATCACTGGAATATTAAAAAAAAAGTGCGCCACTGACTTTTTCTTCTGATATTAAAGTTGTGTAGGCTGTTGAGTGCCAATTAAAAGTTATCTCTTGATATTTTGTCGAAATCGGCCTCCTTGATGAGATAAACGCAATTTTATTAATCACAATAATTAATAAAATTCAAATAAAAATAAAATTAATAAATTATATATTTTACCTAATTTATTACTACTATTAGTTATTATTACTGTTAGTCTAACCTACAGCAATTTCAAATAAAAAATAATGGTATTTAAGATAATTACAAAAAACCTAATTTTAAAAAGTTTTAACATCCTGTAACTCTAAAGTACTATTACTAATTCCAGTGATAATATATTCCCATATGCACGTCCCTGGTGAATATGTGGACACTTTTTAGTTTTAAAATATGTCGCATTTATAGTAACTTTTACTCTCAAAATTTCATTCGAAACGCTAATAGTACTTGGAAGAAAATTATAATAAACCGAAAAAATATTAAGACTTTAACACCCTGTAGCTACGAAACAAAATAGAATCGGACCTATGTTGATATGAAAAATAAATCTTATTTTTACGTGAGGTATCTCCCCACGAGAGATGGCACATGTTTTTTGAAACACTGTGTATATAATTATTATAAAGGATTAGGTTGATTTTTTTTCTCAAATCGTGAAATACGGAGAAAAGTTCACTTTTTTATTTTAAACACACGAACTTTTAATCTAGATTGAAGCTTTCCTGTACTATAATCCGCATTTTTAAGATTACTGATTTGTTAACCCTTATATGAATAAGAATGCATACTTATACTACTATATACTATAATGTTTTTTATCTACTCTATGATTATTCGCATATTTTTCAAGTCTGTTCTCTCAAATTGCCACTCAGAAAGTGGACAACTTATAATACATATTTTTAATATTACTGATTTATTATACATTACATGAATAAGAATACATACTTATACTACTTTATACTATAGTGTTTTTTACCTACTCTATGATAATTCCCATATTTTTCAAGTCTGTTCTCTCAAATTGTGACTCAGAAAGTGAACAAAATAAAACTAGAGCAGTGCTAACTAAAAATATAGAGTAAAAGATATAGCTTTCATATAGAGTATAGAGTACCATCCGCTTATTTGTAACACTCATCTCTTTAACATTTATCCTTGTTTATTTTCATAAATAATTAATTACGATTACTATTTTTAATGTAATGTTTTTTTTGTAATTATTATCCTTATGGACTATAATATAATTAATTTAAATAGATTGAGCTTTTTTCTGAAACCTTTAAAGACAGAGGAAAGTTCACTTTTTTATTTTATTTAAACACACGAACTTATAATCTAGATTGAACTTTACCTGTACTGTAATACATATTTTTAATATTACTGATTTATTATCCGTTACATGAATAAGAATGCATAGTTATACTACTTTATACTATAATACTTTTTATCTACTCTACGAAGAATCGCAGTTTTTCAAGTCTGTTCTCTCAAATTCCATAAGGAAATTAAATTTTCCTTCATTATAATTATTTCCTTGATATAATTAATTTAAATAGATTGAGCTTTTTTTCTGACATTTTTAAATACAGTGAAAAGTTCACATTTTTGTTTTATTTAAACACACGAACTTATTAGATGTTACACGAATAAGAATTCATATTTATACTCTTTATACTATAGTATTTTTATATATTCTATGAAAGTTCGTAATACATACTTTTAATATTACTGATTTATTATACATTACATGAATAAGAATACATACTTATACTACTTTATACTATAGTGTTTTTTACTTACTCTATGATAATTCGCATATTTTTCAAGTCTGTTCTCTCAAATTGTCACTCAGAAAGTGAACAAAATAAAACTAGAGCAGTACTAACTAAAAATATAGTGTAAAAGATATAGCTTTCATATAGAGTATAGAGTACCATCCGCTTATTTGTAACACTCATCTCTTTAACATTTATCCTTGTTTATTTTCATAAATAATTAATTACGATTACTATTTTTAATGTAATGTTTTTTTGTAATTATTATCCTTATGGACTATAATATAATTAATTTAAATAGATTGAGCTTTTTTCTGAAACCTTTAAAGATAGAGGAAAGTTCACTTTTTTATTTTATTTAAACACAGGAACTTATAATCTAGATTGAACTTTACCTGTACTATAATACATATTTTTAATATTACTGATTTATTATCCTTTACATGAATAAGAATGCATACTTATACTACTTTATACTATAATACTTTTTATCTACTCTACGAAGAATCGCAGTTTTTCAAGTCTGTTCTCTCAAATTCCATAAGGAAATTAAATTTTCCTTCATTATAATTATTTCCTTAATATAATTAATTTAAATAGATTGAGCTTTTTTTCTGAAATTTTTAAATACAGTGAAAAGTCACATTTTTGTTTATTTAAACACACGAACTTATTAGATGTTACACGAATAAGAATTCATATTTATACTCTTTATACTATAGTATTTTTATATATTCTATGAAAGTTCGTAATACATACTTTTAATATTACCGATTTATTATACATTACATGAATAAGAATACATACTTATACTACTTTATACTATAGTGTTTTTTACTTACTCTATAATTCGCATATTTTTCAAGTCTGTTCTCTCAAATTGTCACTCAGAAAGTGAACAAAATAAAACTAGAGCAGTACTAACTAAAAATATAGAGTAAAAGATATAGCTTTCATATAGAGTATAGAGTACCATCCGTTTATTTGTAACACTCATCTCTTTAACATTTATCCTTTTTTATTTTCTTTAATAATTAATTAGGATTACTATTTTTAATGTAATGTTTTTTTGTAATTATTATCCTTATGGACTATAATATAATTAATTTAAATCGATTGAGCTTTTTTCTGAAACCTTTAAAGATAGAGGAAAGTTCACTTTTTTATTTTATTTAAACACACGAACTTATAATCTAGATTGAACTTTACCTGTACTGTAATACATATTTTTAATGTTACTGATTTATTATCCGTTACATGAATAAGAATGCATACTTATACTACTTTATACTATAATACTTTTTATCTACTCTACGAACAATCGCAGTTTTTCAAGTCTGTTCTCTCAAATTCCATAAGGAAATTAAATTTTCCTTCATTATAATTATTTCCTTAATATAATTAATTTAAATAGAGATTGAGTTTTTTTTCTGAAATTTTTAAATACAGTGAAAAATTCACATTTTTGTTTTATTTAAACATAAGAACTTATTAGATGTTACACGAATAAGAATTCATATTTATACTACTTTATACTATAGTATTTTTATATATTCTATGAAAGTTCGCAATTTTTCAAGTAGGTTTTCTCAAATTGCCACTCAGAAAGTGAATAAAATAAAACTAGAGCAGTGCTAAAAAAAACTAAAAATATAGAGCAAAAGATAGAGCATTCACACTGAATAGTACTATGTCTTTATTTGTAACATTTATCTTATATTTTAACATTTACTTAATTTTTTGATCACGGTAAATATTTTTAATTATCTAGACTGTATACAGACCGGACCACCGTAGTAGTAACATAGGCAGAACCGGACGAATTAGCGTATACCCGTCCGCCGGATAAAAAGCAGCCGAAAAAATGCAATAAAATAAAAATAGGTAGATATGTGATAAGAATGTTTCATAATTTGTATTTATTCGTGTTTTAATAGCCAAAACGAATAGATAGATTCTCGCGACAGTTCTCGTGTAAAATTTATTTTTTAAGTAAAATAATAGATGTTTATGAAGTTCGTGAGAAAATTCAAATTGTAAAAGGTCTTATCGGGATATACAAACAATTTTGCCACAAACTTTTGTAAACAGGGCAATTCTATCTTTACCTACTATATCAAGAACTATTACAAAAACACAAGAAGCGTGATGTGTTGATTAATGAAGAACAAGAGTTAAAGCAAGTGTTTAACCGTTTAATTAGTGGATATGGAACTATTTTGTGGCCCGCTAGATCACCAGATTTTTCTCCCAATGATTTCTTTTTGTGGAGTTATGTAAAACCCAAACTGTATGGTCATAATAAGGTTAATAATCTGGATGAGCTTCAAGTAAAAATACGAGAGGCTTTCCAAACTATTAGCCCTAATATGTTAGCCAATGTCAGACGGGGATTTTACGACCGCCTAGGCTTTTGTCTAGCACAAGAAGGTGGTCTTTTTCAACACTTGTTAAAACGTTTTCTTATAGTGAAGGTAAACACTTAAAATGAAAATAATAAATACTCCTCGCGTCGTATTCCTAGTCTGTCACGACCGACCCGTCCAAGCACAACTGCAACTGCGTACTGCCTGACTAGCCGACTAGCCGGCAGTGAATCTCGAGTACGAACGCAAATTGGGTAAACGTAAATTCGTCCGGCAACTTGCCATGTTACTAGTAGCCTGGTCTTCTCTGTATATGTAGCAATTGAGGAGAAGCATTGTAAATTTAGGGAGCATTTCATGTATGTCGTAGAAAGTCCAAACTTTTAGATACTTTAATATTTGGTTATAAGTATTTTTCGTTACCTTATATACTTCATAGTGTTCAACTCTAGAGTCAAAAAGTCCGTACAGGTTATTTAATAGATCGACAACTTCCAAAGGTGTACTTTCAGCCGATAGAGCTGTAAAACCAACGATGTCGCTAAAGTAAATTGTGACAGAGTCAAAAGCCTCAGCTGTAACCGATTCCCCCATAATCAGCTGTTGTGCAACGGATTTTGGCAAAAGCTGGTCCAATAGTTCCTCGCATTTGCGCTTCTGCTCCAAGTAATCTTTTGTTCTATCTTGTACCAATGCTTCCAAATTATTAGCATACTGTTCCATTCGGGTTAACAAGTTGTCTAAAAGGTTCATGTCATTTTCTCTGCAAAAAAATTGCTTATTATGCCACGAAGCCCGTTTTAATTTTACCTATTTTCAGTTAATAATGTTCATAAAAATTAAGTGGCTTCTGTAAAAGCATTGTTTTCAATTTATAATGCATTTCCGAAACTACTATATCATATATTATCCTTAAAAGCTTTTTTAATCTAGTTTCGAGTGTAATAAGTGCATTTATGGATATGTAATTATATATTTAATAACTAGATTACAATTCTGCATATATTTAATGTACGGTATGATATTCAATAATTAATTTGCATATTGGATTTTTCGTCAAAAAGTCGGACAGCCGAGTTACGAGCTTCGTTTGTTTCAATTTTTATTCTAAATGAGTTGAAATTATCAAAAAATTCAAACGTTAATGAAAAAAAACCTCTAGCTGGGCCCGGAATCCGTGGATTACACTTTAGATAAATAAGAACATTTCAAAGTGAATTTAAATGTAAATATTTGAATGTGGAATGGAGCAAAACTTCGGCTAAAGTCATATTATAAAAGCGTTACGTATGGTGCTTCCATTTATTTTCAATTTTGGAATATCTAACAATTCGATGTTAAGGAAAGGTCAAGAAATTTCGAGGAGCAGTATGAGGGTTGTCGAAAATTGTCAAAAATTACTGCGCGAACATTTTCTCGATTTAATTCCATTTTTCGACTGAAATTCAGTTTGGGTACAGCTTTAAAATAAGCGGTCTTAAGTTAACTAAAGATGACAGTTAATTTTAACATTTGATTATACCTTCACAGGCGCCTACTGTATTCTATATGCAAAACATAAAATTCAGCTCTCGTAAATAAATTTTCAGGTGATAAATTTAATTAAGTAAATTCATTTTCAGGATCGTGATCTTTCTGGTAATATTAGATTTATAAACTATTCTTTAGATTTTCTCTATCACACTTATTTTACCATATTAGCTAAATTTCAAAAAATCTCAGGTACTTAAGCGCTTGTACTTATAATACTATATTAATTGTTTTGCAATAATATACAATAATTTTTATTCCTTTACGTGGACTAAAGTCTTAACTAGTTAAATTATTAAAGTACTTGCCTAAAAACCATAGAAACCCCCTTTAAGTCGCAACATTTTTTTGTCAAAGGAATTTTCGGTTCCGATAGAATTTCTATTATTTATTTGGAATTAACACTTAACAAGGAAGACATAACATTCCGAGGTCTTGTCAAAATGTTTAATCAAGCAAATGAATATATCTGTCGTATATACAGATAAATGAAATTCCTGTCTCTAATTTCTCCGACATAGTTTCGTTTAGCATTAATAACATCTTTTGCGTCAACATTTGTACATTTCTCTGGATTTTCGAGCGTAATTTTCTCCTTACGTATTATTTTTACGAATTGCAGCGGTATAAGAACTATTTGAACAATAATTGTGGCGTCAAGTTGCAAAACCCGCCTTATCCATTTATAAAAAATGGCCTAAATATACAGGGTGGTCCGAACTGTATTCCGGAAACTTCGGTGACATTCTGCAAATAAAAATAAGTTAAAAAGATCGTATAAATGTATGTCCTATTTTGGAGATACAGGGTGTAGAAGTTTCATTTTTATATCGATTTTTTCCAAATAATTTCTGAGCTAACGTCGATATTTGGATGAAAATTAATGTCTGGAAGTTTTTTAACATGAGAAATTTGAATTTGACGTCAATATGACACCTACTTGTAGTGGGCTCCACCTACATATTTTTTAATTGGTTTGAAGAGTAACAACTTTTCGTCCGTACCTGTATAAAACTACTGAGTAAATAAATGTACAGGGTGGGTCAAATTCGACGCTTTTAAATGGGAACACCCTTTTCTATAGGAGATAGACGAAAACTAATATCTGTGCCTGGAGCTCAATTTTCATCAAAAACATGATGGTGAAAACTAGTAGTGGGAACTATCGAATGAATACTATCGAAACATTCGATAGTTGCAATTCATTCGAATAATTCGATAGCTAGTAAAAAAACATTCGTTGAAAACTATTCGAATAAAAATTATCGAATAGATGCGTCATCCGCCTTGAAATATTGTATTCTAGTAATTCGGAGGCAAAAACCATTCATTTATAAAATTCATTCATTTATGAAATTCATTTATTCGTCAGGATCGATTATAATAAAATATTAACTGAATTTTAGTTGTCGCCCGGCGACGTAGGTTTCTTTCCGAGAAACCCGACAGCGGTCGGTGGCATTGCTATGAAAGAAGCCGACATGTTTGATTTTTTGCGGAGTCAGATATAGATAAGGGCACATTATTTTTTTTATTGAGGTGCTAGTATTTACACAGAAAATACATTATGAAGGGCGCTGTTGCCATATTTTGGTATTAGTTTATATTAGCAAAGAATATTATTGTTTGGCTTTAGTTAGTTAGGGATAGTATGTCTATATATATTTTGCATTTTTTTATTAATATTCTGTTGTTACACTGCAATAATACTTGTTATTTTGGATGTAGGAAAATGATTTTTAATGTTTTTAAGCAAAGACTGGTTTAATAAAAATAATAATAACAGTAATAATTTGTTATACCTATTAACAACAAAATTTAAAATAATTTAATATAAACATTTTTTTACGTAGTAGCAAAAATTTAATTTTCTCACCCCATAGTTTGAGTTCGATAACCCCATTTACTTAACCACATTACTTAAATATGATTATTAAGTTCAACTAATTCATATTATTAAAACATCTAAAATACAAATATGTATTTTTAAAATTAATTCTAAGTTCATCTCATCTCTCTTAAAAATTGCTACTTTTCAAAATTTCCTATTAAAAAATAGACCATATAGATATACCATATAAAATAAAATAATTGAAAGATCGGGCTACGGAAAATCACACAAATTTTCACGCACACAATCGTCAATTAAAAAAAACTATTTTAGTATTTTAAATATTTTATAGCACAGTATTTATAAGGTGAAATTATAAAAATTTGGAAAGAACTAATAATGCACTGACGCACACAAAAATCAAACGAATACTAAATTTCATTTATCAAAAGCATTCGATAGTCGTGGCTCAACGATAACCATTTAGTCGCACGGCGAGGTTGTCACATTATTATGCTTTAGTATACAAATGAATGAATGATTTTATTCGAATAAAACCATTCGATAGTTGAAATCATTCATTCAGTAACCATTCGATAGTCCCCATTCATTAGTCCCCAATTCATTCGATAGTTCCCATCGCTAGTGAAAACCGCACATCAATATCTGTTACTGTTTCGGAGTTACGGGGTGTTTTTCAAAAATGTGCATTTTTAACAAATCGCTGTAACTTTTTTGCTATGGAAAATTTTGTATTTCTATGAAAACATTTCCAAAGCACCTTTTTACGTAGAATTTAATGGTTTAAGTATATTTTTTTTTAAATTAATATTTTAAGAGTTATCAACAGAAAAATTGTTTTTTTATTTGGGACACCCTCTATATTTTTAATTAACTGAAAAGAATTTAAAATTACCTTTCCAAAAATATAGCACACTTGATATTTTGTTAAAATCCCCTTCGAAATACAGAATTTTTAAAAGTTCTCCACTTTTAACTAGTAGGCTTTGGACCCCTTATTGATGATACATATGCCCTTTCCAGCAAGACGACGCACCGCCTTTAAACGCTGAAGTTATCAGCAAATTTTTGCAGCCAATTTCAAGAATAATTGAATAGCTAACCAAGATCCCAGCCGTTGGCCGTCGAGGCCGCCTGACTTAGTGCCCATGGATCTAATCCTATGGATATATTTGCGGAAGAATAACGGTTCCTTATTCTTTCGTATAATCTAGACAAGCATTAGAAATACTTAGCAGTTATGAGAGGGTATCTTTCACCCCCACTGAATTAATGAGACGGTCGATATGTCGAAAACTTGTAGCAAAATCTCATGTCTTGGTTTGCTATTTATTTTTATTGTTATTAGATTTAGTTTAAATGTGTTGATGTTGTTAAATATATTTTAAATTGTTATAAAATTCTGCAACTCTCATAGCAAATATTATTTTCGTTTTAATTGATGCTCACAGCTAGATTTTTTTTGCATTACAGCCGGAGCCGTTCAAAGCCTACTTATTTAAAGCGGGCGAATTTTTATATACTCTATATTTGGAAGAGGAATCGAACAAAATATCAAGTGTGTTATATTTTTGGAAAGGTAATTTTAAATTCTTTCAATAAATTAAAAATATACTGGTGTCCCATATAAAAAATCAAATTTTTTGTTGATAATTCTTAAATTATATATTTAAAAAAAATTATACTTAAACCATTAAATTCTACGTAAAAAGGTGCTTTGAAATGTTTTCATAAAAATACAAAATTTTCCATAGCAAAAGTTACAGCGATTTGTTAAAAAATGCATATTTTTGAAAAACACCCCGTAACTCCGAAACGGTAACAGATATCGATATGCGGTTTTCACCATTATGTTTTTGACAAAAATTGAGCTCCAGACACCGATATTAGTTTTTGTCTATCTCCTATAGAAAAGGGTGTTTCCATTTAAAAGCGTCGAATTTGACCTACCCTGTACATTTACAACGGTTTTACGTAAAAAGGCCTCTTAATAACGCTTCAAACATTTGCCTAAACAGTTTTTGCATTTTATCTCGAAACTACGTTTTTGGGATAAGACAGGTTTTACAATTTGATGCCTTTTAGAGTCGGAACAGCGATTTTTTTACTAAATTAATTATTTACAGCTATATAAAAATTTTATTATAATATATAATACGACGATGTTATATATAAAACGTGGACTTAAAGCCGGGACTCCACTAGGCCACACGCCACGCTATCCCACGTAAGCCCACGTGTACCCACGTGTTGCGACGCGGGAAAGAGTGTACACATGAGATCTGGGACAGACGAATCGCCCATCACACGTGTGATAGCGTGAGATGGCGTGGCGTGGGGTTGCGTGAGCCCGAGTGTGTACGCAATAGAGATGAGCAAAACTGCGATTTTCCAATCGCAGTTGAAACTGCGATTGTGATTTATAAATCGCTGCGACTGTAACCTGCGATTGCGATTTTGATATTTTTAAATTGGTACGCTGTAATCTGGGAAGCTCAATCCCAAAATTTCTAATAAAAAACAGAATAAATAGCGGAATAATTTTTTTAAATAAAACTTACAAAGAAACTGTTGGGTGTTTTCGATGCCATGTGCCTTTTAAAATTTGTAGTGCGTGTTTTTTATGATATTTTTGCTGCACACATATTGCACTTAAAATTTTCATCAATTACCCACCAAAAAAAATCCACAAATAACAGTTTCCTTTTTAAAACATTTTTGATTAGAACAGGCCGAATAAATTTAAAAGGGAAATTAAAAATACATAAAATGTTCAAAATATTCGGAATGTGCTTTTAGACAGTAGGTATACTAACGAAAAATTTATTATAAAAAGGTTGCCGCCAACCTTAATTCAGATAACTAGAAAAAAAACTGTTTATTTTATCTTGTTTTCTTTTAAAACATTTTCTTTTATATGTAACTCAAAAGAAGCCGAGTGCAAACTTTCCAACTTTTAGATAAATAAAGGACAATATGACATTTTATTATATTTAAAATTTCTCTAAAATGAAAAAACTGATTGTAAAGGATGTATTTAAATTAACATAGTGAGCTGATCCACAACTGTTAGTATATTCCAGAAAATTATATTATATTATGGATTGTTATAAAATGTTTATAATAATATAATATATAACAAAATATAATAAATAAAAGGGCACTTTTTTCCATGCTCTATATCTTCTAGTAAATAAAGGATAAAAATAGATAATTTTTTATAATTTGAATCCAAAACTGTCCTTATGAATCATTTTACCTGAATCATTACCTGGGAGCAACTGTAACTATAATTAGTCATAACCGAAACAAAAGAATTTTTTAACCCTTCTCAATCCATAATTATATTATAAATCTAAAACTATTATCAAAATTTAAAACTAATAAATTATATATATTATACGGTATATAAACATATATAAGTTCCATTTTCCAACGCTTCATAAAATTACGGGGCCCTGATTGCGAATGTGATTTTGCGATTCTAGTTCTAGCCGATGTGTTGGGAGCTGCGAACGAAATCGCAATCGCGCCGTTCTCGTTGGCGTGCCCTACTCCTGATGCCGCGCCGGTGCCAACGAAAATCGCAATCGCAATGCTGGGATGCTGAGCTGCGATTTTCGTTCAGCTCACTCGCTCGCCTGTCCACTGCCGTGTTGAAGACGCGCCGCCGCCGGCCAGGGCGTAGGAGAATCGCAATATTGCGATTTTCGTTCGCCGCTCATCGTTCGGCTTCTCAGTGCCGATGCCGTGTCGATGCAACGCCACGCCGGTGCGAACGAAAATCGCAATGCTGTGATTTTCGTTCGCAGCCTCTTCGTTCGCGGTGCCCACTGCGATTGCAAATCGCAACTGGTGTAATATTGGTTGCCTAAAAATCCAAAATCGGCAGATATATGTTTCAATCGCAAGTCGCAGTTTACTATGGAAAGGAATCACAGGTTGCGATTGCGAATTTACAATCGCTGCGATTAAATCGCAGTTTGCGATTTTCTGCTCATCTCTAGTACGCAACACATGTAATTAAATGGAAAAACATACGCACATGTGTTCATGACGTGGGTTGGCCAGGCATGGCGTGGCGGGGCGTGTGACCTAATGTGGTCCCAGCTTAATCACAATTAATTATAATAATAATTACCGTGTTCATAAGATGATACGGCTGTGTCAAAGTTCAACCTATGGCTAAAAATTATTTTACCTTATCAGTTAAATCTTAATAACAGTACCCGTTATATAAATTTAGATACGCATTGTGTTCTATTGTTTATTTTGAATTGACATTTACAGGGATCACATAATATTCCAAACTCTTGCCAAAATCTTTAATCAAGTGTACAAAGACATATCTATGGTATAGTGAGATATATTATGACATTTCAGTCTCTAATATTTTTAAAGCGTAATTATTCCCCATTTTCATTTTTACATAATGCAACGATATAAACAGTTTTATACTCTCAGATGCAAAAAGAAAGCAAGGAAAATTTTTACGTCAAATTTAGAGTGTTGTATTATTTTTAGCCCTATTTTCGTGATTTTTTTTAGCAAACTGTAGATAAATATATCTACTTTAATTTATATATGCTCAGTTTTTGATAAACTTTAGTATTTAGCTTATTTTACGGGGTTCATCGAAGGGTTATTTTTTCCTTTATCTTTAAAACACCCTGTCGTGAGAAAATTTTCCCAAAACATTAATTTTCGGTCAGAGCCATGTATTTTGAGCATTTTCTTTTTTGTTTCATGTCTACGCATGCCTTGGTTAATTTTTAAGAGCGAAATGCAATTTATTATTTAAAATATACCAACTAGGGAATGCAATCCCGCACCAAAATCTCAATCCCGCAAACCCGCGGGATTAAAGCACTCAATCCCGCGGTTCCGCAAAATTGCGGGACTGTAAACAATATATGCTCTTTTTTCTCTCCGATTTTGGGATGCGGTTTGGACCAGGTTTTAGACGCATCTATTGTGATTAAGATGCTATGTGGTTTTCGAAAATATATTTAGCGAATTCTCGTATACAGGGTGTTTTATAATAGTGTACAAATTTGGTTAAGAATCTTTTTTACCGAAAGTTTACAATTTTTGAAAAATCGAAATTTTAACTATGTACGACTAATTTGTATTGAAATTAGAAAAAAAAACAATTCGGTGGGTTTTTTTAAATTTTTGTTTTAAGGAAAATACGAGTTTTTTTTCGAAAAATATGCATTTATAGTCATACATTTGGTCCTAAATGGTACAAAAGGCATTGTACATTTTGCATAGGCCCACAATATATTGATATAGCGTGTATCTTAAACTAGCTGTACAGAAATTTGGACCGATACGTATACAGGGTGTTCAAAAAATATATTTAATATTAAATAAACTTAAATTTTATTATAATTTATCTACTTATTTTATAAATAAAAATGTTATTCTGATGTTGAAGTTTTTTTTTAACTTGTGTTAGTAATCTGCTTTTAGATACACTCTATATCAATAATTTTTTGGCATATGCACAATGTACAAAGCTTTTTGTACTATTTAGGACCATCGTATGAATAAAAATGCATATTTTTCGAAAAAACGTCGTATTTTCCTTAAAACAAAAAAAATTAAAAACCCGATCAAATTGTTTTTTTTTTCTAATTTCAATACAGATTAGTCGTACTTGGTAAAAATTTCGATTTTTTAAAAATTGCAAATTTGCGGTAAAAAGATTCTTGGTCAAATTTTCACACTCTTGTAAAACACCCTGTATACGAGAATTCGCTGAATATATTTTCGAAAACCACATAGTATCTTAATCACAATAGATGCATCTAAAACCTGGTCCAAACCGCATCCCAAAATCTTTTTTAGTTCAAGAGATATTCCACTTTAAATTTACCCTAAAATGCTGCTTGTCCCGATAATTATGTCCGGCAGTTTATTTGAGGAAATTGTCCACAAGTACTAGTTAAACGCTTTTCTTCACCCACGCACGCCAGAAAGAAATCTAACAACTAACCTGTTAAGTTAATTTATTTATATATACAGTTTGTTAAAAAAATCATGAAAATAGGACTGAAATATATAACACTTTAAATTTGACAAAAGAATTTCCGTTACGTTTTTTTTCAACCGAGCGTAATTATTTTTTATCAACTAGTCGTAACATTGGAAACTAACTTAATATACGTATGAAGTAAGTTTACATCAAATTCAATGACATTTAGAGAGTATTAATATTTTATAATTTCCCCTATTTATTTGGTGACATATCTATATATCTATATTTCCCCACGAGTAACATCGATACAAGTCCAAAAAAGACTTTTTTTTCAGGAAAATAGACCAAAAATATTCTTCAGATAATATTACTTCGCTTAATTTTTTTTTTGTATCTACACGCTACTGTCGGTGAAATTATTGAATACAGACTTAAATTCATATTTTCTAATTAACCTAAATGGCGCTCTTCGACCATATAAACTGTCAGAAAGTCTGAGAGCTTTCAAGAAAGGCTTTTCTCATGGAAAGGCAAATTTTATCATTAATTAGCTCTAAAAAAAGCTACAAAAACAATGTATTTTGCCAAGTTTACCTGGTGTCTTTAACAATAACGAAAAGACGGGTTAAAACGAGACAATAGATGATATTTTTCCAAGTAAAAAATTAAAATGCCTGCCTAATTATAATTGTTTGGTTTTAAAATGTATTTAATTAATTTTTATTTTTGTGAAGGGTGGGCATTATGGGGACTTAAATCAGGTGATTTTTTTTTATTTGAATATTGAAATATTATTGAAGGACTTTAAAATCTAAATTAAGTCCTAATTATTTGGAAATCCGATTAATTATTATTAATAATGTTTTCGATTAAAATCAAAAAAAAAATCTGAATTTTTATTAAAAATCATTTTTGCCAACTCTATTTTGTAAAACTTTTTAAAGTTATATTTAACTGTTGGTACATAAATAAAAATTGTCATTTGGGTGAGAAGCCTCAAGTATTTTCTTCTTTGAATTTCCAAAAAAATTACAATGAATCGATTTCATTGGCGTTGCCTTGAGAGACATAAATATCGTTCTATAAACAAGAAAATGCTGACAAATGTATTTTTTTGTATTATATTTTCATCTGTTTCTAAAGTAAAATAAAATTATGTCTAAAACGTATCGTTTTGTCGGATGTATCGAATCGATATGGAATAATATATATTTTTAATGCTTTATTTAATATGGAGATTCTGTGAAACAAGAGGGGGATATGAATTTATCTTCATGCCTGTTTATATTTGCGTATTTTGTGAAAAAAAACATTGAAATATCCAGAATCATTTATTAAGATACATGTTAATTCGAACTTTTTAAAAATTCATTTTGTTAAAAATAAAACTGTCATATTTATAGAATTTTCTTTTGAAATTTTGTTTAATGAATTTTTAACACCCTGTCTAGTCTGTCTTTCTATCTGTGTATCTAATTAATAATATATTTCTTCTTTTTAGGTTGACAAATGCATTTTTAGGGTAAGTCTTTCTTAGTAATTTAGTAATGTACTGAGTGACAAAAAAGGAGAACACCCACTGTAATGCTGAAAATAATTTAGACAGATGGAGCAGGTGATTTAATACAATCATCGGTTCTTCATGAACTTCTAACGTACCATTTAACAAATATCTGATACGTTTCACCTGCCAGGATTTAATAATTATTATTATTTTCCATATTTTCATTAATTTTATCTTGTTATCATTGTATGGTTTTATAATTACTATACCATAACTGTATTAATACTATTCAGAACCGGCATTTAGAACTAAGCATTTTAGGACATACATTTATACGAACTGTTTGACTTATTTTTATCTGCAGAATATGCTGCTGAAGTTTCCGGAATACAGTTCGGACCACCCTGTATATTATGTGTTCTGCTTTTTTCCACTCAGTATAATATTCGCATTGTTTCATTTTATTGGTAAATATCGTTTACTCTGAGCATGAAAACATCATTATATTAAGTTTTTATTGAACGAAGTTTTTTTTAATTGGAAAATTATGGATTACCGTTTAGAGAAAGTGACACTTTTTAGCGTTAATTTTTTATTAGCTTGTATAAATTTTAATTGCAGAATTTCCTGGCGAATTTGCAGATTCTCAGTTTGACACGATATTTCGAATCTTCTTGCTCGAAAATAAAGCGGCTCTTTGAATGAACATCTTTGTTTCCTGTTAATTATGGTTTTCGCCGATTTTATTGTAATATTTATTAATTAAAATTTGTTAACGAGATGGTTTCTAAGAAGTTGGTGTTGTAGTGTAACAAGCTGGAGCAGGCGAGCTAATAAAGGCTTTTGAATTCGGAAATATATATTCCTGTTTATTTTATTCACGTGGATATGTTTTAAATAAGCTTTTCTTTGTATCCGAGGATGGAATCGAAGTGTATACTGTAGAGGTGATTCGGTGAGAAACGGTTATATCGCAATATAATTATGCTCTCTATTTGATATTTGTTCTACTTTATTTTGCGAAAGCTTTTGTTTCAACTTAAAATAAAATATGCTTTCCACTTGCCGTCGTCGGTATGGCACGTTCAATTATCTCACTCAAATAAAGAAGGAGATTGTATGAATATATTCATACAATGAAACTTTTGCTATTCTAAAATAAATATTGTTGTTTTATCGAGGCCTCTAGTTGGAGATGTGTTTTTCAAATAGAATTGTTAAAATAAAATTGCATAGTAAAATTTCCATGACACTTTCTTCGAAAATATTATAATTTTTATATCCTTCTATTCAAATTTCCTGAAGATACTATAAACACAGTCATTTAAAATAACCCAAAATCTCTGCATGTTTGAGCACCCTATATACAAGGTGTCCCATGCTGAGCGTGCATTAGAAGTTTCTAGAGAACCACAATATCTAGATCGGAGATTTTTTGCACATCATTGTTTCACAACGAGATCTATCGATTAAAAATATTTTCAATATAGCGGTTCTTCGGGAAATGGCGGAAGTTGACAGCTACATTCTTATATTAAATGGGTGCCCCTATTTTTTGTTACATACTTAAATTCTCTGTAAAATTCTATAAATATTGATGTTAAACACTCTATACTTGGACGAAAAAACTACCTGTCAAAAAAATTTGTATAGCCTAAAAGTCATATTTAGTGATTACCGCAGCCACTGTGACATAATGCTGGCTATCTATTTCAAAAATTAAATTGTTTAAATGTCATATAATAATGGCGGTAGCTGTTATGGAATTGAACGATTAAAAAATGATCATTTTTTCAAATGGAAACCCACTTTTTTTATTTCACTATACAGTGAAAATGTTTTTGAATTCGTTACTTTTTAACTATGCATGTTTCTATACCTAAAATAAATCGTTTTTATGTTATTTAAGATTTAGTTTGAAAACATATTTTTGTTGATTTTATCTAGCTTCCTTTGACATAAAGTGTCAAACAGTCAGACAATTTATTTCCATTTGTCAGAAAACGGATTATTTGAATTTCCTATATTATAAATACTATCTGCTTAAGAGGTTTAAAATGTGTATTTATAAAAATTTATCTCGTATTTTCGCTCTCTATATCACTAAAGAGTGAAAATCTCGTGAAAGTCAAGAAAATGCCCATTTTTGGCTATTGTTCACACATTTTCAAAGGCTTTAGGAAGATAGTAATCATAGTCATAAAATTATGAAAATTTCACTATTTACAGTAAATTTTATGTAGATTCCAAATATATACACCTTTAAACGCTTTAGATATCTTGGTTTTGTGAGAAAATTAATTTTTTGGACCCTTGTTTTTAGCTATTTTTGATAATGGTTAAAATGTCTCCTACATCCATTACTGTTCTTGTAAGACCTATATTTTGTAATGGCCCATATTTTCTTATTCTACGCCTTTCAATTACTAAACTTTGCCCAAAATCGCCAATTTTTGTGTTTAAGTATATGGAAAATATTCGAAAAACTGCCCATTTTAGCCATTTTTTAAAACGTGTACAGAACTCTTAGAAAAATAGTAAAGCGGAAACTTTGAAAATTTCATTATTTGTAGTAAATGATTTTATGTAGTTTTAGAATATATAAACCTTTAAGAGCTTAATCGGCTACTAAAACCTATAACATTTAACATAAAAGGCTTTAAAGGTCCGTATTTTTTTGTATCTACACCTTTGAATTAGGTGGTAAATAACAGTAGATGATATTGATTGAGAACAAAATCAATGACTTCGTCAAAAATCGCCAATTTCCATGGATATTATTTTACCATAGAATTTTACCAAAAGTAATATAGCAATCCTTCAACTTTTCTATTGAACTAGATTGAAAATTAGTATAAGAAATGTAGCAAATATTGTCATATATTTCATCTTCTTCAATCGAAATCGAACACCAAAACATGCAAAAAAATACATACTTTCTGTTCATCTGTCGTAGTTTAGTTTTCAAGGTTGCAAAGTCGGGCCTGTCGTGGGGGTCTTCTGACCAGCATCTTTCTATCAAAGTCGTGATCTCGTCCGATTGTTCACTCACATTTTCACTGGAGACGGTTGGTCTTAAAGGTGATCCATTGTTGGCGTCTGGTCCGCTTCTAATGATCTCAATGATTTCTGAAACAGAAAAATATTTGTCTCTATATATCTCATTTCTCAAAGTATTCCGTACTTTTTGCCCGACTAAGCCCACGGTCACACAGAAAGAGTTTTTTGCGTTTTTAGCGTGCAGCGTCTTTTGCGACTAAAACAAAATAGCAGGATTATATAGGGTGTCCCAGAAATAAGTGCAAATATTTTAACTGTATAAAGAATGCGTCAAAAATTAATGTATAAGGATATTTAAAATTAGCGCTAATCGCGCCGATCTCGCCTATCTCTTTCTCACAGGATTGATTGTTGAACGGGCCGGGAATCCACGAGCTTGCGACGTTACTAATTGACATCTTGATAGAAACTGCAGACCTGCCGCTTCTTTTGCGTTTTTAATGGGCACAAATCGAAAAAACGTTTCAAACGGTAAAATCGCAAAAATCGCTTTACACTCAAAAAACGTAAAACGCTTTCTGTGTGGGCTAAATTAGGTTCCGTTACGATAATGAATTGTAATTAGATATGATATAAGATCCTGGTGTTGATTAAGCAACATTAATCTATCCCGACGCGTTTATCAAAATCCTTTATAACCAACATTAGTTCTGCCTCAGGCATTGCTAGAGAATGTCTTGTTACAATTTACACATGGTTGGAATCCCAATCTCACGAATTGTGACACCGTATCTCAGATATTTCGTAGATTTATCTGGAGTTCAAGAGATTTAAATTCAGCAAATACTGAGGTATAATGTTAATTACGCTCGAGAAAACATGCAATCCATTCTTGCGCAAAAGAGTATCTCTATATTTTAAGGTAAATATTTGCTTGTATATAGTTTCGGTTAAAAAAAATAACGTTTTGATCTTTTATATGTATGAAAAAACGTCTAAAAATCGACCAGTTTGGCTATTTTTTAGACGCATTCAATTCTCTTAGAAAAGAATTGGTCATGAAAGTTTTAAAATTTGAGAATTTGTAGGAATATTTATCTAGATTCAGAATTTAATAAAATTTAAGCGTTTAGATATCTTGGTTTTGTGAGAAAATTACAGTGGCCTATATTTTCTTATTCCACGCCTTTTAGTTAGTAAATAACAGCAGTTTTAACAAAATCGGTGACATGACTAAAATCGCCAATTTTCATGACTAAAAAATGTCCATTTTTGGCTATTTTTTTACTCATTTTCATAGGTCTTAACAAGCTAGTAAATATAGTCCTAATATTATGAAAATATCAGTATTTGTAGGAAATATTATGCAGATTTAGAATATATACGCCTTTGAAGGTACCTTGGCTTTGTGAGAAAATTAATTCCTTGAACCATTTTTTTTTCAGCTATTTTTGATGAAAATTAAAACGTCCCCTATATCTACTACTGTTCTCGCAGGACTAATATGATCTATATTTTCTTATTCTGCACATTTTAATAGCAGTTTTAGCAAAATTAGTGACATGACGAAAATCCCCAATTTTTATGACTATATGTGTGAAAAAAAGTCGAAAAAATGACTATTTTTGGCTATTTTTACACATTTTCAAAGGCCTTAGGAAGATAGTAAGCATAGCCATAATATCATGAAAATTTCAGAATTTGTCGGAAATTTTATGCAGATTTAGAATATATACACCATTAAAGGCTTAGATACCTTGGTTTTGCGAGAAAATTAATTTTAGACCCTTGTTTTTGAGTAATTTTTGATGATTAACTTTGTCAACTCTTCTTGGACCATGAACCTTTTTTTTAAACTAATTTGAATAATGTGACTCGTATGGGTGTAACAATTATTTTATCGCGTCCAGTTGTTGACTAGGAGGAAAAAATCAATAGTGGGAAACTTATAATATTAGCTGTCCTTGTTTTCGTCGGAAACTACGGTTTAAAGAAAATCGGCAATACGATTTAAATGACTAAATGGGCCTTTACAAATCCTTAGACGAGACAAGCCCCAAGAGTTAAAAAATTTAATTAAACCGTCTATATTTGCAAGGGTAAACACACTATTAGATATTTAAATCAAGCTGAGAATATGCAGATCGGTTTTATCGGTCTCTTGCTGGTTGATAAAGTTAACATATTCATTATTTTGGATGTTATTTTGATACTACGTAGGATAAGAACAGGAAAATACGTATGAGGAAATTTGTTTTGCGTATTACGTGTCATTTCTAGAACAGTTTAATATTAATAAGTTTGTGTGTATTATCTATACAGGGTGGCGCCTCTCATAAGACGGGGAGGCTCCAAGGAGAACTATAGTTTGTATTGAAATTAAGGGTGTTCTACAGGGTGTCCCCAAAAAAGATATATAGATTTGATACATTGGTCACATTTAAAAGCAAGTTACTCTTTTATTTTGAATGGACCACCCCGTATTTTATTCCGATATTTAACGGGGAATTCATGTCTCTTCAAAATACTATTAAGGTTGCCTACTCCTCAAACAAATATTTTCCTAGTAGCCAGTGTTTTCAAAACTCGACCAACTATTGTTGACAAGATGAAAAAAGGATTGTGGCTGCTTTTCGAAGTAGAACTTTACATGCCTCTTAACATGAAAACATCTTTTGTAAAGAGTATCAAAAAATTTTATGCACCGAATAGGAATGGAAGAATTTTGAACATTTGATTTTATCTAGCTAATCTTTGATACATGAATTATATGTTTATATCTAGTTTCAATTCTGAAATAATAAAAATATATTTTAACGTGTATCTATCTTTTATTACCGTTGAATATTTTACTCTGCATACATTAATTTTTGTTAAGTATAACTTTTTTTTGGGGTTTTTGATATGTAACTTTTTTTGGGGACACCCTGTAGAACTCTATAGTTTTAAAAAAATGCTCTAAATCAACCTACATATGCTCAGAAAATTTCATTTCAATACAAGCTCTAGTTCTCCTTGCAGCCTCCGTCGTATGAGTGGCGCCACCCTGTATATACATAGATAAAAAAAACTTTGGGAAATAAACTTTGTATCCTATTTTGCATAGTCATGTTTAATGTGTACATTTTTAATTTATTTTGTTACTTAAAACTGTTTTTATATTTAAAAATGTGTATCAATTTTTTTTTCTAAAAAAATATTTTTGTTTTGCAAAGAAAATGCGTATCATGTACTACAAAATTATGTTACAACTAAAGTTATTTACATTTGAAAAAATCCCAAGTTATATTAACAATAAGTAAAGAAACCAGAAGTCTCCTATGTTTGAAAACTTTTTAAAATATGTTTAAAGCAGCAATTATGGTATTTATTTTATTATATTGTATGATGAGTTATAACTCGTGGAAGGAGGACACAATATATTTTTAAGGTCGCAGTGTCTACATTCTACATGGTATATATTTTAAATATACAGGGTGAGTCTTAAATAAGTGTAAATATTTTCTGTGGTTGGTAGATCTCGATAAAAGAAACATTCTCTTTACCGTTTTTCAAATAGGTCCAAAATTACCGAGTTATTTTACTTGTTTTTTTTGTATTATTATTATTAAGAAATAATGGTTTTTAATTATAAATTAAAAAAAAATTTAAAAATTTCCAAATTTTCAAAAATAAAATTCGCAAAAATTTCGTGTTTTTGGGTTCGAAATAAACTGCCCCTAAAAATATTTGCACTTATTTAAGACTCATCTTGTATATTATAAAGTTAGGTTTGTAATAATTTTATATAAATTTAATTTAATATTTTTAAAATTAAATTTATTTTTCTTTTTTTTCTATAATATATTAAAAAATACATAATTTTCTCCAATAACTTAATAAATTATCGTTAGTTATAAAATAATTTAGCTTGTTGGAACCAAAAAGTTGGTTCTAAGATGAAACACACAATGTAAAAGTGTTATTCAATCTTTTTTTATGAAATCTGTCTCATACTCTAATGAATTGTGTTTGAACATAATTCAAAATATTTTTAAAGCGGCAAATATGGTATATTAACTATAATGTTTATATTTTTAATATACTTTATAGAGTTAGGTTTGTAATAATTTTATATAAGTAATAAATTTATATAATTTAATAATATATTAAAAAATACAGTACGTCAGTTATGGAATAGTGAGACGTGGCAAATGAAAACATGTTTTACTTTTTTTTTATAAATATATTTAAATCGAAACATACTAAAATAAATAAATCTATTTTTAAATAAGAATAAAAAATATATTTACTTGTCGGCCCCTCGATGTCGCTTCCTAATAGGTAAGCGAGTATCTGTTTGCATTTCTCACAACTCAATGTGCAAACGGGTCTTTTCACTTCCAACGCAGGACTCAGAGCACGTCGGGGACTCGTAGACGATGACCCGCCAGGACTCGGCGACTGTTCAATCGGTGCCGGCAAATACAAATTCATACTTTTCAAATATTCTTTGGTCGGTTCGTTTGCCCATGCGGCATTCGGTTTTCTTTTAGGCCTGTCTCTCGAATGCGAGGGTCCTGGCTCGTCATCTTCAGAGCTGCCCTCCGACATGCTGCTCTGTCGACTGCCGACTTGCGACTGATACGAACCGAGGAGCGCTTTTGAGCAGGAAGGCCCTACGCCCGCAAAGCTAAACTTTTCGATAATTTAAATGTTAACTCCGGAAAGAGTTTTTTTGTTGCTTAAACGAGTGGTTTACTCTAAAAGCCACCCAGGCAAGAACCTCTGATTAATTCAAAGCTTGTAATTCGTGCTTTTGGGGTTCTTTTGCGAGGGAAATAAAAGCTTAATAAGGTGAGTTTTGTATTCCGCTGTCATAGAGGTTTTCCGCGTAAACTATGCATAAACGCGATGATGAAGTTTAGCTAACATATTTTAGATTAAAATAAAATTTAATTAATATATTATGCCGTGCATAGCCTTTGTAAAGGTTTGTAATGGTTCTGAAATTTCGCTTGTCATCGTGCAGCAGCATACAACACGATGCAGGCTTATTTATTTTTTTAATTATTGTGATTATTTAATTTTTTTTTTCAATTGTAATTAATTTTAATATACACACACCGGAAAAGTCTAGGGATATTACAATTTTATCCAGCCATCGTCAGTAATTTTATTATTTGCATTTCTGATATAATAAAATTAAAATAAACAAATAGTTTACAGGACGTATTGGAAATCAAAATGCGAAATTTGCCGAATTTTTCAAATTTACCTTGATTTTTATTGAACTCAAAAAAATACACACATTTTTGAACTGTGAATTAAAAAAAAAGATAAAACCATTTTTACTTAATAAAGGGTATAGCCTCCTCTACTGTTCATTACAGCCCTACATCGTCTCTCAAAGTTCCTGATCAGGTTGTCGATCTCTTCTTGAGGTACAGCCTGCCACGCTGCATTCACGTCCCGAACCAGATCCCTACGAGACACGACAGGCTCAAGAATTAAATCACGATATGTGATTCCTGTTAGAAACCTTTCAAGAAAAACGAGATCGGTTTTTCGGCCTAACTCGACTCCTCCCCAGACTATAACTGTTCCACCTTGATAAGGGTGCACTTCCTGAACATGATCCAACCGAATAAGATTTACCGGTTCTCTCCATACCCTAAGCCTTCTCGAATCCGGATGAATTCCAAAGCGTGACTCATCTGTGAAGAGAACATTGGCCCATTGTTCATTTGACCACTGAACATGATCTTGAGCCCACAAATATCGTACCTCTCGATTTCCTCTCGTTAAGGGTTGAGCTCTCCAGAGGCGTCTGCTTCTTAAATTGACCTCTCTTAATCTATTGCGAACAGTGTCAGGACTAACGGTTACATTATGTGTTTCCTGGAGAATTAAACTAAGCTCTGGTGCTGTAAGAGTCGGTCGGCGTCGAGCATTTAATTGTTAAAAATGATCTTGCTGAGGGGTAGTAATGCGATGTCGCCCTGTGTGCCTTTCAGCAACATCACCACTTTCACGGTAGCGTGCACTTAATCGCGATATTACACTTTGCGTTGTATTTAATGCTCTAACTACGTCGATTTGGCGCATTCCAGCTTCGAGCATACCCATGGCCCTTAGCATTTCGTCTCTGTTAAGATGTCTACGCTCCATAATGTCGTTACTAAACAGAGTTATTTCAATGAATTCTGGTCAGTTATCATAAAAACATAGCCAGTACAGGTTAAATTCGAACAATTGATGCTAGGTGCTTTTTATACATTTGACAAAAAATGCACAAACACACAAATTTAGAAATAACTAGTGTGACTACTTCATTTCAATCGAAGTAGAAAGAATCGGCCGACAAATATGTGGTTGTTTATTCAAAACATTTATTTTTAACTTTAATAAAATGACATTCCTATATTTTTCCGGTGTGTGTATTTTTCCCAAGTATTATAAAAATTGTATTATTTGATATTTTCTGAATTGTAATTATTTTTAATATTTTGTATTATTTTTCCTAAGTAAAATTATAAGGGAAATAAAAACCACATATTTGTTATAAGTTGCACGCAAGTCACGTTATCCTGTACCTTTTTCTACTGAAGAAAAGACAAAGTTTCGTGGGGAATATTTTCATATTTTTAGAGCTCTACCGAGTGGATTTTCCCTATCCCAGTTTGCCATGACTGAATTAGAAATTCTGTTTTGGCCGCTGCATATTTCACGTCTTAATAAGCAAGTTTGCGTGAAATATTATATAACTTGTCGTTTTAAACTCTTAATTTAGTCAAAATAGATACGATAATAAATTGCCTCAAAATAATTGAAGGTATTTTTCGGTAGAAATTATGCATAAATGGTTTGGAGAAAATTATGGTTTAATAAAATGCCTCGAAAATCGATTCTCCTCAGTATGGTTCAGGTGTTTTCATGTCAATTAAGTATTTGTTAGGGATTCTATGCCTGGAGATTTAATTAGAAAATTATTTTCTTTTGGCGTACCTACCTTTTGGTTCCAAAGAAGTTCCTTTAATGTAAAATACTCCTTCTCTCATGATGATTTCTTGCATTATTATAGCGAAGGAGTACACGTCCCCTTTTTGGCTGCCAGGAGCTGGAGGATTATTCATTCGTAACAATTCGGGAGCCGTCCAAAGAAATCCTGGATCAGAATATTTTAATATTTAACATTAATTTATTAAATGAGCTGTTATTTTTGAACGTGGTATAAGTCCATTTTTTCATGTATCGAGATATTTAAGGTTTTGCATTTGAATTGATTTAAAAGTATTCGTAAACTTTAATGTATTCGAGTGATGTTATTTATATTATACATCTTTTAAATTTTATTATGAAATACTAACTAATTACAGTTCTTAACAAAAAAATAAACGATTTTTTGACTTATTCCACTTTCAAAAATAACATATTACAAGAAATAAAAACGGAGTTAATTTAAGTCCATATTTTTATATACATTAGCTTTACTGAAATTTACGTAAAAAGTAATAATTAAAATGAAGACATTTAAATACACGAATAACCAAGTTTTATTAAAATTAATTTCAGTTATATTAAAAATATAAAAATGAAAATTACTTCGTTAAGATCTTTAAATAAAAAAACATGTTAAACTTTTTTCATTTACATTTAGCATATTGAAGTACCGTATATTGAAAAAAAAACTGATTCCAGTTGGCTTGGAAATGAACATCGATGACATTTGAATGAACATCGATGACATGACAATGAACATCGATGACATGACAATGAACATCGATGACATGACAATGAACATCGATGACAAATTTTGAAGGTCACGTATATACTGATAAATTAAAGATAGCTAATGCGTTAAATGATCATTATTGTACTGTCGCAGAAAAACTAGCGGTTAAAATATCTTCAACAAATAATACCTGTGATATAAACCGTCTGGAAAACAGTCTGTATTTACGTCAAACTTGCGAAGACGAAATAATAAACATAATAAAAAATCTAAAAAATAAAAAAGCTCCTGGTTATGACAATATTAGCTCGGATATTATTAAAATAATTTCGGGAGATATATCAAAGCCTTTAACGTTTTTGATAAATTATTGTATCGAAAGTGGTTGTTTTCCGGACTGTCTTAAAGTAGGTGTAATTAAACCATTATATAAAGGGGGTGATAAGGAGCATATAGGCAATTATAGACCGATATCTATATTATCAGTTTTTTCTAAAATTTTTGAAACAGTTATAAAAAAACGCTTGTTAAAATTCTTTCTAAAATTTAACATAATATCAAAAAATCAATTTGGTTTTTTAGAAGGCAAATCAACACAGGATGCCGTTCATGCATTGACATCATCAATCTATGATGCTCTAGACTCGGGACATCGAAGCCTCTGTATATTCGTAGATCTCGCTAAAGCATTTGATACGGTAAATCACAAAATACTTTTAGACAAATTAGAGAGATATGGAATACGAGGAAACAGCCTTAGTATTTTAAAAAGTTACCTTAAGAACAGATCACAATATGTTAATTTGGGAGATATTAATAGCAAGCCAGGAAGGATTGAGCATGGTGTACCACAAGGCACTGTGTTGGGTCCGTTATTATTTGTTATTTATATTAATGATCTACTTACAATTAATACAAAAGCAGAAATTTTTAGCTACGCAGACGATACAGCGATATTTTATAAATCTAACTCTTGGTCGAATTTGAAAAGATTAGCAGAGGAAGACTTTCAGACAATTAATACCTGGTTTATCAAAAACAAATTAACATTAAACTATGACAAAACCAAATATATATCCTTCTCTATTTATAAAAATAATGAACCAGATTGGGACAGATTACAAATAACCAATAATAATGTAATACCGGAATGTGATTTTATAAAATATTTAGGGGTTACAATCGACAAACATCTTAAATGGAATATTCATATTAATAATGTAACTAAAAAATTGCGAGGATTGTTGCCGAAATTTAATTATTTGAAAAGTTTTTTGGACGTCAAACAGCTTAGAATCCTGTACTCATCCCTTGTACAATCTCATTTGACATATGGAATTCTAGGGTGGGGTGGTGCGGCTGAATGTCATTTAAAGAGCTTGTATTCTGTTCAAAAATGGTTCATAAAAATTATTTACAATAAAAAGAAAACTTTCTCTTCAAACGTTCTCTTTAAGCAGGCGCATCTACTGGATATACGTCAGCTATACTGCCTAGATGTTTTAAAATTCATTTATCAGGGGAAAATATCTATTGAACATGTTGACCATGAATATGAAACTAGACATAAGGCGTTTTATCCTAGTTTATGCTCTAAAACTGTTGGACAAAGATCTTCAAAGTTTTTGCACCTCGATTATATAACATCTTACCAAACTTCCTAAAGGATGTTAAAAGTTACTCTGGTTTTAAAAAAGGGGTATGCAAATGGATGGTTGATCGAGGTAGAGATATATTTAATGACCTAGTTAACTTAAAATATACAAAATAAATTTTCATAAGTGCCAGTGAACATTATTGTCATAATTAAATTGTATTCCTTTCCACATACAAGTAATTCTATTACTTTGTGGTAATTCTTTTAACGTTTATTTTGATTCTTAAAATTGAAATATAGTCTTAGTTAAATTGTACTTAGATAATGTGTATTAGATATAGTAGCATATTATGTTGTATTGTACTGTACTATTTTATATCTGTTTTAATTTCAAGAGAAAATGTTTAATTTCCCATATAATTTTACATACAAAATGACAGTGATCTTCATTTCATATCAGTTGTCTTTATACAAAAAATCGTACTTCATTGAATGTATGATTATAAATATGGCAAGAATGTGTCTATATTTACTGAAATGACCATTAACTAATTTTTTTAAATTGGACTTATACCACTCTCAAAAATAATAATTCATATCTCGTTACTAACTTTTCCAATATTGGTAGGAATTAGCATCTGCTTCGTCACTTTTATCGTTTCCTCTTAAAAAATGCAGACCGAAATCAGATATTTTGAGAACAAATCTGCTATCGACTAGGCAATTGGAGGACTTTAGGGCCCCATGGGATTTAATAGGGCTGCCGTGTAGGTAGTGCATTCCTCTCGTCACATCCATTATTAATGACATTCGGAAGGTCCAATCCAGGTTGTATTCTGGATTTTCTAAGATATCTTGCAAGCTACCTTTTTGGCAATACTCGATTAGCAAACAGTTGTTCGGGCTTTCTATGCAGGCTCCGTAAAATTTCACTAGGTTATCATTCGACAGATCTTTCATCGCTTTTAATTCGATCAGCTGTTGGTGGCTCAGATTGACTTTGACATCTGGCAATTTTTTTATAGCTACTCGTATAGACTTGTAGTATCCTATAGTCGCAAATAATTGCTTGTCTCCTGCTAAACTCATTTCATCGTATTCTTTGATGGTGGTGATAGAATGTAAGCTACTTCTTCGATCTTTAGTCAAAAATGCTATGTCTTCGTAATTTACTTTCCATGATTGGGAATATATTTCGGCTTTCAGTTTGTAATGCCTAAAATATATGATGTAGAATATTTCCTAAATATCACTTTATTAAACTCACCTATAGAATATAATTGATACAATTACTAAACCAAAGAAAATTACGGAAATTAAGCTTATTAATAAAATGTTAACTTTATCGTAAGCTAAAAAAATAACATAATTATCTACATGTGTCTCTATAAAAGGTTATTTTTTGTACTTACTGGGACAGTTTGAGAGATCATATCCACAGACTGGTTTCTCTGGTGGGAACACAAAATTACCTGGATCCCAAAAACCTATTGTTTTATCGACAATCGAATATGTAGCCATTATTTTAGATTTTCCATTGGTCTGAGCTACTAGAGCAAACTTCGATAGCCTTTGTGCGTTGCAGTTTAGGGTCAGGTTCCATCCATTCTCATCTTAAAAACAACTTTTATGTTTTTTTAGTCGTTTCGAACCACAAGACACGCGTCAAGCGTTTTTTTTTAAATAATTTTACTTACTAACATAATGCATTCCACGCAGACGTTGCACTATGTTACAACCTTTAAAATCGCTAGAAGAATTATCGATAATTTCTTTAATAGTGTCTACATACATTATTAAGGCTTCTTGTATGTCGTTGAGGTAATAAAATCCTCGAAATGTATGTTCTTTGATCTCATTAAAATTTGTTTCTCTATATGGATAAAATGTTAAAACAGAATCGAAGCCTTTCTTAGCCATTTCGTTATTATCTGTATCGTTGGCGTCATACCATGGAAGATCAGGCTCACTAGCACTAAAATTATTCAATTAATTAAGAATTAAATAAACTTAATGTGTTTTAAAGAAAATTAAAAAAAAATCTTCTTTGATAGATGGTTATTATTAATTTTGATTAATGTCATATCTTTTGCTGTTAAAGTGTCACATTTTATCATCAACTATTATCACTCTTTCCGTAACATTGCAGTAAATAAATTTTGTGCCTTTTTAATATTTTGGAACAGCAAAAAATATGGTTAATTAAAATTCAATCAATAACGATCTATCAAAGAATGAAAACGAAATTATATTACCATAGAAACGCGATTTTGATTTTTAGGGCTATGAAAAAAATCAACTATATTTTGATGTTTTTTTTTTAATTTTCTCTAAAACGGTAGCGAGATTTGGAAAAGTATAAGCGGGCTTAACCATTTTAGAGCAAGAAAACTTTTTTATGAAGAATGTATTTTCTCAAAAAGTCAATAATACAAAAATGTTCTTTCCTCTTGTAAAGACAATGCGGGGACATACTGTATAAACAAACGTGTCTTACTTATTATACAGGGCGAAGTTAAAAAATATATATTCATTTCGATCCATCATACCCAATTTTGCAGCCTCTATGACAACTTTTCTTATTTTACTGTGGCTAGCACATGATAGTATTACTGAAAAAAAATTATTGATGAATTTTTTCTTAAATTAAAACTGAAATCAGCTGTTTACCTCCATATTTGACACCAATACTTTCTTTTAAGAGATCACTATAGCTGTTTGGGTCACTACTATTGATATTACTTAAGTCTTTACTCTCATAATTATAACCAACAAATTCTGTATACACTAAAGTGGACATTGTCAAGTAACATGCATTCTCTCCACCTATTTCATAAAAGTCTCCTTTTTCATACAATAGGAGGAACGACTTCCATTCGTACCTACAATTTACTCATTGGATTTTGTTTCGAATTGCTAAAAACTATTGCTTACGTACTTAGTAAATATTATTCGTAAAAATTCAGCAAAAGATCTATAGTCTGCTTGGCCAATATTGATTAAATGATAAAATTCGTTACTCATAGATATTTTTTCGGCGGTGAAATCGTAAGTAAATGCTGATGGTGCTAAAAGGGGCACTCCTGCATTTCCTAAATACTTACTAATTCTTGCTACGCCAGCTACAAATGTCAGTCAGTTTGAGATTTTATATTTTTATATTCAAAACTAACAGAAAACAAAATATTTCTAGAATCTTTTGGAGAATAATAATTAGTATTTATTTTAATTAATTTACCAGTAATATAATTCATCTAATGTAGATTATTATCTATTTTCATTAGCATAAGGTTAGTAAGGTAATATAATAGATTGTGTCCCTATATAACATTTATTAAAATACTACAAAGATTGATGATAAGGTAAGTCTAGTAAACAGATATAATTAAAAGCTAACAGAGAACGTAATATGCATATTAATATTAAACGTATAACAGTTAGGCACTCAATTATCTTATTTTCTGTTATTTTCATCTTTAAAATTAAATATAGTGTTTTAATAATTTAAAGTTCTAACCAATTGGATAATCACACGGAATCCCAATGATAACATGCGGACACCATTCTGTTATGTCTATAATCTTTCCTAACACTATTTCTTGACTACATTTATCGTCAATAGCCTTAATTTCATAATCTAAATTGATTCCTGTTAACGTTTCATCCACCAATTTGCTTACCTGAAATATATATTTTGCTTAATATTTTTTTCTGTTTTTTTCTTCTTTTCGAAAAATCTATAATATATCCAGCCAAGTACCGTACAGGATGGGCCACTGAAAACTTACAATGGCTATATTTTTAAACCAAAAAAGATATCAAAAAAATAAAAAACACCGTTTCTATTTTCTATAATATCGAGGGGGAATACATATGACGTATTTTTTGAACCAACCCGACCTACCCCTAAGGCGGCACCACTACTCACTTGAAAATCTTAAGTGGCTTAAAACACCCCACTTGTGGCGCCTTTTTGGAAAGCCCATGAAAAATGCTAAACGATGATCATAAAGTTTTTAGGGTGAAATTGAAAAACCACCCCTTACACGAAAAATTAGGTGGACATTAATGAGAAAAGTGATTTTTTCAGCATAAGTTACAAATTGGGACCCAGCTAAATGAGGTTTTTTTCAAACTACCCCGACTCACCCCTAGGTGCCACCCCCTCACTTCTAACCTCAAGATAGCGATACCCCACTTGTGACATCTCTTTGGAAAGCGTACAAAAATGCTGAACGACTGTCATAAAAAAGAACGATAAAAATAGAGCCTAAGAATAAAAAAAAATGTCAAAACGTGTCAAAATGAATAGAATGAATTATTTTTGTATTCATTGAACCATTGCGAGAAAAAAAAGCTGGTACAAAGAAATTTATTATAACTCTTAATGAAGACCTCATACACTTTCAGCAAGATGGAGCCCCTTCGCATTATTCTATTGTCACAAGGCAATGGATTGGCAGAAGGTGTCTAATCGAGTGGCCGCCAAGGTCACCTGATCTCACTCCTTTAGACTTTTCCTTGTGGGGTTACAACTAAATCCATAGTCTACAAGACAAAACCAGGTTCGTTGCAAGAATTGCGGCAGAGGAGAACTGAAGCATGTCGAAATATTCCGAGAGAGACTTTCCAAAAAGTGAGAGAAGAATTTGAAAATCGTTTGTATTTTTGTATGGAACAAAACGGCTGTCATTTTGACCAATTATTAAAATAAATTATCATTTTAAATTTCTTTCAAATTGTCCCACCTACATTTCTTGTCACTAACCAGTAATTAAGTCTGTATGACCATCGTTTAGCAATTTCAATTAGCTTTCCAAAGAAGTGTCACAAGTGGGGTATCGCTATCTTGAGATTAGAAGTGAGGGGGTGCCACCTAGGGGTGGGTTGGGGTGGTTTGAAAAATACTTCATTTGCGTCATTTAGCTGGGTCCCAATTTGTAACTTATGCTGAAAAAATCACCTTTTTCATTAATGTCCACCTAATTGTTCGTGTAAGGGTAGTTTTTCAATTTCACCCTAAAAACTTATGATCATCATTTAGCATTTTTCATGAGCTTTCCAAAAAGACGCCACAAGTGGGGTGTTGCCATTTAAGATTTTCAAGTGAGTAGGGGTGCCTCCTAAGGGGTAGGTCGGGGTGGTTCAAAAAATATTTAGTATTCAGTATTTTTTATTTTTTTGATATCTTTTTTGGTTTAAAAATTATAGCCATTGTAAGTTTTCAGTGGCCCACTCTGTATATCTTTAATAAATAGTACTGAGTCTGGGTTTTTGTGAAACATCGTTGAAATATTAGTATTTTAATAAAACACGCTTTTAGATGTATCAAATTTAATGAGACTAACCTTATCTATATATATATATATATATGATATTTTCTGTATTTGGTCAACCTTATTAAACTCAATCATCCTGAGAATACCAATTTAACTATTGAAATTTTTCAATTTTCTTGACATTAGAATTATAAAACAGTGTAATAGATTACAATTTACAGACACTGTAACACACAGTGTAAATCACACCAATCCTGGCAAAGTAAAATAACACCCTTTCATAGTTTAATTCATAGATTAGTAATCTTTCCACTGAGCTCAGGGAATTAAAAAAAAAAGAGGTAAATATTATTAAACAAATCGCCATTAACAATGAATATAAGCGTTAAAGAGAAAACAAAAGAAAACTTTAATGAAAATTGTTTATTCCTCTAATTCTAAAGACAATAGTCAATTATCGACCATTAAATTACATTCCTAATTTAACTAACAAAATATCAAATAATCTCAATCAAAACTAGGATTGTCAACTTTAAAATAAAAAAACGACGAGAGATTAAAAAAGAGGCACAGGCGATACATTTTTTGAAAGCTCGCCCAAATGTCTAGATTTCCGAAAAAGTTATGTAAATGGTATGCGTCTGACGGTTTTTCTTATTTTTTTTTAAATATTTATACTCAAAAGTTGTTAAAACAAACCATTTACAACAAAACTTTTTGTTTCAAAACATAATAAGTAAAATAAAATATATCTGAAAGTAATTATCTGAGAGTAATCAATTTTTTTTTGCTAAATATGAAAATTTTTAATCAATAAACACTAAAACTGCATATTTCGAATTTTTCACTTTTCAAAGATTTAAAATATATGAATTATTGAATTGAAAAAAAAATACTCTCAGATTGATTTTTTAGTAAATTTTATGCTCTATAATAATCCGCGATGTAATTAGACGATTAGTTTTAAAAAACTCTTTTAAAGATACATCTAAAGAACGTTTTATTAAAATAATAATACCACATATTTATTTTATTAATATAGAATTCTTAGAATGCAATATGTTCAAGTTTTTTAAACTTTTCTTGCCAAATTTTTCGAAAAACTGTTATAAAACAGAAATGATTATATTTTAAGTTATCAAATTGAATAAAATATTAGGAAACTGGAATATATCCTAAATAATAAAATTATAGGTAAAAATCACTATAAATACAAATGTTTGTTGAGTCTCAAGTGCTTCCACATTTATTTTAATATTTTAAAAGATTAGATATCATTAATTGAAATTGATTACCACTATTTTTAGAATACATCTATAGTTATAATGAAAAATAGCGAAAATGATTCTGTCATGAGACACATGACGAATATGTGCAATGCGATTTAATTAATCAGATTTATATTTTTTCTCCACCTTTGTCAACAAAAAAAAATTACAACAGGCATACATAATAATTTCGGAGGTGATTATTTCGATGTATATTTCATCAAAAAGATTAATTAAAAATGTGCAGATCCGTTAAAAACAACAATTCACGGCACTTTTCAAAAACAAGATTTAATTTTAAAAATGTGTAGGTAGTTGTTGCGATGAAATATATTGATTGTAACTGTAGATAAAATAATAACTAACTCGCTCGTCCATTAAAATGTTTTATAAATTTTCCATTTAATTAATCAAATTACTTTCTATAAATATTTACTAATTGGTCCTGGTTATATTTTAAACCAATGAATATTATAAGTATCAGCGGCTCGTTCTAACTAAACAACGTTTTGAGCTAGTGCACTTTCCGATTCAGTCAACAAAGGAACTGTTATCAACCGAGGATAAACAAAAAAAAAATATATTTACCCTGTTTAAATTTAAAATGTATTGACTGCTGTTAGGAAATGACACTACGATGTTGAGCTTACAGACGTCCTCGTTGCATATCTTGCATTTTTCCTCGGTGACAGCCTTGCATCTGGTTTCCGCCGGTACCACCGAGCAGTTCTCAGTAGGCCACGGTTTGATTTGGAGCACAGCATCGTTGAAGCCGAAATCAGAAGAAGAGACAGACGAAAGACTTAGAAGAATCATAGTTGCTTCCAGTATCATTACTAGCCTATGCCATATATGTCACGACAATGACATTATATAGCAACACTTCCACACGTAGCTCATTTTACAGAGATCTTCGATATACTGGCTTGATAGGTGAATGATAGCAAATATTGATAGCACCTCCCGCGCAGTGATAGACAACGATAACATTTTTTTGCAGGACTGGACTTCTCTAAGGCTATTAGAATTATTACGGCGAGCACTAAGATTGCCTCCGCTCATTTCTTGGCAATATGGCCTAAGCTCGCTGCTTACTTAAAGGAATAAAGATATAAATTTAGATTATGTATTTTTAAACTTGGGAAACGAACGTTAGATTCGAGTGTTTTGCCATTGGCGTACCGAACACAATATATGACCCAATTTATTTGATAAGAATATAATCAGCGTTATTTAATCAATTGATTTTCTGACTTTCATTTTTGATTTTAGTATTGGTATCGGTAAAAATATTTTACCTACATAATATACAGGGTGGTCCGAATTGTATTCGTGAGAGTATATTTTGCAGATAAAAACCAGTAAAATCTATACTAATATATAAAATCCTTATGTGACTGACATACCGATTAATCACGATCCTGCTCAAACCACTCAACGTAAGAAGCTCAATTTTGGCATACAGGTTGATTCTAGGGTGTAGAGGTTCGATAAGAAGGGATTTTTTGAAATTCCAGTTCCAAGAGGGTGAAACCACCCCTCAAATTTTACAATATTTTTTATTTAAAAAACGGTTACGTTTCCGAAAAAACGCATAAACACGTATATTTTATTTTGTTTGTTTACATATTTTAAGATTTTTTAAAAATGTGTACAGGGTGTTTCGAAAAATCTGGTCATTGATTAATCACGATCCTGCTTAAAGCGCTTGACGTAAAAAGCTGATTTCTGGGAAACAGATTGACTTTAGGGTGTAGAGGTTCGTTAAGAAGGGATTTTTCGAAACTCGAATTCTAAGGGGGTGAAACTATCCTTCAAATATTAAAATATTTTTTATTTAAAAACCGGTGAGTTTTTCGGAAAAACTCTTAAACACGTATATTTTATTTTGTTGTTTTACATATTTTAAGACTTTTTATAAATTTATACAGTGTGTTTCATAAAATATGACCATTGAGTAATCACGATTCTGCTTAAACTGCTTGACGTTTAAAGCTGATTTTTGGTAAACAGATTGACTGTGGGGTGTAGAGGTTCGATAAGGAGGCGTTTCTCGAATCTCAAATTCCAAGAGGGTGAAAACGCCCCTCAAATATTACAATATTTGTTATTTAAAAAAAAGTTAGTCTTTCGGGAAAACGCTTGGACAAGCATAATTTATTTGGTTTCTTTACATATTTTGAAATTTTTTAAAAAATCATACAGGATGTTCCAAAAAGTTGGGTAATTGATTAACCACGATTCTGCTTAAACTACTTGACGTAAAAAGCTTATTTTTGGCAAACGGATTTTTCGAAAGTCAAATTCCAACGAGATGAAACTACCCCTCAGATATTACCAAGTTATATAATAATATCGCCATATTGTTTTTTCTCATGCTGACATAAATGTATGTTAATGGAAATTCTTGCTTTATCATCACCATTACAAATGATTAATACGACGCGAACGAAGTCGCTGGTACACGCTAGTAGTTTGTATAAATGTATGTCCTGGAAATGCTTCGTTTCGGAGATACAGGGTGTAGAAGTTTTATTTTTATTTGTTTTTTTTTCCAAATAAATTTTGAGCTAACCTTAATATTTGGATAAAAGTTGGTGTCTGGGGGTGTTTTTTGACGTGGGAAATTCCATTTCGATGTTAGTATGACTTATAGGGGGCGCCATTTACATTTTATTTAGCTGTTTTGAAGAGTAATAACTTTTCGTCCTCAACTGTATTATACTGCTTAACGAAAAAAGTGAAAAAATATACATTTTCTTTATTTTTATCAAAAAAGGTTTCTTGGTATTTTGGAACGAAATAGTCAAAACATGTCATAATTGACAAAAATTATATGTTGACTGGATAGTTATTAGTCTGAAATAATAAATTTGAAATGGTTTTGATATAGAAGCTGTGTAGATATAATTGAGTGCTATTACTAAACATGTCTGATTCTTTGTACTGTTTCATATTTATTTTTAAGATTTTACACTATTTTATTTTATCTCCTAGGTACATAAAGGTTTAAACCTTTTTTATATTGACACTGCGGTTTTGTTCAGGAACTTCAAAATGTTTAAAGAGGCATATTAGTTAGCAAAATTCTGTATATTTTAGCATTTCATCTCAGTCGGCAAAAATACGAATATAAACGAGGCATAGGTATTGGGTCATTTTTTTTTATTTACTTTACAAGTAAATTGCCAATTATGGAGCATCGAAAGGTTTAAATGCTTTTTGAATTTATTTTGCCGCGTCATATGTTATAGGTACATATTACTCTAGGCTTTCATATAAAGTATATATCTAACATTTAAAGTATTTAAGATTATTTTTGGTGAGCTTTTTTGTGATTTTTTTTTATCTATGAAACGACTATGCCTATTTCAATATTTTTTTTTCGCGGTTTTTGAAAGGAGCATGCAAATACGCCATTAAAAATCTGTTTATAGATCTTTCAAATTCAATCTTGAATATATCTAAGATTGATGTTAAAGTAATTTAATATAAATATTCACGCGCTCGTGTAATCAACCATCCCGGCTTCTCTAAACCTAAACATTCGTTTTTATAGTTATTTCTAGATACATTTACAGTTTTCGAAATATAATTTAAAGAAAAAAAACGTATGCAAACAAAGCACGTACGTTTCTCTATTTTATATTTTTTTGTAGTTATTTCCAATTCCGGTTCTGAATAGTAATAATAAAGTTATGGTATAGTAATTATAGAACTATACAATGATAACAAGATAAAGTTAATGAAAATATGGAAATTAATAATAATTATTAAATCCTGGCAGGTGAAACGTATCAGATATTTGTTATTTCTAACAAATATACAGGGTGATTCAAGGCCATGGTACGTTAGACGTTTATGGAGAACTGACGACAGGAATTTTTTAAAAATTTGAATTTTTGAGACCAAAAAAAATATATTTCCGTTATAAAATCGCTCAAATCATTTTTATTTTAAATCCAAGCTCATATATCGTCGGCTTTATGACGAAAAGGCGTATTTCGATTTTTGCTACTTTTCAGGAGAGCAATTTAAAGAAAATCACTTACTTTATTTGGCCAATAAATGTAAAGTCTTTAATTTTTTAATAGCGTTTTTTGTATTAACACTTAAACGGAGACATTGGGGAAACGTTCTGAAGATAAATTGAGCGTAAATTCTAATAAATAATTTATTTTCAGTTGTTTAATAGAGATAGGCCTTTTTGTTATAATAATAATAAATTTATTTCCGAACGAATAGTATACATACGCTCATGTAAAATAAATTTAAAAACGACGGTAAAGTGTTCTTAATAAGAAAAAAAAATGATACAATATTCACATTATGGAATAATTACAAGAAAATACAATACATACATACAAGAAAAAATCTGAAAATCGCCAAAAAAATCAGAAACAAATATTTTTAAATACTTTTATTCGCGTTGGATTAGATCAACTGAAAACAAAGACAATTTTCATGCCAGAAGCAAAGACAATAATCAATTAAAATACTATTATAATATTGCTTATTTTACAAAATGCATTGTTTAACTAATATATTTTTGCATTTTTAGTTAATTGAGGGCATTAATACAGGGCATTGAAACTCAGGTCCATATAATAAAAACCAAACTAAACAAAAACAAAACATGTTTCTTCATTCGTTTTTTTTTATACAAATAACTGTGGAGTAACAGTTTCTGTTTTCCCTGTTCAATGATAACAAATTCGACTTCCATTCTACGTGTTTATGCTGGATGATGATCGGCAAAATAAATAAAATTTTCCAAAAATTGGTAGGGATGACAATGCCAATGGCCTGACAATGATAATGAGATGAAAATTATTGTTTTTCGGGCAAGTTTTTGGTTCGCTAAAATGTTCTTAGAGAAATTATGATTTCGGGAAATTTTCCATTCGAGCAATTTTCGTTTCGTTGTTTTGCTTTCGATCAAGCTATGTGCAGAGTCTAGCTCATTCTAACAATGGTTTTTGGCAAAAAAATAGACTCTAAAATCACACTGTAAAAGAGAGCTGCTGCCATGATAGAAGTTTTATTTTGTCCCAAGCAACCGTCAGAAAATAATTAGGTAGAATGGTGTTATTTTCTGTCGCATGCATTTTCATAACTTAAAACAAAAGGACCTATCTCAAATTCCATCTTTCTTGTAGTATAACAATTGGTGTAACAATAATTGATATAACAAAGAGTCCTATCTCAACATACGTCTCTTCGTCATAACGAAGAATTGTAGTATTTGAGATGGGACAAATTTTTAAACTAATATAAAATGAAAAAGGTACAATATTGAGATGCGCAAATTCGCTATGTTAAAATATGACCCATTGGGCATGTCATGACGTTGATATCTCAAAATCGCCAAAAATCGAGATACGCCTTTTCGTCATAAAGCCGAAAAAATTTAAATATAAATAAAACTGCTTTTCAACGATCATCATGTTCATATACAAAAATCTTCTGGTTTCTAGGTATAGGAACAGGAAATTTCGTTGAAAAGCTATTTTATTAGTCTTGATTTTTTAATCGTCGTTTTTATGCAAAAACTTTCGAAAACGTATAAATTTAATGCTGAATGGACAAAAAACACTTAAATTTAAAAAAGTCTTGAAGTAAATGAGCACTCTAAATAAGTACATCAGATTTTTAATGTATTTGTATATTTATGTCAAGTGTGTCTGTAACAATGGAAATGTTTTCAAAGAGTAAAACGATTCTATATAATATATGATGCAGTAAAATATACAAGTGAAGTGGATTAGCTGTTTAAACACTCTGTATATTTATAAATCGAACTATTACACCCACGTAAACTTCCATTATCAATTAATATGGAATATTAGAGGGGAATTTTTGTATATCAGCTGCCTAATGTTAAATAACTGCCAACTGTATGAAATAGGAGATTGAATTATTCGCTTCTGTAATGACAAAGTGCTTCTGCTTATCTCTAGTGAGCAGTGAAAGCTTCTGACTTATCCATTATATTGCTAATAATAATCAATTTTGTTTTGATTGCCTCCATTTCGATTTTGCCAATAAAATTGTAATTTGTTTTTATATATCTACAATCTACATGTTCTGTTAATATAAATCAATATTAAAATAAATACAATATATTAAAATGATTGATGTTACATTAAGTTAATTTAATATTTTAATTTTTTTGGACATAAAATTATATGTATGGAAAAAAGTTGAAAATGGCAAGTTTTGGCTATTTTTTACACATTTTCAAAGGCCTGAGAAAGATAGTAGTCATAGTGATAAAATTATGAAAATTTCAGTATTTGTAGAAAATTTGATGTAGATTCAAAATATATACTCCTTTAAAGGTTTAGATATCTCGGTTTTCTGGGAAAATTAATTTTTTGTTTAAAGCTATTTTTGATAATGGTTAAAATGTCTCCTACATCCATTACGTTTCTCGTAAGACTACAATGGCCTATATTTTCTTATTCTAAGCCTTTTATTTAGTAAATAGCAGCAGTTTGATCAAAATCGGTGCCATGACGAAAATCGCCAATTTTCACGATATTTTTCAAAAGGTTTTAGAAAGATTGTAAGCCATAAAATTATCAAAATTTCAGCATTTGTAGGAAATATTATGTAGATTCAGAATATATACACCTTTAAAGGCTTAGATATTTCGGTTTTGTAGAAAAATTAATTTTTTGGACTTTTGTTTTGAGCTATTTTTGATGATTTTACCAGTTTTATAATCTAGATGGCATTGCCTTAATTTTCGGTCGATGGATATCGTCCAGAAGAGTAGTTAGGGAGGTTTGGTATAGATGGGGCTGTTTAGTTAATCAATATCAAATCTATATGGGTTAATAAATATCTCTTTTATACGTATATGATCAATATTAGACTAGAATTTACTACGAGTGTATTGTTTTCCAATAGATGTCAGTTATTTTACCTGTATTTGTACAGAAAATTTCAAAATATCGACGACACAAAATCGTTATTTTTTAAATTTAATACCAGCACTATATAACTGACATAATAGTAAGAAATATTATACCTAATATAAAGTATAGTATAAATTTATTTGAAATATTCATTTATTTTATTTATGGTGGAGGTAAATAAAACAATTAGTTTGTGCTATTTAAATGCCCTTGTATTCTCTTCAACTACAGTAGTTTAACACAGGAAAATACAGCACAGATATGAAAGCCACAGATACTAAGAACTCTCTTGAAAACTATGACACTTCTCTATATCCAATCCTGAGCTTAAAAGTTTTTTAAAAATTAACTGAATGATGCCCAGGTTTTCATGAGAGTTAATTATCAGATTCTGGCAGTCTGAATACAGTTTTATAGCTGGATACAGCCAATGCCCATCCCATATTGTTACCTATTAATTATTTAATATTTTAATGCAATATGTATGAATAACACTAATGGAGTTAGACAATTGGGGACATGTTTTTGGTATTTTGACGAAATTCCTTTCTGGGCATTGTTATGGAAGCACATAGCAAGCATATTTTTTTTAATAGACATCACATATAAACTATGTCCAGCCAAAGCCATAAGGAACACATAGTAACAGTTTATTTTTCTAAAGTATCACTAAATAATAATTTCTGCCATACAACTTTGCGTATGTACTATTTACATCACAGAAAAATATTAACTGTGGTATAAATGGAACATATGCGTATTATAACATCTGCTAAATATACATTCAGTAATATAACATGAAGTGTAAATATTGAATATATCTTTGCTATACCAACCGCAGGTTTCACACAAATTAAGAGGTTAGGTAGTCAAAAGAACCAGCCAACATTGTTTCAAGCTTAGTTATTAGAATGTTAAGAACTTTATTTGAATTTGGATAGGTTTTATAAGTTCCTTTGGGCCAAACCTCATAAAATCTACTGTAACGTCACTTAAAGACAAGCGTATATATTGTATGTAAGTATCTACAATAACTTTACGTCTAGCAGTTGTTAGTTGACTTTGAAATCTGCATCTTAAGGCACATGGAGAAGGTAGTGTATCAGCTTACGTGGATAATTTCATTAGAGGAGACTTTTTGCGGTTGATATAGTTGCAAATATAACAAAAAGAGGACAATATAGTTTTATCTATATATTTTTAAAGTAAAGCTATAATTTGTCTTCTGAACAATTATTGTCATTGATTTAAGGACCTACATGATATTGTCTTTTTTTATATAATACTATACTGGTATTGTCTAAAATATATTGTCAAGATACTATATCACTTTCGGTATATAAACCATCCACATGCATGTAGGTCTAAAATATCATATATTTTTTTAATTACTACTGATAATCATTCAGCATTAACAACCAAAAGAATACTTATATAGTTAATTTAATATTGACTTAAGATCTTGATTTTTTTTTCAATTTTATCTTCACAACGAATTTGTATATATGTTTATATTTTCAGTATCCACTAATTATATTGTCAAAATGAAAATTCAGTCTTGCATTATTTTACTCTAAAGTTTATTTAAAAATCTGATTTTCAATAATTAGTAATATAAATTGATCACCTATTTTATTTATTACACAGAAAAAAATCTATTTCAAAGATAATGTTTTTTTCTGTGTACTCGTATAAAAATGTGTTTTATATTATTTTAATTTTAGAATACTATTAATTGTAAGAAAAGTATCTGTACTGAAACATGTATAACCTACGTTTTTATTACCAGATTGAGCTTAATATTTCATTACGATATGTAGTAATGTAATATTACATTTGTATATGTGAAGGTCATTCTTTTGGATATTAATGATATATTGTTGTTTTTTGATTGTTTTATCAATTAACTATTTTTTATTATAACACCACAGTCAAGATATTTGTTTGCTCTAACAACGCAACAAGCTAAACATTTTTAAACAGCGCGCTACAATTTTACTTTTACATTTAAGAACACCCTGTAGAAAATGAATTGGAAATAAAGGATTTCTCGTATAAAACTGTTATTTTTTACGTTTGATTGACATGGGTCTGATTTTGTATAGGCGTTTCAAAAACATAGAACAACTTTAAATGATTTATTTCTGTAAACTAATATCTTACCGTTTTCTAGATTTTTTTTTTAGATTAGGTAGATAACATTGTAATAAATATCTATAGAAAACTATTACTTTTTTCCTAGAAGGTATAAATATTTAATGTAAAGCGAATTCAAGGACTTTGAAGATTTATTTTACCCCCTAATTACTTATTCTATACTATATTTTCTAAATTTTAAACTTCCGCAAGTATATAATATATATATTTTTTAATTTTCTTTAACAGAGTTATCAAACAAAATAAAACTTACTGATGTATTTTATTTTTTCAAAGTCCTTAAACTAGTGAAAAATTCTCTTAACTTAGGTAAAACAAACACCTCTTTATTATTTAAATTTAAATTTATATCATATATCGGCCGAACATTTGATTTTATTTAACGTTATATTTTCGTAACTTTTCTAACAATGCCGAACAACATGATTATTGAACGATAAATTAAAATGTATATAACATGTTAAAACATCGTTTATTAATGACGCATAAATTAAATTTATCGGTTTAATTTAAACATTTTTGCGTGTCCGGGTGTGTTGGTATTAATTTGATCAATTAAAATAAAAAAATATATTTATAAAATTAATTTTCTATATTTTTTATTAATAAGTTATTTGTAATTTTGAGAGACGAGAAATAAATAAAGAGGTATCAGTTTAGAGAAGCTTTTAGTTATTTTTTGAGCGTTTTTCACGGTTGTATATTAAAAGAGTATAAATGAGAGATCACATTAATAGCGGTTCCATTCGAACACTAAAATTGTCACAATATATCACTATTTAGGGGCCAAACTATAAATTGTGCGTAGCCTGAACTCTGGCAGGGTATTTTCTACATATTTAGTCTATTTGTCAAAAATTTTAAGAGCTACAAATATTTTTTTTGTATTTTTTTACTGTATTAGTAACGGATAAATACGATTTTTTTCTTAATATGTATATAATATAGTTCTGGATATGTCGTAGCAAAATAAAAAGATATGTAACATCATATTATAGGGGCTACCCTATTTTTTTTTATCTACTCAGTGGCTACTACCATATATTTCACACCACACAATACATATATACTTAAATTTTTGACAAATGCTTCGTCCACTAACAGAAATGTATATAGATTATCCTTACCACAAATATAATATTATAAATGCCTATCGATCATGATAAACTTGTTTTCTTGTAAATGTATTGTAGAAAACCATGGTTTTTTACCTTGTATAATTTGTACCAATCATTCTTTGTCGTTATTGTCATAGTTATGTTATTTTTTTGTCATTCCTTATTCAGAGTATTGCCGTAGTTGTGCGTGTATCCAATCGACGTATTTGGGGACGTAGGCATAAACGCCAGGTAAGTGCGGATGGGCGCATTTTATCCCCCAGCTGACTATTCCGCCGACAAACCAACGATCCGGATCATCTTTTTCCTTGCAAAGCAAAGGCCCACCTGAATCTCCCTAGGAAAATAATAAAAACCAGTTTTTTTCTCGTTTTATACACTCACATGCAAAAAAACGGAACGGAGAAAATTTTGGTCAAATTTAAGTTTTATATTTTTGCCATTTTTAGTAGTAGTGGGAACTATCGAATGAATACTATCGAAACATTCGATAGTTGCAATTCATTCGAATAATTCGATAGCTAGTAAGAGAACATTCGTTGAAAACTATTCGAATGAAAATTATCGAATAGATGCGTCATCTGCTTTGAAATATTGTATTCTAATAATTCGGCAGCAAAAACCATTCATTTATAAAATTCATTCATTTATGAAATTCATTTATTCGCCAGGATCGATTATAATAAAATATTAACTGGATTTTGATTTTAGTTGTCGCCCGGCGACGTAGGTTTCTTTCCGAGAAACCCGACAGCGGTCGGTGGCAATGCTATGAAAGAAGCCGGCATCTTTGATTTTTTGCGGCGTCATATAAAGATAAGGACACATTATTTTTTTTATTGGGGTGCTAGTATGTAAACAGAAAATACATTATGAAGGGCGCTGTTGCCATATATTGGTATTAGTTGACATTAGCAAAGAATATTATTGTTTGGCTTTAGTTAGTTAGGGATAGTATGTCTATATATTTTGCATTTTTTTTATTAATATTCTGTTGTTACACTGCAATAATACTTGCTATTTTGGATATAGGAAAATTATTTTTAATGTTTTTAAGCAAAGACTGGTTTAATAAAAATAATAATAATAGTAATAATTTGTTATACCTTAACATTAACAACAAAATTTAAAATAATTTAAAATAAACATTTTTTTTACGTAGTAGCAAAATATAAACAACAAATTAGATGTCAAAATTATTTATATTAAATCCTATTTAAAAATAATATAGTCTTTAAATTTTTTGGCAACGGTGGCTTATTAAATAATAATAATTACAGAACTAATTTCTTATATTAACAACAAACTTTAAAATCATGAAATATAAACATTTATTAATTTTCTAAGCATGCAGTGTAATGGAAGGAAAATATAAATAAAAAAATAGAAATAAAAATTATTTATATTAGGTACTTTATATTACTATTTAAAAATAATATTTACTTTTACTGGCATTTACTTTAAAAAATAAATGAAAAATTTCTTCGCAAAAAACTACATGTAAGAGAATTAGCATAAACAAAATACAAACATCGTTAACGTTTTTTTAAATTGGCACATGTAAAACTTTCAATTGAATTTTCTCACCCCATAGTTTGAGTTCGATAACCATTTACTTAACCACATTACTTAAATATCATTATTAAGTTCAACTAATTCATATTATTAAAACATCTAAAATACAAATATGTATTTTTAAAATTAATTCTAAGTTCATCTCATTTCTCTTAAAAATTGCTACTTCTCAAAATTTCCCATTAAAAAATAGATCATATACCATATAAAATAAAATAATTGAAAGATCGGGCTACGGAAAATTACACAAATTTTCGGAAAAATTTTGACACCTGCACACGCACACAATCGTCAATAAAAAAACCTACTATTTTAGTATTTTAAATATTTTAATAAACGCAAAAATAGCACAGTATTTATAAGGCGAAGTTATAAAAATTTGGAAGAACAAATAATGCACTGACGCACACAAAAATTAAACGAATATTAAATTTCATTTATCAAAAGCATTCGATAGTCGTGGCTCAACGATAACCATTTAGTCGCACGGCGAGGTTGTCACATATGCTTTAGTATACAAATGAATGAATGATTTTATTCGAATAAAACCATTCGATAGTTGAAATCATTCATTCAGTAACCATTCGATAGTCTAATTCATTCGATAGTTCCCATCGCTAATTTTTAGCTTTATTTTCATGAATATTTTAGCAAGCTGTATATAATTATCATCATTATCAACTTTAATTCGTAAACTCAGTTTTTTATAAACTTTAGTATTTGGCATATTATACAGGGATAATCAGGGGTTGTTTTTTTGTCTTAACTTTAAAACACCCTGTGCAATAATTTCGTGTGTAAATTTTCCTAAAATATAATTTTAAGGTGAGACTCCTGAGCAGCTTTTTAACAGCGAATTGAACTGATCACGACCAATTTGCAATTTTTTCAATTATCATTACTTTTTGATGTAATTTTTTAGTATGACGAGATGGTTTTGGTGATTATTGTCGTAACGTTATATTACGCTGCATTGGATACTCTATACTAAATTTAAAAAGAACGTTAAAAACTAACGATACAGTCCGGGTTTTAATAAACAATAACAGAACTAACGATATTAAAGAAAACATCTGTAACACTCAAGTACACAAACAGAAAAAAGAAACTGTAAAAAATACCCTAATACTTTGTATTGCCTCCCTTGGCTGCTATAACTGCCTGTATACGTTCGTTTATATAGTTATCGAAGCTGCATATATCATATTGCGTTATGTTTTCCCATTTTTCTTTAAGGACCAAGCGAATTTCATTTAATGAAGCTGGTACCGCTTAGCGACCTCTAACCGTCCTGCCAAGCATTTCCCAAACGTCGAACATGATGAGCAGTTCATAGTTCACAATAATCACCATAGCCGTCTTGTCATATTGAAAAATAACTTCAAAAATAAATGATAATTATCATTTATTTTCATGAATTAATAATTTTATCAATTATAATTGAAAAAATTGCAAATTGTTGGTGGCAAATTCATTTCGCTCTTAAAAATTAACCAAGGCATGTATTGACCTGATCCATAAAACCAAATGCTTTAGAATTTTTTTTAGAATTTAGAATGAGTGGGAGGGGGGTTAATCACTTCGACCTTACAGATCCATTGTGTCCCCCTTTCTTGAATCATAACTCATCATACAGTCCCAGGGGTTTGACAAAAGCCAGTATCTGGGACGGTTTTATAGAGGGTAGTTCTCCATCTCCAATATCAGTCGTACCAAAATTCATGGCACGAATGGTTGTCATCTCGGCGCACTCAGTGATGAGGTGTACTGGTGTTTCCCCATCTTCCCCACAGAATCTGCATTCGCCGTTTCTTCTTAGTTTCAATCTACTGAGGTGTTCGTTGAGGAGACAGTGTCCTGTTAAAAACCCCGTGACAATCCGAAGATTGTTCTTACTCAGACCCAGGAAGATCTGTGATTTTTCTTCATCATAAGCCCTCAGAAACTTCTTCGAGTGTCTTAGACCATTGGAAAATTTCCATTCCAGGTTGCGGATGGAATCTTCCAAGTTCTTGAGTTCCGCCTTGAGTTGGTTACCACTTGGAAAGCAGAACGGTTCTGGTTCAGTTAGTGGAGTGTTCGCTGCTTTCCTAGCTAGATTATTTGCTTTTTCATTGCCTTCTATCCCTTGGTGAGCAGGCACCAGTGTAGGAGGACTTTGTTTTCTTTGCCTAATTTATTCAGCTTCTCTATGCATTCTTTGACCAATTTCAAATCGATTGATACTGAGTTGATCGCCTTTAACGCTGCTTGACTATCAGATAAGATGGCTATTTCTTGTTTCCGATAGTTCCTATCTAAGATAAGTTGTACGCATCTCTCGATAGCGTAGATTTCTGCCTGTAGGATACTAGGGTAAGTGCCCATTGGTTCGGAGTAATTAGCTCTCGGCGCAAACACTCCGATCCCTGTTCCCGTATTGGTTTTGGAAGCATCAGTATACCAAGTTATGGTATGGTCTTTTAACTGCTGGGCAAGCGTTTCGCTCTTCCAATCCTTTCTTAATGCTCAATACTACATTGACATGTTTGTCAAAGTTGTACGTTCTTGGCATATCGTCCACTGGGAGTTGCAGGAGTGGTATTTCCTTTTTGAGGGTGTTCCAAGCCCCTGATCTGACAATTCTCCCAGTACTAATTCCGTTAGTGAACCAAATGCTTAGAAGACATGGTTCTGGCCGTAAATTGATATTTTAGGAAAATTTACACACGAAATTATTGCACAGGGTGTTTTAAAGTTAAGGTAAAAAAAAACGACCCTCGATTAACCCTGTATAATATGCCAAATACTAAAGTTTATAAAAAAACTGAGTTTACGAATTAAAGTTGATATTTTTATATACAGCTTGCTAAAAAATTCATGAAAATAACAACAAAAATATAACACTTCAAATTTGACCAAAAATTTCTCTGAGTGTCTACAACCCAATGTTTAGATTCTATAATATAAAAGACAACCCTCGTACCATTTAAAATTAACAGAAAAAACCTTAATACTATAAATATCATTAAAAAAGTGATCATTAATAAGATATCGTGAAATTAAGAAGGAAAATATTCGGTTGAAATTACGCCAGAATTACCTTATTATCATCTTTTATTCCGTATTTTTAACGATATCATTAGCATTTTATAACACTACAAAACACTTCATTGTCCCACTTAGTTTGGCTTTTGGTAAAAAAGAAATTTCACCTTCAAAAATTCTTTTCATCGCTTTGTAAGCCTTTAATGCTGCTTTCGCTATCATTTCTCCGAAGAATAAAATATTGTTCTGTTAACTAATATATTTTCATTGCGAAAGAGTATTTTTATCAGTTTCTTAATTAAATTAGTGTATTTTATTGTTATCGTCGTGGAAAATCTAATAAATACTTCGCCGTATTTAAAATATGATATAAAACATATCATATAATTAAATAATTATGGTATTAAACCTCGAAATAATTTTAAATTTGCTTTTTTGTCAGCTTTATTTGACATGTGATTTGTTTTTTATTGCATTGACCGACCGTCTGTATTTATTTCCTGTGGTTTATGATGTTTTTCATTCGAATACTTGTAAAAAAAGAGCGGGAATTACACCGTTTTTTAATAAAGCAAAATAACGAGTGATTTTTAATTTACCCATCGCCCGTTTAAATCCGCTGTGGCGTTATTAGGCACAATTCAGCGTCTGTTCATCTGTTTACTGTACTGCTTTGTACGGTTACTCGTCATTTTGTTATCTTTTTTAATGTGTTTTCGAACAAAAACAATAAAGCCTCTATGTAATTGTAATTTCTATTGTCTTTATCGGCTTTTTTTTTGGTTTCGATCAATGATTTATCCAATAAATACTTCCCGAGTTCGAGGCATTTCTACTAGAATCTATCGTAAAATCGGCAACAATGGACACGTGCAGCATTGTTTGTGCACTGGATCCTAGTTAAGCTTGTTTATTTTAAGAAACCGAGCGTAATGAGTTGTTTAGGTGACTAGCAATAAAGTTTTAAAGGACGCAGAGGCACAATCTGGCATTATTGCTCTGTGCGAATTCAATTTCCTTTTATTATTAGCGATATAAACTTAACAATATAGCGAGTACATTTAAATTAAGCACCTGAAATCAAACGTTTATTTGGACGTTTTATTTTTGTCAAATTTATCATAACTAACAAGTATATGATTCACCTTTTTATATTTTTTTCTGTAAATAAAAAACTAATACAGGGTGGTAGACATCGATAAAATAAACATGTTTTCCTTTTACCGTTTTTCAAATAAGTCCAAAATAACCGAGTTATTTTACTTTGAAAATAAAAAAAAATTTTTTTTGGTTATATTTTGACAACCACTGTATTATTTTCGTTTTCTTTCTTGTAAAATCTACGATCTATGTTGCCATACTATCAAGAAATTGTTTTTAAATTAAAAATTAAAAAAAATTCCAAAAAATTAAAATTTTGAAAAAAATATTTTTTTTTGCTAAAAAACCTTATCGACAAATATATTTGCAGTTATTAAGACTCACCTTGTATAATGAAGACTTTCAAACGTTGTTAAAATTCAGGAATTATCGATTTTATATCGAAGCCTGGCATTAAGTGACCACTAACCTCAAGTGACAGCATGTCATGAATTTATCCTTCATAACAAATTAAACGACATGGCAAGGTTAAGTTCCCAATACTTCGCTTTTTTTTCAAAAGAAAAAAGGTCAATTTTTAAACACCCGAATGATTCTAAAAATATATCGACTTTACAATTAGAGATGAACGAAAATTATCGACAATTAGTAGCTTTTAAAAAGACGCGACTTCGGGGAAAAAGCGAAAACATTTAGCAATACTCTCTCAGCTCCCTGCATTTTTCAAATAAAATAGCAATTTCATTTTATAATGGATATAACGGAAGCTATTTTTGTTCCGATAAGTTGAGGCTACTGAAATAGATTTTCCACGGTTAAATTTAGAACGAAGCAAATTATCTCTTGCGTATATAATTTGCTATAATGGAGTAATTAAATTTATTTGAGATTGTTTGGAATTTTTCCCTTAGAGAGGATGATTTACAGATGCTATAAATTTCCGCTATAGTTTTTTTTATCGTAATTTTTATTTGTCTTGTACTAAGATCGATTGTAGTACCCATTAGTGATGGGCATTACGATTCTTTTTAGTGAATCGAATCACACGATTCAGTTTCTCATATTGAATCGACTCCTACGATTCGTTCATATGAACGAACCACATGCACAATTTACGTTTCATGAAAACAAGATCGTAACTGGCACTACCGGCAATAATTTGGTAGGACAATTACTTAAGGGACCAGAAAGAGAAATATACAGTTCTTTCATTTGTTTTTCAACGCTTTATGAGACTGGCGTAATTGGATTTATTATTTTACCAATAATATTAAATTATCAATCCAATTTATATATACTATTTATTTTATTAAAGACTTCTTAATACATATTTAATATTTTTAGAGCCATATTTTAATTCCGATTTAATAATTATAATAAATAGTATACAGAGTTGTTCACCACATACGACACGAAGTATTGTAGCTAAACGACTAGATTTTTACAAATTTTAAGTTATGGATTCGTTGAAGGACTATTAGAGCTACAATTTAAAAATATTTTTACAAAATACAGAGTGTCGCAAATAAATAAAAAATATCAAAGTTGTATTTTTTTAAATGGAACACCCTATATATTATTACATTTTTAGTTTCTACGCTTAAAATAAAGGTAAATTTGATTAAGGTTTATTACACTTAAACCTTACCGTTTTTGAAATATTTTCAATTTTGTGAAATTGCAGTATAAATTTTAAGGCTTCATTTCTCCGAGGTGTAAAGTTTTATTACTAAATATTTACTGAAGTTTATTTGTTGATCAGTTATTGTGTTGCAATAATAAAAACTTTACTACCTTATACAAGTGTCTAAATAATTTTAAATAATTACTAGCTTTAAACGGCATAATTTGTTTAATTTAAATGGAACACCCTGTATATTTTATGAGAATCAGATGCACAATTTAATTGTCTATCAAATTGTATTATACCATTTTTTACCTATCTCTTCAAGTTTCCGTAGAAAATGTATTTCCTTGTAATTTAGAACCCATTTATCAATATGCCCATGGATTACTGACATTTTAGATTATTTTTAAAGATGTACCAAATTTTTAAAGAGTACAGATACTAATATTGTCGATATATTTCGTTTACTTCATTAAAAAAAACTGTTTAAATATTTGTTAAAGAGGACCAATTAATATGATTCCAGTATTCAAACTACATTAATTGACTGTTTACGTTGATTAATAATAATTGCTCCAAATACTAAAAAGCTGAATTATGTATGTGTATTAGACAGTGTGTTAAAAAGTAACACCTTAAAAATGATATTTAATTTTTCGACAAATGCTTATTTATAACAGCAGAGACGTTCATTTCATAACTTATTGATATATTGATTTCTGATTCAAATCCACATTTATTTAGAATAATTTATTAACGAACACAATTAAGTATGTAGTTAATTATATTTGGACGGAAATACTGGTGGAATATTTAATTAATGGTATACTCTTTTATAAAGATTTAAATAGTTTTCTTTTTGCATACAAATGGGCTAGTAATATTATCGTTTTACTAAAAACGATAGTATTACTAGCCTGTACATTTTGTACATTTGTTGTTTTAAAAACAATCTAAAATATCAATATTCCATGGGTATATTTATAAATGAGGTCTAAATTATAAGAAAATGCATTTTCTACGAAAACTTGAAGGAATAGGTAAGAAGTGGTATAATGCAATTTGATAGAGAATTAAATTGTGCATCTGATTCTCATAAAATATACAGGGTGTTCTATTTAAATTAAATAAGTTATTGCCGTTTAAAGCTAGTAATTATTTAAAATAAATTTTTAGACACTCTGCATAAGGTAGTATAATTTTTATTATTGCACAATAATATAACAACTGAATAACACAATAACTGATCAATAAATAAACTTCAGTAAATATTTAGTATTAAAAACTTTGATATCCTCGGAGAAATGTAAAATTTATACTGCAATTTCATAAAAGGAAGAATTAAATATTTCCAAAAACATTGGGTTTAGAACACTGCTAATCAAATTGCAACGGCTAATCATCAGAAAACTAAAAATATACAGGGTGTTCCGTTTAAATACAACTTTGATATTTATTATTGAGACACTCAGCAATGTAAAAATATTTTTAAATAGCAACTCTATCAGCCAAAAAATCATCGTTGTACAATACTCCGTGTCGGCTGTAATGAGCAACTCTTCGCATGATCGAAAAAAAATGGCGTCCAGTTAGCTTGAAGATGAACATCGATGACATTCCCCATATAATTTTACATATAAAATGACAGCTGACCCGTTTTTTTTATCACATTGAGCAGAGGCCGCTTTGGAATTGCATAAAACACTATTTCGTCTTTTAGTCTATTATCGAGGATATGAAAATATTTGCGCTTATTTAAGACTCATCCTGTATAGAGGTAGTTCGCAAATACGTGTATGGTACTTAAGGATATAATAATTATTTACCTGACATGCATCTTTGCCACCTTCTTTGTATCCAGCGCATATCATTCCATCTGTGACGTTTAGGTCACGATGCTCTAGCCAAGAGTTGCACAATTCTCTGCTTAAAACCGGAACTTCGACTTCATTGATTTCCGGTTCGTATTCTGATGCTGAAAAGTGCACAAATTAAATGCTCTTTATCCCGAATATGAGAAAACAAATATACATGTAGATTCAAAAGTTTTCTTATCACCTTATTAAGTCCCAGGGCATGTCTCACATTTCTTTGCAGGGCTGGCATTGTTATTGCATAGTAGGGTTTCGCCACATTTTTTACTACGACTATGCGATGATTTAAAATGATAAACATTGACAAACAAGCCCACAGAAAATTGTTTTACACAATATACAATTATTAGGTAATCCAAAAGATAAAACACCTCCACTGGAAAGGTCGGGTATTTATGAAATTTCTTGTAAAGATTGTAATCAGAAATATGTTGGGCAAACTAGAAGATCAATATTAACTAGATTTAAAGAACATTTAGCTCAGATAAGATATGGTAGACCGGATAAATCTTGCATTGCCGAACATATTGTTGATAAAGAACATTGTATAGATCTTCATAATTTAAAATTAATTAAACAAGTCTCAAATTACAGGCAATTAGATGCATATGAAAGCATCAGAATTAATAAATGTAAAGATAGTATGAACAGAGACAACGGTCCAATTCCTTCAAGTTCTTTGTTCCTACTACTCTAGTGGCGGAAATCTAACTTTGTTACACGCTCGTTGGCTCTGACTCGGTTGGCTAGATTTTGCCACGCCCACTCGGGGCCCACTGAGCGAGTATATAAACGCTCAACTTGTAGATTGTACTTTAGTTTATAATCATCTGCTGATGATGCTAACATGGTTAGCGAAACGCGCGTCCAGTGTAAAAGTAAAAGTGTTTTGGTGTATTGTGGTGATTTAGTGTTTTTATTTTGCTTTAACTTATATTAATATAAGATTTGTTTAAGTTTTTAAGCAAATTCCGAAAAGAAATATTCCCCGCCTTTAAAATATAAACATTTCCTTTTAAAAGTTGAGTACGAATGGCATTAAAAATATTTCCATCGCCGTCTTTTTATTTGATTTGGCGAGGCTGCTCCTTTTTCAGATTTAATTGGTTCCATCAAGTTAATAAAAGTTTGCGCGAAGTTTTTTTTACCTCTCCAACGAGTTTGGACAAGTTACTTTCGTTTTAATAGCGACGATTTGATAAGTAACAGATTTTTTAATTGTTTTTGAAAAGTTAATCGAGAATTCGAAAGGGAAAATGGCCGTGGGCGAAGCGTAAAGTTGCGGGTGCGAAAAATGAAATTCTGTCGAGCTTTTTCGAATACCGTCGATATATTTAAACGGCGTTAAAGCGAAGTTAAACAATTGCAAAAATTTTCAAGCGTTTTTTCGGTCAAATACTTTAAAAATCTGATATTCATGTCGATGTTACTACGTAAAATAACTTTGAGAAACACCTCACTGTAGTATTCAGTAATAAAAAGAATTGGAAGGAAGAAACGTTTGCTCAGCATGTAAAAGACCATACCATAACGTGGTATACTGATGCTTCAAAAACCAAAGCAGAGACAGGGATAGAAGTATTTGGGTATCAGGCAGAAATTTACTCTATCGAAAGATGGGTACAATTTATCTTAGATAAGGAACTATCGAAAACAGGAAATAACCGTCTTATCCGATAGTCAAGCAGCACAAAACGCGATCAACTCAGTAACTATCAATTCGAAGTTGGTTAAAGATTGCCTAGAGAAGCTCAATAAATTAGGCAAAGAAAATAAAGTCCTCCTACTCTGGGTGCCTGCTCACCAAGGGATAGAAGGCAATGAAAAAGCAAATGTTCTAGCTAGAAAAGGAGCGAACACTCCACTAACTGAACCAGAACCGTTCTGTTTTCCAAGCTGGAACCAACTGAAAGCGGAATTGAAGAATCTGGAAGACCATCCGTATCATGGAATGGGTGTCCTCCAACGGTCTAAGGTCTAGGACACTCGAAAAAGTTCCTCAGAACTTACGATCGAGAAAAATCAAAGGCTTTCCTTTGTTTAAGTAAAAACAATCTTCGGATTGTCACGGGCTTTATATGAAAAAAAATTCTAGACGAAAGTACAACTTTAACGCCTTTTCAGAAGGCTAATACAACTTTTTTATTAAATTATCTGGGGAACTTGATATTTGACAATTTCAAAATTTACATGGGATTTTCTATGTCCAGTGTTCCGATGCACCACATAAGTAAAAATAAAATAGGGCCTATTTTTACCACAAAGGTGATTTATTAAAGTAAGCATTTTCTCGATTTTTATAGAACCTTTTTGCTTGTAAACTATACTGATTCACATTTAGCACGGGCCAGCAAATACAAAAGAACAATTTAATATTGAAGGCAAAATAAACAAAAGACAGGCTTGCCAGGCAAAGTTGACCTATATTTGAATGTAAAGATCGAAGTCCCGAGTCAATTAAGTTTATACGGAAGCTACAAAACAATAAATAAAACAGAAAAGCGAAATGTTAATGAACTGTTCTAGTTTGATATGGTTTCAGCCCTTTAAGAGTTTTTAATATAAACATTATGTATAGTCTATAAAATGAATAACTTTGAATTTTGACCGTTATTTTTTACCAACATGGCAAATATAAAATCCCTCTGTCAAAAAAGTTACTGAAATTCTTTAAATTGAGTGCCTGAACGGATCAGATAGGTAACTCTTTTTACTTTCGTGGAATAGAAAAGGAAAATAATAAAACAAGTGACAGTTCTTCCTCTTCTTGCAAAAATCATAAGTTTGGTTTATGTCACGTGGTACACCCTGTATATTAAAACTGTATACGTGCCAGTTACATTTCGTAAATTATTTTCTAAAAAGCTTAGGCACTTATAACATGCTTCGGTCCCTTTAAACGCTATAAAAACCGTAACATTATGTTTCAGATATATCGATAAAAATGTTAAGATGTTCGAACATTTATTACGTCAAAAGATGAATTGCCATTTTTGTTTTACGTTTTCGTTGGTTTTAAAGAGTTTTATGGTTTTCGAGTTTTTATTCTAGACTTTTTAAAAAAGATAGGGACTGGGGATTGTAACCTAAGGATCAGAAAAGGACCACAGTAGATCTGAAAGGATCCCCAGGTCCACCTCAGAAATTAGAGATGAGCAAAACTGCGATTTTCCAATCATAGTTAATTAACAGTTTATAAAATGCTACTGTAACTTCTGCGATTGCAATTTGATATTTTTAAATTGGTACGCTAAACTGGGAAGCTCAATCCCAAAATTTTTTGAAAAAGCAGAAATAAACCAAGTCATTTTTTAAACCAAATCCAAAACTGTTGGTGTTCGATGCCATATACTAAGTGTTTTTTTATTATGATTACTTAAAATTTTCATCAATTACCGAAAAATCAAACCAAATATTCAACAGTTTCCTTTTTAAACGTTTTTGGTTGAATAGACTGAATAAATTTAAAGGAAAAAAAACACATAAAATATTCATCTTCAGATGTTTCTTTTTAAACATTTTCTTTATATGTAACTCAAAGAAGCCAGTGCAATCATTTAAAGTCTAAACTTTTCGTTTAGATAAATAGGACATTTATGTTTGTTCTAAGTAATGATTGTAAGGATGTATTTAAATTAACACCTTGTGATCTAGCTGTTAGTATAATTCAAAAAAAATTATATTATATTATGGATTGTTATAAAAATGTTTATAATATAATATACATATAACAAATAAAGAAAGACATTTCATTAATATCTAATAAAGGATAAAAATAGACAATTTTTATAATTTGTGAATTCAAAACTGTCCTTGGAATGAATTATTTTACCTGAATCATTACCTGGGAGCAACTGTAACTACTCAAATTAATCATAATAAGCAAAATTTTAAACTTCTAAATCTATAATTATATTATAAATCTAAAACTATTAATCAAAATTTAATTAAAATTCATACATAATATATATTATGCGGTATATAACATATATAAGCCTATTTTCCAGATTAGAATGTGGATTTGCGATCTAGTCCTGAGCCAAATGTCATTGAGGTGCAGGGCCGAAAATCGCAATCGCCGCTCTTCGTTAGCCCTCCCGATGCCGCGCCGCCGGTGCCAACGAAAATCGCAATCGCAATGCTGGGATGAGCTGCGATTTTCGTTCAGCTCCTCGTTCGCCTGCCCACTGCCGTGTTGATGACGCGCCGCCGCCAGCCGGTGCGTACGAGAATCGCAATATTGCGATTTTCGTTCCCAGCTCATCGTTCGGCTTCTCAGTGCCGCGTCGATGCACCGCCGGTGCAAACGAAAATCGCAATGCTGTGATTTTCGTTCGCAGCTCTTCGTTCGCGTGCCCACTGCGATTGCAAATTGCAACTGGTGTAATATTGGTTGCCTAAAAATCCAAAATCGGCAGATATATGTTTCAATCGCTAGTCGCAGTTTGTTATGGAAAGGAATCACAGGTTGCGATTGCGAATTTACAATCGCTGCGATTAAATCGCAGTTTGCGATTTTCTGCTCATCTCTATCAGAAATATATGATAAATGTCGCTAAATTTTCGAATACAAAATAAGTAAATGAGCCTAAAGAATCAGACCTTTTGATGTCATGTCTAGAAAAATAAAACGAAAAATAATTTGTACGAGTTTTTTTCAAAAAAGTATTTTTTAAACTAATGATTTTTTCTTTATATAATCCTTATTGGAAAAATACTTTTTTCGGTCGGTTCAGTCTAATTCCCGACCATTTTCCAAATTAAAACAGACAAATCGAAAAATGAAAAACATCTTTATAACATCTCAAACATTTTACTGTAATACGTAAGCCTCTGTTTTATTTATTTTTCTCTCGGCCGAATAATGGAGTGGTAAAAAATACCGAAACAATTTAAATCCAAGACAGCATCCGGTTATGTACATTCAATTGAGACTGGCTATAAAACATGGATGTATTATTTGGAGTTAGCAACTGAATAACAATGAGGGAAAACTGTTTAAAGATGCAGGACCGAACGCTACAACGAAAACTATAAGACCCAACTACTCATCATTGGTTTCTGCATTGGCAAATAATGAAGAAACAAAGCTTTCTTCCTTTGTGAGTATTTTATATTTTTGTTATCTCGAGTTTACTTTTAATTTAATATTATATACTCTATAATCTGTCTGATCCAAGAAAATATTATTCAGACAAATTAAAATACTCCTACTCTATGTAATAAAAGGGATTAAGTTACTTGAAATAGAGCAACATCATTGTCGTGGGCTATTCCTAAGTTGTACATTGGGTGAGGAACAACCCTCTTAACCTTCATTTTTTGACCGTAGAACGCATGCGCGTATCTTCTTGTTATGCCAACTTGAATCGTCCATCCCGTTACATCACTGTGACTGGAAAAAGAATCTAGATGTTTCTTTTTTGTTGTTTAAAAATCGAAAAAATCTTACTTTCCAACGCAGTGGGAGGCAGTGAGAACCCACTGATCCGAGATGAGCACACCAGCACAGTAAAACACTTCTTCGGGGCCTCCCAAAAGGGCTGCCAAGAAGGGCCACTCCCCAGGCTTAGATCTGACACCACCAACAATCCTAGGAGTTCGTTTTCGTTCTGCATAACTTTTGCGAGCCTTGCCACAAACTTAAAAATAGTCAGAAAAAGTCACAGTATTTTATCAACATATTTCAACTTAATTGAAAGTCATATTACGAAGCACTTTCAGTCAAGTTAGGTGTCTACTTTCTACTTTTTTGAGAATCTCAGATCATTACTTTCAAACTACACCCTCTATAATGTAAATACGTTAGTCTTTTGGCTTGTCTTTAAATTTAAAGCGATTTAAACTAAAATTGGGGCATTCTGAGATTAGAGCTATTAAAATTAAATGTGTCTTTAAGTTTCAAAAGTTGGACTGAATAATATATTCAAAACGTCAGTCAAGAGTAACTTTTTAAATTGGTGTGGAAGGAGTCCAGAACTTTTGAATTAAAGTTTATTCCATAACGTCGAGGATTCGTCATATTTAAGACCATCCTCCGAGATGATATACTTGAAAGAATAAATTAGTAGTGTTACTTCTGAAAAGTTGGTCTTTAGTGATGACTGAAATTAAATATTTTTAAGTTTTTTTTCTATCTAAGATCTGCTATTGCTTTATACAGGACGAGTCATAAATAAGTGCAAATATTTTCAGGGCTGGTAGATCCCGATAAAAGAAACATATTTTCTATTTACCGTTTTTGAAATAAGTCCAAAATATCCGAATTATATATCGTGGGCGTACAGCGAAAATCCACTAAGTCACATTTTTGGTTGAACTGGATTAAACACACCACTATGTCCAGTTTTTCACGGTCTTTAACATGAAAAACCCATTAAGTCCAATTTCGGCATCCTTATAATATAAGGAATTATAGGAATATAAAATTATAGGAATGCCGAAATTGGACTTAATGGGTTTTTCATGTTAAAGACCGTGAAAAACTGGACATAGTGGTGTGTTTAATCCAATTCAACCAAAAATGTGACTTAGTGGATTTTCGCTGTACGCCCACGATATTATGTATAAAAAAATGATTTTTGGTTAAATTTTGAGAACCACTGGAGCTTCTCTTGGTTTTTTTTCTTGTAAATTTCATCTACTAGATGTTGCCATATTATCAAGAAATTTAGTTTTTTAACCAAAACTAAAAAAAAATCCATTTTTTTTCAAAAATTCCAAATATTCAAGTTTTTTTTTTTCGCGAAAAAAAACTCATAATCGTGTTTCTGGCTTCGAAATATACTACCCCCAAAAATATTTTGTTGGTATGAAGACTCACCCTGTACGATGATTTGTAGCTAAATTATTTGACTTTTTAATATCTCTTTCTAAATTAAAAATGAAAGTTCCCATCTGTCAATTATACGAGGGAAGAAAAAACGTCATTTTGATGAAAGTTTGAAACACACTGTGGAATATGTTAAAAAAGCAAGGAATTTGAAAATCATTTTATCATCTAGGTGCATTGTTTCTCGTTAGTTTATTTTCCGAGAAAAGATGTACCTAGATATTAAAAAGAATTTTTAAACTCCTTGCTGTTCCACAGGGTGTTTCATTGGAACTTTTATTTTTAACTAGCGTGTACCAGCGACTTCGTTCGCGTCGAATTAATCATTTGTAATGGTGGTGATAAAGTAAAGCAAGAATTTCCATTAACATACAAACTGGATAAAATTTTCTCACATTTATGCCAGCATGAGAAAAAACAATATGGCGATATTATTATATAACTTGGTAATATTTGAGGGGTAGTTTAAGCAGAATCGTGGTTAAGAAATTACCCAACTTTTTGGAACACCCTGTATTATTTTTTTAAAAATTTCAAAATATGTAAAATAACCAAATAAATTATGCTTGTCCAAGCGTTTTCCCGAAGACTAACCGTTTTTTAAATAACAAATATTGTAATATTTGAGGGGGTTTTCACCCTCTTGGAATTTGAGATTCGAGAAACCCCTCCTTATCGAACCTCTACACCCCACAGTCAATCCGTTTGCCAAAAATCAGCTTTAAACGTTAAACAGTTTAAGCAGAATCGTGATTACTCAATGGTCATATTTTATGAAACACCCTGTATAAATTTATAAAAAGTCTTAAAATATATAAAATATGTAAAACAAAATAAAATACACGTGTTTAAGAGTTTTCCCAAAAACCCACCGGTTTTTGAATAAAACATATTTTAATATTTGAGGGATAGTTTCACCCCCTTAGAATTCGAGTTTCGAAAAATCCCTTTTTATCGAACCTCTACACCCTAAAGTCAATTTGTTTTCCAAAAATCAGCTTTTTACGTCAAGCGCTTTAAGCAGGATCGTGATTAATCAATGACCAGATTTTTCGAAACAACCTGTATATATTTTTAAGAATCTTAAAATATTTAAAAAAACAAAATAAAATATATGTGTTTTTTCGGAAACTTGACCGTCTTTTAAATCAAAAATATTGTAATATTTGAGGGGTTGTCTCACCCTCTTGGAAATGGAATTTCGAAAAATCCCTTCTTATCGAACCTCTACACCCTAGAATCAACCTGTATGCCAAAATTGAGCTTCTTACGTTGAGTGGTTTGAGCAGGATCGTGATTAATCAGTATGTCAGTCACTTAAGGATTTTATATATTAGTATAGATTTAGAAAGAGCTACCAGAAGGTCAAATAATTTAGATACATATTGCTTGAAAAATCGTCAAAATCGGGACAAAATATATAAAACTTTAAAATACATCAAAATTTTAAGGCGCCCGTTTTTCGTGCCGGTGGGCGTATTATTCGCAATTAAAATTATCGTGACCTTGCCATATATCGACAATTTTTATTTATTCCCGCGAAATTGTATCAATTTAACAGATTTCAAGAAAAACGATTTATAATACGTAAATCGATAACGAGACATGAAGGCTTATATCATATTCCATCAGAAAATGCCTTAATAATGCGAAGTACATTTCGATATTCTAGTAAACATGGTCGCGATGCGTTTGAGTTTCACGTAATAGACGCCGAAAAATTCGAAATGAATAAATTGATACGAAATCGCATCTCTATGGACTTACTGTAGTCGGTACAAATTAAGTCTACTGTAGGATAGTTGGTGCCGTTACAAGATGCAAATTCCCTAATCAAATTGAACCTTCTGTGAGGCCTCTGTTCCCTAGTTGGGTATCGAGACTTCGCTACTTCGTTCGGTGATATCTTTTCACCATCTTTCACCACTCGGCTATAGTTCGTGTTGCTGAAAATAACATAATTGGCAATTAAATGCGATCAAATTTGTCAACAACTCACACAAACCCAGATATTTTCAATTAATACAATATACAAGGTGATTTGTGCATTACTTATACCAAACACATTAAAAACAGACTTTCTAATTGCCAAATAAACCAAAAGTGTCAATAATTTTGGATTCATTTTTCAACAAGTCATCCTGTATGTTGATATGTAATTAGATGTTGCTTTCTGGTATATCTTAGAATATAAAAAATGTTTTATATACTTTATATATACTTTATATTAGAATATATAAAGATGTCCAATTAGGTATATTTTCTTTTTCAAGTTTTTTTTTCAATACCTCACCCAATATTAAGATATTAAACGCATTCCTTTGAAGGATTATAATCCGTATAAAAGAGTTCATTTTGTTTCTTTTTTGTTATTTGTATGGAATCTTCTGCCTTCACTTTGAAGATATTGACTAGAATTTACCTTTGCTTTTACTGTTTTCTTGTTTAAATTCGTAATTATGTTTTTCTGTGGAGAAAGAGTTCAAGATACTTTATAATGTAATTTGAAAAAATACAATGACATGTGCGATATATTTGTAACATTTATATTAGATGCGTTATTCCTCCATGGCATAAGGTATTTGGACGCCACAAATAAATAGCGAGCACTTCGAAATGATTTATTTTAAATGGTTACCCATGATACCCCATTACCTTATACCGAAGAGACAATTTCCGGTGGCTGTAGCATACACAACGCGTGAACTCTATTCTCTACACTATTAGTGGACTATTATACGTGCATTTTAATGAATACAATGCTGTTTTATAAGATATCAGTCAATATATTTAATGCTTGAAAAAGGTTCATTTGAAAATTCGTAGGAATATTTGTTTGTATCGATAATTTACATTTAGATACCCTGTGGATCGATATTTATTTACTGTATTTGAAAAAAACTAACTTTACGTAAGTCAAAGTTAAAAATATATACATGCATATACCTTTTTATGAAAATATATAAAATTAAATTATGTATGTCTTAAAATTTAAAGTATTTTTTTTTGTGGAAACTAAAAAAATAATATAGCAATTAAGTCTGCTCAAATATTTATTATTTGTCAATTGCTAAAGGGTCTGTACCCGTTTGCTAATCCATTAGAACTGGACTTAAAAGCCTTGGGCCTTCGTTATTAGCAGCAAGGCTTTCAAAACCACAGCCTAATAGTTGTTAATTAACCCTATAGAATAATTTAATACTTTACATCACTATTTGCTTGGTTGAAAATTGGTGGCAACAATTAAAGTAATGTTTATATATTTATTATGTAGATCTTTTACCATTCTTGTTTATATAAAATATACAGCGTCTTCTTAGGAGAGGCGTATCGTATATTTTCGTATTATGATAGAGAAGTTTTTTAACTTACGCATATCCTAGCAAGAAACATATGTTTTTGGAAAGATGTTCGTCCCATTGGGTGACGCAGGCCGCAATGAATTTTTCTTTATCTGGTCTGAAGACTTCCAGTGTCCCTCGTGCTTCATCTCCATTTCTTTCACTCAATCTCACTGGAAAAAAAAACTTTCTACCAAAAAAATGCCGCAGAGAGAACACATTTAACAGATTATTCCTTAGTTTTTGTATTAATAAAATTTAAAATAAAACCTCTTCGATGGTATGAAAACTGTATTGTGGAAAATGAATTCAGAACCGTTACATAAAAAATATTTTAATTTTAATCGATACTTACCTCGGGCAGAATTATAATTCTAGTGCGAAGAAAATTATAGAAAGCGGTTAAGATTTAATTTTAAATGGGACAAATACAGCAGAACTTAATATCAATTTATTAGAATTTTAATCGATAATTGTCAGTTCATTTATTTCCTTAAGATATTTTTCCTGTTATTCTGTTTATTAGAATTTACATTGTTAAGATGTAGAAATTTTTTTAGGTGTTATTGGACTTACGGCAGTTTCGTTCATCTTGACCCCAAGGGCAATCAACCTTTCCATCACACATGTGGTCCTGATTGATACACTGGTCATAACCGCAATGCACGGAGTCTGGGCTACATTTCTTGCAATAGGATTCGTCAGTTTGGTCTTTGCAATCGATGTGACCATCACATACCCAGTCTTGAGGTATACAACGTTTTTTGTCGCACTGGAATCCAGTAGGGCAAGCTGCATGGCAAGTCACACATCACGATATCTTATATTACCAGATTATTCTGATTAGACATTCTTGAAAAAGTCATTAAAAAGAATGAAAAGTGCATCAGATTTCTTGAAATTGTGTAAATATTTAAAATATTCGAATACAATTTTTTAACGTGAGGGGTTGTTGAGTTGACGCAAAAAAAGTAATTAAACGAATTTTTAATGGTGTCAACAGACAATAACCTTCGGCCATTATATGGTCCAATAAAACGGGGTCTTCTTTTTGTTTGATTTTATATTTTAAATTACTTGCCAGTAAGCGATATTGGACATGCTTCAAGAGCTTTGATATATCGGTTGGACTTGTTGACAGTTTTACTTAATATATTTGTTTCGGATTGCAACAAGAATTTATTAAAAAAAAAACAGTTTCAGTCTTTACAAATTTGTATTTTTAAATAGTACATTTACCTTTTCAAAAAGTAAACGTTTCTGTGACTATTTATTAACAGATTGATCATTAAAACTCAATACATTTTACGTAATTCCACATAAAAAACTGCAATTTGTAGCTGATTATAAATTGAAATATGTATAACAACTTAAATCCTCATTTAATTAATACGCGAACTGAACTGAACATTATGTTATAATTAACCAAAAAATAATTATTTTGGCTAATAGAAGATTTAGTTATTCAAAAACTTAGTAATTCCGTTTTAATTATTAATCATCGCATATATCGTGTTTTACGGTTTTTTAAAGCTCAGTCAAATAAAACTCACATTTTTATTTTGTTGTCTGGGAAGAGAAACAATATCTTATTAAAATAGACGTCAAGAAGAGAAATAACAGATCTTTTAGCTTGTTGGCGGTACATATAAATTTTCAGTAGAAAAGGAGTATTACGTTTATTCTAAATGCCGCGTAGAATATATATTATTTGGGTATATACAGGGTGTGTGCCTATTAGTGTGAGCAAGATCAATATTGTCGTTGTTGACAAAGATATTTTTTTTTTAATTGTTTGAATCTAAATCTGCACAGAAAAATTAAAAAAAAAACTTAAAACTTTTTCGTAACTTTTTTGACACATCCTGTATACAACAAAATATCTTTAGGATATATAGCTATGCGACATCTGTATCAAACTTTTTTTATATCTTCGACGACGATATTGAACTTCCTCGCACTATTGGGCTACCCTGTATATTCGGAGTTTTGAATTAAATATTATTTTTAGGACAAATCTTTTCTGTTCTGATAGGATATTAATAATAATATTCAATTTAATTAACAAACTAGGTCCAAAGATGGCTTTTAGGGCAAGTCCGAGTGGTATTGTGCGTTCCGAAATTATACAGAAGGGTCCATAATTAGCATTGCTTATGAACCAAACCGTTCCAGCCTCTTAATTGACATAATCGAAAATGATTCTTTAATTAAAAATAAAAAAATTGGGAGTTAATTAATAATTTACATAAATTGGGTTTGAAACAATAAGAAAATGTACAAAATAAAAAATATTATTTTTATCTCGCCTAGACGTGTTTTTTGAATGTAATTCTACGAAGTGTAAAAATACATTTGCCTGAAAGATAAGTTCCACGCGGAATCATTTTTATTTTCCATCGTTAATTTTATCTTTAAGTATAATTTTCCTTTCGCTAAATTCATAAACGAAATTTGAATACCACCAAGAGAAACATTTTAAGTGGTAGATTTTCATTTTAAGTCGGGCATTTGTGTATTAAATTAAGTTGTCTTGGGTTAATATTATATTAAGTGCTTTGAAAAACTCCTGACTTTCCCAAATTTAGTATACTAATATAATTTTGATGTTCATAACGAAAATTTAATTGTAAAAATGTCTATACCTCTCTGGCGGGTTTATCTCTTCAAAAAAGCCATATTAGTATTTCGTCATTTGTACTCTAGAAAATCTATAAAATAAATTAGTTATTTTTTGTAAACCAACTTATCAGCAGTGATTTACTAATAAACAAATTTGCCTAACGGACAAAAATGAACATAACATAAGTAAAAATTAAAAACAAATTAAAAAATAAGTATAGAGAAAGTTTTTTCTTTTTACTTTATTAAGTAATTGGTTAGGTTTAATTGATATAATGTAATTTTATCAGAACTTCAATGGTTTTTATAGATGTATCTGTTGAAAAAACTAAAGTGTTCTTGAATAGTTGTATTTAGGTATCTTAAATAGTTTTTTCCTTATTTCCTTGTGTTTTTATACGACGGGAAGAGCTATACTTCCTGGAACATTAAGCATTTTTTTGTGCATTAGGCAAACTTGTTTATTAGCAAATCACTGCTGACAAGTTAATGATTTGCTAAAACACAATTATTTTATTTTGTAGATTTTCTTAGAGTGCCAGGGGCGAAATACTCAAGAACTTTGTTGAAGAGAAAATTTAATTGTTTAACACTGACGTGTTAAGATATTAAAGAAAACTCGCGAATAGATATTTTTATATATTATTTTTCAGGGGAGCGTCTTCTTATTTATTTTTGGAAAGTGAAATAAATTCGTTTTGCACTTCAAGATCTGTTGCAGCTGGAATTGACTGTGTATTTTCTGCATCGGTATGTAAATACTGGTAAATTTCCCCATTTAATCGTTTTGGTTAAATATTTGAACAGGGAGAGTTCAAATTTACCACACAGTTATTAAGAAAATGCCGTTTGTAATGAAGTTTATTTTTCAGTGTTAGAGGAATATAAGTGAAATTAAAATTTATATAAATAATTCTATTAGTTTTGTAGATAAGTAATTATTTACGTGAAGAGAAGCAGAAACGAACCCTGTTCCGTAGGCAAGATTTTCGCGCAAAAAACCGTTTATTTCGAGCAAGATTTCGAAGGTTTTTGTGGCCTTAGGCCCGACCTTCTATCTAGGGATAAATGATAAACAGACTTTCTAATTTAACCGAGCACTTGTATACACTATCAACTTAAATATGTTTAATAGTTTTCCCAGTCAACATTTACAAATATCGACGAATAGCTTACGAAGTTTTATCCACTTAATGAGTGTGTTAGTCGAATTATTAAACTAGATTATGAAATTTTACGGCACTATAATAAAGTTTTAACAAATAAAACGACTTTAGGAGCAGCCAACCGCGTTGTTTCGAGGGAATGTAATTGAATTTAACACGTATTTTCATTTTATAAAATTCTTCAGCTTGAATATCTAAGTAGTTTGACTGGAATTTATCTAATAATACCCCCAGGCTGCATGGAAAATTTTGCATTAAGAGGGCATCTCCGAACTTCACTCAAGTCCCTGCTAATTGCTAATAAACATCCAAAGATTGTATTCAATTTCTGCTTGTTTTTTTAATGACTTTTTCTTTAAAATAATATAATAATTGCACTTACCAAATTCGGCTTCGCGATCTTTGGTTTCGTTATATTCTTTTTGTCCGATACACACGTTCTCATCGGACGATTCAGGAAATAGGCTACACTCTAAATATTTGGGCAAAGCCAAACCAAACACCTCCAGAAAAAATCCACACCTCCTTTTTGTTTCTAAAAGAACATCCTTTTTTTGTGCGACTTTCTAGGATATAACCTCTGATTAAAAGGTACATTTTCGCACAAATAAGACCTTGTTGACAGAGTTGATTTTGTATTGACTATAGATCACAAAGAGCCAGAACTCTCTTTCCTAACTAACGCAAGTTCTTTTGTGGTGTGGGAAAAAAAGAGCACCGGAGATACAGGGAAAAAAGCATTTAATTTAATAAAAACGGTGGAACGCCGGCAAAGATATCTTTAGTTAATTGGTTTGATGTCAATTAATTATTTTTTCTTGTTTTTTTTGGGTAGTGTGTTTTCTCAGCTGTATCATATGAGTTGTTATTTTTGAAAATGGAAGTCTAATTTTTAAAAAAAAATAAGTTAATGGTAATTTCAGTATGATATTCTTTCCATATTTAGAATTATACATTTAATGGACTACGATTTTTTTATAAAGTCAACAAAAGAATTTTGACTATAAAATATTAGGAATGGACTTATTCCACTTTCAAAAAATATTTTTGTGTTTTGCGTTTTTTAAAACAACTGGCTTAAAATGTGTTGGATGATGTTTAAAAGCAATGAACCTCAATTTTTTTATGATATTAGTATGGAAAAAATGCTCCATTTAAAACGATTTTTGTATTTGGAAAAAAATGAAGACAAAAAACCTGGCCAAAATTAATATGCTACCACTTGATAAAAACTTCAAGGAGCACAACAAGTATAGAGAAATACCGTATGATCGAAAAAAAATGGCGTCCAGTTGGCTGGGAAATGACGATCGATGACATTTCCCATATAAATTTACATATAAAATGACAGCGATCTTCATTTCATAGCCATCGCTGACGCCGTTTTTTCTCGATCATACGGTATAACGACATGATACGTTTATTACCTTATATATCACCTATTCACCATAAATACAATATGACTGAAAAAAATACGGCGTCAACGATTGCTATGAAATGAAGATCATTGTCATTTTGTATGTAAAATTATATGGGAAATGTCATCGATGTGCATTTCCAAGCCAACTGGACGCTGTTTTTTTTTTGATCATACGGTACTTAAAAAATAAGTTTAAAATATCATTTTTTTTTAATTTAAAGATCTGAACGAAGTAACTTTTGTTTTTATACTTTTAAAATATCTGAAATAAATTTTAATAAACTTGGTTGTTCGTATATTTAAATGTCTTCGTTTTAATTATTGCATTTTACATAAAAATATGGACTTAAATTTAGTCCCCTTTTTAATTTCTTGTAATATGTTATTTTTGAAACTGGTATCTATAAGCCCATTTGGAGTTAAATCGTTTATTTTTTTTGTAAGAATTGTCATAGTTATTATTTCATAATAAAATTAAAAAGTGTATAGCTTTAATAGGGTTACGAATATTTTTAAATTAATTCAAATGCCAAGCGTTAAATATCTCGATACATGAAAAAAATGGACTTATACCATTTTTAAAAATAACAGCTCAAATATTCTATTGTTTCTAGATATTGAAAATGTTTTGGCAAGATAAATTTAGACTTCTCTCTATTAAATTAGAGCCTCAATTCCATGAATATTCGAAGGGAATTTAAACTATTACACTATTAAACGTACGGAGAGGAGCAACAGGATGGGCATAGCAGATCGAAACTAACATATTAATATAAGGGGACAGAAAATAAATGTCCGTAAACGTAACCTCGACCACGGCCAAAAATAAATCATTAATTCTCCCGTGCCATGATTAAATCCCGCTTTAGGAAATGCCCGTACTGGGAACCCGAGCAAAGACGTTGAAAGTGAAGCTAATACCTGCGGGATTTGGATATAATTAGACTTTATTACTTTTATTTAAACTTCCCATCGCAAAAAAATGGACTTTACTCTACGAGTGGTTCTAATTGAAAACACTTTATCCACTCAAAATACGAGTTTTTTTTTTGTCAGATTATTATAGCCATCCTTGCATACATCTATATCTATATAGGATGCAGCTTATCACCTCAAATATTCAATGCTTACGTTGAAGTAGCCCTTAGGGAATGGAAGAGGAGATGTCAAGGTATGGGAATACCCATTGGGGACGATACACTATTTACTAGTAGTGGGAACTATCGAATGAATACTATCGAAACATTCGATAGTTGCAATTCATTCGAATAATTCGATAGCTAGTAAGAAAACATTCGTCGAAAACTATTCGAATAAAAATATCGAATAGATGCGTCATCTGCCTTGAAATATATTAATACGGCAGCAAAAACCATTCATTTATAAAATTCATTCATTTGTAAAAATCATTTATTCGTCAGGATCGATTATAATAAATATTTACTCTGAGCTTTGCAGACGATCAGGTCGTGATGGCTCTTACGATCTGGAGTTCATGATTATAGAAGCTTTATCGAGAATATAACAAATGGGGACTTCAAGTTAGTCTAAAAAAAACGGAATATTTAGCTGTCAATTTCAACGCTTGTTTTGAAGTCTTCATTGATGTTAACGTCCAGATTCAACAAGTAGACAAATTTAAATACCTGGGTGCTACTATCAACAACGAGGGTTTGGGTAAAGAAGAAATACAAACCCGAATTCACAAGAGCAAATAAGTTATTGGATGTCTTAATAGCCTCTGGTGTGACCGAAACTTGTCTGCTACAATTAAAAATAGACTTGGACGGACATCGGTGGAGTCAGTTCTTTGTTATGGTTCAGAGCTATGTTCATAACTCTGAATGCAGATACGAAGCGCAAAATCCAAATTGTTGAAATGACTACCTTAGAAGAAGCCCAGGTATATCTAGGATGGAAAAAAAGACAAACATCGAGGTCAGGCGTATCATGAATACATCGGAGGAAACAGTACTAGATCGAATCGAAAAATCCAGCTTAAAGTGGTTTGGACCACATGTTCTGCGTATGCCGAAGAACAGGTGGCCAAAAAAAGTTTTTCAGTGGGCTCCCCAGGGTAGGAAAAAGAGATGCAGGTCTAGAAAATCCTGAAATGGAACGGTTAAGGAAGCAATAGAAGCTCGTAACCTAGAAGCTGATGACGCACTAAATCGAGGCTTTTAACCATGAATTTAACCATAAATAGTAACCATGAATAAATGCACAATTGACACTTTCACAATAAGACAAGAGTTCAACATGTTCACACAAGTTAATCAGAGGTTACCTAAACTTAATCAAATCCTAATAAAACAGAGGTATTACTTACCCATACATACGCTTTTACATGGTCTTACCAGAATACCATCCGGTCCACACTTTGGTACGAAAATGGTGCACAAAAAGAGCGCAGCAAGTTCGTAACAGCGCACGTCAACCACCGCATCGTAGATTTCCAGATCCATTTGGGCATCCCTTTGCCCAAAATGCCCAACATAATTTGGGTAAACCGTATAGTTATATGGCAATTTGTGGTTGATGCAAAAGCTGACGATGACTGGCAAGCAAATACCCGGGGCAGGGTTGTCATTGCTCTTATCTATTATTATCATTGGCGGCGTTGTCACGTTTATTGTCTGGTTGACTATTTTTATTATATTTGATGGGTTCACTGCAACCATATCCAAGGTTAGATACATCCTGTTGTATACAACGCACCGGACAGCCACAAAAGAGGTAAGGATCTTGTTTAGTACGCTAGAGTTTTTTTAAACTCGAGGTGTTGAGTAATCCCGACTTAAGACAGATTTTTCGAGAATTCTGGGTACATAAAATACCATAAAACTTAATTTAATATAGATTCAACAAATTAATGTATATACTCTCTAATTTTGACGTGCATCTATTTAGAATAGAAAATAATTTGATCAGTAAACGGTTTACAACGACCAGTGTTTAAAAGTTTGTACTGAAACATTATTTACGAACTAAATAATATTATTACTACCTTAAACCAAGTTTTAACTTTCCGAGCTTTTAGTAAACTACGTTCGGGTTTATCTATGATAAAAGGAGATAGTAAAATTTGATTTCCTTTACGTTTAGCTTTAACATTATTTATTTGTTAGTAAAATATAGTTTATTATGATACTTACCATGTGTGTTGTCGCGATTTTAATATAATTTTATAAACATACAATAAGAACACAAATAAGCAGCATCAACAAACATCTCTGCCACAATTCGGTGTCAAACAGAAATTCCAAACTGCGTAATATTAACGAATGTGGCGTGTATTAATTATGCGTCTTACTGTAAATAATGACGATGAAATAATAACTACGCACACCTGTAATCAATCCACTTCATAGAAGCAAGCTTTGAAATGAGTACAGGGTGTCGCAGAAATAAGTGCAAGTATTTTAAGGGATGGTAGATCTAGCCAAAAAAACATATTTTCTCTTTACTATTTTTAAAATAATTTAATTATAACCGAGTTATTTAACTTTGAAAATTTAAAAAAATTATGTCATTTTTTTAAACAAAACACCAACAATTACAGTTGAGGGTTGGAACCTTTGGTGTTACACAGCAAAATAAAACACTAAATCACCACAATACACCAAAACACTTTTACTTTTACTCTGGACGCGCGTTTCGCTAAACATGTTAGCATCATCAGCAGATGATTATAAACTAAAGTACAATCTACAAGTTGAGCGTTTATATACTCGCTCAGTGGGCACCGAGTGGGCGTGGCAAAATCTAGCCAACCGAGTCAGAGCCAACTGAGCGTAACAGTTAGATTTTCGCCACTAGAGTAGTAGGAACAAAGAACTTGAAGGAATTGGACCGTTGTCTCTGTTCATACTATCTTTACATTTATTAATTCTGAAGCTAATTGCCTGTGATTTGCATCTAATTGCCTGTGATTTGCGACTTGTTTAATTAATTGTAAATTATTAAGATGTAAAGATAGTAGGAACAGAGACAACGGTCCAATTCCTTCTAGTTCTTTGTTCCTACTACTCTAGTGGCGGAAATCTAACTGTTACGCACAGTGGGCTTTGACTCGGTTGGCTAGATTTTGCCACGCCCACTCGGTGCCCACTGAGCGAGTTTATAAACGCTCAACTTGTAGATTGTACTTTAGTTTATAATCATCTGCTGATGATGCTAACATGGTTAGCGAAACGCGCTTCCAGTGTAAAACTAATAGTGTATTGTGGTGATTTAGTGTTTTATAAAACACCAACAATACAATTGTTTAATGTGTATAATTTTTCAGATTTTTAATTATTTAGAGTTTAATTATTTCAGTTTACTAAACTGTAAAAAGGTATTTAAATTATAGTAGACGTAGAATGATTAAAAAATCAACAGTGAATACAATTAATTTAACTATTTTTTTTGTAGAAATTTAAAAATGTGAACTTGTAACTTATAAACATACAGAATGAGGATAACGTAGGAGGTGGCAACATTGCATTCTCACATATTTCCGGAAACTGAACAAAAGTTTCAATATTTTCCGGAAATTGTCAAGGAAAATATAACATGCAGAATAAACATCACTGGGGTGGAATTATACTACGACTTAAAATACTTGCACTTATTTCCGGGCCACCCTGTATAAACATACGAATTAAGGACTGGCGGTCTAATTATTTTCAAAATCCTTTTCGTTTGTGACTGCCTGTTAACCGAAATGATCTCAATAATTTATTAGAAGATTCTATGTTTTCGAAAATTGAATTATTAAAATGTTTTCACTGTCTCACAAGCTTTTTTGTCAAAGATACTCATGAACGACAGACTTCAATCAGTGAGACAATTTAAAGACTTGTCACAGGAAAATCCAATATTTTTCAGCGAGTAAAGAGATTGAGTGACAATATCTTTCTTTTGGAATCTTTTATTCGTTGCGTGTTCATGTTTAAATCAAAACTCGAAAGAGATTTTAGAAACTTCTAATAAATCATGATCAAAGAAATCCGTTACATTTTTTACCTTTAAAGTAGATAGTTAAGCCCAGTCCAATACCAAAAAGTATGATAATGTTTACTGCCATCTGTATATATTTAAATCTGCAGTAAAATTTGTGTTTATAGCTTTCAGATGGTCTCCTGGCATTTCGTAATATCTGAAACAGCCGTCGAAGTTACTTAATTTGAAATAAATGACCTAAACCATCATCAAAACAAAATTTAACCTTAATGTTTCTAATTGTAAAGTAGTTAAAGAGTGAAACACAACAAAGCTATGAAAAATCAACAGATTTATTTTAGCGTGATTGTAAACTGAACGCGCAAGGCTCACGAAAGGAAAAAATGGAGCAAAGACGACAGACAGCAATTAAAAGATATCTTCTGTAGGAAAACAAAGTCCTGGGATCCTATTTTAGTGTTTACTTCCCTGATGGAATTAATATACATGAACCTCAATTTTCGTTTAGAGATTCATATTCGCAAAGCTCCTACTTTGAATTTTAAAGAAGAAAACAAAATTCATCATTCAAAGGCTATACTTTGAAAAGTTAGCCTATATAGTTACTGAAAAAAAAGCGGAGCGTCGCAAAATATAGGGCCAAAAAATAAAGAAAAATGTATCCCAATATAAAATTACCAATTCATAGCCAGTTCTGTAAAATTGTTTTTAGTTTCTTTGAATGTGGTAGACAATGATTCAGTATTAAAACCAGGGTTGGCATGATTTATATCATGATTTAAATCAAGTGATTTTTTAAATTTTAATCATGTGATTTAAATCAAAAAAATAGTTTTATTGAAACTTTATAATAAATCAAAAAATAACTGTAAAAGTTATAAAAATCTATCCTAGAAAACTATCAAAAATATTTCTATAACAGATAATAAATCGAAAAATAATTGTAAATATTATAAAACTATATAAAAATATCTATTCATCAATTTAATTGTTGAACCGATTTTTGAAGTAATTTCGTGTGAATCCATAAGACCGCTAAACGCAGGAATTTATTTTAAAATTTATTTATAAGTGACAAAACGCTTTTCGAATACATATCATTCGCCGACTAGTGCAGAACTAGGTTCTTCTGATATAGAGACTATATCTTCATTCCCGAAAATCTATAATCGTTGTCAGAAAATATGTTGTTTTATTTTTTTTTTGAAACGTTGGTATGTTTCCAAATTCTTACCGACATTTTGATTTGCAGTAAGTACTTTACACTTTGACATTAGATAATACTATTTTCATTTTCGACTAAAGACTATTTCCGAACAATAGTGTATTGTTTTATTAAGAGTAGAAATTATACTTTTTTTGACGATGCTGTACATTTGAAGGACCATCGTAAAGCTATACCATCGTAAGCTTTTCCGACGTTACAAGGAGGCACAAAAGTACATTTTACTCCGAATAAAACACTATTTTTTAAACATTACAAATAATTTTTTTAATCAATTTCAAACGTTGCAAATAATACAAACAGTAATCGAGAAACGATTTGTACACTCGTTGAATTTGACACCTAATATCAGATTAATAATATATTTTTGCACTTTTGTGCTTAGGCGTAACAGTGCTTTACTTTTATGCCTATAGCCGTTAAAATGACAAAAATTAATACTTTTGAGACGTTTGAAAAAAAAATCCTTTTGATCTGAAGCGAGCGACTTTTTTGCGGAATATATTGGTGACCGATGTGGAAAAATGACACGCCCCGTAGAATTGTTAATTTTATCGGTATCGCTCAGAGTTATTAAGATTTATCCATTTAGGATAGGACTTTAATAGGAAATAAGTCCTAGTCATTTAGAAATCTGATTTAAATATTGTTTTGAATTAAAATAAAAAAAAATCCGATTTAAATCAAAAAAATCTGATTTCTTAAAAAAAAATCATGATTTTTTCCAACCCTGATTAAAACTAAAAGAATTTCGGACTTCCACTGTCTTTATTTATTTGTTGTTTTGAACTGTTATTATTAGCGAAACGTTATGTAAGCAAATTTTTGTACAGAATATTATAGTGAATGGTCATCGGAGTCTAGCCATTTTTCAACAGGTGAAAGATAGATCCAATTTAATAGAACTACTTACTTTGTGATGCACCGACATGTTAGAGCCATTATGAAACCTAACCACCGTCTGAAGACCCACCGGGGTTGAAACGCTTTTTGTTATGCTGTTTACTTCATCCAGACTTCCTTCGTCATCTTTTATATCTTTAATTTTCGTTATACTTCCGTTCTGCATTTTGTGTATGGGTGTCTTAGGTATCAGAGGAGTCTCCATGCTCTTCGTCGTGTAACTAGGAGAAGAGTTTTGGCTGAAACTATCGGTGGATATACCTGAGTCTTGCCGCATCGACATTTTCCCGGGCTGGTTGGGTTTATAAATTCTGTTCGGAGTTATCGGCTTATTACATTCTTGCTTCGTACTGCATTTTTTCGTGTTCTCTAGTTGTGGCAGTCTCACATTATCAAACGGAAAACTGGTCTGGTTCGACTTGATATGCATGTGCGTAAATCGACTGATTTCCGCCTTTCGATGCTGATCTCCGGTGTGTTCTTTCGTCGTTGGCAAGGTCGGTTTTTGACTAGGCAGCAATTGATTGAATGGAGGCGCTCGCGTTTTAGGTGTTGGTGGTAATGGAGGTGGCTGGGACGACTTTCTTTTAATGTGAGCGTTTGGATTTAATGGTGGACTGTGCTTGGGAGCAGACGACATAGGAGGTGTAGATGAAACAGGAGGAGGTATAGTGCGTTTAGGGATGGGAGGTGGACGAAGGGGAATAGGAGGTGGAGATTTAATCTAAAAATAATTATTTCTATTTTTTTAAGTGCGTGGTTTTGGAACTAAAAAGACAAGCACATTCAAAATTTTTGATTTTTTTGTGATTTATGAATTTCTAAAAACTCTTAAGAGATTAACAGGCTTTAAAAATCTTTTTTTTCATAATATTATTGGTTTTGATACACATAATTTAGTATACGATGTTCTTTGATTCAATTTAGGGCATATCTAAAAAGAACAACTCTACACTCAACAACACTCCATTTCAGTGCGATTCTTGACAGCACTACTAATTAGGATTATTTGGATTATAGAATTTATTTGAATTGGATAATCTAAAATTCATCAGCTAAACAGTAAATCATCTTAATAATTTATATATAAATTTTATTAATAAATTAAAATATTGTTTTCTATCTTTTTTTTAATTTTTTACTTATTTGTGATAGCTCAATACTTCTAATCATATATGTTCAGTCTCATATTTCTAGAAAAATCTGATAAAAATATAACTGATATAAAAACTAAACCAGTGTTTTCTCGTGTTGTGTAGACACAATCCGAACTACAAGCTCTTTAAAAGATTTGAGATTGTGAAGTGATTATAAAAGGCAATATAAAACGGGAACTCGCTCGGTAACAAAGAAGTTATATTACTCTCTTTTCCACACTATTGTAACTTTCTCTCTTATTTTTACGCACATCTAAAAAATAACTTCTAACAACGCAAAGAAATAAAATCATTTCGGTGTTTTCTCGTAGCCTGTAGTTGAAGAAAAAAACAGGACAAAAAAGGAAAAGCGTATTCACGGAAAAATATATAACGGAGAAAAACGGAAAGTCAAAACAATGCTTGATAAGTTTCTTCTGGTTATAGGAAATTCAAAGGCGCGTTATATTTATGGCTTGGTTCAGATTGTTCGGGAGAAAGTAAAGATATTAGAGATGAGCAAAAGTGCGATTATCGAATCGTAATTGAAACTGCGATTGCGATTTTAATATTTAAATATTGTACTAAGCATATAATTGCCTGTGTATGTATCTAGAGCTTAACAGTTCAAAAGAGTTAATAATAATCAGTTGTTAAGTTTTTTTAACATTGAGTTCCATTGGTGATGGAGTTTTAAATCCTAATTTATGTCATATACTAACATACGAAATTTCGTTTTTTATCACAAAAAATAAAAAAGTTGTAGGGGTGAACCACTCTTGAAAAACACCTGGTATATTATGATCGTGGCCCTAGAAAATAATGCCTTCTCTATAAATAAATAATATCAGAGAGAAAATTCAATTGCAATTTACCATAAAATGCTTCAATAGACCACAAAATTACATGCGCAACAAAACCGCAAATCGCAACTCCTAAAAATTCAAACTCGCAGATATAAGGTTGTCACGGTCCTAGTTTGCAAAATCGCAAATCGCAACTATAATAATAATAATAATAATAATAATAATAAGCTTTATTCATAACTATATGGAGATACATTATGAAAGGGCGAAAGTGCAGTCTTGCTATTAAATCTAACCAGACTGTTTTTACACTCAACCCAAAAAAAAACAACAAAAAATATATACATATATACATATACACACGCCTTATCAATAAATATCTAAATCAAAATAGTTATTAAATTATTTTCTAACATTGCCAAAATCTGCTAAACAAAAATTATATTTTTTTTCGACATTAATATAATAACATTGCTTAATATTTCTAGTAATATAATTATACTTAATGCAACAATAGAATTTGCTATCAATCCTACCAATATCTAATTAAACAGTTAAACAAGATATATCCATAATAAGGGCTAGATTATTTGCGAGAGATGCTCTTTTAATAATCTTCTGAATACATATAGTGACGTTGCAGATGTTATCGTACGAGGTAATGAGTTAAATATCTTGACTATATTATATGAGAAGGAACGGTTGAAAATTGTTAGTCTATCGGTAGGAGGAGTGAGATTACCTTTAAATCTTAAATTTAGGTTGTGAACATCTTCTCTAAAATATATTTTCTGGTAGAGGTATTTAGGATGCTTAGAGTATATTAATTTATAAAATAATAAGGAGGAATGCATAAAACACCTTGTTTTCATATCAAGCCATCCTACTTCTTTTAGCTTATACGAAACAGGTTGTTGTCTTTTAATTCCCAGCAGAAAAAACGTAAACAATATTTTTGGATTTTTTTGTATCCGTCCCGATTCAAAAGCGGTAAGGCAGGTCCATAAACTACATTGCAATAATTAAACTTTGATAAAACTAGAGTATTACACAACAGTAGTTTGCTTTTTTGGTCTAATATATCTTTTGAGTTGTATAAGATTTTAAGATTAGTTATTGCCTTCCTACTCGTTACATGTGACTGAAATCTGAGATTGTTATCTAATATCAAGCCAAGATTTTTTGCCTCTGATTTAACTGGTATTGTTACATTGTTAATTTTAATGTCGACCATATTAGTAATATCCTTCCTATATTTTGATGAACCAAAAAGCATGGCCACACATTTATTGGGACTTAAGGTCAATGAATGATCATGAGAAATTCTATAAATATTCTTAAGATCATAGTTAATTTTGTCACAACTTTCTTTAACTAAGTGTTTCGGGAAAGAGTAAAATAGTTGAAAATCATCGGCATACATTTGTGACTTACAATAAGTTAGAAATTTAGGAAAAATTGCTGTATAAATATTAAATAATATGGGACCCAAAATTGACCCTTGTGGCACTCCTCGAGTTAGAGTGCGGCATGAGGATGACTGATTTTCCAGTTTAACAAATTGTTTTTCTGTTATTGAGGTACTGTCTAAAAAAAAAAAATCCACAGCTGAACTAGTTAACCCAATATGTTCTAGAATCTTAGTTAATGCTTTGTGATTCAGAGCATCAAAAGCTTTACTATAATCTAGTAATACAAGTAATGTAAATTTGTCTTCATTTATTGATCTAAATATATGATCTGTAACATTTAATAAATCGGTAGTACAGCTATGTCCTTAATAATGGTGGTTGCCTAAATTGAAACTCGCAAATAGAAGAAGTCGCAATCGCAGGTTGTGATTGCGATTCTAAAATCGCTGCGATTGAATCGCAGTTTGCGATTTTTTGCTCATCTCTAAAAGATATAAGTTTATCGTACGTTTTTTTATTATTTCTGGCTGATATATTCCTGAAATAATCCAATTAGCCGTCGATGTTCAAGCAGAAGCTGAAAGCGGAAAAAATCTTCACGGGTAAAAGAGTTAGAGGGCAGTTCCGCAAATAAACGCTGACCGGATAAGGGTGGGGTTTGTAACAACTTCAGTATTTACATTTTGCGGTCCAGATTGTCCTCGACAGTTTGCTACGTCAACAATTATACATTAAGATTAGTCTTACACAGCTTCTAAACTCGTACAACAGCCTTTCACGACGGTTTATTAAACTCCGCAATTTTATTTTCCGTTTCTTAAAACCTTTAAAATCCGTCATGAAAGGGAATCACTTCGTTTTTTCGAGGCTCCCTCGGTATCGCAAAAATAAGAATTAAATACATTCAATCCTTTCATTAACCCTCGGGGTTTTGTACGAATTGATTTTTTTCAGCTAAACCGTTTTCCAAAGGCGTTTTATTTATTTTTCTTTCATAAAAAATGATGAAGTACTGATAAGAAAACAAGATTATGTAGCAAGCCCAAATCTAAAGTAAGTTTTCTTTTTTAAACATCTTAGTATCAGAAAAACGTTAAATAGAAAATAGGCCTTTAAATACAAAGCTTTGGTAAAAACTTCAATTTTTATTTCACCCGGAAGGGGTGAAATAAATATATAAAATTATCTTTCGAAATTTTGGAGAAACGGTAAGGTCTAGAAAAGTTCAAATAAAAGTTGTGGAGCGTGAAATTTTACATAGAAATGATCTCTATACTTTTTTGCTCACTTCAAAATTAACCGAGATAGGGTGGCTAAAAGCTCGGGGATGATAGTAGAAATTAAAAAAAAATATATAAAGTTCCTGAAATTTTATATATGTATTTAACATTTTTATTCAAGTTGTTGGGAAAATTATAGATTTCAATTCATTTTAAAAAAGAGATTTTTTAAATTTGCCCCGAGAAGGGGTGAAAGATATAAATAAAGTGTTTTTTTTTTAAATTTCAGAGAAACGGTAAGAATGACATTGGAAAAAACGTTTCAATAAAAGTTGTCCTCTAGCTTCTGGCCACTCTATCTCGGTTAATTTTGATTTAAGCAAAAAAAGTATAGAGACCATTTTTATGTAAAATCTATTTAAACTTTTATTTGAACTTTTTTTTTTTAGACCTTACCGTTTCTCCGAAATTGCGAAAAAATAATTTTATTTATTTATTTCACCCCTTCTCGAGGGTGATTTTTTTTTCACAATTCGTTTTTAGATCTTTCAAAGTAACCTATATCAAAAATTTTTACCAAAACTTCGTATTTGGAGACCTATTTTCTTGGATTAAAAATAAAAAAAAACTAGAAAGTCCATTTATTTGATTTATTAATTGAAAATAATAGTATGGATTTTCCCTCAGATAATATCATAGAAACATCGGTATTTGCTTAAGCCATTTTTTTTCCAAATCCTTAACAAATCTTACGCACACATCAAATTATGAAAAGCCTCGAGAAAATTCTGCCCTGACAAGGAGAAAACATAAATTTTCTTGGCACAACACGATAATACCCCTGTTTAAGAGGATAATTCTCTATGTTTTTCTGATCATCTTATTAAAGGTTTCGGCTCTAAAGATAAAGGGCCGGGAAGATTTTCTTTTAAATAAATTTCTTTCGTACTAGATTAATGGAAATTTGTATTGTATGCTATTTCCTCAATTGATTTTTGTATCTAAAACCTTAAGATGGTTTTAAAATTTATTTTTAAACTTGAGTGATATTTTGATGCGATTTTTTAGCTATTAGTTATTCCAGTCAAGTAGAAATTGTGTCTGTCTCTAACACATTACTTTAGTCATTAATAATGACCTTTAAATCTGAATCTGTCGCGCTGAATGTGCCATTCAGTGATTAATTGACAATAAATCTTCTAGGGGGAGAGAAAAGAAAGAGAAAGGATTTTTTTCTTTAGTCAATAATAATAATATGAACTTTATTTAACCCTTTAGTCCAAGAAAATAAGCCTTCAAATATGAAGTTTTGGTAAAAATTTGATTTTTTGATATGAGTTAGTTTCAAAGACCTAAAAACGTATTGTGAAATATTTTTTTTAAATTCACCTCCGAGAAGGAGCGAAATATATAAATAAAATTATTTTTTCGAAATTTCGGATAAACGGTAAGGACTAGAAAAAAAGTTCTTGGACTACTTGTTTAGTTAGTAATCGAATTTTGAATGCTACTTGTCTTTTTTTTTTACTAATTCCATTTTTATTGAACGCGACTTGGATAGATATGACTTACGTTAATATTCGCTAATCTCCTATCATCGTTAGCTGTGCACGCGTGCGCAGAATGCCTGCGCGCGTATATGTGGCTTGAGTTGATGGGTGCTAACTTTAAGGACGTACTTGTGGTGTCGTTTTCACTGTTGAAAAGGTCCAGCAGATTGGGCTCGTTGTCCATTAGGTACGAGTCCCATCTAAATCAATAACATTAGCGCTAACATTCGGTGAAAGCTTTTGAAAGGTTGGCAAACAACATTTTTCTAGGCCGATAAAATCAGCCCTTATTTTAAGACGTTTGCTGAGCGTTTTATCTGATATACTTTCGAGTTCCCGAAGGATAACTGTAAATTATATCAAATAGTTTCTCTTGAGTGTAGTAGGAGACCGGGATGCGAAAAATGATCAGTTATTACTCGGAAATTATAAGCCTCTTTATTATAAGTTAAATTGGAGGATTATTTAAATTGATTTTTATGGCACTTTATTTCCAAGTAGTTTTCCTCAAAAAGAAATGGTTCGTGGCTTCTAAGTAGGATTTTGTTCTTTTAATTATATAGTTTGTAGAAAGTTTCAGTATTTTTCACGTAATTAATTAAGCAGACCTTAAAAATCATAGTGTTTTTAGCATAATATCGTTAATTATGACACCCATTTAATCTAAAATTACTTTATTATTCAGTGTGCAATATTTTTTACTTAATTAAAGATATATCTAAAATTAAATTATCTTAATTATAATATAAGATTTTACTTACCTGTGATAATTGTTTGTGCCTTCAATTTGACTGAAACTATTTCTATGTCTATCGACCATTATTGTAAATTTACATTATCCACAGACTCAGAGCATTAAACCTGTTGCACCTGTATTAAATAAATATTTATTTTTCAGTAAAAACCAATGAAATATCGGTAAGTTTTATTCAGTAGCATTAACCAATAATTACATACATTCTAGCCAACGTATGATGCCGCAAAATTACATATTTTATTTAAACTAGTAGAAGTTATAAGTTTACATTCGTTTATAAAATTTAATTTGGCTGGTAATAATTTTCGTACGTCTGTAATGAAATAGCAACAAATATTTCTCGGTTTATTTACAAAATAATTTATATTTACGTACTTGTATAGCAATTTCGAAATAACGAGATAAATAATTTGACAAACCTGGGCTGTTTACTCTAAGCCATAGAGTAAATATATAAATCAAGCAAATTACATGACAAGCTTAACTGTAATTTCCTAAGCGCTTCTAAAATATGCGATGTTTCTCAAGACCTGTGTTCATTTTAAGGTTATTATTAAAAATGTTAATTTAAATCAAACACAGCCAGAGGGCAGGCTAACTTTGGACATGTAATTGATTTGTAAATTCGAGATTATTGAAATTAAATCAAAATTATTAGTTTTATTTTTATCAGAATATGAGTATAAATTACGTCTGTATGTTATTTACAGTTGTTGTAGGCTTAAGTATACCTACTTTAAAATAGATAGAAAATCAAAAGTTTTGATTTAGGTAAATATACTAGGATTAGCAATGTTGATCAAAATAATCAATTTGTTGAAAATTTTAGTTATGTGCACGTGCTGGCCATTAACTATTTTTGCGTTTTACCGTAACCACCGTTATTACGGTGGTTACGGTTTTACCAATTAAATAAAACAAATAAATTCTCAATAATATTTTAAAAATCATTTTTAGAAGAAATTTCGATATATTTTATTCATTAATTTTTATTCAAAATAGGATAACATAAAATTTTCCAATATAGACATTAAAAAACTTGTCATTTATTCTTGTTTTCTATCTTTCTATTTTTCTGTCTGTCGTTATTTGGACGTTGTATATATGTTGTAATTATTTCAGCAATATTAAATGGTTTACTCTTATCTCTAGGAGAATGATTTGTAGATTAAAGCCAAATTGTAACTATAAACTAACTTTATTATTCATTGATTGTAATTTTCTATCATATTTCTGTCGTACAATGTATCATTATCGTTAATAAAACAAACGTTATAGCGATACAAAATTTATTTGGTAGGTGAAAAGAAATAACTTCTTACTTTTTTAAATATACGTTTAGAAATACTTCGAGGCTTGGTGTCGATAAATCTGATGAATTGTGATGAATGATATCCAATACCCGAACTTGAATAGCTTTTTTGTGAACTTTTACTTTTTGGGGGTCAATCTCGCATAATTACTTAATTTTTACCGATATTTAGTGAAATAAGACGAAATAAAACTAATGGTTGTTACAACAAAAAAATTCTGGTGAAGCAAGGAACAGTTCTGCGAATTTAATCTTTATTTGGTTAAGAGTCGTTATATTAGAAAAGTTTCGACACTTGATATATTTTCCGTAACGATGTTTATTTTTCCAACAGGAAAAGTTATGAGCTTAACAAAAAAAATTTACCTTTTCACCGCAACTTGATGGTCGTTTTTTCTTATAATACTCTTGAGCAAATTTATTTTTTCATAAGTACCAGGATTAAAATAAAAATGATCAAGTAGATAAATAAAAGACTTTACCAGATTTTACTATAGATAGACATACATCCAATAGAATTTAAATATGTACATACATACTATTTTATTAAAATATATTCGGATTTAAGAGGTTAGCAACTGTGGCATTCCGAAAAAAAAGTGAAATTCCGAGCGGATTTCAGTTTAAATTCTCTGGAAGAAACACTATTTTGTTCGAGTTTTCTCTTTTGATTTTGGGTTCGACAAGGCATATCCGTAAAATAGGATCGAAGTGATAAAATTGTTTTTCCATAGGAATTCCATTAAATGTCAAAATGTTTGCACTCAATACAAAAAATAATACAGTTTTCTCGACCTATGAAAAAATAAGCGTATTATTACGAAAATTCAATGTTAATATTTTTTAAATGAAGTTTAAAAAAGTTACTCTAATAGAAAGTGCGTCTCATATCTCAATCAGTTATGTTATCAACTCAGTCACTAATAAAATAAATAAATCTTTTACTTTAAACCAATATAAAAATTGTGATATAGAAATATTTTGAAACAAATAAATAGATATATATTGTTTTACTTAAATATGGGAAGATTAAAATCGTTATTTTAATAGAAAATTTGCTTCACATCCCAATCAGTTATGTTAACAACTCAATTACTGTTCTTTTTTATTGTAAAAAAAAATAAATAAATCTTATATTTTAAACATAAAAATTGCGATATAGAAATATTTTGAAAGAAATAAATATATATTGTTTTATTTAAATATAGGATTATATAATATTAAATAGATATTTTAATATGAAGTTCCTCTCATATCCCCGTCAGTTATGTTAATAAATCAATTACTATGCTTTTGATTGTACAAAAATAAATAAATCTTATACTTTAAACCAACTTAAGAATTGTGATATATAAACATTTTCAAACAAATAAATATATATTGTTTTACTCATACTTGAGATGGCAGTAAATCCGTATACGAAGGATAAAAAAAGCAATACTACATCTTGAAGCTAAATACCTCAAAAGGAAACGTTGCTTGGTTCAGAATATGACGTTGGATTTTCTCTAATAAAATAAATAGCATAAAATCGGTTAAAAGAAGCAAAAATATTTTTATTTCTAAAACATAGAGAATTGTTTACATATACTTTAATAGACATTTGAATATTCGTTATTAATATTATTTATTATTTGTGTTTATTAATAACTATATATTTTGTGTGAAAAAAATCTTACGCTTTTAGAGACATTTATATATTATGTCTAAATTTGATGGAGTAAAAGATATTTATATTTAGGGATTATTTTCTTGAGTTTTGACAAGAATAAACATTCTAGCAAAATTCCATGTGAAATTATTTGAGAACAGCCGAGGAATAGATATTACATTTATTTATTCTAGTTTTATATTATGTTTGTTTTATTTAGTTTTTTTTATCCGTGTAAAATTGAGACTATTATTACGTATTGATCATTACGTCTAGAATTTACAACATTATTTCGCTTAAAGTAAATTAAAAGCAATAATGTTATTTAGATTTTTTTTAATATATCCTGATCATATAGTTTCTAATTTAATTTCCTTGGAAAGAAATATTTATTTTAAGTTGTTTGAATGGAAAATACACAGTAACAATTATTTAAAAATAAGATTTCAGTGAAAAACATTAATTAAATTCCTGTTTTCGTAAAAATAAACTTATGACTCAAAAAGTTCGAATTAAAATATTATTGATATGGACCGAAATATCGCGAAGTCAGTCAATTCTTTGAAAAACATACAACATGAAACGAAAATTAAACAGTATTTTGCTTACTTTTCCTTGTATTTATTTTTGTAAATACAAGAGCGCGTTTTGTTATTAAAGCATTTAATTTTGTCGGTAAAATTATTACACAAAATTAAAATATTAAACTTATTTTTTTTTAATTTGATTCTGTGAATTATTGTAACAAATTTAATAAAAATAAAATTAGCTAAAAAGAAATTTAGTGATCAAAACCCCCTTTTTAAGTATTCAAAAAATTAAATGCATTTTTTAGTTGCAATAATTTAAATTAAGAATTAATTTTTTAATAATAATAAAAAAAATAAAAGTGTATTTAAGTAGTTATATAAATATTAAATTAAATAAGTCTAGGCTGAATTATGTTCAAATACTTTTTTTAAACGAGATGGCAACGATGCCACAACAATTTAACGCGGAACAATTCAGTAATAAATCGGTACGATAAAGTTCGCTCACCTGGCCTCCTGCGATGTAGATGCAGTCTCAACCACGACAAAAGCACATGTGCATGTAACTCTACTCGCGACTGACGTGCTTGACAAGCTTGCGCAAAAGCTTAGTTGGCAATGTTGCCGTGTCAGGACGTTTGGAGTAAAAGCTCTAAGGATATACGTGCTATAACTCATTTGGCAAGGGCACATAAATTTTTTGGCGCGAATTTGTAGAGTGGCAGACAAGATATTTTCCGTCTTCTGTCGTCTTTTATCCGAAGAAGAGTTTTTTCGTTAATGTACAGTTAATTTTGTTTAATTTTATGGATAGATAAGGTCAAAAAGCTCTACAAAAAAAATACATATATATTTTATAGTTTAGTTTAAGTATTTTTGAGGGGCCAGGATAAATAGTTTCTGGAACATAATGTGGTGTATAAAAAATCTTTTATACATTTTTTAGAGCCATTTTCTAGGTCTTAAAAACATAGTAAACATAGTGATAAATTGTAAAAATTTCACCATTTTTTCACCACCTTTGAAGGCTTTAGGTACCTTGTCTTTGCGAGAAAATTAATTTTTTGGGTCCTTGTTTTTCAGCAAATTTTGATGAATGTTATAACGTCTCCTACACCTTTTAGTTAGTAAATAACAACACTTAAGAAAATTGGTGACATGACGAAAATAGACAATTTGCATGAGTTTTATGGAAAAAAGTCGAAAAACTTGGCTATTTTCAAAGGCATTAGAAAAATAGTAAACATACTCCTAAAATTTTGAAAATATCAGTATTTGTAGGAAATTTTATGTAGTTTCAGAATATATAAACCGTTTAGAACTTGAATTCTCTGATTTTGCAAGAAAATTGATTTTTTGGACCCTTGTTTTTGAGTGATTTTTGAACTCTCTCATTTTTGGGTATTTTTTCACATTTTCAGAGGTCTTAGAAGAATAGTAAACAATTCTAAAATTATGACTATTTCGGCATTTGTAGGAAATTTTATGTAGATTCAGAATATACACCTTTGAAGGCTTATCTATCTTGGCTTTGTGAGAAAATATTTTTTTTTTGACCCTTATTTTTCAGCTAATTTTGATGAAGGTTAAGACGTCCCCTACATCTATTACTGTTCTCTCATAAGACAAAAATGACCTATATTTTCTTTGTTCTATACCTTTTAGTTAGTAAATATCAACAATTTTAACAAAAATCGGTGACAAGACGAAAATCGACAATTTTCATGACTATATGTATGGAAAAAAAAGTCGAAAAAACTTGGCTATTTTCAAAGTTAAGGCGTTAGAAAAAAGTAGTAAACATACTCCTAAAATATGAAAAATATCAGTATTTGTAGGAAATTTTATGTAGTTTCAGAATATATAAACCTTTTTAGAACTTGAATTTCTGATTTTTGCAAGAAAATTGATTTTTGGACCCTTGTTTTTGAGTGATTTTTGAACTCTCTCATTTTTTGGGTATTTTTTCACATTTTCAGAGGTCTTAGAAGAATAGTAAACAATTCTAAAATTATGACTATTTCGGCATTTGTAGGAAATTTTATGTAGATTCAGAATATACACCTTTGAAGGCTTATCTATCTTGGCTTTGTGAGAAAATATTTTTTTTTTGACCCTTATTTTTCAGCTAATTTTGATGAAGGTTAAGACGTCCCCTACATCTATTACTGTTCTCATAAGACAAAAATGACCTATATTTTCTTGTTCTATACCTTTTAGTTAGTAAATATCAACAATTTTAACAAAATCGGTGACAAGACGAAAATCGACAATTTTCATGACTATATGTATGGAAAAAAAGTCGAAAAACTTGGCTATTTTCAAAGGCGTTAGAAAAATAGTAAACATACTCCTAAAATTATGAAAATATCAGTATTTGTAGGAAATTTTATGTAGTTTCAGAATATATAAACCTTTTAGAACTTGAATTCTCTGATTTTGCAAGAAAATTGATTTTTTGGACCCTTGTTTTTGAGTGATTTTTGAACTCTCTCATTTTTGGGTATTTTTTCACATTTTCAGAGGTCTTAGAAGAATAGTAAACAATTCTAAAATTATGACTATTTCGGCATTTGTAGGAAATTTTATGTAGATTCAGAATATACACCTTTGAAGGCTTACCTGTCTTGGCTTTGTGAGAAAATATTTTTTTTTGACCCTTATTTTTCAGCTAATTTTGATGAAGGTTAAGACGTCCCCTACATCTATTACTGTTCTCATAAGACAAAAATGACCTATATTTTCTTGTTCTATACCTTTTAGTTAGTAAATATCAACAATTTTAACAAAATCGGTGACAAGACGAAAATCGACAATTTTCATGACTATATGTATGGAAAAAAAGTCGAAAAACTTGGCTATTTTCAAAGGCGTTAGAAAAATAGTAAACATACTAATAAAATTATGAAAATATCTGTATTTGTAAGAAATTTTATGTAGTTTAAGAATATATAAACCTTTTAAAACTTGAATTCTCTGATTTTGCAAGAAAATTGATTTTTTGGACCCTTGTTTTTGTGTGATTTTTGATCTCTCTCATTTTTGGCTATTTTTTCACATTTTCATAGGTCTTGGGAGAATAGTAAACATATAATAAAATTATGAATATTTTGGCATTTGTAGGAAATTTTATATATATTCAAAATATTATATACCCCTTTGAAGGCTTTGGTACTTTGGCATTGTGAGAAAATTATTTTTTTCGGCTCTTGTTTTTCAAACTCTTAGAAAAATAGTAAACACGGACATAAAGTTCTGAAAATTTTAGAATCTGTAGTAAATTTTATGTACTTTTAGAAAATATAAACATTAATGGGCTTAAATTTTTATTTTTTTTAGAATATATATTTTTTAAACTTTTAATTATTTAATACCAGTAGACTATTATATTATTGCGAAGGGGTCGATAATAAATTATAATAAACATTGAATTCTTTTTCTCCGAAAAAAAAATACATAAAACTTTCGAGAATTTTCAGGTAAAACGACTTATGTTTCTTGGTAAAATAAATAAAATTCGTGAAATGAGATTACGTGAGAGATTATTACATTTTCTTAGTAGAATACAATAAATATTTTTGCAACTTTTGAAGTAATAAATTTTATTCGAAATTCTCTATAGATTGTATTTAGTTTTATTTAAGATTCTTGTAAGATTAAGGTGAAAGATTAACTTAATTGGGCTCCTTTTCTTGGGACGTTGAAAACCTTTTGTGAATTGGCCCTAAGAATTAATCTTAGAAAGGTTTAGGCCTTTATCATAGCCTATCATTGTGCCGAAAATATTTCGTCATTCTTTCAGCAAACTACAGAAGAAATTGCTTGAAATTTCTGTTAACATTTATATATTCTTAATAATGTTTTTTTTTATATTTCAATTTAAATTTTTAATGTTCAAATAAAATGAAACAGCATTGTTTTAAACGACACAACAACTTTGATAATGGAAATTAAAAAATAAATAAATAGTCTGAAAAATAGTTTTTTAAAACAAAACTCGTTTAAAATTCTCGATTGGTTGAACAGCAATCAGTTTATTTTTGCATAATGGTATTTTAAAATGAAACAAATGAAATGCCGTGCTTGGAAAGAGATGATTTAAATTTGTTGCGTCTGTAATGAATTGATAAAATGTTATTATTAAAATGTTGCACAAAAAACAGTAATTCCTTTTTTAAATGGAAATATACTTCGAACTGATCCTTTGATGTATGTGTGTATCAAAATAGTTAAATTATGATTTAAAATAGCTGCTGTCAAAGAGAAATTCACATATAATAGCAATAAATACCTGATTATGGCTTTGAATTAACATTAAAGACATGATAATGTAGATCACTGGGACTGGAATTTAATGGAAATCTATATTAACCCGAATAATTATATCGATTAGTTGTTCAAATATTTGATTTAAATTAGCCATATTTGCAGAAAATTCTGAATATCCTAAATTGATATAAGCCAAATTTACAATGCAGTATATTTGATTTTTTTTGAAAATATGGCACCTCAATTCACAATATTTATAAGATATTACTTTTTTTATATAAGAAAGTCTCAAAATAAATTTAGTAAAATCTAAAGTAAAGTAAAATCTGTGTAATGTATTTAGGAGCTAACATCAATAGTCCGTGCGACCCGAAAAGAGAAATATTTTCAAGAATTGAGCAAGCGAGAAAAATCTTCGTGAGAATGAAATCATTTTTTACAAGAAGAGACCTCAGTGCGGATTTCAGAACTCGAATGGCCAGATGCTACGTCTTCTCTGTGTTACTCTATGGATGTGAGAGCTGGACACTGGATTCACAGACCGAGAAGAGAATAGAAGCCTTCGAAATGTATATATACGGACGGATGCTGCGAATCTCGTGGGTACAAAGGATCACCAACAATGAAGTACTCCAGCGCATGCAGAAACAAAAAGAGATACTGAACACCATCAAGGAAAGAAAAATGCAATACCTGGGTCATGTGATGAGAGGTGGTAGATACGAAATATTGCGCCTCATAATAGAGGGCAAAGTGCAAGGGAAAAGATCAGTAGGAAGACGCCAGAACTCATGGCTAAAAGATTTGAGGAGATGGTTTGAACGCTCGTCTGCGGAAATCTTCCGGGCTGCAGTTTCCAGAGCCTCAATTGCCATTTGGATCGTCAACCTTCGGCAGGAGAGGGCGTGATAAGAAGAAGACAGTAATGTACAACGAACTAGTAGACAAAAAAGACATTCAGGACAACCAATACATAGCTCAGTACCTCTACTACCAGAAATCAACAGAAGAGTTAAATTTGAATATTATGTATTCATAACAAACATATATGAAAAAAACTCATTTTCGAATATTTCAAATCTTGAATGGCACTTGGAAAAAAAGATGATACGAAATATGCTGGGAATAACCTAGAAAGACTTAAAAAAAAAGACTTCCTTTACATTTACTTTTAAATCTTATTCTAAAGTAATTCTATATTGGGAAAAATATTTGTAAGAAATAAATCTGTAGCGAAATAATGTACTAAAGGAAAAATGAAATTGCTTCAAACCAAAATGACCGAGGAAGCACATTTTTATTACATAAAGACTACACCTAAATTCAATATAAGCTCTGCCTCATTTTATTATTAATATTTATTTATATTTGGTTTGACAGGGCGTAAGAAACGGTGTCATATTGTTCAGAATGTTTTTTAAAATAAGCCAGATTACGCCTTTGATAGCATTAATATACTTAATATTAAGTAGATTATAAAAAATATAGAGTACAATATACTCTTGAATTGTTTTTTTTTATTTTTAGTTAAAAAAATAGAAAATTTCGATTATATGACAACATAGGTGATATACTCAACCGTGTTCCAGGCAGAAATCTTCTCCATTTTATAATGCTCGAAAGAAAACAGTAGAAAAGTTTTCTCGGGTAAGGTCATTAATGAATGAATACACAAATTACAGCTTACAGTGCCCACGAAGAGCTAAGAGACCTAGAAAAAGACCAAACCTGAGATGGGACCATGATATTAGGAAATTAGCAGCGATAACTTGGGCCCTCATAGACAACATTGGACAAATGTGGATATTGTATATTGGACTAAAAAGTGTTACAATGAAACAGAACAACACTTATACTAGAAGTAAACCAAAGCAAATATATGATAAACGATAAAATAGACAACACTGTATTTCTCGTACTTGTAATTTTCCAAATAATTCCAGCTGGAAAATATTTACAATAAAGCGGCTGCTCTCGATGAACCGACAGCACTCTATCAACTGCATCGGTATGCAAGTAAATGCATAGATATATGAACCACATGAGCCATGTACATATTTACCGAACGCATCCAAACCGAGTCAATTCACTCTGGACGCTCCGCTTAATTCGTCAGTGTTGAGCGCAAATATATCCAGTATTTATCCATTTATGATCTTAGAAGTGCCGAAACGTTCACGTTAATTAGATAAACATCAAATTCAAACATTTCCTTATTAGATTAGTTTGGAATAAATACACTGGATCATTTTTTTTTCTTTAAAAAATATTTTTTTTTTGTTTACAATTTTTTATGTTGTCAAAATAGTCGAATTGGCCAAAAGACTGAAAAGGCCTACATTTATCAAAAAATGATTGGCTATTTTTCACACATTTTTAATGGTCCTAGAAACATTGTAAATATAGTCATAAAATTATGAAATTTTCAGCCCTTGTAGGAAGTTTTATATAGATTCAGAATATATACACATTTGGAAGCTTAGGTACCTTGGCTTTGCGAAGAAATTAATTTTTTGAACCCTTGTTTTTCACCTATTTTTGATAAAGGCTACGTCCATTACTGTTCTCGTCAGACTACAGTAGCCTATATTTTCGTATTCTACGCCTTTTGATTATTTTTATATAATTATTATTTATTATATAACAATAGTTTTATAAAAATATATAACAAAAATAAATATATAACAATAGTTTTATAAAAATCGGTGACATGACCAAAATCTCCAATTTTCATGACTATATGTATGGAAAAAAGTCGAAAAAATACCAATTTTTTACTCAATTTTCAAAGGCCTTAGGAACATAGTAAACATAGTCATAAAATCATGAAAATTTCAGGATTTGTAAGAAATTTTATGTAGATTCAAAATATATACATACACCTTTAAAATCATGGATATCTTGGTTTTGTGAAGAAATTCATTTTTTGACCCCTTGTTTTTCAGCTATTTTTGATGAAAGTTAAAATGTTCTCTATGTCCATTACTGTTCTCGTAAGACTACAATTGTCTACATTTTCTTATTCTACACCTTTTAGTTAGTAAATACCGTTTAAACAAAATTCAAAGCAGTTTTAACAAAATCGGAGACATGACGAAAATCGCCAATTGGAAAAAAGTAAAAAGGACCATTTTTGGCTATTTTGTATTTCTTATTCTTAGAAAAATAGTAAACATATTCATAAAATTATGAAAATTTCAGAATCTGTAGAAAATTTTATGTAGATTCAGCAGATATGCATATTAGCCTTTAAATTCTCAGATACCTTAGCTTTGTGAGAAAATTAATTTTTTGAACCGTTGTTTTTCAGCCTGTTTTGATAATATGGCCTATATTCTCATTCATCTCATTCACGGTTTAATTAGTATATAACAGCAGTAAAAAAAATAATTTTAACCTAGATCTTAAATATTGTCATTTTGTAACTTAAGAAGCCGAAAAAGTATCTATTTTTGGCTGTTTTTGACTTGCTTTCAAGGCTTTTAGAAAAATACACAAGACCTGGACATAAAATTATGAAAATATCAGTATGTGTAGCTCACAAAATGCACAAATATATAAACGGTACGTGTTGAGTAAATTAACAAAAAAAAATTGATTACAGTTATAGGTTAACAGAATTGAAGTGATTTTACAGGAAAAATTATATAAACATCGAGTATGATGTTTTTTTTGTAGTTTTATTGGAAAATATTTGAAACTTTTGATTGGATTTTAAATCGTTGATATCTTTGAAACGGTTGATCTGAAGAACTTTGACCTTCAGACGTTTTTGGAGAGCGTGAAATCTTCTCGCGAGGATGTTGCGGATACAAACCATTCCGAAATTATTAAATTTCAGAATTAAAAAAAAATCCGTGTTATTTATGTAAATGGAGGCAAACCTTGTAATAATATTAAGGCTTCTACTAGGCACCAACATTTTTGTTTTTGGAATATAAATGTGCTTTCAACTATTTAACACCATAAGAAAAAAAATATTTTATTTTGAAACACCCTAGTGTGTATAGAATGTAAAATGAGTTTGTCTTTATCCAGTACTCCAGTATTTATCCAATAAAATTGTCATTTGAAAAAAAATAAGAGTTTGTCAGCGACTGTCTTCTGAGTGTAAAATTAACAAAATCGGAAATTTTCCCCTTGCGGTTTTTGAGCGATAGGGGTGTTTTTTTTTAAAACTGTACTACATCAAAATAATTAGACTCAAATTGTACAGAAGAACATTCTCTATAAGTTCGCCTAATGAATTTTTTTTATAACTTTATTATTTCCGGACTTAGCGGCCGTTTCATGAGCCCTTTGGGGTGGTTTTCAAAAAGTTTGTTTTACAGCAAATTGACCCCTATGAAAGTTGTTCATAATAAAAGGACAAGCAACTTTTCCTCATGAATTTTTTTGTAGCTTGATTATTTTTGGAGATAGCGTCCAGTTCATGAACTAATTTTTGTTTAGTTCTACAAATTTACCAACTTAAAGGTGTTTATATTAAAATTACATGCAAACTTCCCTATGATATGTATTTATTTCCCCAAAACGAAACATGGAATTCATCAAGTGAATGAATATTATATTTTTTTTTTTATTTATATCGTCTTCTTTTGTGTGATGGACCTGGCGTTGGCTTCTCAGACTTATTGTTGTTTTTTTTTGTTGCTTCGTATGAAGTAAAGTCGTCGTCGTCAGAAAAAGGTAAAGGTATATGTACTCTTATTTTGAACGAGTTTCCTAGGTTGAATTTGCTGAAAAATGAATAACATTGAAAACTACCCTAATTTGTTCATGAACTGGACGCTATCTCCAAAAATAATCAAGCTACAAAAAAATTCATGAGGAAAAGTTGCTTGTCCTTTTATTATGAACAACTTTCATACGAGTAAATTTGCTGTAAAACAAACTTTTTGAAAACCACCTCATGAAACGGTCTCTAAGTCCGGAAATAATAAACTTATAAAAAAAATCATTAGGCGAACTTATAGAGAATGTTCTTATGGTACAATTTGCGTCTAATTATTTTGTTGTAGTACAGTTTAAAAAAAAACACCCCTATTGCTCAAAAACCGCAAGGGGAAAATTTCCGATTTTGTTAATTTTACACTCGCTGACAGTGGCTGACAAACTCTGAAAAAATCAGCTTGCCCGTAATTTTTTTTTTCATTCTATACGGCGATACAATTTTACTGGATAATATAGTAGTAGTAAGCTGAGGTAGGATATTAATTTTTCTTATCTGTAATACGCCAGATTGAATATTAAAGGCTGGAAGCTCTTCCGATCTGAACGTATGCGTGATTCGTCAGCTGTATCGCACTCAGGTAATACATCTGATTTCGTCATGGCAGGTCTGCGACGTTTTCGGGGGCGGCGGAGCTGTTCTGGGCTCGTTCGAGGATTGGCAAAACGTGTGGAGACGGGCGAGATGTCGTCGAAGGATCTAATCCGGAATGGATGGGCAAAACATTAGATTAAAAATGGGTTGACCGACGTGGCAACCGCGCAAAGCGAGGGGCTGTGCGCCCGGCCGTCCCAGCTGGAGACCGGCAGCTGCCTTTGGCGCTCGATGCAGCAACTTCGCTGGATTTTGCTTCTTGCTTGGCCTTTCTACCTGTTTGAGACGACAAGTTGATGAGACATTGCCCGTCCCGTGGTATACAGGGGCCCCGCACCAACTATCCCACCGTTACTTGCCCGTCCACAACCCAGCAATAAACCCATGCTCGTTGACTTAGTGATGTCCGAAAATATCGACATTAAAAAATATCGATGTATACTCAGATGCAAAAAAACGCAACGGAGAAATTTTTGGTCAAATTTAGTGTTATATTTTTGTTATTTTGGCCCTATTTTCATGATTTTATTAGTAAGCTGTATATAATTATATCAACTTTAATTGAAAAACTAAGTTTCTTACAAACCTCAGTATTTGGCATATTATACACGGTTAATTAAGGGGTTGTTTTTTTAACCGTTTGTAAATTTTCCTAAAATATAATTTTAAGGTGAGAACCCTGATTCCTGAGCATTTTGTTTTTGGATTCACGTCAATACATGCTTTGATTAATTTTTAAGAGCGAAATGAACTGATCAAGATCAATTTGCAATTTTTTTAATTATCATTACTTTTTTATGTAATTTTTTAATATAACGAGATGGTTTTGGTGACTATTGTCGTAACGTCATATTACACCTAATTGGATACTCTAAATACTAAAAAAAAACGTTAAAGACTAAAGATACAGTCCTGGTTTTAATAAACATTAATAACGACAACAGAATCAACCGTGTTAAAGAAAACATCTGTAATACTCAAGTATACAAACAGAAAAAAAAATTGTAAAAAATGCTCTAATACTTTGCATGCTATAACTACCTGTATAGTCCGTTCATACTGTCATTGACGCTGCATATATCATATTGCGTTATGTTTTCCAATTCTTCTTTAAGGACCAATCGAAGTTTATTTAATGAAGATGGTACCGCTTCGCGACCTCCCCTCCTGCCAAGCATTTCCCAAATGTCGAACATGATGGGCAGTTCATAGTAGTATATACAGTACGTCTGTCCGTACTGTAGCTACGGGGTATCCGTGAGAGGGGAAACGATATTCTCTCGATGTTTTTCGTAAAAAATTAGACGACGCGTCCCATCAATAAAAATTCGACAAATTTGCAAGTAGTCAATAAAATGAGTGGGCGCACTGTATTATTGACATTTTAGTAGGTATTTGACACTGATAGTTGATCGAAAATTTTTTATGTAGACCTTATATAAATTATTGCTATTTTCAATTAAAGAGGAAATAATATGAACAAAATAAAGGATAATTCGTCGATTCTAAAAAAAGAAAGAAAAATCACTGTTCCAGTGTTTCCACGGTCAGTGCCAGTAGTAATATCGCAACTACTACTACTAATGCTACGACTGATCCAGTTCATTTCGCTCTTAAAAATTAACGAAAGCATATTCATAGTATTGACGTGATCCTAAAAACAAAATACTCAGGAGATATGGTTTTGACCGTAAATTATATTTTAAGAAAATTTACACACGAAACTATTGCACAGGGTGTTAAGGTAAAAAAACAACCCCTCGATTAACCCTGTATAATATGCCAAATACTAAAGTTTATAAAAAAGTGAGTTTACGAATTAAGGTTGACATAAATAACGCTTAAAATTTAACCAAAAATTTCTCCGTTGCGTTTTTTTTTGCATATGAGTGTATATCGACATGTTTGGGAAAGAAACATACTGTTCTATATATCATGTTTCCTTTTTGACGTTTCAAGTCCAAATCTTTTTTCTCCAAATATCTTCATGGATATCCATGAATATCGATATATATTTTTTAGAAATACATATATTATACACTATAAAAAGAAAATGTAAAAGTACCACGATAATCGTATATCGTATTTAAATACGATACATTTTTTATAAAAATCTATTTAAATATACCTTTTTATATCTATATTTTAAAAAATATGTTGATATAGAATACTCACTATTATTCCAAACAAGCTCTTGTACAGTACGTCTGTTCGTTCTGTAGCTACGGAGTATCCGTGAGAGGGGAAACGATATTCTCTCCATGTTTTTCGTAAAAAATTAGACGACGCGTCCCATCAATAAAAATTCGACAAATTTGCAAGTAGCCAATAAAATGAGTGGGCGGAGCGATTTGCGGTGACGTACTCGTCAAGTCGACGTATAAAATATATTGTTGTTTATTTAAATGTTTTTTGTCCGCATTCCTTTCATAGACACAGATCCAGCAAACGAACTGTACCAGGTTTCCTCTTTGAGATTTCATGTATATCGATATATTTTTTGAAAAAAATACATATATATATATAACTTTTTATATGGATATATAAAGAACTATATTATTGTTATACAAGGCTTACTGTGTTGAAAAGCTCAGAATAAGTAATTTTGAATTGGGTATATGGCACGATCCAGAATTGAAAAAAGTGTTTGCTCTTTGGAATAATTTTTAGAGAATTGCGTTAAATACCAGATCGCTGAAAATTAAATAATTACCTACTTTTTATAATATCTATCTTAATGTTGGCTGAGGAAAACATTAATTTAATTAATATTTTAACTTTTTATTAAGTGTAAAAAATTACTAAAATTTTTTTTTATCAACAATTGAGCGTCCGGATTGCACAACGACCTTAGCGCGTGGCCGCGGGCAGCCCAGTAGGCAAGCGAGACATCGACGCTTTGCTGCGCGCCGATTTAACAAAATAAATAATTTGAAAACTGCCGCCATTTCGTTAATAATTATCGTATCGTGCTGATTTTTGCATAGAAATACTCATGAGTCTTTAGCGCTTCCGACAAGCCTAAATAACTGGATTATTTTTTATATTTTCGATTTGTTTACATTGCCCGAGCATATTATAACTTTGAGATAAAAATCTCCGTTATAAATTTTAAAACTGACAGATATGAATACTATCATTTAATTAGTTATACATTTAGTTACAACATATTCAAAATTTAGATCTATCGGTTGATACTAGCAGTAATAACGAGTATAAATAAAAAATGGTCAGTACAATATGCTCGGGCAATGTAAACAAATCGAAAATATAAAAAATAATCCAGTTATTTAGACTTTTCGGAAGCGCTAAAGACTCATGAGTATTTCTATGCAAAAATCAACACTGTACGATAATTATTAACGAAATGACGGCAGGTTTAAAATTATTTATTTTGTTAGATCGGCGCGTAACAACGCGTCGCTGTCTCGCTTGCCTACTGGGCTGCCCGCGGCGGCGACGCGCTAAGGTCGTTGTGAAATCCGGACGCTCAATTGTATACTTTTCAATATACACATGGTAAAGTCAAGTAAACTGTAATCCAGTCTCTAAACTGAAAATTTTCCTACACCACAAAGTGAGACTTGTTGGATTGCTTTGAACGAATTAATTAAGTTATCTCAATTAAGTGGAATAAGTGTTATTTTAGTTAAAGTTAACAGTACATTGTAGGATGCGTATTTTCACAATTAACTTGTTTGATTCGAGAGTCTGTTAATTTTCACATGTATTATGGAAAAGGAGAAATGTACGAGGCAGGATGGCTGGAAGTTTTGTTTAATTATTTATGTTCTGGTAGCCCATAGACCGTGATTTTCCTAGAGTGGAAAATTGCTTTGATTTATCGATTATTTTAACGCGATGAATCTATCCATCTAAAGTTAAATTACTTTTTTTATTAACATCTGTGTAGATATAGGATGTTATATTGAACTGATCGTAACATTCTGTACACGTTTTAACCCTAATTTAATACTTAATTTCTTTTTACCACGGAAAATAATTTTAACGATCGATAGGAAAATATATCGAGTTATCAACATTACTATTTATTCTTTATATGGTACATATTGTTCCATATCCCACGAAATTCAATAAAACCCTTTAGATAATCTATACTAATATATGTGTATAAAATCCTTAAGTGACTGACATACTGATTAATCACGATCCTGCTCAAACCACTCAACGTAAGAAGCTCAATTTTGGCATACAGGTTGATTCTAGGGTGCAGAGGTTCGATAAGAAGGGATTTTTCGAAATTCCAGTTCCAAGAGGGTGAAACCGCCCCTCAAATATTACAATATTTTTTATTTAAAAACAGTCAAGTTTCCGAAAAACGCTTAAACACTTATATTTTATTTTTGTTTTTTACATATTTTAAGATTTTTTAAAAATGTATACAGGGTGTTTCGAAAAATCTGGTCATTGATTAATCACGATCCTGCTTAAAGAGCTTGACGTAAAAAGCTGATTTTTGGAAAACAGATTGACTTTAGGGTGTAGAGGTTCGATAAGAAGGAACTTTTCGAAACTCGAATTCTAAGGGGATGAAACTATCCCTCAAATATTAAAATATTTTTTATTTAAAACCGGTGAGTTTTTTCGGAAAAACTCTTAAACACGTACATTTTATTTTGTTGTTTTACATATTTTAAGATTTTTTATAAAGTTATACAGGGTGTTTCATAAAATATGACCACTGAGTAATCACGATTCTGCTTAAACTGCTTGACGTTTAAAGCTGATTTTGGCAAACGGATTGACTGTGGGGTGTAGAGGTTCGATAAGGAGGGGTTTCTCGAATCTCAAATTCCAAGAGGGTGAAAACGCCCCTCAAATATTACAATATTTGTTATTTAAAAAACGGTTAGTCTTTCGGGAAAACTCTTGGCCAAGCATAATTTATTTGGTTTTTTTACATATTTTGAAATTTTTTAAAAAATCATACAGGGTATTCCAAAAAGTTGGGTAATTTCTTAACCACGATTCTGCTTGACGTAAAAAGCTTATTTTGGGCAAACGGATTTTTCGAAAGTCAAATTCCAACGAGATGAAACTACCCCTCAAATATTACCAAGTTATATAATAATATCGCCATATTGTTTTTTCTCATGCTGACATAAATGTGAGAAACTTTGATCCAGTTTGTATGTTAATGGAAATTCATGCTTTGCTTTATTATCACCATCACCAAATGATTAATTCGACGCGAACGAAGTCGCTGGTACACGCTAGTTAATTATATAACTATTTACTTTCCAAACATATACAGGGTGTTTTAAAAAACATGTGCCATTCCTCGTAAATAAGATTTATTTGACATATCAACGTAGGTCCGATTCTGCATTGTTTTGTAGCTACAGGTGGGAATGAAATTTTGAGGATAAAAGTGTTACTGTAAGTGCTAAATATTTTAATGCTAAAAAAGTGTCGACAGTTTCACCAGTGACGTGCATATGGGTTATCACTGGAATATTTTTCTAAAAAAAGTGCACCACTGACTTTTTTTCTCTTGTTAGCACAGTTGAGTAGGTCGTTTAATGCTGATCACATCTTGTCTCTCGATATTTTGTTGATTTCCGTCTCCTTGATGAGATAAACACAGTTTTATTAATTTGCTTTAATCCAAGTCTAATAGCAATCTTTAAAATTTTTAATGTCATTAACTAAGCAAAGTGTTAAATAAATACTCATTGATTCCTCATCAAAAAATATGAAAAAAAGTTCCTATAAACATAGGTGCGGAAACGCATCATTTTAAAGTTACAAGGTGTTAAAACTGTTAAAAAATAGGTCTTTTTGTCTTTTTTAATTATCTTAAATACCGAAATCGACAAAGTATGAAGATACAACTTTTAATCGGTATTAAACGGCCTACGCAATATTGTTAACAAGAGAGAAAAAATCAGTAGCGCACATTTTTTTTTAGAAAAATATTCTAGTGATAACCCGGTGAATAACAACTATAAAAAATAAACCTTACTTTTACGTGAGGAATCTCCCCAGGAGAGATCGCACATGTTTTTTTGGCAATGCAAATTGAGTTTGTCTAGTATTTAGTTTTTTTACACCTCATTTGACCATAATTGGTTGAAAAAATTGTGGAGCTCAAGTGGCTCAAGATTCAAAATTAGGTCAAAGACCAATAATACCATACCACAAGCCTGTGAGAGAGAAATTAATTTTTCGAAACGAACTCCACAATAGATGTGCCAAGGATCCCAAATTATTAAATATTCTATTGTATCAGTCAGCTCAATTTAACCGATCTTTCTCATACATTTCGGCGGCATTGTATAATCAGTTGAATGAATGATATACAAAGATAAATCTATTGCTCAATTTAAAACACTTATTAAAACATGTTAAGCGCGGTCCAGACGTGACGGCAAAATGCAAGACGATATTATTATAAAATACAATTTTGGAACCCTTGTTTCTGAAGGATTTTGGGCGAAGTTTAAATCATTATAATTCCCTTATGTTTATATTTCGAATTCGTTACTTGAAACTCCCTGTAGGCTTGGTACATTTCAGTTGATTTCAACAAATTCCGACGGCAGCGCTTCAACGGCGGAAATAAAAAATCATCAGTATGTATTTCAAGCCGCCGCGCGCCGTCATGTTGATCGCGTTAAAATAATATTGAAATCGTGGTTTTGTTATAGTTATTAAGTATTTCAGTTTTTCGCTAGTGCAGTTATTGAGACTATAAACACTCAGGTACGAGATTTGAGTGATGTAACGCTGTTTCGGGCAGTAAAAAATAAGTGAAAAAGAATTAGAACTGGGCGTCGTGTAGTGTTGTGGCTGTCAATGTCTCTCTTTTCTTCTCTTTCTCAGCCTGGTTCCATCCAGTGTTGGATATAGGCCTCTTCTAGGTTTTTCCATGCTTCGCGATCTCTAGCCAATCTTATCCATTGTCTTCCCGCCACTGCCCTGACGTCATCGACCCATCTCTTTTTTGGTCGGCCCACACTTCTTGTTGTTGTGAAATCCTGCTTTCCGGGGATATTTTTTCTCGGTTATTAGGTTCATTTTAACCCAAAAATTTCATAGGTTAGTTTTTTTAGCTCACCCTAGTGTATACCCTGTAGGAGGTAGATGTCCACTCCTCGAAAGATAAACAGTTGTTGTGGGGGGAGGATGGGAAATACCCTGTCCCTTTTAAAACAGGAAGATCCCCATGTATGATTGTTATAACTCAGGAAAAGGAAACACAATAGATTTTTAAGGTCGCGCTGATTAACCCATCCCCTTGGTCTTCCCCTTGGTCACAAAAATTAGAGCTTTGAAAATGTAACATTTATAAAAACATTTGACGTGACTTATAAAAAAAATGGATGGTTTTGCTCTGAAAGAGGCAGAAACAATATAATTCACACACACACACACACACACATTCCAAATCATATATCATTTTATCAGTAACTTCCAGCTATATATAAATACAGTTAAGCTAATGACAAAATCAATATATCCCGCGACTTTGAATCTTATTTTTTATCAGTTTAACATATACTTTATAAATTATGGTTCACCTTTATTGTTTCCATTTTTACGCTTTTATTGTTCCAGATAGCATTAGTTGAAATTAGATAATATGCCTGATAGGTTTTCTTTTAATGATTTTTTTCTGTAATTTCTAATGACACAAATTAACCTTGATGCTTTTGTTAAACTTTAATGTGTATTACTAATAAAATTCCACCTTTAATAATATATTTTTTAGTCAGTTTTTATTTTATAACTAAAACTTTGTTTCAAATATAAAACAAATATATTTCATACAACTCGTTTCATCTAGAATATACTCTATGACTTTATAGAGAGGTAGAACGTATTGCATTTTATTTATTTAATGAAAATATCTCGTGTTTCTTTGATGTGTAACCGGCCACAAGTTAAAATTTTAATTTGTTCTACAGTTGCCACGTCTCACAAAAATTTATCAGGTATTGCTTCATTTTAATCTAATGGGGATACAGAAATAAAATCGAAATATAATAGTTTATTATAAAATATCTTTTATTTATGCATATCTTGGAGGATCTATATACAAGGTTTCAAAAAAATAGCGAACAAATTTGAGTGGACGATTCTACTGATAAGAATAGTATTGCACAAGAGTCTTGAAAAAGTCTTGCAAGACCAAGACTCAGAAAGCAAGATGCAAGAAATTCAAGACAAGACTTCCAAAATTTCAAGACAAGACAAGACTTTAATATGCAAGAAATGTCAAGAGCCTTGCAAGACAAGACAAAACTTTGCCATTCACGAAATCTGCAAGACAAGACTTTGAAAATTTCTTGTCTTGTGCAACACTAGATAAGAAATCAAAAATTCGTTTGAACATATACTCTAAGAAGCTTCCCGAGGAAGTAACATCCTTTGTAGAATGTGATTTTACAGATCTATTGCGTGTCCCCCTTTTTTGAGTTATAACGAGTTATAACTCACCATAGAGTGTCACAGCTTTGACAAAATCCGGTATCTGAGACGGTTTTATAGAGGCTAGTTTTCCATCTTCCAAGTTTATGGTACGAATGATTGTCGTCTCGGCGCACTTGCAGAATCTGCATTCGCCGTTGTTTCTCAGCTTCAATCTACTGAGGTGTTCTTTGAGGAGACAGTATCCTATTAGAAAACTCCGTGACAATCAAATTCTTACTAATTACCTACCAATGTCCTTACATCTCATCATTTATCTCTCTCTATATGTTAATATATGTTTTTTTTTGTAAATAAAACCTCTAACAAAGATGAAATGGTTTTCGAGTGATTTCAATCAAATCAGACAAATAAACAATAAGGTTTTGCCTCTGAAATGAAGCACGTGTAACGTCAAAATACTAGTTTCACTCGCATTCAATTTAGTCTCGGAATTTCCTAGTTGAAATCTCGGCTGAGGTGCACGGCTTTTAAACACAGGTTCGATGAACTACTACACTATTGAAAAGTACAATCAATAGTCCTGGATACCTAGTTGTCATTAAGGAACATTTAATTTTAAAATCCAAGGAAATAAAGTAATAAAGAAATGTGTATTTTAAAAAACGAATTTAAGTATCTTGGAGTAATATTTGATAACCACATGAAATGGAATTATCATATTCAGTTTGTGACTAAAAAGTTAAGATCACTTATTGTAATATTTAAGTTTTTAAAAAGTATAATTCCTATAGAATTACTAAGAAATGTGTATTTTGCTTTAGCTCAGAGCCATTTACAATACGGTATTGTGGCCTGGGGCTCAGCAAGCAAAAATCAATTATCAAGTGTAAATATAGTTCAGAAATGGTTGCTGAAAATAATATACGATAAAAACTATAGATATCCCTCTGATGGCTTATACAAAGAAGCAGCCATTTTTGACGCTAAACAATTATTTTGGTTTAATACATTATCTATAACATTAAGCAATAGAAGTAAAAATAATCTAATCCCACTTTCATACTCACTACGTCGACGCGAATTAACTATTAATGTCCCTCAAATGCATAAAACTATCGGACAAAAAAGTCATTTATATGTAGAACCTAAAATATTTAATGTTTTACCTAAAGAAATTGTTAATTGTCAAAACATTAATATTTTAAAAAAAAGACTAAAAGAATGGATACTTGGTAGAACAATAACCGAAATGCATACATTTATACTCAGCAAAATGTGAAATATTAAAAACCATTCACAATAAATATAATATTTGAAAAAAAAATAATGTAATCTTATATGCCTTAGAAGTACATTATGTTTATTCACTATTTTGTATTCGTTATGTATAAGTCTTGTATATACTTTGTAATTGGATCAGTTTGAATAAACATTATTTATTATTATTATTATATAGATAGTTGAAAGTTTATTTGAATGAAATGGTAAATTTGGGAACTTTTTATTTGAGTAAAAATGTACTTTTTTTTAAACCATTTGCCAACCCTGGTTATCAGCATACTTTGTTATTAAATAATATCGTAGGGACAACAAGGTAGCGTTAAGGGGTTTGGGAAAATACCAGCTGAGAAATTTAGATTTCCAATTCACAAAAGTTCTTGATTAAAATTAATGGCACAAATTAAGAGCACCTCATAAAAGGATTTTAGGCTGAAACGTGATGGTCAGATGAACATTTGTAAATGGCGCTAGCTAAATGATCCGTATTCCGAATTTCGGAAGTATATTATTTATGTAAATACCTACTATACAGGGTGGTCCGAATTGTATTCGAGAATATCCTGTATCTCCGAAACGAGGTATTTTAGGAAGTAAATTTATACGAATATTTTACTTATTTTTATTATTAGAAATCTTTATAAATTCACTATTAATTTTCTAATTTATTTGATTATGTATTCTTTTCAATTATTAGCCTTTTATTAATTCTCCCACAGCTTAAAAATGCAAAAATGTGTTGCTATTCTTAGTTGCGTTAGCCTAAATTAACTTGTGTGATTTTCGCTAACCTTTTTACTATTTCTGCGTTATACAACTGCGACAATGATTTAAAAATGATACTTAAAATACCCCGGCTTCTATTGTACACGATTTTTTCGATTCAGTGTCAAATCGATAGCACGTGCCGGCTTTAACAGGTATGAAACATTTTTTGCATGCGATGCTGGAAAAATGGATATGCAGCAGATTTACCATAGTCGTATAGGTAGTTTACAGCGATTTGTCAATACGAATATAATTATTATATGAATGTTTAGCAGTAAAATGCAAGTAAATAATCAAATAATAATACGGAGACACTATGAATAACTAGTTTGGTCCTTACCTCATACTCCATTTTCTTAGTAACTTTCAGTTATCTTACATCAATAGTTTCTAAGTTGGTAATTTGACTGTTTTGATTAGATACCTTTTTCTTGCATGTTTTTTTTGTTTTGTATCTAATGACAATTTTGTTCCTATTTTGATTAGGCTCAGAATTCCTGTAAAGTGTTCTTCTAGACAAGAAGTAATCACGATCCTGCTCAAACCACTCAACGTAAGAAGCTCAATTTTGGCATACAGGCTGATTCTAGGGTGTAGAGGTTCGATAAGAAGGGATTTTTCGAAATTCCAGTTCCAAGAGGGTGAAACCACCCCTCAAATATTACAATATTTTTTATTTAAAAAACGGTCAAGTTTCCGAAAAAACGCTTAAACACGTTATTTTATTTTGTTTTTTTACATATTTTAAGATTTTTAAAAATGTATACAGGGTGTTTCGAAAAATCTGGTCATTGATTAATCACGATCCTGCTTAAAGCGCTTGACGTAAAAAGCTGATTTTTGGAAAACGGATTGACTTTACTGTGTAGAGATTCGATCAGAAGGGATTTTTTGAAACTCGAATTCTAAGGGGGTGAAACCACCCCTCAAATATTAGAATATTTTTTATTTAAAAACCGGTGAGTTTTTCGGAAAAACTCTTTAACACGTATATTTTATTTTGTTGTTTTACATATTTTAAGATTTTTTAAAAATTTATACAGGGTGTTTCATATAATATGACCATTGAGAAATCACGATTCTGCTTAAACTGCTTGACGTTTAAAGCTGATTTTTGGCAAACGGATTGACTGTGGGGTGTAGAGGTTCGGTAAGGAAGGTTTTCTCGAATCTCAAATTCCAAGAGGATAAAAACGCCCCTCAAATATTACAATATTTGTTATTTAAAAAACGGTTAGTCTTTCGGTTAGTCTTCCAAAACACTTGGACACGCATTATCTATTTTGTTTTTTTACATATTTTGAATTTTTTTAAGAAATCATACAGGGTGTTCGAAAAAGTTGTTGTAAAAATCTTTAATGATTTTTTTACAAATACTTTTTTTTAGTTTTATTCTTTGTTTATTGTATCGATTTCAATTGTAATTACTAATACTAATATAGAATGTTAATTTACCTTTTCAAAAGTCTTTAATTATGCAGATAAATAATAATATAGAATATTATATTGTGATAAAAAATAATTAGACATATAGGTCAACACTAAATCAAGGCCCGCTTCGATATAAAGATCAGAAACCTAATATTTCTCTCATTCTTAGAAATAGATGTCCATATCTTTAGATCATTGGAAAGGGTAAAACGCCAACATTTTTTTAAGTTCATAGCCAACTATGATTTCCATTTAAAAAATTATATTTTTTATTATTTCTGACAAAAAGAGCAAGCATAGAAAAAAACTGACTACGCCACTGGATTGTGCCTAAAAAGTGCCTTAATAACGTTTTTACAGAATTTTATTATTCCGCAAAATAAAAAAGTTATGGGCAATTTTCAGAATGGTAAAAAATTCAAAAGGCCCCGTATCTCAGTTGGCAGAGAAAATATCAACAGGCGGTTTACGCCATTGAACGTTTCTCAGAAATCGAGCCCATGACATCTATGTCGGTTTTGCTCTATCTAGTCAGGAAATATGTTTTCTCTGTTAAAACAGACAAATTTCGACCACCCTGTACAGGGTGGGTCAAATTCGACGCTTTTAAATGGAGATAGACGAAAACTAATATCGGTGTCTGGAGCTCAATTTTCATCAAAAACATGATGGTGAAATCCGCACATCAATATCTGTTACCGTTTCGAAGTTACGGGGTGTTTTTCAAAAATAAGCATTTTTAACAAATAGCTGTAACTTTTTTGCTATGGAAAATTTTGTATTTCTATGAAGACATTTCCAAAGCACCTTTTTACGTAGAATTTAATGGTTTAAGTATAATTTTTTTAAAATTAATAATTTAAGAATTATCAACAGAAAAATTGATTTTTTATTTGGGACACCGTATATATTTTTAATTAACTGAAGAGAATTTAAAATTACATTTTCAAAAATATAGCACACTTGATATTTTGTTATAATCCCCTTCGAAATACAGAATTTTTAAAAGCTCGCCACTTTTAACTAGTAGGCTTTGGGCCCCTTATTGATGATATGCCTTTAATGGAACTCTAAAACATATTTTTCCAGCAAGACGACGCATCGCCTCTGAACGCTGAAGTTATCAGCAAATTTTCGCAGCCAATTTCAAGAATAATTGGATAGCTAACCAAGATCTCACCCGTTGACCGTCGACGCCGCCTGGCCAGTACCCATGGATCTAATCCTATGGATATATTTGCGGAAGAATAAAGGTCCCTTATTCTTCCGTATAATCGAGACAATAATTAAAAATACTTAGCAGTTATGAGAGGGTATCTTTCACCCCCACTGAGTTAATGAATACCGCGAGAAATGTTCAAAAACTACCCCGTCTGCCCATAACAGAAGACGGTCGATATGTCGAACACCTGTAGCAAAAACTCATGTCTTGGTTTGCTACTTATTTTTATTGTTATTAGATATAGTTTAAATGTATTGATGTTGGTTAAATATATTTTAAATTGTTATAAAATTCTGCATCTCCCATAGCAAATATTATTTTCCTTTTGCTCACAGCTAGAATTTTTTTGCATTACAGCCGGTGCCGTTCAAAGCCTACTTATTTAAAGCGGGCGAATTTTTATATACTCTATATCTCGAAGAGGAATCGAGCAAAATATCAACTGTGTTATATTTTAGGAAAGGTAATTTTAAATTATTTTCAATAAAGTAAAAATATACAGGGTGTCCCATATAAAAAATCAAATCTTCTGTTGATAATTCTTAAATTATTAATTTTAAAAAATATACTTTAAACCATTAAATCTTACGTAAAAAAGGTGCTTTGGAAATGTTTTCATAAAAATACAAAATTTTCCATAGCAAAAAAGTTAAGCGATTTGTTAAAAATGCATATTTTTGAAAAACACCCCGTAACTCCGAAACGGTAACAGATATCGATATGCGGTTTTCACCATTTTGTTTTTGACAAAAATTGAGCTCCAGACACCGATATTAGTTTTTGTCTATCTCCTACAGAAAAGGGTGTTTCCATTTAAAAGCGTGGAATTTGACCCACCCTGTACAGGTCATGTGTTTTTGATATATTTTATTAAATTTATACGAGATTCTCCTGTAGAGCTGTCAGTATAAAAGTCATAAAGTTCGGAGGACAAAATGCGTTTTTCGAAAGGCGCTGTCGTTTATGTAACAAATTACGAAGGCTTTAATACCTGTTAGATTATTCGAAAATTAAAAGCTATTGATTTTGCCGACTGGATTTCATTCTTCGGTGTTTTTATTGGCATTTAAACACCATTTAGCCTATAGAGGTATTAAAATATTTTACGAATGCCGAGTATCCTCTCTTTTTTTTTCGTCTGGATAAAATGAAAATTACAAATCAAAGAAACGTGAAGAAATTTGCTGATGTATTTAATAACCCTGGATTTTTCCCTCCCTTTTTGTTTATGGATAATAATTTTCAAACCTCAAATTCTCTTTTTTTATCTCGAATATTTAGGAATGTTTTTAATTCTTATTTGGAAATGAAGTAAGATTTTTTTCTCTCTTTTTCTGTGGTGGTGTGCCTTTTTTTAATTCCACTTTTAATATCAAATTTATTTGGGCAAGTCTACAGTCTCGGCTTATTGTGATTAAGGAATGCTAAAAGAAAACCTACGTTATTTTCAATTAGGAGCCAAGTGAAGGGTTAAAATGAAAAATGAAATCCCGCATTAAAAGGGACATCGACTAAATTACTTTTAATATCAGGGAAGTATATCAGGGCTGGGAAAACAATTATGTTTATTTATTTGATGGTCGTAAAAAGAGAGAAAATACAAGATAATTTTATTGTTGCGATTTGTAATTTCTGACAAACGGATATCTTAGAGAAACAAAAGACATTTCTCAATTCAAGAATTTTCTAAATATTTTATAATTTATCTTTCTTTGGATATTATCCAAATAAATTATATTTTTTGCCCCATATTTTTCTTAAAACATCATCATTTCCTTCATTATGCTTATTCAATCATTTCCAACTGCAGGGTTTTGGGAAAAAACATGCCATAAGCGCCATTTTACTAATTTTGCAGGAGAGCACTGGACAGCTGGTAATCCCACAATTCTCGTGGGTACTATGCTGTAATTTTTGTTGTCCATCTATTATCCTTCCTTGCCAGGTGTCTGCCTATTGCCACTTTAGGGATTTGATTCTGTGGATACCTGGGTACCTATTCTTTTACGGTCTTTTTTGTTGGTTATTCCCACTATATTTCGTTCCATTGAGCGTTGTGCGACCTGCACTTTCCTTATAATGTCCGTTTTAAACTTTGAATAAGAATACTAAGGAAGGAGCATATCAAAAATCTTAGGTACACCGCGATGGGCCTCAAATATGGCCGACTTAAATTCAGGTTTATCAGTGTCGTTCTAATTTTATTTAAAAAATGTAAAACTATGATGTAGGGTAGACGTGGGGTAGACTCAATAATTTGTTGTTTTATTTTACGTTGTGAATAAATGTTGGTAGTTATTAAAATTGTTATAAAAATATATAATTCTAATAAAAATAGATAAGTTATAATAAGTATTTATTAACACAAACACCCGATACGCTACTGATGCAGGTAAGTCAAATTAACGTATCTAAATTCTTTGACATCTAATCTTTGACAAGTAATAAATAAAAGCTAAAATGCAAGAAAAATATATAATTTAGTTAATTTAAGTGAATTTCATAAATGATCGGTTTACTACACGTATGTATATTATATAGTCACTTACTAGCGAAAAGTTGTTCAATTATTTCACTCAATTTTTGCCGAGATCTACCGCACGCTACACAACCAACTATTTTAGAATCTTTTTCGATAAACCGCGATAGTATCACTGTTAATTTAAGTTCTACCACAATTTCCATCTAGATTTACTACCTTTATACAACTATCAGTAGTAGAATAAATAATAAATAACATAAAATAAGCTCCGTAAAGACTGACAAATCCACAAAATTTCAAATCAAATTCAAATGTGTCAAATGAATCGTCAAACAGAACTGTCAAGGATCCCCACCCTAGAGTGCTTTTATGGTGGTTTTTCCGCCCACCATGCATGAATACATGGATAGCATTATGCTCCAAACATTTAATTAAATAGATTCCAAAATGACTTTATTATGATGCCTAATATTTTCATACTAATTTATTGTAATAAAATAGGCCCAGTTCTGTGACACTGGCCCCAAAATTTATGAAATAACTTAATTACTAGCCAGTTGTAGAAACGAGTTGTTTGTGAATTTGTACGTTCGGCATCATTCGGGTGAAAATCGAAACTCCTTCGGCTCGATACGTTTGCGTTTTGTACGTACGTAAAGGCACGTAAAGATACGTATCACGTATCCGTAAACGCAAGTGAATTTCTCACTGCGCAAGCGTACATGTCAAACGATACGTTTACCTCTGCGTCTTTGGCCGTGCTTTAACTGTCTATATTAGCGAATCTTAAGAGATACGTTATGAAACGTTTCTCTCAAACTTACTTTTTAGATGATGCTGTATATATGTATGTATATAAAATACAGTAATATTTTTCCTATTTGTTGGACCATGACGATGTCTTAAATTATTTTACTCATTTTTTCTATGTCAGATCCTTTTATTGTCACAGCTCTCATGGCCTTTTAATTTTATTGTTTCTTAAGACCGAAAGGGCACGGGTAGGCGTCATCTGAGATAAAATCCCAAGAGATTTAGTCCTTTTTACGAAGATTATAAACCGCAAGTATTAAATTGTTTTATTTAGTTAATAACAATTAAATCAGTTATGTTATTCTTCATTAAGACTAACAGTGACAGTCTACAGTATAATATAATCGACAAAGAGCTTAAAAAAGAAACCTTGTACAAGTAAAATAACCATTTGTATATCGAATTATTGTTCGTTTCCAATAATGGTAGATCTGATTTTCCACCAATAAACAAGTAAATCTGGCAGGTACATGTACTAAAGAAAAAATGTTTTTCTGCCTTTTCTGCTTCATAAAAACGGAAATTACATTTTGAAAGGAAACACATCTTTGAATCGTGGAAAATATGTTTCTAAAGAGGCTAGCGAAAAAAAAATTAAATATATTTTAGTACGGAAAATTTTTCCCTGTCAGTTTTTTTTATAGATTTTTTCATATATTTTTGGACTATTATTTAGTATAAATAATTTCTCACCAAACTCTTGCAATATCTTTTATCCTTAATATTTAGAAATTATGTACTTATCATTATCATTCATCAGCTTATTCAACCATTTCCAATTATAGTGTAGATTCCCTCACATATTGAGATACCTACTCTCTTTGTAGTTATCTTTGCTTTATTTTGTGGATGATATCTATTCTCTGGGTCTTTTGTCGTATCCACTTTATTCTTTACGGTCTTTCTTGGTTATTCTTAGCATAATTCGTTCCATTGGGCGTTGTGCGACCTGCAATTCCCTTATAATGTCCGTTTTAAGTGTCCAAGTTTTGCATCCATAGGTCATGACTGGTAGTCCACATCAGTGGCGGATACAGAGGGGGGCCCATGAGGCCTGGTCCCCCCCTAAAAGCTGTAAATTGTGTTAAATATTAGGCTTTTGGGTTAAAAATGGCGCCCTAAAAGGCATATTCTACATTACTTTTTATTTTGGCCCCCCCCTATAAAATAAATTTCTGTATCCGCCCCTGGTACACATTGGTCGAATGTTTTCTTTTTTAGATGAAGTGGCATTCTAGATTTGAGTATGACTTTGCTAAATTCATTTTGAGCAGGGCCGTTCCTGATGAGCGTGCAGTGCGTGCACGCACGTAGGTGCAACATTTTGGAGGCGCAAAATTGAAGTGTCAATCAGTACTTTGTAACAGAAAACCGATACGCTTTCTTGTTAATAAACAATTACTTAAACATACATCATAGGATAAAGTTTGCTTAGCGTCTTTTTTGCTTTCCGCGGCCGCACCGAATAAACAAGTCTAGGGCAATCTGTCGGCAACACATTGATCTCATCTATTTATTTTTCATTTTATTAATTTTATGGAAAGCACTGTTCATTAAAATGTTGTATCCTATGTTATAGGGCTTGTTTCTCTCTACAATTTCCTGTCTCACAATGTACCGTTTGTGACCAGGAAGGGTTCATAGTTTCATAGATGTCGATTTTCGAAAGAAATCAGAACGTGTACATTATTTCGTATATTCTTCATTTTATTGATTTTATGGAAAGCACTGTTCATTAAAATGTTGTATCCTATGTTATAGGGCTTGTTTCTCTCTACAATTTCCTGTCTCACAATGTACCGTTTGTGTCCAGGAAGGGTTCATAGTTTCATAGATGTCGATTTTCGAAAGAAATCAGAACGTGTACATTATTTCGTATATTCTTCATTTTATTGATTTTATAGAAAGCACTGTTCATTAAAATGTTGTGTCCTATGTTATACGGCTTGTTTCTCTCTACAATTTCCTGTCTCACAATGTACCGTTTGTGTCCAGGAAGGGTTCATAGTTTCATAGATGTCGATTTTCGAAAGAAATCAGAACGTGTACATTATTTCGTATATTCTTCATTTTATTGATTTTATAGAAAGCACTGTTCATTAAAATGTTGTATCCTATGTTATAGGGCTTGTTTCTCTCTACAATTTTCTGTTTCACAATATACCGTTTGTGTCGGGGAAGGGATCATAGTTTCATAGTTGTCGATTTTCGAAAGAAATCAGTACATGTATATTATTTCCGATTTTTAGTTTATTGTTTTTATGTATTTCATATAAAATGGGTCAGTTTTTTTCTTTAGGGTACTATTTTTGTTACTAAATATTTTTGTGGTTTTGTTTGTTTTCTTTGTTTAATAAATGTTTTTATACTTTAATTAGAATAGTTTTTTTACATTTCCAATTACATATTGCTCGTTTCTCGCAGAATATAAATTCTTTAAATTTTTGAAATTAAGATTAAAATATATAATTGATTTAATTATAAAAAGAGCGCACCAAAGAATGCTGCATGTAGGCGCCAGATACCCCAGGAACGGGCCTGATTTTGAGACCTATTTTATTGCTGGCTGTATTTAGTTCGTTAATTTGTGTTTGTAGTTCTTCAGGATTATTAGCTATTAGGACTAGCGAATCTTGGTTAAGATGGTTAAGTTAAAAAATAATTATTTAAATTATATATTAATAGAATATATTTTCTTTGTCCGCCACTGGTATTGAACTGATAAAATTAACAATAATTAATTAATAAAATAATGTTTCAAAGAAAAATAAGTAAATTGTTTTTATTACTCTGGAGTTATCCGTATTTTTTTAATAAAAAGAAAAATGTCTCGAAAAAATAAACTAAATATTCTTAGGGGGCCATTTTAAATTGAACGTATTTTATTTTATTAGGATTTTTTTTATTTACGTGGTATATGTTATTTAAAACAATCCCAACAATGCCAAGATTAGAATTTATATGAAGAAGTGCTGAAAACAAAATTAAAAGTCCTCCAGCCGGAGTGGAATTCTTTTCTTGTAACGCTTTTTTTTAATTTATAAAGTTGTGTTTTTAGTAATTAAATGGAAAATAAAAAAATAATCCGAGCTTAAATGTCTAAACTGCTTTTGTGGGTTATTAATAAAGAACGTACAGAATTTTTTACAGGATTATTTAATTTTATTATTTATATAATTTAACAGACACAAAACTACTAGTGTTATTTAGGCACCAGCTGTACAAATTAATGTTACAGAGATAAACTTCATTTGAATGCCAAAAATAGGAAACTTTAAGTGGGACAATGGCTGGGAGTAAATCTGAAATTTCTATGCGAATTCTCTTAATTCCCTAACCCTATTTTGACATTATACATGAATTATGAGATTCCAAACAAAAGTTCATCCTAGATTTCACGTTTTCTGCTTTCGATTGCTACGATTTAAAACTTTATTGATCCAACTGTTACTTATATTTTGTTCCTTTTCTAAAAGTCAGTTCTATTTGACTATAGACATGTATAAATGATAAGACTAAAAATGTACAGGTTGGGTCAAATTCGACGCTTTTAAATGGAAACATCCTTTTCTATAGGAGATAGACGAAAACTAATATCGGTGTCTGGAGCTCAATTTTCATCAAAAACATGATGGTGAAAACCGCACATCAATATCTGTTACCGTTTCGGAGTTACGGGGTGTTTTTCAAAGATGTGCATTTTTAACAAATCGCTGTAACTTTTGCTATGGAAAATTTTGTATTTCTATGAAAACATTTCCAAAGCACCTTTTACGTAGAATTTAATGGTTTAAGTATAATTTTTTAAAATTAATAATTTAAGAGTTATCAACAGAAAAATAGATTTTTATTTGGGACACTCTCTATATTTTAATTAACTGAAAAGAATTTAAAATTACCTTTCCAAAAAATATAGCACACTTGATATTTTGTTATAATCCCCTTCGAAATACAGAATTTTTAAAAGTTCGCCACTTTTAACTAGTAGGCTTTGGACCCCTTATTGATGAAATGCCCTTAATGGAACCCGAAAAACATATTTTTCCAGCAAGACGACGCACCGCCCCTGAACGCTGAAGTTATCAGCAAATTTTTGCAGTCAATTTCAAGAATAATTGAATAGCTAACCAAGATCCCAGCCGTTGGCCGTCGAGGCCGCCTGACTTAGTGCCGATGGATTTAATCCTATGTATATATTTGCGGAAGAATATAGGTTCCTTATTCTTCCGTATAATCTAAAAATGTTCAAAAACTGCCCCGTCTGTCCATAACAGAAGACGGTTGATATGTTGTAAACACCTGTAGCAAAATCTCATGTCTTGGTTTGCTATTTATTTTTATTGTTATTAGATAGTTTAAATGTGTTGATGTTGGTTAAATATATGGTAAATTGTTATAAAATTCTGCATGTCTCATAGCAAATATTATTTTCGTTTTAATTGATGCTCACAGCTAAAATTTTTTTGCATTACAGCCGGTGCCGTTCAAAGCCTACTTATTTAAAGTGGGCGAATTTTTATATACTCTATATCTCGAAGAGGAATCGAGCAAAATATCAAGTGTGTTATATTTTTGGAAAGGTAATTTTAAATTATTTTCAATAAATTAAAAATATACAGGGTGTCCCATGTAAACAACCAAATTTTCTGTTGATAAATCTTAAATTATTAATTTTAAAAAAATTATACTTAAACCATTAAATTCTACGTAAAACGGTGCTTTGGAAATGTTTTCATAAAAATACAAAATTTTCCATGGCAAAAAAGTTACAGCGATTTGTTAAAAATGCATATTTTTGAAAAACACCCCGTAACTCCGAAACGGTACCAGATATCGATATGCGGTTTTCACCATCATGTTTTTGACAAAAATTGAGCTCCAGACACCGATATTAGTTTTTGCCTATCTCCTATAGAAAAGGGTGTTTCCGTTTAAAAGCGTCGAATTTGACCCACCCTGTACATCTATTTGTATAGTTTCTCTATAAAAGAAAAACGGCATTCAAATGACATCAAAATAAGCAAAATAAAACACTAAATCAACACAATACACCAAAACACTTTTACTTTTACACTGGACGCGTATTGTGGTGATTTAGTGTTTCATTTTGCTGTTGTAACACCAAAGGTTCCAATCGCCAACTGTAATCTTCAAATGACATGTCAATCTCTTTTGCAAAGAATATTTGATGGCTTATTATGACAATTTTTAATAAATTATATATAGTTGCCCACAAAACTTGTTATCTCTTTAATAAGATTATATTTTTCTAGCTAAGGCTCTAATTTCACTTTGTATTGAGTTAGGACTTTAAAAGGGCTTTTAGTGAAAGCTTTATGAAACCTAGAAAAGTAAAAAAGATGGCGAGTAGACGTGTTTTGCATAGTAATTCTTGTTATTTTGCTAAATTACAATTTTCCTCTTTCAAACTGATGGAGCAACCACAAAATTAGCTTTTTTAGTTTTACAAAGGCAAAAAGGCTAACTATCTATGATGTAAAAAATGAGCCATTTTTCAAAACTTTTATTCTTGTTTCTTTAGTTATATTTAAATACAAAAGTATTACTTCTATAAAAGGCATTTGGTGGTAACGAAGCTATTGCAAAAGTAAAAATATACCAAAAGTACCCCTAAAAAAGTCAGTATACAAAAAAGTGTGTCTCATGTTTAACCCACAAAAAGTCAAAAATAAGATATGTTGAGTTAAATATGAGGCAGTCACAAAACAAACATCTCAGCAGAACATTATTTATCTCAGTAACTACTGATGTCACCCGATGAAAAGTTTGGGAGTCAGTTTAAAAAATTTTGAACCTCAAAATGAAACACTGGATTTGTAATCTCAGTTTTTCCATGAATCATCACACACAGACTAAACAAATTATGAGAGGATGATCTGTTAATCATTATTTTTAAAACCACTTTACCCTAATGAAAAGAAGTCTTGTTTAATTTTATTTTAATTTTATTTTGTTACATACCATAGATTTTTCACACAAATAATATATTTTTCCTCATCCTAAACAAATAAAATACTGTTTGCCAATGTCAATTCGCTTTCGGACAGAGCTCAAATAGAGATCGAGAATTAAATTTTAATCGAAACTTTGAAAAGTAAAACAGAAGCAGACGAAGTAAAAAATGAAAGGAAGTTTTAAACCCTCCTGGTTTTGTAAACTTGGTTTAAACTTTCTATGTAAATAACGTTGGATATGATTTTGAACTTTTTAGTTCGGTAGTTTTTTAACAATGTAAAAATCTGGCAATATCATGAAATCAAAGAACCCATCCATTTGTTTAGATGTAAAAAGAACCCGTGTAAGGCATCTTTTTCTAAATCTGCTTGGTAGAATATTGAAATTATTGAATTATCAGATGGCTTCATGTGTTCAAGACACACTAAAAGCTACACAAAAAAATCCCACTTCTGAGTAAGGAATCTCTCAAATATAGATTACAGGACCTCTAACACGTAAAAAAGAACCATTGTTTTGACTTTCAAGCGTTTAGGTTTAGCTTAACGATAGATAGATAAAAAAGTGTGACATTTTTGAAAGGTCTATCTAAGCTGTCAAGCTATAAAATCCACGGTTATATAAGTCTTCGCATAAGTTTTAATATAAATTTCGTAGCTTGTCTCGGCGTAGTTCAGATTCTTATCTTGCCAATTCACTCCACTTCTATTCAAAGTTAATGAATGTAGAAACAGATTATTCAGATCATTTTAGGCGAGACAGCCCTTTAATGCCAATTTGGAAATTTCTAGAAATAAAAAAGAAATTCTAAAAAAATTTCTGAAATTTAAAAATGAATTAGAAAATTACTTAACATCTTCATTAATTTTTAGCACGTTATGATAAGACAAAAATGTTACAAAAACCTTACTGAACAAATATTTTATCTAATAATACACTCACCGGCACGAAAAACGGGCACCTTAAAGCTTTGATGTATTTTAAAATTTAATATATATATTTTGTTCTACTGGGCCGATTTTGATGATTTTTGAGCAATTTGTAGCTAAATTATTTGAATTTTTAGTTTCTCTTTTTAAATTAAAAAAAAAGTTTTCATCTGTCAATTATACGAGGTAAAACACGATGCTGATATTTTGGTAAAACTTTGAAACACCCTGTGGAACATGTAAACAAAGCTAGGAATTGAAAAATCATTTTATCATCTGGGTACGTCTTCTCTCGATACTTTGATTAATTTATTAAAAAAATTACGATTAACAATTATTATTTTTCTTGTTTCCTATTCTTATTTTATTTAGGCTTGCCATAGGTTAATCCCGTTTTTTGTCTCTGCTAATTTCCCGAAAAACTATTTTTTCTTTGTTTCTACATAAAGTAAATCGATTTCTAGGATGAAGTAGAAAACAGCAAACAAGGTGATTAATAAGAGTGGCGTTTTTGTTTATTTTCCTTGGAAAGACGTTCTTTCTAGATGATCGTGACGAAGAAGTTTAAAGATGGTCAGTAGCGCACGCATTTCTTTCTACAAACAAAAAAAAACAGAAAAAAAAATTATAACTAACCAAAATCTTTATAGTGACACTATAATATTTAGTGTAAACATCAGCATAGATTTGTCATCTCAGGAGATTTTATTCTCTCTTATAGATACTTCCAAAATTATACTCGTATTTTTTGTCAACAAAAAACGTATCTGGTCTCTATCAATGTAGACGTCATTATACGTCCGTTGGCTATCGAAAGTTCGTCTCCTGGAACTCGAGACAAAATTCAATTTTCGGTACTTCCGTTGCATACGAATCATAGTCAGACTCTCTCTTATTCTAGACCACGACAAGTCTAAAACTTTCAAATAATATGAATCGCAAATATTCTTGTCCAGAATCATTTTGTTTTTAATCCTATTAAATTTTCGGATTCTTTTCAAGCGATTTCTTTTAATTACGTTGATTTATTTGAGGTCCAAACATTTTCATAGAGGATATTCTGTTTTTAATATAATTATTTGCGACATCTTTCAACATAAAAGTCAGGTACATAGCAAATTTAACACTTCCTGTAAAAATACAACCATTATTGATAAGTTTTAAACTCGGGGAGAATATAGCATTTTTTGGAAATCGATATTTTGATATTTCCATTCTTTCCGAAAAGAGGGCGCTGTTTGTCTCAGTTTAGTACAGTGCAGTTTAGCAATGAAAGTTTCCTATTTAGAAGATAACAATAAAATTACCACTTCAAAAAAACACTCAATGCCGAGGAATAAATTTATTCACTAAAAGTAATAAGTGACAACTGACTAATGTTAGAATAAATAACAAAAAAAGGAACACACAAAAAAATCACTCCTGGAGTTTTTCCTGAAATTTATGAAATAGTACATAATGAATTGAATCTTACAGAAATACACCGGCTTTTCCATTAATCATATTCATAAATTTCACGTTTACATAATCTCCATTTTATTTTAAATAGTGTTAGCAATCTCATGAGCACATATTTTAAACAAACTAATAATTAAAGCGGTAGTACTTCCTATAAGGAATTTTAAATTAAAATTGTAACTATAACTAAGTAAGGACGCCTAAATATTTTAGAAAAAAACGAAACTACAAACATTTTATAAAAGGAAAGTTGAAAATATTCACAGAAAAATGAGACAATAAGATCATTAAGTGACAACTAACTGTCTGCTTGATTTCGTGATTAGTACAGGTTCAAGCTGGTCCAAGAATATTGGTTGGGGGTTCACTAAAAATAATTATAAACATGTATGGCCAGCGATATATAATTTTAGATGTTACTTACTTTAGAAGATTCATTTTTCTCAAGATCTGTAAGCACTGTTGAGGGTGGAGAGCCATTACTAACATCAGTTTTACTTGAAGAACATTTTAAGTCCGTTGATACTTGAGATACTGGTTTGTTAAGTTCAGAATTTGTGTTGGAACTTGAACTGGAGGAAGCTATAGGGAAGAAAATTTATTATGCAGGTTTAATAAGATTAATAAAAACTCACTTATTTCTTCTTTGGCATCTATGACTGTGTCAGAATTTAAGTCTATACTGGAAACATTATTTTCCAAATTGGCAATATTCTCACCACCTTTCTTCTAAAAAAGATAAAAATATACATATTTAAATATAGTTTTTAAAATATGATATGGACATACTTCAATCTTATTAATTTCTTGTACACGTTTTGAGCTGTCTTGCATCTTTTTCGGCTCATCAGTATTTTGTTCTGTTTTTTCGCCATCTTGAGTTTGAGATATTGGCACTAACGGTTCTATGTTATTATCTTTAAGCTGTTTTAAATATGTGGTTCTTTCTTCTTGAAGTTGCCTGCACAACTTTTGAAGAGTAGTCAGTTTTTTTTCCAGTGAAGTTTGTTCATTGGCCAGCGACATGTGTTGTTCAGAAAGAACAATTAACGAGTTCACGCTGGATTGCCAACGTTTTTGTAAGTCATTGCGCTCGGATTCTAACAAGTGAAGTTGTTTACTCATTTTCGACATTTCCTGTTTGAATGTATCAAATACCTGAGGGAAATGAGTAATATTTGTTAATAAAATTAAACAATTCTGGATGAAATAATTACCTTATTGCTTTTGGTCATGGTTGTTTCAAAATTAGAGTATTCACTCTTATACAAATCAACTTGAGCTTCCAGACTGCGGTTTTTTTCTTGAAGCAGGACAATTTCCCTTTCATACTGCTCCAGTTGTACTTCCAGAGCCTTTCTTTGAGCCAGAAATGTTTGACGCTCAGCCTCGTGTTCTATTTCGACTTTTTTCGCTTGTGTTTCAGCCAGTTTCTTTTGTAATTCTAATTGTTTGGTGACAGTCTCTAGATGGTTCTCTCTTTGCTGGTATTGCTTGTAGAGCTCTGTTAATTTGTCTGTCATACTTTGGTTTTCCTCCTTGAATTTATTTGATTTGTCTTTGCTTTCTGTGATCAGATTGGTCAAGGCGGTCAAGCGTTCAGTAAAGGTGTTTGCGACTTCCCTACGACGATCTTCTTCTTCCTTTATTCGTGCCACATTTTCTTCCTACTTTTACAAAAGACATTTCGAAAAAAAGAAATATTTGTTTATTTAGTATTTGGAAGCCTTTCCAAATAAAAAGTCACGAAAATTCTTCTGCGGAAATGCATAATTTTCAGTTTTTCAACTTTAGAATAGTTGAAAACACGTTGGAAGTGTACCATTTCTATTTATTGACAAAATATTGTAAAATATAGCAAGATTTGAAAGCACTCGAAACAGGCGCGTTTTGACTGCTTTGGTTCGGTTTTTTTTTCGATTTTTCTCGATACGGTATTGTTGTCTAAATTACATTACACTATCTATTAGGTTCATACCTACACAAGAAAAATGTCTAGAATGTAAACAGGAACATGTTTTCATGTAACTGATTTCAGTTATTCTAAAGTCGGAAAAAAGAGAATGATGCATTGCCGCAGAGAAATTTTTATGATTTTGTGTTTGGGGAGGCTTCTATGCTAAAACAAGTTCACCCAAGAAAAATAAGTACATACCTTAATTAGCTTGTTCTGTTTTTGGAGTTCCCTACAAAGGTTCTCTAGCTGGCCCTTTGCCAAAGTCAGTTTCGTCAGTTCCGTATGGTCTTTGTTCCTGTCTTTTTGGGCCAGCTGCAATTGTTTTTCGCGTTCTTGCAAACTAACGAACATTTCCCTGGCTTCGTGGTACAGTTCAACGTATCGTTCCGATATGAAATTCAGCTTTTCCTCGGTATTCATTGCCTCGGTAGTTTTTCTGATATTTTCAATTGAATTTGGATCTCTGCGACGATATTTGTCATGTTTTCTTTTCTTGTTTATTAAGGTCGTTGAATCGGCCATTTCAATCTAAACAAAAATAAATAAGACCTTTATTAAAACACCAAAAAAACATAATCGTTACCGAAAAAAATCTATTTAAATCAGGAGAAAAATAAAAATACTATATATATTAAACAAGTAGATTTAAGTAGCAGTATTATTTTTGTTGTGTGACATGACTTAACCAACAAATAACCATAAAAATCTTAAGAAGTGTCTAATAACAAGTTAAAGGGACTTAAATATATGATAGCATAATGAAAGAAATAATTCTAAATAGCATACCACCGAAATTAAGCACTGTACTCAAAAGTATATGCAGTATTTAAATGAAATTTACTCTTGTATCTATGTAGCTGTTTATTTTTAGCAGTTTTTAGTAAAAATGGCGACCTAACGCTAACTCCTGCCCTGCCCACCTAAGCCATGCTACGGCCATGCTTTCCTACTTAACGCTGTTGCCAGCTCTTATCTTTTCACGTTATTATATTACTAAGATCAGAAGACAGAAGAGATATCGAACAAACTAAAGGCTTTTAAAATAAAATATCTTATTTCTATTGATTAGATATTAATGTTACTTATTAAATATCATAAAGAAGTACGATATTTTGTCCCTTTTGGTGAAAGTTATGTTTAAATAAGTCTGACAACGTCCCGGCTCCGCACTTAAAATATATAGAATACTGTAAGTTGTGAAAGGGGCGTTAAACGAGTATGCCTATAGATGGAGAAGGTTGTAAATAATATTTTTTATCCATGTTGCTAAAGAAATTCTGATTTTTACTACAAATTTTAAGTATTATATTTTATTGATACAAATTTACTGTTAAAACACGTTTCGGGTTGATCACAATATTGATGCATTAGGTTACCGGTTTATTACTATAAAAACTTACCTATAATTGCTCTGGCAAAATGATTAAATTATATTCTCTCCAATACTAAAAAATACTTTTTACAATATTTCTTTTTGTTCAGGCCTTGCATAAAGAGTTAAAACTATAGAAATGTGCATTTATATTTAGATCTTTTTTAACTAGTGCTAAGATTAGAAATGTCACCTAGAGAATGTAGCACAACATTTCAAAATTTGGCGGGGAAATTTAAATTTTCTTCGGCTTGTTTATTATGTTTTAAGTTTTTATATTAATATTCATTCAGGTGTAGTAATGATGCGCGTTATAGAATTAAAAATTGTAGATTAAATCATTTTCTGCGTCATTTTTGAAGAAAAACCGCAACATAGTAATGTTGTTTACTACTATCGAAGTGTTGTGAACATACATTTAATATGGTTATATGTATATGTATATTCGACAAATTGTATAAAATATTATTTTTACCCTTATTCTACGGCTATGCCTAAAGAATTTAAGGTACGAAAAATACCATCAACATTATTATTCTTCTCAGAAAGATGGGTGATGCAAATAAACAGAATTAGAGATTAATTATCAATGAAATATGTTACTTTTATAATAGTCCTAGGCATCATATACATTACTCTATTTATTGATGACCCCGGGCTGTACAAGGTGTGCTGCTAGTAATAGTAACATATTTTTTTTTGTTTTTTTCCATACACATAATCTTGAAAATTGGCAGTTTTTGTTATGTCACCGATTTTGTTAAAACTTCTGTCATTTAGGAATTGAAAGGAGTAGAATAAGAAAATATAGGTCATTGTAGTCTTACGAGAACAGTAATGGATGTAGGAGACGTTTTAATCATCATCAAAAATAGCTTCAAAAAATTGATTTTCTCACAAAACAAAGATATCTACGCCTTTAAACATATATTTTGAATCTACATAAAATCTCCTACAAATACTGTTATTTTCATAATTTTAATACTGTTTACTATCTTAGCATACAGTCATTTTCTTAGCATACAGTCAGTTAGCGATTTTATTCATGTCTCCGATTTTGTTAATACTGCTGTTATTTACTAACTAAAAGGTGTAGAATAAGAAAATGTAGGCAATTGTAGTCCTACGAGAACAGTAATGGGCTTAGGGAACCTTTTAACCTTCATGAAAAATAGCTGAAAACAAGGTTCTAAAAAATTAATTTTCTCACAAAGCCAAGGTACCTAACTATCTAAGCATTTCGTCCAAATATCTTTGAAAACTATTTTTCATTTAATATATAACACCCGTGTAAACAATAGAATACATAATATTTGAAAATAGGTACAGAAGTTTGATGTAGGCCATCTAATTTAACAAATTACTGAATAAGGCTTAACCAAATCATTTGAAGATCTATACTAGTAGTTTTTATTACTCAGTAATAGTAATCGTCGAATAGCTTATGTGGTGCTTGCCTTAAATGCTGATAATAATATTTTAGATGCCACCGCATTTGGAATACTTTTTGCCACACAGGATATGTGTTTATATTTTAATTATAAGGTGTACAAACTATATTTTGTATCATCAAAATTTGTTATTTAAATGTACTATCTTTTTTTTGATATTCAATAATTATTTTTTTATTGATAGTTACTAATATTATTAAAATAACATGGTTGGCATGATTTAAATCAAGTGTTTCTCTTTATTTTATTCATATGATTTAAGTAGAAAAAATCACTTGATTTAAATCACGAATTAGTAATCACCAATAGAGTAAATCAGGAATAATATAAAAAGTAATACCTTGGAAGTAATTACAGTGGTGGCCAAAAGTATGGAAACTTTTTACTTTTTAAAATATCACAGAAAATATTGCTATGCTTAAACTCTCAGGAATATAAATGAACAGCTTATCAGCAAATAAAAGTATTCCAAAAATTACACAGCGAAAAAAATCTGTTTCGCAGTTTTTGTAGGAGAACAATAGATTTCTTGTAGCCAAAAGTATGGAAACCATAAATAAATACATTAAAATTATTTAGTTTAAGCTGATAAACGGTACGATTTGCTTCAGATAAATATAAACATCATGCTCAAGTCTAAATATTTCTCTACGGATTTAAAAAATAAAATAGTTGAATTATACAAGAGCGGTTATAAACAAATTCAAATAAGTAAAAATTTAAACATTTTAAAAGGCACCGTTTCGAAAATAATTCGTAAATTTAATAAAACAGGGAACGTTTCAACAGCTTTTAAGTCAGGAAGACCAAGAAAGTTGTGCAACAGGACAATGAAAGTAATGAAGAGAATATCAATGGGAGATCCAAGAAAAACATCCCCAGACATTTCTCGAGAAATGGGTGAAAGGGGAATATCGGTGTCTGCACGCACGGTGAGAAGAAGGTTGGATGGACATGGGACTTTTTGGAAGAGTTGCGGTGAAGAAACCACTAATATCAAAGAAAAATAGGATGGCCCGCTTTAAATTTACTCAAGATCATCTCACCTGGTCTTATCAGAAATGGAATACTGTACTGTTTAGCGACGAAAGCAAGTTTCAACTGTTTGGTAGTGACGGGAGACGTTATGTCCGAAGACCAAAAGGTACACGGTACAGCCATAAAAGTACCAGATGCCCACAGTAAAACATGGGGGTGGGAGTATAATGGTATGGGGGTGTTTTTCTCGCTCAGGTGTTGGTCCTGTTAAATTGATGGGATAATGGACCGTTTTTTGTACAAAGACATATTGGAGAATAATATGCTGCCTCATGCTGATGAAGAAATGCCACTCAGATGGTTGTTCCAGCAAGACAATGATCCCAAGCACAAATCTCGGTTTGTTCAAAATTGGTTAAATGAACATAATGTTCCACTAATGGATTAGCCCTCACAGTCTCCGGATCTTAACCCCATAGAAAATTTATGGGACCATTTGGATAGCAAAATTCGAAGCCATTCTATTGAGAATGGGCGGCCATTTCCAGTAAAGATTGTACGAGATTGATCGATTCGATGCCACGAAGATGTAGAGAAGTAATTAATTCAAAGGGATATTCCACTAAATATTAGTAATTTTTATATTATCTTGAATTTTAATAAACATTCTTCTTAAGTTTCCATACTTTTGGCCAAGAAAATATTCATAATTTTTTATATATTTTTTGATAGCTGTAATTTTTTATTTAAATGTATTAGGTTTCGTAGGAAATTATTTGTAGGTCACGATTATATAAGTCGTTTTATTTCATATTTTAATTTCTCAGCATAAATGACAAATTAAAAAAGTTTCCATACTTTTGGCCACCACTGTATATATCGAGCAACAATTTGTACCCTCGTTGAATTGGACACTCAATATATCAGTTTAATATCGTCCCATTGCTGCCAAAAGTCACTAACTAACATTTTTCCGAACAACCAAATTCAATCACTAACTGTGTTTTGAATCGGAGAATCGATTGCAAATGTCATTAACTACGATTTCTGGCTATTTGTGTTTTATTTTAATACCGAATAGTTACTAACTATAACATCTTTATGCAATGCAATTCATCTTTACACGCATTTTTCTCGGAAGTAATCAAAAGTAAGTTAGTGACTTTTGGCAGCAATGGGACGATATTATGTTTTTGTACTTTTGTGCTTAGGCCTAAAATTGCTTTACTGTTATCACAACTGTTATGCCAAGGCGTTAAAATGACAAAAACTTATATTTTTTTGATGTTTGAAAAAAACCTTTTGATTTGAAGCGAGTGACTCTTTTGGCACGAGCCGTAGAATTGTTAATGTTATCGTTATGGGACAGAGTTATGAAGATTTAGCCATTTAGGATAGGACTTTAATTAGAAATAAGTCCTAATTATTTGGATATCCGATTTAAATTTATGTTTTCTATTAAAATAAAATAAAAATCTGATTTTTTTTTAATTCATAATTTTTGCCAACCCTGTAAAATAAGATTGGCATGTCTGTCAGTGATCAGTTTGATATCTAGAATGTTAAATACTGTCTGTCAGCATTTTTCCTCTCCTAGATAATAAGCGTATTGCGAAGCTTGTCACATCCTGTAGGCGCTGCTAAAACAAGTGGCTCGTTAATTTGCAAAGAGCGCCATGATATGGCTGTAGATTTTTGAGCGCTTTGTATAATCGGCGAATATTTCGCTTTATTTATTGGCTGGTCGCGTTCACGTGTCTATTAAAAACACTTGAAGACGCGAGTGTAATTGTTCTCTATTGTTATGACATGGGGTGCAATAGTCTTTCGAGATCATTCGTGAAGACTGCCAACTGAAACTGTTGTGGATGTAAGTCCATTTTTTTTATTTTTCATGTTTTTTTCGCCTGTTTGACTCTTTCTTATTATATTCATAAAATTAAATTAAGAAAAATTGACACTAGCCATTTTCGCAACATTTCGATTTTTTTGTCAAAATGCCACTGACATATTTTGCTCTTTTTTGTTGTTTATAATCAACATTTAAAAATATAAGTCTGTATATTTAATATTTAATTTTTTTTTGTTTCGTTTCTTTGACCTGGTATACTATATATTTTTTAGATCAAACTATTAGTTTGATCTTTGATTCATCTGAATAGATTTATTTCTGTTGGGAATATTCCTTCAAGATGATAAGTAATATAGGAACCTGAAATATTTCTGGTGTAGGAAAATATCTGTAGTTAGCATTTCATCATATTAACTATTTTTTCGTACTTTCTATATCTCTCATCTGCTTAAATTTGAAAAAAAAATCTAAGGCGCAGAAAATTCGCAAGTTTATCAACCTGTCAACGTTTTATTTTATTTTTTTTATATTTTATTTTAGGAGCTCCTAATAATATCATCTTCCAATCTACATAAAAAATATTTTTAATATACAGGGTGTTTCAAAACAAATGCGAAAAACTTCAGGGGGTGATTCCTTGTTCAAAATAAAGGGTAGTTTGCTTCATAAACGTTGGGTCAAAAGTCAACCATTAGGGAGATATTGCGGTACAAAGATGGCGGAAAAATAATGTTTTTTATTTTTTATCTTGAAAACGAAAAGATAGATTAATAAAATTTTTATGGAAGCATTACTGTTATGAAAACACACTTTCTGGTAATTTTTTTTCACTTTTTAAAAATGAGTGGAAGGGGTTGAAATAAACTACCCCTATCATTCTTGTTAACGAAATTTAAAGAAAAATCTTATCAAACACATGCAAAAAAAATTAATTTGGATAGTTTATTTTGTTTAGAAACTTTTTTATCTCTTGTATTTTTTTGATAAAACTCACCGATTTGAAATTAAAAAATAAAATGTAAAGCCTTACATCTCAGGACAAAAAACATTTTCTGATAAAGAATCTAGTCGGCCGCTGTTACTTTTTAGGATGTTCCTAATATTATTTTATTTGACATTACTCTACTGCAATACGTTATTATCTAGATGATTATTATTATCGTTATTATCACTAGATTCTTAATCTAAAAATGGCTTTTGTCCTGACATGTAATGCTTTACATTTTATTTTTAATTTCCAATCGGTGAGTTTTATCAAAAAAACAAGGGGTAAAAAGTTTCTAAACAAACTAAACTATCCAAATTAAAGCATTTGCATGTGTTTGATAAGATTTTTCTTTAAATTTCGTTAACAAGAATGATAGGGGTAGTTTATTTCAACCCCCTCCACTCATTTTAAAAAAGTAAAAAAATTACCTGAAAGTGTGTTTTCATAACAGTAATGCTTCCATAAAATTTCATTAGTCTATCCCTTTTCGTTTTCAAGATAAAAAATAATAACATTATTTTTCCGCCATATTTGTACCGCGATATCTCCCTAATGGTTGACTTTTGACCCAACGTTTATAAAGCAAACTTCCCTTTATTTTGAACAAGGAATCACCCCCTAAAGTTTTTCGCATTTGTTTTGAAACACCCTGTATAAACAGTAGTTTTGTAACTATACTTTATTTGCTTCTACATGGCAAATTATATTCAGATGTTCTTCCTAAAGGAAAAACTTAAAAAAAATTGTTTGTTTTGATTTTTTAACATAAAGGAATATGTTTATGCCAGAGGGTTCTATACAGGGTGAGATTATAAATAAGTGCAAACATTTTCAAGGTTGATATAGTCTCTTTACCGTTTTTCAAATAAGTCCAAAATATCCACGTTATTTTACTTTAAAAATTTAAGAAAAAAATGTTGCTATAATATCGATATATTATGATTTTTAACTAAAATTTAAAAGAATTGCAATTTTTTTTTGGAAAAAAAACAAATTTTCGCGAAAATAAACTCATAAACGTGTTTCTGGGGTCGAAATATACCACCCCTAAAATATTCGCACCTATTTAAGACCCTGTATAACTAGAAATAACTAATTTATCAGTTCTGACCGCAGGATTTTTTTTTATAAGAGAGGTGTATTTTTTACTGTATCATTTTGGGTGAATAAAAATCCTATTATTCATTTGCTCGAGTGGAAGTGGCTTCCTGTTACATTTCTTGTAATTGTATGATTTATAAATGATTAATATTTTATAGTCTGTTTTGACAGAAAGTGTAATTGCTTTACACAAATTAGGAAAAAATGTACTATATAACTCAATTCAATTATAATCTTAAATGTATGTATGTGGCTAACAACGAAGTAATAATAGTTATGTATTTTTGTTAAAAATAACGACAGTGAAGAATCGCATGGAAATTTCTTAATTTTCTGTAAAAGCTCTTAAGGAAAATTGCAAATACATGGTCTGTTTTTTTTTCTTAATCTGGGTATTATAACGTGGATATGGAAACACATTAACGCCTATTTTTAGTCTCTTTAAGTAAAAACATATTTTATTAGGGTCAGACTTATTTTCGGTTGGATACATCAAGCGGGATAAATAATAATAATAGCCAAATAGGGTAATTTTCGTACCATATCTGGGTCTCCTTAGCCAATTTAATAAATACTTAGCTCCTTTAATAATAGCTCCTAATTTGACTTTGAGTCTTCTCAAAACAATACGCCATAATGAAAGAAGAAACTTTTACAGTATAAATTGAATATTTATTACGACATTCACCGGCACGAAAAACCGGGCACCTTAAAATTTTGATGCATTTTAAAGTTTTATATATCGTGTTCTAGAGGCCCGATTTTGATGTTCCTTTAAGCAATTTGTAGCTAAATAAATTATTTATCTTTTTAGTGTCTCTTTCTAAACTTAAAATGAAAGTTCCTATCTGTCGATCGAATGGCTTAAGTCGTATCTTGGCAACAGAAGGCAGCTTGTGAGGATTGATACGTCTATGTCTTCTTGTAAGCCTATAGAATGTGGTGTCCCTCAGGGTTCAGTACTTGGCCCTATTTTATTTCTGGTGTTTATCAACGACATTTAAATCTAGACATTAGCGGTAAAATCTGCCTCTTTGCGGACGATACTAGTTTCACTTGGAGTGGCCCAGATGTTACGGCACTATATGATACTATATCCAGTGACTTACGCACCATTAAATCTTGGTGCGATTCTAATCTCCTATGCCTCAACCTTTCAAAAACTAAAGTTTTGTCATATAAAAGTACTATACAACCTTTTGTACTTAATAACACCACTATTGACGTCGTGGACTCTGTGAGATTCTTAGGACTTCTTGTGGACAACTCTTTAAAATGGGACTTGCACATCGAAGCCTTATCAAAGAAACTAAGCTCTGCCTGTTTTGCGCTAAGATCAGTGTCTAAGGAACTTATCTCATCAACCTCTAGAATGGTCTATTATGCCCTTTTTGAGTCGCATCTTCGTTATGCCCTTCCATTCTGGGATACTTGCTGCGCGACAAAATTTGATCGTATTTTCAAGCTTCAAAAGAGAGCAGTTCGATACTTATTGGGACTGAACAGTAGAACTCACTGCCAGAATTTCTTTAAAAATTTCAAAATACTGACTCTTCCTTCCTTATTCATTTTTGAATCCGTTTGCTTAATCCGCAAGTACATATTCTCTATTCCGGAAAGGCCTTCTCACAACTATCCACTTAGGAATGCGGAGCACGATATTTATCTGCCAACCCCGAGCTCAGAACTAGTTAAGGGCTCAATACTGTACAATGCCAAGAAAATGTACAATCATTTGCCTTCGAATATCAAGTCACTTTCATTCTTTCCCGCATTTCGCAAAGCTCTGAAATCATACTTACTGGAGAGAGCCCTATATGCGGTAAACGATTTTTTTGTTGATGTTTAATCATCAACAATTTAGAATTTTAATTTTAATATTTTGATCATCTCACACACATCATCTCACACACTGGTTAGAGGTCTAGTATTTAATATTTTATAACTCTTGATTTTATGTTATTATAACATGATTTTATCCATTTACAGTTTTCCTTTTGTAAAATTTTCTAGATACGCCTGTGTTCTGCAATGTCCATATATGTTTTATTTGTAATTTTATGACGTACATTTTTTTTTTTGAATTGATTTGTATTGTATGACATTTTTTGTATTATTTGTATATTTGTTTTTGTGCTTTTTTTGTTTTGCTTTGTCGATGAAGTTGTTTTGGCTTTTTGTACAATAAAGCGTTGTTTTTTTTTGTCAATTATACGAGGGAACAGAAAATGTTATTTTCGTGAAAGCTAAAAAAGCAAGGAATTTGAAAATAATTTTATCATCTAAAAAACAAAGGTATGGTTTTAATGTAAAAATTACAAAAAAAGGTTAGGATGATAAAATTATTTTTGGATTCCCTGCTTTGTTAACATATTCCACCGGGTCAAATTCTCACCAAATTATCAACATTATGTTTTCCCTCGTATGATTTACAGATGGGAACTTTCATTTTCAATTTAGAAAGAGATACTAAAAAGTCAAATAATTTACCTACAAATTGCTTAAAAGATCATCAAAATTGGTCAACTAGAACACAATATATGTATATGAAACTTTAAAATACATGAAAATTTTAAGGTGCCTGTCTGTTTTTCGTGTCGGCTAGTGTATAATATATTGATAACATACAGACGGAAGTTACATTTTAATGTCTACATCTGTACATCACGAATAAAAATCGATGTACAGGGTGTTACATGCGTAAATATAATTGACTTTTTGCCAAGTGCGTTCCATATTTACATTAAATTAATAATTTACTTTCCTGGCATATTGCCATCGATAAAACGTTAATTTGTGTATGTTTTGTGCCTATAGGTTTATTTGTATTGGATTTTAAATTGAATTTTTACTGAAAATTTCGATAAAAGCGGATAATATTTTAGTTTACCGTCTAAGCTCCATAACACAACATGTAAGTTACATTTTTATACCTCGCATATGCGTAAACTTCTTTTTTAGTATTCATTAACTTTTTTGTATGTTGTAATTAAAATTAACTCTATTTTTGTTACCTTTTTTTATCATATTTCTTTACCGAAAAGCCAAGTCGACTATTTGTCATATTTTATTTTAATACATATAAAAGTATGACAGTAACTGAACTGTAAAGTTGTTAATAAATATTTCCCCATATAGTTAACGATATAATAAAAAGAAATTATGTATAATAATTATCGGGATGTCTTAGCAATCAGCACCAATAGGGTATAGCATACCGAATTATACATAAAGAAAAATCACATTAATATTATGGATAGTTTGAACATCAATTTCTGCTTATTGTTATCAATTACGGATGAAGTGATTTAAAGGAAACTCTACCTATACTGGCCATGCCATAATTGAAATGGAAAACAATAAAATCCCGACTTAATATTCAGACTCCGTAAGCACCAATAATTGTTTCAATATGCAAAACAAGATGAGTTATCATTATAACAGCGAATTGGAATTGTTAAAGTACATTTCAGTACACACAAATTTTACGTTTTTTTTTCAACCAACTAGTATACTATTGTACCTATACTTCTTATACAGATATACAGTATATTTTAATAAAAGATGTATCACATATATGTATTAATTTATTTTAGTATCAACTTGGCCACAACTACATATTGTTCAGGGATAAAAAAATATTTTTAGTGATAAGGTCGAATAACGGCTAACATTATATAATAAAATATCATTTAAAAAAACTTTTTCTGCATACTAAATTTAGATATGTGTTTTCACAATTAAATTATCCTTAAGTACTGCTTATCATTACAAAATTACAAGAAAATCAATATTAAATGAACAAATATTGGGAATCTTTTACTGAAGCGAACAAAATTCATCTTTTGTTACATCGTTTAAGTCAATAATTAGCACGTATAATGTTTTAAAATTAGTTAAACAATTATTTCAGGTTAGGATAGTTTGAAAATGTCGCCCTGTATCTAGAATGCATTTCCATATCAACATCTAAAAATATTTCTTTACCATTCCGAAAACATTCTTCGGTTTAAGAATTCAACTGTGTAAAAGATATATAATGTTTTATTCAACAATGATTACCGACAATAAAATTTGCATTTACTTTAATTTTTTTTTCTTAAATGACCACTGTTATAGTGGTTCGCATATATTTCATCAACGCCAAAACGTTTAAATTCCTCACAGGAACGAAAAATTTTAATAGGTATGGCTCAAATTTCAGTAATATTAATTTTTGAACAATGTATCCCAGCCAAAACAATTCATAATTCATACACATGTTTTTTATTAATAAAGTCACAAATAGAACCTCAAATTTCGAGATATAATTAAATACATCTGTAGGTTATCAAATCATATTGAAACCTACACAGAAGAGACTATTATTGCCAATATATTTTATTTAAATTGGCATATACATATGACTCAAACTATCAATAAAATTCGGTCATACTCTATTTTGTCGATTTGTCCTGTAAAGTACAACAAATACTCAACAGATTAGATATTTTTTCGTAAACTTGATAAAAGTAATAAAACTTTGTATACTAGTCTGTATATAAACAATTACTTGCCAGTGTTATTATACATTCTTTCATTTTGTGGACTTAGTTCTTGGTGAGATTGATTTTGACTAATTATTCTAATATCAGTTCAGTAATCGATCAGTTCATTCTGTATTATCTTGGAGATTATTACTTTTACATAAAAAAGGAACATTATTTCTGCATGTGTAACAACAGTGATTTATCTTAATTTAAACAGTGTTTGAAATTACTATTTTTCTTATCGGTTACAATGTCAAACAGGCGGTTATTTGATAACAGTTAGGTATATATTATATATTCATTTACAAATATCTTGAATTGACTGAAAAAAAAATCATTATGACCTGTTGCAGATCAAATCAAGAAGATCCCAGAGTATCAAGTCTGGGTTGTCAGTTGCGAATTAGACTCCACACAGTTTACCGTCTCTTTTGGCAGTATGCCGAATAAATAAATAATCGTTCATTTAACCCGAGTTAATACGCAAAATTCAACATGATTGACCAACTTAATGTTACTGCTGTTGCGAAGAACACAGGACACTCGTCGTGCATCTTACAGGTGTTGGTCACCATCTCCTTCCTAATTGGAATCATTGGCAACTCCACAGCTTTAGTGATCTTGTACAAATCAGCTAAAACAAGAAACAGGAAGCACGTGCTGATGCTCAGATGGTTAGCTATTAACGACTTGACGGCAGCTATAGGGATGATGACAGTCACAAATTTAAGAAGGTACGGAATTGTACCGGATTATTGGACCTGCACAGCCTTAGTTATAGTGCGTGGATTTGGCCTGGGCTCAGGTGGGGTTGCCCTTATTATGGCCCTGGAAAGGTGGCTAGCCCTTACTAGGCCCTTTTTATATCATAAGGTAATTTTTTTTGAAACCATAAAATAAATCACGCTTTCGAATACAACTAATATGTTTTGTCTGATATGTAAATATTGTTTTATATATAATATAAAAGCCTAGATTATGCAGTTATCAATATTTATTTAATCGTGGCTCGTATTGAACTATTATCTTAACTAAATGATTGTAAAATAATTTTAAAGTCATAAACAGGTTTAAATTTTGTAAATAAAATTTCGGTACTTTTGTTGTTCAAAAAATAAAGTCGAGTCAAACATTAAATTTAGTAAATTCAAAAATAAACCACTTTCAAGTATGAGAAGGGATAAACAACATGAGCTTATAAGCTTTTAGTATTTACCAGTCCTCGGGGGTAGTCAAGTAGTGACGTCAGATAGAGTCTATTTATAGCATAATATATAACACAAATACTAAACAACAATATTTTTAATTACAAATTTGCTTAAATGAAATAATAATTATGATTCAGTATGTTTATTAAAACTTCGATTTTATCTAATGACGTACTGACACATACATATCAAAATTTAGAATCTTATTTCTTCCAAATGTTGTCCAAATTCAAAGTATACTCGTTTATTTATATTTTGGCATTACTTATTTTCAGTTGGAGTTATTGATCTCCAAAAATTCCAAACCTATATGATAAATAACACACATATTGTCCAGAATGGTGTATTTTTAATATTCCAAATATTTACTTGGTGAAAAGTCACTTAAGTAAACTAAATTAAATATAACACTTGTTGCTCCGTATTTTTCAGTTACATTTATTTTTAATACAGGAAGGACACCCAATAATTCTAGCTACTTTTTCAATCTATACTAATATATAAAATCCTTAAGTGACCGACATACTGATTAATCACGATCCTGCTCAAACCACTCAACGTAAGAAGCTCGATAGTAGGGATTAGTAGAGGTTCGATAAGAAGGGATTTTTCGAAATTCCAGTTCCAAGAGAGTGAAACCACCGAAGTTTCCGAAAAAACTCTTAAACACGTATATTTTATTTTGTTATTTTACATATTTTAAGATTTTTTAAAAATGTATACAGGGTGTTTCGAAAAATCTGGTCATTGATTAATCACGATCCTGCTTAAAGCGCTTGACGTAAAAAGCTGATTTTTGGAAAACAGATTGACTTTAGGGTGTAGAGGTTCGATAAGAAGGGATTTTTCGAAACTCGAATTCTAAGGGGTGAAACTATCCCTCAAATATTAAAATATTTTTTATTTAAAAACCGGTGAGTTTTTCGGAAAAACTCTTAAACACGTATATTTTATTTTGTTGTTTTACATATTTTAAGACTTTTTATAAATTTATCCAGGGTGTTTCATAAAATATCACTTTGAGTAATCACGATTCTGCTTAAACTGCTTGACGCTTAAAGCTGACTTTTGGCAAACGGATTGACTGTGGGGTGTAGAGGTTCGATAAGGAGGGGTTTCTCGAAACTCAAATTCCGAGAGGGTGAAAACGCCCCTCAAATATTACAATATTTGTTATTTAAAAAACGGTTAGTCTTTCGGGAAAACGCTTGGACAAGCATAATTTATTTGGTTTTTTTACATATTTTAAATTTTTTTAAAAAAATGATACAGGGTGTTCCAAAAAGTTGGATAATTTGTTAACCACGATTCTGCTTAAACTGCTTGACGTAAAAATCTTATTTTTGGCAAACGGATTTTTCGAAAGTCAAATTCCAACGAGATAAAACTACCCCTCAAATATTACCAAGTTATATGTATAATAAAATCGCCATATTGTTTTTTCTCATGCTGACATAAATGTGAGAAAATTTTATCCAGTTTGTACGTTAATGGAAATTCTTGCTTTGCTTTATCATCACCATTACAAATGATTAATTCGACGCGAACGAAGTCGCTGGTACACGCTAGTATTCTATATAATAAGTAGTTTATCTTCGATTTTTTTTATTTTTGTTAAAATAAATAGTTCCTAATACACAAATAGATATCTATTAAAATTATAAATAGGAATGTTAGGGCGAGAAACAATAAAATGAAAGCTATAATTCTTAATGGGGTAACAAATTGACCTAAATTGTGCATTTCTCTTACTTTTGTCTAAGTTTATTGTTTTTAAATTGATGATGAGACTCAGGAAATAACTAGTAGCTTTTATTAAAAAATAATACTTCATTTCGTCTAAAATTAGTCTGATTTTAACTATACATATTTGCAATATATTTCATCTCACCAGGGTCAAGATTATTTTGTCTGTAGATATATTGTGACATTCGAAACACATCGTATATTATGACAAAAATAGAATGTCACTGGCTGAAAATAAATACATATTTTTCTATAAAATTTTCCTTTTGATTAATTTAGGTAAATAATGCTATTTTTTCTACGATTTTTTTCTTCATAAAAATGTTTACTTGTTCTAAAATGGTTAATCCCGTTTATACTTTTGCAAATTTCGATACTGTTTTAGAGAAAATTAAAAAAAAACATGAAAATATGGTTGAAGTTTTAAAAATCCAAAAACGTTTCTATAGTAATTTAATTTCGATTTCATTCCTTGATAGTTGGTCATTATTAATTTTGGTTAACGTCATATTTTTTGCTGTTTGTTAAACTATCACATTTCCCGAAAACTATTTCCACCCTTTCCATTGCATTGAACTAAATAAATGTTGTGCTTCTTTAACATTTTAAAAGAGCCAATAATATGACTTTAACCTAAATTCGATCAATAACAATCTATAAAAAAAATGAAAATGTTTTTTTAATTTTCTCTAAAACGGCATGGAAATTTGGATAAGTAAAAACGAGATTAACCATTTTAGAACAAGCAAATATTTTTATCAAGAATGCATTTTTCTCAAAATATTAATAATAAAAAGTTTTTCCTCTTGTAACGATAATCCTAGGACGTATTGTACAGGGTGTCCCAGAAATAGGTGCAAGTATTTTAAGGGGTGGATCTATCTATATATAAGTATCTTGATAAAAGAAACATGTTTTCTCTTTATCGTTTTTCAAATAAGTCCAAAACAACGGAGAAATTGAAAATTTCCAAATGAAAAAAATATTTTTTGCTAAAATTTTGAGAATCACTGGATCTTTTATTGATTTTCTTTTTTGTAAATTTAATCTACTATGTTGCCATATTATCAAGAAATTATTTTTTTAAATAAAAACAAAAAAATTCTCAAAAAATTTTCAAAAAATTCCGAATTTTCAAAAAGAAAATTGTCGCGAAAAAAACCTACCAGTTAAAATACTTGCACTTATTTCTGGGACACCCTCTATATAGAAATTTAGGACATCATTTAAAATAAAAAATCAAAATATTCTTCTTAAAAAGATCACAGTAATATGTAGGTACATATTTTGTACTTTTTTTGTTTATAGATTTTTTGTGTATTATTGTTCAATAATTCGCATAGGAATGACAAAATTTCAATCATTATCGAAGCCACTTGGTGTATCATCTCTCGCCAATAAAATTTTAATAGCTTTTGATTTCCGGTAAAATCTGCCCTTGAATTTTCTTTTTGTCAACGCCAACTATAATTAATTTAGTTTATTCATACACGCACACCGGCTGGGCACATTATATTTTTTCTACCTCTTAAGATATTCAAGATCTGATGATAAAAAAACGCTATTTGTATTATATATAATGCTTTATGACTCTCTGGGTTTTCTCTTTGACCTAAACGAACAAAATTCTAAAAATACAGCGTAGGTTTACTAAATAATGACAACAAGTTAAGTTTAATTTGAGGGAAACAATTCTAATATATCTTGTATAATGTATATAAATCAACACATTATTTTTATATGGAAAAGTCGAAAATTAATGGTATTTTTGGCTATTTTTACCCGCTTTATTTGTAGACGTAAAATTTTGAAATTTTCAGCATTTGTAAGAAATTTTATGTACTATACACTTTTGAAGCCTTAGGTAACCCTGGCTTTGTGACAAAATTAATTTTTGTGGACCCTTGTTTTTCAGCTATTTTTGATAAAAGCTAAAAATCCATTACTATTCTCGTAAGAATACAATGGCCTATATTTTCTTATTCTACACCTTTTAATTAGTAAATAACAGCAGTTTTAACAAAATCGGTGAAATGACGAAAATCGACTATTTTCATACTATATTATGTATTAAAAAAAGTAGAAAAAATACCCATTTTAGCTGTTTTCAAAAAGGCCTTAGAAAAATAGTAGTCATAGTCATAAAATTATGAAAATTTCAGCGTTTGTAGGAAATTTTATGTAGATTCAGAATATAAACACCGTGGAAAGCTTAGTTACCCTAGCTTTGTAAGAAAATTAATTTTTTGAACCCTTGTTTTTCAACTATTTTTGATGAAGGTTAAAACATCCCCCTATATCTATTACTGTTCTTGTAAGACTACAATGGCCTATATTTTCATATTCTACACCTTTTAGTTAGTAAATAACATCAGTTTTAACAAAATCGGTGATATAATGAAAATCGCCAATTTTCATGACTAATATGTATGGAAAAAAAGTCGAAAAAATACCCATTTTTACTTATTTTTACACATTTTTAGAGGCATTAGAAAAATAGTAAACATAGTCATAAAGTTATGAAAATTTCAGTATTTGTAGGAAATTTTATGTAGATTCAGAATGAACAACAAACCTTTAAGATATATAAGCCCTTATATATATCTTGGTTGTGTGAGAAAATTAATTTATTGGGCCCTTGTTTTAAGCTATTTTTGATGATTTTTAAAACGGTCACCTACCTCCATTATTATCCTCGTAAAAATATATATATTCTATATATTCTTATATAATTCTATATATTCTTATTCTATGCCTTTTAATTAGTAAATAACAGCAGTTTTAATAAAATCGGTGACATGACAAAAATCGCAAATTTTCACGACTATATACATATGTATGAAAAAAAAGCTAAAAAACAAAATTTTTGATTATATTTTACACATTTTCAAAAGCCTTAAAAACAGTGTAATCATAGCCATAAAATTTTGAAAATTTCAGCATTTGTAGAATATTTTATGTTAATGTTAAAATATTTTTATTGTTGTATGTCATAGGGATGCAGTATTTTTTTCAAAATTAGTAAAGAAATATTGTGAGCGTTTAAAGTAAACTGTCTTTTTTTTCCTTTTTTAGCTGGTTACCTACGATGTTTTAAAGAGAACTTTGTGTTGCTTATGGCTAGGAGTCCTCGCTTTGACATACTTACCGCTTTTTGGCTTTGGTCTTTACTACGACGATTCAAAAAATAAATGCACACGATATCGGTACGGTGCTGTTTTCAAAGACATTGTCTATGCCTGGTTCTTTTTTTCAGTTGGTAAGAATGTAGTAATTCATAGACTTGCACAACACTTGACTAAAAAAATATTGTAGGTGTCACCTTATGTCTAGGCATAGCTCTATGTAATATAGCCGTGGTATGCGAGCTGTCAAAGATTAGATCACAAAATCGAGTGCTGGTAAGACGGATTAGCAGGTCCTTGATAGTTAACAACCGAGCTAGAGGTCCTAGGCATCACCAAACGCCGGAAGAAGTAGCCTTTGCTAAGCTGATGGCTTATATCTCTATCATTTTTGTTGTTTGTTGGGGACCACAGCTAGTAAGTAAATAATCTACATATATAGATGAAATGCTTTTAAATGTATATGCCTTTGATATATGAACAAGATATTGAATAGAATGGTCTTGTTTGTTCAGTTTCTCTGTTTGTACGTTTTAAGAAATATTTCGATCTGAAATAAGTGACTGTTTTTTTAGATAACCATACCAATCGCACAACTGGGAATTACATCAAAAGCATCGAGTGTATTTACCGGTATAGCCGACATGCTTATGGCCGTGTATTTGGCTTTGGACCCTTTCGTGTACGTTCTGCAGAGATATATCGAGAAAGGGACTTTCGGGTTGACGTGGTGCTTTCTCAAAAGGCGGAAATCAACCAGCAGTCTCCCTACCACTACGACCACTACAGGAGGTACACCCACTTCCGTGTTGATCACAGCACCCACCTTCCCTATACCTCCTAGCGCTTAAAGCTGAATTTATTCGTATTATTTATTGCTTTACGTGGCTACCAAACTCAAATAAAATCCTAAGTATGTTTTCGGTATGTTATACCGATGCGATGGAGGAACAAAAAAAAATTACGAACAATGTTACACCTTTTTTGGTCTTGTTTCATCAAAACTCACAAGATGCTTTCAAAATGTATTATATTTTCAGCAGGACTGAATGTAAATACATCTGGTGTATATTTTACTGAAATTAGGATAGTAAGTGTGAAAGTACCAAAAAATTTGTAATAAGCTAAGTAGATGTTGTGTTCAGCTATTAATAACAACTATTAACAACATTAAGAGTATGTTAGCGTATATAATGTGTGACTTCTTCAGCATGTATTTTTTGGACATAAAAGACTTATGTAACAATATTTATTTTAAGTTATCCGTCCTATCAACCAAAGTATTTGTTTGAGTAGTTTAAAGTACAAAGTAAAACAAAAACGGTGGAAAGATATTCATTGATTTTCTTCTTTCTTCGAATGCACTGCAACGAAAACATCATGACCCATATAAAAACCGTCGGAATTACGGAATTGACCAAGTGTAACGAAAAATATTGCATGTTTGTTAAAAATTAATCTTCAAGCGTTAACTACCAAAGGTTAACTGAATAGCCTAATGCGGCAACTATAGATTTCTTTTTATATTTCGTTTACGGAAAATGAAACCAGGAAAAAAATCTTTATTAGGTTTTTTTTGGAAAAAGGAAAACTTTCTGAGCTTTAAGCTTCTATCGAGTATACAGTACATCTTTCTAAGACTAACAGAATTCTATTTTCTGAGGTGAAATTTCTATCACTGCTTTAATTTATTATTTATAATGGTTAGAATTGGTATTTCGTAACAGATACTTTTGAATTTTAGACCTAAAAAACGCCCAACTCTGCACAATTAATATTAATAATTTATTTCGGGTTTTATTCAAAAATTATGAGTATAAATTGCTCGATTCTGATTTATATTTCGTGCTAAAAGCTCATTTATATCAGAGAAATCAAATAGATTGTGTAATAGAAGTGACAAGTCTAGATTAAGTACAAATTTGATATAAAATCGGGTATTTTTAACTAGATTATCTCTTTTTTAATATTTAAATTAAAAGAAATTGTATTGTAGGTCTAAAATTTGAAAAGAATTAATACGAGACAAAATAGGAATCTAATTGACCCAGTATTTTGAATGTGGTAGACTATGATTCGGTATTGAAACTAAAACAATTTCGGACTTTCATTGTCTTTATTTATTTTGCTTACGCAGCGTCTCGCAACACAATTTTTCTGCTGTAAAATGTTGAGAGATCTCATCTAAAACCAAGTCAATTTTATTTAGTTTTATGGGCGCCAAATTTTTATTAGCCTAGGGCGCAACTGTTCCCTAAATGTGACAAAACTTTGCTCACTTGGTTGATAACGGTCAGTGATACTTGTAAAGACAATGGAAGTCCAAAATTCTTTTAGTTTGAATTCAAAAGTACATTAATACATATTTTCACTCATATAGTCATACGCTTTACCTGATCTCTTTAATTTTAGATAAAAATCAGTTAACAATTTGCTTTTTTGGCATCCATTACTTTTAAATATTCAAATATAGTAATAAACGAGTTAACTTCACGAATACCATTACTGCAAAAGTCTTTTTGTTATGTAGATATACACTTGTTCACTCGCTATATATGTATTTTTATTAATATTTTTTTGTAATTTTATATTCTTGTTTTAATATTATTAGAAAAAAAATAGTATTCAAATATATGTGCTGTAATCCAAATATATCTTAGTGGTATGTTTCTGACAATAGACTGATATTTTTTTGTGATAAAAACAAACACATTTTAATGTATTAATTGTAAATTTACTAAAATAAAATATGAAATATTATGGTGGGGATTTTATTTTTTGGGAATCCTATTATAAATAGTTAAAAATAATTTGTACGTTATATCCGGTTTGTTCTATTTATAAAACATTCGTCTCGCAAAAGGAAAAAATGTATTTTTAGTAGGCCCTGTGTCCGAAAATATGTATAATTAACAACGATCAATAAAAGTTAGCTACTTTAATTTATTCAAGACGTCAGCAAAAACGTGGATTTCTTCTATGCACGCGCCGGGCTTAGTAACCTTTCTCAAATAAAAAAAGCTTTTTTTTAATATATGTATGACATACATTGTCACTGCTGACGTTAACGAAACGCAAAGCTTTTAATACGCCTCGAAACAATAAAAGGAAATGCGGTAAAAAGAAGGATTTAAAGGGCTTATCAATCTTAAGATTGTGCATTTAGATTTAGCGCTGTTGTAAAGTAGGGAGCTAACCGATGTGTGCGCCATTACAGATTGACATTTAAACCAAACAAGCAACTTTAATTTTAGGTGGAAATAAAGCGGAAAAACAATTTGTAGATTAAGTCTAGGTCAGCCAACCATTTCTGCAGGTTTGGTGTGACGCAATGGCTTGCATGACCTAAGGTTTTAGTCCAGTCAACAGCAAATGCTTGCTCTTTATTATTTTCAACTTTTTTTAATTCCGGTTATCTTTGGGTATTTTTTACACAATTGGGATAAAGGTTATCAGTAAATGTTATTATAAGACGAGAATATTCTGGGATAAAACTTTAAGGGGCATTTAATCAACAATATAGATTTACATCGCCAATATATACAAAGAAGCTAAAGCAAGAGTAATGTATATAAATAATAATATATAAGACAACCTCAGAGTTTCCAACTGGCATAGGAATACGACAGTGAGACGCGATATCCCCAAAGCTGTTTACAGCAACATTAGAAGAAATCTTCCGTCAACTGGATTGATGACCAACAAAGTGTCGTGATCCTGGATTGGACCACCGTCGTCACCAATCTTGTAGTCGCTGCCACCAAATGTTGTAGTTCTCTATTTGACTCGTATCACCACTTGTTGGGAATGTTATTCTTTATTTTTTTATAATTAAATTCTTACTAAGTTGTTATATGAGAAATACTACTACAAATATCATCCACCACCCGTAGTCAAGAAATAATGGTTTTAAAATATACTGGGATAAAACAATCTTAACAAATAAAACCGTTAGAAGTAACAGACCGGACATCACGCTTATAAATAAAATTAAAAAACACAGTTTTATTTAATTGATATTTTCTATTCCTAACAACAACAATATACAAAACAAGAGTTTACAGAAAAATAACAAAGAAGATTTGAGAATAGAAATAAAAATATATGGCAAATGGAATCGGTCCAGGTGGTCCCTTGATTGTGTCAGCCATTTTTAGGTATCCCAGTCAACCTGAAAGAACAATTAAAAGTAGTTGGAATACCTGAAAATGCCCACCGCCTTCCAATGCAGCAGAAATCTGTGCTGCTTGATGCTGCTAACATTGTTCGTTCCTTTCTAGGTGATTAACAATAGCACCTTATCTTGTCCCCATGGACCGATAAGGCAGCTTTAAACCTGTTCTTGAGCAGTGAAAAAAAAAAAAAAATATATTTATTGAAGTTTGTATATATACAATGGCAACAAAATTTATACAGATGAGTTTTAAAAACATTTATCATACAAATAACAACAATATAATCTTACAAAACTACAAAAAGGCTGGAAAAAGCAACAGTTGCTGATCAAGTTCCAGCCCTCAAAGTTAAAAAAAAAAGTAATATAAAAATAATTTAAATGTAATAAAAACAAAACAGCTAAAGACAGCAATTCTAGAATATACCACAAGAAATCAGATAGAAATATAATAAAACAAAACAACTAAAGGCAATCTAAAATATGCCACAAAATCAGATAAAAAACAGCACCCTACACACAACATTACAACCTAATCCCAATATTCAGAAAGTATTTTTCTTGTTTTATCTTTAAATTCACCCAAAGAGCAGTTCTTACCTTAACATCTATATTGTTGTACATACTATAAATATTAAATGTAAAGATCGTTCAAAACAAAGTGCAGATCAGTGCGGAGTGGGTGAAATGAGACCCTATTGCCTTAAATTCAAAATATGAATATCAATTTTACTGAAACTGTATTTTTTCATAAGGTAAAGGTGGACTTTATTTATTATAATTGAATGGAACAGAGTCAGAGTGCAGTCTACGCCTAGATTGCCATGTTCATCCATTTTGCCTCCTTAAGTTTACATATGAGATATTCATAATCCATATTTCCGAATACCATATATATAACGCTAACAAGATTTCTGAACTTTTTTCTATTCTGGCGGTATATTTAACGTCTAAACAAGGCCCATACAATACATCACAATAAATTAAAATGACTAAGAACTAATGTATCGGTAATTTTAAATTTTAGTTGGTATATCAAGTATTTTTACGATGGGGATAAAGCATCTTAAGGTTACATCAGAGTATTTTACGATGGGGATAAAGAAGCATCTTAAAGGTTACAATATATGCTCTCTGAAGTAGCTTTGCAGTATGTTTTTAAATCTAAGATCCACATCCAGTTCAACTCCCAGATTCTTGCTTACGACACAGCACTTAATTTTATTAAAAACCATTATCTTTAATTTACTTTTGTACTTCTTGGCGTTTACAACCAAAAATTAACACTGAAGAGATTTATTAGGATTAATAATTAAGTCATGTTTACTGGAAGCTTTAACCAATTTATCTATATCACTATTTAAGACTTTATTAGCATTATCTATGTCATTAGGATAGAAATGAATAACTTAACTGTGTGTCGTCCATACGTAAAAGTATGTTTTAAGATGTAACCACTTCCGTAGAAACTTGTGCTGCATAAATATTAAAAAGTAATGGGCCCAATATGGTTCCTTGAGGCACACCTCTCAAAATTTTATTTTTAGTAGATTGCCTGTTTTCCCGTATGAACAAATTTGATATCTAATAAGACAAATGGCTATGAATCATTGCAACCACGTGTCCATGAAGAACCTGTATGGGATAATATTTGCCAAAAAGTAGTTTATGAGAAATGGTGTCACTTGCTTTAGTAACAATCAACTAAAACTAAGACTCACATTTTTCCCATATCTGTCATTCTAAGAAATTAATCCAGCAACATCAACTAAAGTAAGTGTGTACAACGAATCCCTGTCTGAAAAGATTACCTCTTCGGAATATATAACACAACATTTCTATAGTAGATATACTTTAATTTGTGACTACTTTGAGTTTGAAGCTTCATTCTTCTACCAGAAATCAACAGAAGAATAATTAAGTTAGCATGGAGTACTTATGGAAGAAACTCTATCTGAAGTTATGACCTATGCATGCGAAACCTGGACACTTAAAACGGATATCATAAGGAAACTGCAGGTCGCCAAGAGAGACCAAGAGAGACCGTAAAAGAATAGAGTGGATACGACAAAAGACCCAGGAGATGTATTTCACAGTACTACACCATAATTGGACTATATATAAATATAATCATATATAAATTTCTTGGTATGTTTTCGTGGCTGAAACCGCTGAACTATAATGTCCAGGCGCCGCAGTGGCCACTAACGGCCCTTATCGCCTTTAAGATCCATCCCTCAAGGAGTAATTCTACGTTACCTACTAACACACACACTTCTTGCGTGTAGCTTTGGCAGCGCAAGCGCGAGAATAACAATAAGATTAAAGTTTCTCTCGCCACAAGCACGGAACAAATTGACCACTTGGTTGTGATTCTTTGTGACCACCAAGCGCCGTCCTGCAAGATGAACGCTTTTTACGTCACAGTGTCCATCCCGTTGCTCCTAGTTCTCGCTGGATTTAACCACGCTCACGGGCTCACAACTTTCGGCAAATCAAATCCACAAAACCAACAACCCAATAATCCTTGTAGGTATTCATTTCTAATTTTATCACACCAAATCGCACAGATCCTTTTATTTAGCACGTAGTGCAGCACATGTTTTTTTCAGTACTTTTTAGTACTGTTTACTAAAAATGAACAGTTTTTTTTAAATAGGAATAGTTTATAAAAACAAATAAATCATCAGATAATTCTGTTTTCCAAATTATAGTTATGGCTTTTTTCTGGAACTGTAAAGATAAGTTTTGTTTGTTCCAAAATTTTTAACTTTTTATCACACAGAAAGAAAGTATTGTAAAATTAAAAAAGGCTTATAAATTTAAATTTAGTATTTAATATCTTATCTTGTATAGAGATAGATTCTCATTTAATATTTTTATTTAATTGTAGTAAACAAGATATGTTTCACCTATTAATAATTTAAAATGCAAATAACAAATAAATAATATCGCATAGAATATTAAGAGGCGTAGCTAATGAAACATTCTTATAATCAACCAATTCATTTACTAACTACTTACTTATATTTTTTTGTAGAAAATCCATTTATTTTGACATAGTATACAACATTAACAAATCTGTTAAATATAATTCAACCATCACTTGAAATTAAAGAAAACGCTTTCATACAGTCACAAATTATGAAATTAACGATAAAGTACTAAATAATTTTCAAAATGTAAGAATGTAAAAAAATTTCAGCATCTAATATTTTACACAGTTTTAATCCATCTTAACTGGCAAGTAAAACGGTATGTGTAGACGGTGTTTTAACTCGGAGTACCCAAGACACAATTTTTATTAGTACTATACACTGTTTGACACTGTAGACCGTTTCATGCTGTATGTTCAAGGTGTGTTCTAATAAAATAAAACCTGTATTTTACTTTTTCTGAAAATACTTGTAATAAATAAAATTTTTGAATAAATTTTGATGAAATATCGCCATATCAGATCGTTCTAAATGTATATAGATTTCTCCACTAATGCATTGCTTAATTTTTTTTTATTTTTGATGGAAATTGGCATTAATATAACAAGACACGCAAAGAAAAATAAGTACAATAGCGGAGATATCACCGTAAGCCATTCAAAATTTACGTAAACTTTAGACTTCTCTTCAGGCACAATAATCTTAAAGATGTTCGACATGAAAGCGTTTCTTTCTTTAGTTGTATTTTCTTCCGTTATAACTTTTTCCTGTTGCGGTAAGTTTTTTATTCAAATAATTGAGCTCTTATTTTTGAAAGTGGTTTTTCCAAAGTCCAATATTTAACAAAAATGAGTTAATGGTATAATTTCAGTAAGATATAGACACATTTTGTCTATATTTATAATCATACATTCAATGGAGTACCATTTTTTTATAAAGTCAACAAAAGAACTTGGTATAAAATGTTATCACAAAAATATTTTTTTGAAAGTGGAATAAGTCCATTTCTAAGAATTATATTTAAAACAATTTTCTTGTTGCAATTATTACTGATTATTGTTACTTTTGTGTATGCTGTTCAAGACTATTATAATTCCCCCCCAATAAATGCTTAAAAAAATAACTTCATTTTGTATGAAATGAAAAAAGAAGCCTTAATGAAATATCTAGAAGATCTCTAAAATACGGATCGAAAAATTGCAAACTGGCTTAAAATATGTTGGATGAATAAAATTAGTATTATGATCGAGACAAAAAACGGCGTCAGCGATGGCTATGAAGTGAAGATCACTGTCATTTTGTATGTAAAATTATATGGGGAGTGTCATTGATCATTTCCAAGCGATCTAGCGCCGTTTTTGTTCGATCGTACTGTACTGCAAAGTTTAAAATATATATTTTTTTAATTTAAAGATCCTAACGAAGTAGTTTTTATTTTTATATTGTTAGAAATTAATTTTAATAGACTTAGTTATTTGTGTATTTAAATGTCTTCATTTTAATTATTACTCTTTACATAAAAAATCCATTTCAGTAAAGCTAATGTGTCTAAAAATATGGCCTTAAATTTACTCCTGTATTTATTTCTTTTAATATGTTATTTTTGGAAGTCCATTTGGAGTTTAAAAAAACTGTTTATTTGTTGTGAGAATTGTAATAGGTACTTGTTATTTCATAATGAAATTTAAAAGATGTATAGTGTTGATAACGTCACTTGAATATATTAAAGTTTACAAATATTTTTAAATTAATTCAAATGCAAAACCTTATATATGTCGATACCTGGAAAAATGTACTTTTACCACTTTCAAAAATAACAGCTCAATTGTTATCAGATATTTTTTTCGTGTAGTTTAAAAAATCAGCTACTTGTTTCCAAGTGGCGTTTGAAACGTTCAAAATATTAATTATTTAAGTTTATTTTCTGGGATTGTTGCATTTTTTTGGACTATATTTGTTGTTTTAGTTGTGAAAGCTAAACAATGCACGCTACAGACAAATTGCAGTTTAATCAAGAACACCACTTGTTTGCGAGGAGTGTGCCTCTGTGGTGATAATCATCCTCCTAACAATGGAGAGTGCTCGGCTCAATTGCAAGGTAGGAAAAGTATTTTTTACCGAATTGCCATGATCTAATTTGTCAGAAATTAGCATAAGACCCCCCTTGAACCACTTCTTTTCGTTAGAAAAAAAAATCAATAATAAGTTTGTTGACTGCGTATGGTAATTAATACCTACCATTATTACCACCCTGGCACTTGATATAATTTTTATGTTTGGGTCAAGTCAAATTAATATTCTGTCGTCTTGGAAAAACTTGTTAATTCAGGTCACTCACTTTTACTAAAAGATTTATTTTTATCCAACATAAGTTTATACTTCGTCGAAAAATAAATGTTTAATTTATTTATGTAAAGTATGTCTAATGAGAGAATATCTTATAGCAAAAAGTGTGTTAAGTATACTCCTTCGTCTTGTCGAGCGTTACTAGAATGTAGAATGTTTGGGTGGGGGGTTAATCACTGATGTGATCATCACTAAATGTGCTCATCTGTATGATACAGGTGTTCTGGTGTTTGCCCATTTTCTCTACAGAATCTACATTCGCCGTTGTTTCTCAGCTTCAATCTACTTTGGTGTTTGTTGAGGAGACAGTGTTCTGTTAAAAACCCCTTGACAATCCGATTATTCTTACTTAAATATAGAAAAATCTTTGATTCTTCTCGGTCGTAAGTTCTGAGAAGGAGAATAGTTCTGATCCAGTTGTGGGAGTGTTTGCTCCACCTATGAATAGTTCAGGTTATAAGAAACTCTGTTTTCTAAAAGATCACTTAGTTTTTACTAAAAGGTTTATTTTTATCCAACATCAGTTTTTGAGTTTTATACTAAACCCTTTTAGGTAAAACAGAGTTAACTGTGACCTTTCGTATTTCGATCAGGAAAGCAACATTAATATTAATCATAGTTGTCAAAATTACATCTTATTAATCACGAAATGTGCGAGCTTCAGGAAAAAAAAGAACACAACAAAAGAATTTTGCGAGTATGTGGTTTATGTCGTGACCAGGATTAGTTCGAACGATATCTTCGTATTTTAGCCTGAACTATAAGGGCAGTTCGAACGTTTGAATTTTGATAGGTCACAAATTTAATATGCCTTTCGTGCGAAATGTGGTAAAACCCTCACTTAACAGCTTTATTTATTTTTTATTCCTTGTTGAAAATTATTTAAAAAAATATTTTTCACCTCTCCTACAAAAACTCGTGATTTATTCGTAGGTCCTAATCATATATGTTCGAAAAATGAGGATTGCGTAGATAACGCTGATTGTATTCCAATGAAGGAAGTTAATAAAGTTCCCAAGGAAATTTCACATTTAAGCTTAACTCCAGATTTGAGCATTTGCAGATGTCAAGAAGGGTATACTGAAATTGGGGCAACTTGTGGTGGTAAGTTTTGCTCTAAAATCATATCTTCAAGCTCTCATCATTACCCAAGTACCGTATGATCGAAAAAAAACGGCGTCCAGTTGGCTTGGAAATGAAGATCGATGACAGTCCCCATATATAATTTTACATATAAAATGACGTTTTTTTTCGATCATACGGTACTTCAAAGAAGCCATCATATGATTTTAATATAATAACCTCCACGGCTGAGATCCTTAACTTGACAGTTTGACATAAAAAAATAAGTATTATCCAGAGTAGAGCTGTAAACTATAATATAATAAAAATTCTCCTTTGACAGGTTTAGTTATACTCCTCCGAAACGCCTTAACCGATTTTGATAAAATTCCATATACAGAGTGTCCCAGAAATAAGCGCAAGTATTTTAACTGGTAGTATAGTACAATTATGAGCAGAAACACGCCTGAGTTTTTTTTGGCGAAAAAATTTAAAAAAATTTTGGAATTTTTTTTAGTTTTTAGTTAAAAAAACATAATTTCTTGATAATATGGCAACATAGGTATTAGATTAAATTTACAAGAAAGAAAATCCAGAAAAGATCCAGTGGTTCTCAAAATTGTAGCAAAAAATATTTTTTTTTTGTAAATTTACAAGTTAAAATAACTCCGTTATGTTGGACTTACTTGAAAACGATAAAGAGAAAATATGTTTCTTTTATCGAGACCTTTACCACTTAAAATACTTGCACTTATTTCTGGGACACCCTGTATATATTCGGTAGGTCTGAGAATTGGTTGTTATCTAAAACCCCGCCTTTTTGGACAAAATTTTTTATTTTTATTTGTGTATGATGTGGCATTAAAAAATACATACAACCCTAAATTTTCACCCTTCTACCATCAACCCCTATTTTTCAATAGGGATTGTTTTTTTTTCACTATATTGTTACCAAGTTACCATACTCCTCCGAAACGGCTGGACCGATTTTGATAAAACTCCATATACAGAGTGTCCCAGAAATCAGTGCTAGTATTTTAACTGGTAGTATAGTACAATTTTTTTTTTGCAAATTTTCGAAGTTAAAATAACTCCGTTATGTTGGACTTACTTGAAAACGATAAACAGAAAATACGTTTCTTTTATCGAGACCTTTACCTCTTAAAATAAAATATCGAGATCTTTACCTCTTAAAATACTTGCACTTATTTCTGGGACACTCTGTATATATTCGGTAGGTCTGAGAATTGGTTATCTAAAACCCCGCCTTTTTGGACAAAATTTTTTATTTTTATTTTTGTATGATGTGGCATTAAAAAATACATACAACCCTAAATTTTCACCCTTCTACCATCAACCCCTATTTTTCAATAGGGATTGTTTTTTTTCACTATATTGTTACCAAGTTACCATACTCCTCCGAAACAGCTGGACGATTTTGATAAAACTCCATATACAGAGTGTCCCAGAAATCAGTGCTAGTATTTTAACTGGTAGTATAGTACAAAATTTTTTTGCAAATCTTCGAAGTTAAGATAACTCCGTTATGTTGGACTTACTTGAAAACGATAAACAGAAAATATACTTTATCGAGACCTTTACCCTTTAAAAATAAAATATCGAGACCTTTACCTCTTAAAATACTTGCACTTATTTCTGGGACACTCTGTATATATTCGGTAGGTCTGAGAATTGGTTATCTAAAACCCCGCCTTTTTGGACAAAATTTTTTATTTTTATTTTTGTATGATGTGGCATTAAAAAATACATACAACCCTAAATTTTCACCCTTCTACCATCAACCCCTATTTTTCAATAGGGGTTGTTTTTTTTTCACTATATTGTTACCAAGTTACCATGCTCCTCCGAAACGGCTGGACCGATTTTGGTAAAACTCCATATACAGAGTGTCCCAGAAATCAGTGCTAGTATTTTAACTGGTAGTATAGTACAATTTTTTTTTGCAAATTTTTGAAGTTAAAATAACTCCGTTATGTTGGACTTATTGAAAACGATAAACAAAAAATACGTTTCTTTTATCGAGACCTTTACCTCTTAAAATAAAATATCGAGATCTTTACCTTTTAAAATACTTGCACTTATTTCTGGGACACTCTGTATATATTCGGTAGGTCTGAGAATTGGTTATCTAAAACCCCGCCTTTTTGGACAAAATTTTTTATTTTTAATTTTGTATGATGTGGCATTAAAAAATACATACAACCCTAAATTTTCACCCTTCTACCATCAACCCCTATTTTTCAATAGGGGTTGTTTTTTTTCACTATATTGTTACCAAGTTACCATACTCCTCCGAAACGGCTTAACCGATTTTGATGAAATTTTATAATATGTATATTCAGTAGGTGTGAGAATAGGACAAAAATTTGACAAAATTCTTCATTCATTAAAAAATACATTCAACCCTACATTTTCACCTTTCTACTATCAACCCCTATTTTTTAATAGGGGTTGTTTTTTTTTAATTTTTTGTTACCATACTCCCCCGAAACGTCTTAACTATATCGATTTTTATGAAATTTTATATATATATTCTGTAGGTCTGAGAATAGGTTGTTAGGTTAGGTTAGGTTGTAGCAACATCATCAATCCTATTTTTTAATAGCGATATTGGTAATTCATATTGTTTTTAAAAATTGCTAGAAAAACGTATGTATGATTGGGTATATCCCGGGTATAATAGTATTTACCCAAATTCAATATACCTTTTGGGTATATACCGGGTGCAAAAACTTGGGTATTTACCCAAATTTCAACATACCGGGTACTTACCCATCACCCATCACTGACCTTAGCCACAGCAAGGCATGGCCGTGTCTGCTAGTTTAAATATAGTATATTTTACAAGAAAATTCAATTTTGGCTTTTGTGGGTCCAAGAATTAATTTATAACAAAAATAGCCCTTTTAATCGTCACTTAGAGTTCTAAAAATATAAGTTCGTACGAAATATTACTCTCCTAACTAAACTACCTTTTAATTACCAACATTTTTCCATCAAAACTCAATTAAGCGAGGTTGCCAGAAATGATAATTAAAAGCTTTTCCACATTTTTATAAATCTAGCAAAGTGGAACAAGGAATCTGATAAGGCTGAAAACGAAAAGACATATCTGATTATCTTATAAATAAAATTCTTTCGTGATACAACGGCAACCTTTCTAAAAATCAGATGGATAATTTATGCTTTGCGTCATTGCTGCGCTTTCATGGATTTGCACGGAAAATTTAGCACCATCACGTTATGCTATTTCGGATAGGATTTCTTATTTGCGAGGACATCAAATAAAAATAAATTTAAACAAGTTGAATTCTAAGGAAAAACTTTTTAGTTTGAAACACAGCCTATTCCTTAGACAAACAGTCAACTTTATTTTTCTCAATTTTGTTGGTTGAATTGAATTGAGGTCTTTTGACATTTGATGTATGTTGACAGGCGCTTACTATGTACTACATGGTCAACAACGAATGGCTAACAGGCTGTGGTTTTGAGGAACTTCCGTAAAAGAAAAACATAAAATCAAGTCAAGGCAGTTCTTTTTTCTGAAGTGGTAGAATTTGACCCACTGTTTAATAGAAATATTATTTTTAGCGTCATATTTAAAATTCTATTCAATTAAAATGTCATTTTTCTTCTAACCTTGTCACAATTCTAAAATAAGACTACCTTATATTCAAAGTGATTTTTTTGTAAAGCAAAGGAAAATAGAAAGAAAATTAATCTATTCGTTTAATCAAGAAGTTACAAGAAAAAAAATAATGGGAATTGATTCAAAAGAGATGTTTAAATACACGAGCGATATAGAAAGGCGTGTTTTTTTATGTGGAAATCTTATACAACAGAAAATTTATATTTAAAAAAAACGTTGTGCATATTTACAGGAGTTGTAAGAAATTGGATCAATACTTCTCCGCCAAGAAACTCACTTAATTTGCTTAGTATTTAATGCATTATTTTTAATTTTAAACGCAGATTAATTTTAGAAACTTCCATTAAACATACATAGCATTTTAGGAAGACTAGATTAAGATTGTTATAATTGCATTTACTAATATATTTTAATTTTCAGGTGAAAAACTGTTGAGCACTGTACCAGTTATGCTTATAGCTGTAGTAATCTTCAAAATATTTAATTAATTCGATAAAATGCCTTTTTTAACTTTAATAAAAATCATATCAAACGCACATCTACTATTGTGTCTTTAATTTGTAAGCTTTATAATATCATTTATCACCCATACTCCATAATTGTTTTTTTGTAAAAAATCACAAAACGATTCAGAATAAAAAAAAAAGATTTAGATATAGGGAATTCTCATGAATGTACTCCTAACATTATTCACATTCTTCTAAATGCAATTCACATTTATATAGTGTGTCTTAATTTTATATAAGTCACAGCTGATATAATATCTAAGAAATTTTATAATATTACCCAGCTTCTTATAGATCACACGTTATTTTGTAAATCAAATTTATATTTTAGGCCATTAAAGTGATTTAATCTGTAAAAATATATATTTGTGTTATCGTATAATATAGTAACTTTAATCTTAGGAAAAACGACAGTACATTTTGCGAATCTACAAACAAATAGATTCAAATAATTGGTGAGAATAAATATAACTGTCAATATACCAGTGGCGTATTCATGGGCGCCGGAAGAATGAAATTTAGGGGGGCAAGGTAAAAATGAATAAAAAATTTACATTTTTGGTAATTATTGGGAAAACTGGAAATCGTCCGATTTTCACCAAAATTGGTATACACCCTATTTTGAAGTCGTAGATTACGAATTTGAACGTTACGAATCTTTTTTCTTGGCGGTCTCTTACCGTTTTTGAGAAAAACGGAAAATAATTTCAATATCGAATTTTTCTTAATTTCTCATATGTTTAAGGTTTTCTAGCACATATTTTGTTAGGTATTCAATAATCAATAATGTTTTTGCTCTTTTCTGTTACTTTTTTAACCAATTCTATGCATAATAGAGGAAAATTTGTTAAAATAAATTTGTAAACAATCTGAAAATGTTAGATTATGGCTTTGTTCGGGTTCTTGTTATTACCGATTCTGAACCGTCCAAGAACTCTGCAGCGCATGCGCAAATGAAGTAATGTCTTCATATTTCCTTCTGCGCATACACATCACAGTTCTAGGACGGTTCAGAATCGGTAATAAGAGAAACCCGAAGTAAGTTTATGTCTTTCTGGCATTTAAAGCAACGTTGCCAATGTTAAACCTAAATTTAGCGTGTTTTTTTCGCTCATTCTGGAATTACGAAAGGCGGTCGCCAGAAGAACGGCTCCTTCCCATAACTGCTATTTTACCAACGAGATCTGACTATTTATACCCACGAAGTTGCACGAAAAAGTTTTGATTGCATTGGTTACAACTTCCATGCAGAGGGTGTTAATCTTTTGTTGTTATATTATTAGATTAACTAAGAAAAGATTAACCTCCTCCGCAAAGAAGTTAAAACCAATGCAATCAAAACTTTTCCGCGTAATTTTGTGGATATTGGTGTATATTTAATTATTGTTGATCTCATAATAGGTAATTTATTTAAATTCCGTAATCACCCGAAAAAATAGAAGATATGGCAACGTTGTAAATTTTCAAATTTCTAGATTAGGTCTAGAATAAATTTGTCTCTCTTATTACATAGGAGAGAGAAAGAAGGATATATCAAATGTCAAACTTCCATCTGGTCTCAATTTTCTTTGCTATTTTGTTAAGAAAAGTGTTTTTCAGTAAAATGTTGGACACTTTTCTATCCCCAATCAAGTGTGGCTTTTAGATAAACTATAATATAATGAAAATATAGTGAAATTATTACTTTATAGGGCCGAAATAAAGAAAAATTCAATGTTGAAATAATTTTCCGTTATTCTAAAAAACGGTAAGAGACCGCAAGAAAAAAATAGATTCGTAATCTACGACCTCAAAATAGTGTGTATACCAATTTTGGTGAAAATCGGACGATTTCCAGTTTTCCCAATAATTACCACATTTTTTATTATTTGACAGGTAACACCTAACAATTTCATAATAATGATTATTTTTTTTACAGATGGATGTAAGAAGATAGTTTTTATTTTTATTGATTCAGTGATCCAGGGGGGGGCCAATGCCCCCTCTTGCCCCCCCTGTCCGGCGCCCATGGGCGTATTATCTAAAGGGAACCCTAAAAAGTTGAGATTTTTAAATAAAAAGACATACTGATTAAATTATTATAAATATGATTTTGACGAAAAAAAATAATATATATTTTGCTAGATAAGTAACTTCATTCCCTTTAATTAATATGCTGATTTGGGGGGTCATTGATTAATATGTTGAAGTTTTTACAAACAATTAGTGATATAATATTGTTTGTAAAGTGCTGATATATTATAGGAATAGGGTTTGCGGAACCGGGCTGTTTTTTGGAACAGGAAATTTCGGTACCGCGCCTCTTAGGAACCGGGATTTCCCTTTTTTTCGGTACTAACTAATTTTTGTTCAATGATAGTGCGTGTAAAAATGATAGTTCATCAACTAGAAAACAAGAGATGGGTTTCCAAAGTAAAATCGGTAAAAAATTGAGATTTTTAATTAAAATATTATTTTAAGTAATAGGAAAAAAATGTGTGTAACTTAAAATTTACATTTTTTTACATTACTTCAAAGGAGAAAAGGAGCAAGAACAATATGAAATAGCATTATTCCTTATTTAGAATTTGATTTCGACCTCTAGAAAGTGTCAAAGGTCTTTCTGACGTAACAAGATTTTTAATTATTGTTAGCGAGCCCTGAATGAACCGGAAATTAATTTCAAGGCCCGGTTCTGTGATGGCCAAAAAGATCCGGAAATTCCCGGTACTTTCAAAACCGGGATTTTCCGGTTCTGAACCATATTTGGGAGTATTAATTAGTGTTTCCGGAACCGGAGCTGGTGTTTCGGAACCAGGAACTTGGGTGCAATGCCTCTAAGGGACCGGGATTTTCCGGTTTTGTCGGTACTTTCGGTACTAGCAAATTTTTGTTCAATGACTGTGCCGTTCGTCAAGCAAGCAAGAAATGGTTTTCAGAAGTAAAACCGATAGAAAATTGAGTTTTAAATGAAAATAGTATAAAATTATTAAGTAAGAGAAAATTATTATCAGTCATGAGAAAATTTATATCAAACAACATAAACCAACTTAACAAAATTTGAAAAAAAAAATACATTTTCAATTAAAATTGCAAATGCCTGTAAAAACATAACATAAATATAACTACTACGTTTAGCATTGGGAATTAATAATTTCGAGTCCCGGTTCTGATTCCTATATAGTAACTATTCAAAAAATCTAGTATTATAAGAGCAGCTTTTGTTATTAGTACTTCACAAAAACTATGTATAAGTCTCCTCATCACAATAGTTATGACAGCCATTTTAGATTATGCTGGAGTAACACTACAGTACCTAAAATGCACCGAAAATTGTTAAAGCACACAATTTCTTGGATATATTCGATTGTAATTTTATATGTTTATGGTTATTTATATAATAAATAAACTATTGGGTTTTAGTAACTTTTTATTTAATTTTTTTTTCCTAACAGTAATAAAATATTAATTGTGATGTAAATAATGAAACACCAGAATTACAATAATCACTTTTATTTGACTAAATAATAGAAATATTAAAATACAGATATTTTGTAATAATACTTTAGACCTAGAATGTTTGAAGACATAAAATTAGAGGAAAAATATAGAGACATAGTAATACTTATGAATTAAAATGGAATAAACGTATTTCAGACACTTTTACGTTTAAAAAATACCTTTGACTAGAATTAGAATATTTTTTTTATTTGATGGAAAATATTTAACGTTTACTTTTCGGTTTGGAAGTAGTAACTAAACTAGAAACTTTATTAAACATCCTAAAATTACTAGAATGGCACAGTATTGTCGTATTAAACAGAAATACAAAACCGAGTTCGTTCATATAAAAAACTCTCACAGAATTGCTAAATATAGAAGGATCACACCAATTGATTGGAATGGTAGTCATGTATTGACGTCGTTATCCATGTAGATACGAAAAAAAATCAGTCTTTATACACACCATATATCAGATTTCTTAAAACATTAACAGCAATCTCCCTTATTTATTGGCAAGGGCTGAACAACAAGAGGGGATGGAACATCGGAATTCCCAAAGGGGTTTCAGCGTTAAACAACGCTTAAGGTATCACATGAAACATTCATTTTGAACTAACGTGGCATTAAATTATACTAAATGCGAATATCAGTAGTAGGAATGTCAGAGGAGGAATTGTAACTTTGGCAACTGCGGACTCGCAACGTAGATCGTCGCGGGGGTAGAAGTTCGAGGGGGGTGCTTCGTCACCCTTCTTGCAATGTTCCCCCCTGCTTTCGAATTCTTTCTGAAAATTAAAACATAATATAATTTTTTTTATTTTAGTTGAATCATTTATTAAATTATGATTTAAAAATATTCACATATTCGTATATATTTTGATTCCTTTTTGTAACGGAAATACTTTTAAATTATTGGAAATAAATTTTGAATTCTTTGAATAGGTCAGCTCCTTGACATGGCCTGACCTATTTCAAAACATTCCTTTTTAAACTTGTTATTCTTTGGACTGATTGAAGGCGAAAAACATTAATTTTTCAACTGGATTGACTTTTAAAAATTGGAAATTAGTTCTAGATACAGCATTGGCCATAAGTGGATGAACTTTGTTAAAATAATGGGTTTTTCCTAATATGTTTAAAATTAAAATTTGAGCTATATTTACTTGAAGTCTAGTGCCAAGACTCTTCCAAAGCTGCAAATAATTCTTGCTTATTTTTGTAGAATTTGGTCCTAATGTGTTGATCCAAAATTTCCCATAAATTTTCTATTGGATTCAGGTCTGGGGATTGCGATGGCCATTTGAGAACAGTCACCATTTCATCTTCCAAAAACCTTTTAACCAATTGTGAGGCATGTTTCGGGTCGTTATCATATTGGCAGTAGTGTACAACTGGCATTTTTTCCTCCAAATAAGGCACTAAAAGGTTTTGTAAAATGTCTCTGTAGCCAAACCGATCCGTTATGCCCTCAATTTTATGGAGAGCCCCATCCCATACCCAGAAAAACACCCCCATACCATGATGATTGAGCCCCCACCATGTTTTACAGTGGGTCGCGTGTACTTTGGTAGCAATCGTGTGTTGGGAGGTCTTCTTACATGTTGAATTCCATCTGATGACACCAAGTTAAACTTTGATTCATCACTAAAACAAACTTTTTCCATTGTGCCACAGTCCAGTTTTGATATTCCTTGGCAAATGCTAATCGGGCCTTCAATTTTTTTTGATAGCAGTGGTTTCTTGGCGGGTCTTCGGAAAAACCACTTCTGGTCAACTAATTTACGTCGGATCGTCCTTGTACTCACTGGTGGATAGCCTGGTAGTGGATTTCTTCAAGTTTTGCTTTTATCTTCGTTGACGGCAAAAATGGATCTTGTGAAGAAATTCGTTTTATGGCTTTTATCATATTGGGACCAACTTTTTAGGTCGTCCTGGTTTTCTTTTTATAGAGACATCTCCTCTCTCATTATATCTCTTTAAAATATAATGTACCGCTGATTTTCTAGGCGTAATTGCTTAGCGATTTCCGATTACTTCAAACCATCCTTAAAAGCATTCACTACTCGCAACTTAAGATCTGCAGACAAGTTAATTCCACGTGGCATGATATATCACAAGAGCTCAAATGTTTTTAAATCGCAATTGTTCATAAAAGCAGAACAAATGAAACTAACGATTTTTAAAAATATTTGGTTCATCTACTTTTGTCCAAGACAAAAAGCAATATTTGCCAATTCTTATCTATAAATGATAAGACTAACAGAAGAATTTATATTTGTTTGTAGTATTTTGGTGAGAATGTATTAAACTTTTAACATACAAAGGTACATAAAATAATTTTGATATTTAACACCTCAAATCTGATTTTCTTCGCAATTATTGGTATTGGTTCATCCACTTTTGGCCAATACTGTACGTTGGCAACAGAAAACTGTGGTAATAATACACAGGGTGTAGTGTAAAATGCATTTTTTTACCCTTGTTTTTGAGCGATTTTTGAAAAAAAAAAGAAATATGTCTACATCTAAAACCGTACTCCCGCAACATACGCCAGCAACAGAAATTGAATGATATACAGGATGTACTATTTTAAGAGCCAATTAAATTAACTTACGCTGCAAAATTCTTTGCAAGGCGGACAAATAATGCCTCCCTTATGCAACCACCCGTTGCTCATGATCCTAATGGTAATTTCTTGATTTGCGTGGTAACACTCGTACGAATAGTTTCCGACCTAGAAAGGAAATTATGGTAAATTAAATGGTTTCGGCTCAAGGAGACTGGCCCACTAACCAGAACGTGTAAACGGCCGTTTTGGCATCGATATCCGTAACATCCGGAGCCCCAGTGCATCCACTGCCTCATTTGACCACAGGATTTTTCCTCCCACATGTGATTGGTGTGCTCAAAGCACCTAGAGTTCTCTCCGTATTTTTCCAGAGCAAAATTTTTATCCGGATCTGCGAAAAAAAATGATTTTTATTATCTGATGATTTTTTTTTGGTTTAAGTATTACTGGGATTGTTTTCCGTATATTGGCAGTGGGATCCTCGCACTATAACATTTTGGGATCTCCAAGTAAACTCCTGAATGTAAGGGCAATAATCTGCTAGAGCTACTGATCCACCATAAAATCCCTCTTTCCCACTTTCCACGTACTGAATACTATCAAAATTCTTTAAAAAAATTAACTTTGAGTATATCAAAATTCTGGAGATCTGTTCTTACCTGATAAATTTTTGGTAGTTCTTCCTTGTGTTCGATCAAATTGCAGAGAGCTACTGATGTTCTATCGTCAGTACATTCGGTCTGAAGAGGATCCCTCTTAACTTTATTGCAAAATGGATGGATAGAGAAACCCCTAAAAATTAAAACAATATTTTAAAACTTGTGTAAGATCTTATTTTGACTTATTTGACTTTGAACTATGTAGACAGTTTTCGAACCACTTGGAAAAATAGTAACCGTAGCAACAAAATTTTTAAAATCTCAGCACTTGTAGGAAATTTCATGTTGATTATAAATATGTACACCTTTAAAGGCTTAGATATCTAGGTTTTGAGGGAAAATTAATTTTTTAGGCCCTTGTTTTGAGCTTTTTTTAATGATGGTTAAAACGGTCTAACGGATATTTTCTTATTCTACAGTTTTCAGTTAGTAAATAACAGCAGTTTTAACAACATCGATGACATGACGAAAATCGCCAATTTTCAAAAATGCCCAATTTTTGGCTATTTTTTACACATTTTTAATGGACTTATAAAGATAGTAATCATAGTCATAAAATTATGAAAATTTCAGAATTTATAGGAAATGTTATGTAGATTCTGAATATATACACCTTTAAAGGCTTAGATATCTTGGTTTTATGAAAAAAATAATTTTTTGGGTCCTTGTTTTGAGCTATTTTTGATGATGGTTAAAACGTGTTCTACATCTATTACTGTTCTCATACGACTACAATGGCCTTACTTTCTTATTCTGTGCCTTTTAATTAGTAAATAATAGTAGTTTTAACAAAATCGATGGAATGCCGAAAATCGCCATATTTCACGGAAATTTTCAATGGAAAAAAATAAAAAATGGCCATTTTTGGCTATTTTTTACACATTTTAAAAGGCATTAGGAAGATAGTAATCATAGTCATAAAATTATGAAAATTTCAGCATTTATAGGAAATGTTATGTAGATTCTGAATATATACACCTTTAAAGGCTTAGATATCTTGGTTTTATGAAAAAAATAATTTTTTGGGCCCTTGTTTTGAGCTATTTTTGATGATGGTTAAAACGTGTTCTACATCTATTACTGTTCTCATACGACTACAATGACCTTACTTTCTTATTCTGTGCCTTTTAATTAGTAAATAATAGTAGTTTTAACAAAATCGATGGAATGCCGAAAATCGCCATATTTCACGGAAATTTTCAATGGAAAAAAATAAAAAATGGCCATTTTTGGCTATTTTTTACACATTTTAAAAGGCATTAGGAAGATAGTAATCATAGTCATAAAATTATGAAAATTTCAGCATTTATAGGAAATGTTATGTAGATTCTGAATATATACACCTTTAAAGGCTTAGATATCTTGGTTTTATGAAAAAAATAATTTTTTGGGCCCTTGTTTTGAGCTATTTTTGATGATGGTTAAAACGTGTTCTACATCTATTACTGTTCAAATACGACTACAATGGCCTTACTTTCTTATTCTGTGCCTTTTAATTAGTAAATAATAGTAGTTTTAACAAAATCGATGGAATGCCGAAAATCGCCATTTTTCACGGAAATTTTCAATGGAAAAAAAACAACCATTTTTGGCTATTTTTTACACATTTTAAAAGGCATTAGGAAGATAGTAATCAAAGTCATAAAATTATGAAAATTTCAGCATTTATAGGAAATGTTATGTAGATTCTGAATATATACACCTTTAGAGGCTTAGATATCTTGGTTTTATGAAAAAAATAATTTTTTGGGCCCTTGTTTTGAGCTATTTTTTTTGATGATGGTTAAAACGCGCCTCCTACATCCATTACTGTTCTCGTAAGACTACAGTGTCCTATATTTTCTTATTCTACGCGTTTGAATTAATAAATAAAAGCAGTTTTATCAAAATCTGTGACATGACGAAAATCGCCAATTTTCACACTAGTGTTGTTTTAATGAGACTTTGAGACTTTCCTCATTTTAGGGAAAAAATGGAGGCCTCCTTTCAGTTTCAAATATGCTCTACCAATAATCATGACTAGTAAACCAACCTAGAGGCTTTCATGTTGATCCATTCCTTACAGCTTTTCATTACGAAATCGCATCCCAAGTTCTTGCCCCAAGTCATATCGCCTGCCATGGAATAGTTTGCTACATACCACCCTGTATCCTCCATCAGAGCAAGTGTAATACGAGATATTATGGGGTTCTGGGTATGGGTTCCAGTCATAGCTTCGTTCTAAAAACAAACAGATTTTCAAGTAGTCGAAAATTTGAAAAAAAAAATTAAAATATTTTTTTGAAGAACCTCTGTATCCCTCCAAAAAAAATATGTTTATATAAGACCTATTTTTAAAAATATCTTATATAGGATTTAATAATATAGTCTGTGAAACGAATAACTTTGAATTTGACAATTCCCGCGGGCTTTTCTAGTGTTAATTTTATTAGATTAGCAACTTGCGGCCATGCTGACGCAATGCCGTCTCTAATAGAACAGCCTCGAGCGAGATTTATTACGTCACGCTAGTTAGATACTACTGATTAATAAATATGTTGTAGAATACATGGAAAAGATAATTATTCCTCGCATTTTTGGTTTGTATTTTAAAAATGATATAGTTTAGATGAAATATACATAATATACAGTTAATAAATACAATATATATACCTATTTATAGTAATAAATACTTTGGCAAATAAATTATGAACCATACAAATGCAGCAAATGTTTTACAATATACAAATAATGAATAGGTACATTGACTATTGCTGAAATCGTACTCCATAGTCAATGTAGATAGTTTTAGTGTTAAGAATAATAATTTTAAAAATTATCTTTTGACAAGTTTATATTAGTTTATTAATTGCAGTAAACATTATGTGGTGTGTAGTCTGAATATTTTATATGTCATTTTTTGGATTATATTCGACACTATTTTTTTCATATGACACAACACTGATGAAGGCTATAATGTTAGCCGAAAGGTTTTTTAAACCAAATTTAAATAATGAAAACCAAATGAAAACTTAATCAGCGTTTTTCCCGAAATCCCAAGAAAAATCAAAAATTTTAGAATAATTTTACATATTATAAAATGACAGCGATCATTATTTCATAGCCTTTTTTTTTTTCTATGATATTGTATTATTTGCAAATATAATTTTTTTGAACATTGATACTTGCAAAATATACATATAAATTTTGTGAATGCAAATAATAATATATCACTATTAGTAGATATTGAATGTTTTTTGTTAAATTAGATCGATTTTCAAACCCCAAAATTTAAAATATATTTTACATTTTACCCATTATCCTATGTACCTATTCATTATTTGTATATTGGAAACATTTGTTGCATTTGTATGGTTCATAGTTTATTTGCCAAAGTATTTAATACTATAAATAGGTGTATACATTGTATTTATTAACTGTATATTATGTATATTTCATGTAAACTATATCATTTTTAAAATACAAACCAAAAATACGAGGGAGAATTATGTTTTCAATGTATTCTACAACATATTTTTTAATCCGTAGTATCTAACTAGTGTGACGTCATAAATCTCACTCCGTGGCTGTTCTATTAGAGACGGCATTGGTCTGATATTTAAAAATGTCAAAAGCTGATGACATTTTACTTTTGACAATTATGACATTTCGTGTTGATTTTTGTAAGAAGAGGAAAAACTGTCACTTGTTTTATTATTTTCCTTTTCTATTCCACGAAAGTAAAAAGAGTTACCTATCTGATCCGTTCAGGCACTCAATTTAAAGAATTTCAGTAACTTTTTTGACAGAGGGATTTTATATTTGCCATGTTGGTAAAAAATAACAGTCAAAATTCAAAGTTATTCATTTTATAGACTATAGTCCAGGAGGCAGTGAAGATTTTCGCTATTTAAAAGAGCAAACATTCACTCATCTGCCAGTTTCGTAAATCAGGCAGGCTTGATTTCAAGCACGGGAAAATAAGGGTAACGGATTTTAAAAATCTGTCAAATGTTTGCATCCGTAAATTTTCAACCAGACTGACTTTTCTCCACTTGGGATGTGCCACTTTGCTGTCATTTCCATTAATAAAACGATTCACTTTAATAAATGTCAAATATTTATGACTGGGAAAATAAGTAGACTTTTTTTATTTTTTTATCTAGGGAACCCATCCGAAAATTTTAGCCAGACTCAAAAATTATCATTTAATGTTACCATTTACACTCTTACTTTTATACACCCACTGGGAAAATAAATACAAAAAAATTAACTGCTTCCTGGACTATAAAATATTTGTTAAATATGCTATAAACCGAAAAATTATAACAAATATTGTGCTCATACTTTATTTATTCACTACTACTCTCTGCGTTTTATTAAAATGCCACATCCCGTTTTTAAAATAAAGTTAAGTTACAAACAATATATAATTTATAAACATCGGTTCATTAATAGTTCGAAACTGCACTCCTAAAATTTGAATATTACAATTTCGAACATATAGGTATAAATTTATTTTATACTGGTAATATAACACCTTATATTGAATTGCTGTTCGCTGTTCTATATACCTACACTAAATTATAATTAACATATTTTGATTGTTTGAACTTCAAACAATTTGAAAAGAGATGTTTTATAACTAAAGCTACTTTTCATTTAGGTGTTCCAAGTTCCAAGAGATCAAAAGAATTGGCGAAAAAAATATAATTATAGAGGTAAGTCCATTTTTTTAAATAATAAAAATAATTTAAGACGCCTAAAAGACATTTATTTATAGTTCAATAAATAAACTACAAAGCCTTCAAAGGTAGTAATATCCTATTTGAAGCTTTATAATAAAATGGAACCATGTGTAAAATCGGAACGAATAAGGGCCTTCTCTGAACATACTTATTTTTGATCATAGAGAAGTTTCATTTTATCCAATTCTTTTCTTGTAAAGCTTCAAGCAGGTTTAGATTTTTCACCAAATACCGAGATATTGTGAATACGATTTTATACGCTTTTGGTATTTCTTTCTCCGATATTTTATCATGCGACGGGATATTATAAGATTTACTCTTTGTCGTTGAGGCTTTGCAAAAAAAATCAATAATAAAAATATTTTTAAAGCGTTTACTGTACCTCAAATACTCTCTTTTCCCAGTGAGTTAGAACTGTTCCTTCTTCACCTTGATCCTCCAGCTCGGCACCTTCCAACAAGGAACAGTTAAAATATTCTCTAGCTTCTTTCACTACGGTTGCTGTAGTCATAACTTGCACGTCTCTTGTCATATACCCTTCCTTTACTAACCAGGAACGTGTAAAGTTCTGTATAACTTTCTCGCTCCACTGGTACGTTTGCAAACTTCAATAAACAGTATTTTATATTTGAATTACATGACAAAAAGAAAACACAAAAAATGGTAAAAAATAGATCCGGCAATAGTGCGTCGGGCATCTGTAGCTCCTATAATAAAACATTTAGGAAATTTGTTAAGTGCAGACCTAAATTATGTAGTAGAATGTATTTCAGGAAAAAAATTGCATTCTTGGATTCCTTTCTGATCACTTTACAATATTTACAATATTCTAAAATATTGTAAAATATTTTTTGATAGTTTCAAAGATATTAAAAAATAAACAAAAAACAAATACTTTTTTCTGTCTTTAAGAAAAATATTAAAAATACAAGAAATATCCTGAAATCATACCTATACTACAGTATTAACAAAGACATTAGTATTAACTACAGTTAGTCTGTGTGTACTTACTTTCCTTCTTAAGCTCATACAAGGTTTTCAAAATTCTGTGGCAAACTTTCTAAAATATAAAATAGTTTTTCTTCATTTAAATCGAACGTCCTGTATATTATTCTTTTGTTAGAAGGAGAATGAAAAAATGAACTTAAAGCATTTCTAAATTTTTAACGGCTTTCGGAATTCGTAATATTATATTTCATATGGGTTTTTCAACAGTAATTTTTTATAAAGCTACCTATTATAGTGATTTTTGTCTGGTATTTTACAGTTGAAAGTGAATGTTGATGTAACAAAACTGCGAATATTTACGAAACCGCTAAAATATTTAAAATATTTTGAATACAAAAAAAATAATTTTTTAATTCTCCATCTAAAAAAGAAATAATATACAGGGTCTCTTTAAAAAAAGACGAAGAAAATTATTTTATATTTTAGAAAGTTTGGCATAGAATTTTGAATACCCCTGTATGGCTTAAGCTTACGATATTTATAGCAAAGTAAATACCGACCAACTAGTGTTGATTTTAAGACATTTCTTGTATTTCTGATAATTTTTTAAAGGCTGAAAAAATATTTATTTAATAATATTTTAGGATTATGTAAAGTGATCAGAAAAGAAGCCAAAAATGCATTAATATACAGGGTGTTTCATTTAAAAAAAATCATCCCGATCCACTCACATTTTTTTGAGCCACCCTATAGAAGTTAAAAGATTTTCCTGAGATACATCCTTAATACATACTTTAACTGCACTTAAACAAAATTCCTAAGTTTTTAATTATGGGAGCTACAGATACCTGACGCACTATTACCGGACCCTGTATAGGAGTTTTTTTCAATCTTCCTTTATGTGAATAAAAATGTTATTTATTTCGCTTACGCCTCATTTAGGGGTGGTTTTCCTGTCTCTGGGCTGCGTTCTGTCAAAGGGTTGCCTTCACGATCGCGATAGAAAGCATAGAGACTCACGGAAAAACCCAGCGCGTGAAGAATTTCGTGTTTGACAGTTGACAGTAGTATTTCTAGTTCTTGCCGACTCGTACTGATGCTTTCAGGACATAAATTTGCATGTCCTGCTATTGGCCTAAAAGGTTTAGAGAAAAACGCGTAAAACTAAAGAATATCAATAAAAAGTTAATTAACTTAAAATAAAATCTTAATTAATTCTTTCACTTCAGTATTTTAAAACGAACCTACTGAAACGACAGTTTTCAATAACATTTTTTATTGAAGTTATAAGGGTCTGTATTCCTTTTAAATAGCGTACTTCAAACTATATATAATTTTTATCTTATATGACTTCTTTCAGAATCTCATTTAGAGGTTCAAAAATAGAACGTTTTTTTATTAAAAAAGTAGAAAATATTGCTCGAATATTATTTAAACATGGTATAATATCGAAAATCTTTTTAAGATATTTTAAACACATTTTTAAGATATTTTAAGAACCAATATTCCTATTTGAATGAGATTTGGGGTGCCTAAGTGCTTTAACATTTGACTTGTTAACAAAATACCCCTACATAAATTTTAATAGAAATATGTTCCTACCCCACCGACCATTGATTTTTTTTTCGTGAAATGGTCCTCTGTGTTTACTACATATTTTGTCTCTTGTAAAAAACGCCAGATCGTATAGTTTTTGAGAATATTGGGACAGCCTGTATGAACATTTAAGGACTTAAGAGCTTTGGTTTTGTCAGAAAATCGATTGTTTGAATCCTTGCTGATTAGCGACTTTTGATGAGGGTTGAAACTTTTAGAAGATTTACTTCCAAGGCCACAAGCCTGTATTTTCTTATTCCTGTAGATTTTAATTATTCATTATAAAAGCTATATCAATAACGGTGACTTGCATATGGGGTGATTCATGGCTATGGTATATTTAGTGTTTATGGAGAACCGCTGAATTTTGGTAAACTCTGTCTCTAATAGTTTCTGAAAAATAAAATATTTTTTTTAAAAATGTCCGATTAAATGTATATCTCCGAAACTAAAGTTCCAAGAAAAGTCGTAATATATCTACAAATTCATTTACCCACTAGTAGTTATAAAAAGCATTTTTGGTAAACTCTGTCTCTAATAGTTTCTGAAAAATAAAATTATTTTTTTTAAAAAGGTCCAATTAAATTAATATCTCCGAAACTAAAGTTCCAAAAAAATTCGTAATATATCTAGAAATTCATTTACCCACTAGTAGTTATATAAAGCATTTTTGGTAAACTCTGTCTCTAATAGTTTCTGAAAAATAAAATTAATTTTTGAAAATGACCGATTAAATGTATATCTCCGAAACTAAAGTTCCAAAAAATTCGTAATATATCTAGAAATTCATTTACCCACTAGTAGTTATAAAAAGCATTTTTGATAAACACTATCCCTAATAGTTTCTGAAAAATAAAATTATTTTTTTTTAAAATGTCCGATTAAATGTATATCTCCGAAACTAAAGTTCCAAGAAAAGTCGTAATATATCTAGAAATTCATTTACCCACTAGTAGTTATAAAAAGCATTTTTGGTAAACTCTGTCTCTGATAGTTTCTGAAAAATAAAATTAATTTTTTTAAAAAGGTCCGATTAAATTTATGTCTCCCAAAACTAAAGTTCCAAAAAAATTCGTAATATATCTAGAAATTCATTTACCCACTAGTAGTTATAAAAAGCATTTTTGGTAAACTCTGTCTCTGATAGTTTCTGAAAAATAAAATTAATTTTTTTAAAAAGGTCCGATTAAATTTATGTCTCCCAAAACTAAAGTTCCAAGAAAAGTCGTAATATATCTACAAATTCATTTACCCACTAGTAGTTATCTGCTGTATGCAAAAATTTGGATTTTTGCATACAGCAGATGCCTCCATCGTTGCCGTTTCATAGTAAACGTGGTAGCATCTTTGTTACTTTAAATGGAACACCCGGTATGTTATTACATTTTTGGAAACTACTTCATATTCTCATAATTTTTTTATCTCAAAAACTGTATAATTGAAAAATTATGTGATATGAAAGTAGTTTCCACAAATGTGATAATATACCGGGTGTTCCATTTAAAATAAGAAAAATGGTACCAATTTTCAAATGATGTGGTAATATTGGAAAATATTATTTAGATAGATGGAGCAGGTGTCTTTATGCAAAAATCCAACTTTTCAAAAAAAATGTATCACCGGTTCTCCATAAACCATCGCTGTGAATCACCCTATATATCTATATACATATATTTATGAATGAAAAAACGGAAAATCCACCTTTTTGGCTATTTTTTACATGCTTTAAAAATACTACTCCTATACTAAGAAAAATTTACTCCTATTATTATAGAAAATTATACAGGGTGCCCCAGAAATAAGTGCCAGTATTTTAACTGGTAGTATAGTTCAACCTCAGAAACACGCCTATGAGGCTTTTTGCGCGAAATTATTTTTTGAAAATTCGAAATTTTTTGAAAAATTTTTTGGAATTTTTTTTAGTTTCTAGTTAAAAAACATAATTTCTTGATAATATGGCAACATAGGTATTAGATTAAATTTACTAGAAAGAAAATCCAGAAAGTTCTCAAAAAGATCCAGTGGTTCTCTAAATTTTAGCAAAAAATCATTTTTTTGGAAATTTTCAAAGTAAAATAACTCCATTATTTTGGACTTATTTGAAAAACGATAAAGAGAAAACATGTTTCTTTTGTCGAGATCTACCATCCCTTAAAATACTTGCATATATTTCTGGGACACCCTGTATATATTTGAATGTATTGGTAAGATCTTACCTATCTAATCCGCTCTCTTGCTGGCAATGGCTGGCATAAGCCACTGTCAATGATTTGTTGCATCTTTCGGACTGAATTGCTGACACATAAAAAACAAAGTCGAAATCCTTAATCCCCTCGCCAGCAGTAGAGCCTGGATAGTCTCTACAGCTTTGTCCAGTAGAGTTGCACACTCTACAAACATCCAGATGCTCTTCTGGGACTTCTACTTCTCCGCATATCGTATTTTCACTGCATTGGTCGATACAATAGGTCTTTCCATTCTTGACAAAGACCTGACTGTCGTTGCATTTCCTTTTGTTTTAAGTAGAATATTAAAAATTAGTTTCTTATTCAAAAGGACTCGTAATTTTCGTAATAAAAGATTTTTAAATTAGGTACTCTGTCTCAAGAAACTAGAATTAAAGTTTTTTATTTTAATAAAATAAGTACGAGGCGCTTTAGAAGGAGCTAAGAAGTTTTATTTTTATTGTACGCTCTGTCTATTTACTAAAACTACACTAGCTAGCTTTATTTCTTACTAAAAATGTACGTAAACTTGCATAAAACCAAATTTGTTCGGATGGCTAAACAAATAAACTTGGCATTGATAATGAAAGCGAGTTTACCTTTAAACGTAATTAGAAATTATTGTAACGTGAATTTTACGCCTTTTTTCTTCTTGCTGCAAGAGGATGCATAAAAACGGACATTAGAAAGCAGTACATGCAGCTAAAATATTATATTAAAACAAACACTTGTTGTTTGTTTTATTGAGTTAAAAAAGTATTGAAAGTGTTTTCAACTTTTTTAAATTTTAATTTTCTACTTTTAATGGTTCAAAATATTTTCAAGACTCTTTGATTTTTATTTCTGCATTATTACATTATTATTTTTTATAGCAGCAGATCGGACTATATGTATAGAAAAAAAAACGAAAAATGACCATTTTTGAATTTTAAAAAAAAGTCATACAATAAAATGAACTAAATAAAAAATAAAACCACAATATATTTACATATCTACATTTTACGATCAAATAATTCAGAAATATAATTGTTTTTATTTTATTTTAAGATAATATATTATTATCATGAGATGTTATTTTCTATGGTTTTAGTGTTACAGTAAATGGCGTTATAATGCGTCAGCTTGAAGGGAATTTTCAAAAACACAGTCTTTACGTAATCATTGCCTAGCAAAATGTGTAATAAGCAATATCATTGTGAATTTGAAGTAAAAAAATATTTTCGACGCACTTTTTTAAACTAAAAAAAGTATAAGTTTTTAGAAAAAAATGAGTTTTTAATTTTTTTCATTTTAGTAGTATAAAAGACATTTTCTGACGATTTTTAGTGAGTGACATATTTCACAAAGGTTAAAAAAATGAAGATTTTAATTTTCTTTCCTCCGCTAAAAATCGGCTTTTCGATTAAGAATCATGACCATATTATTTTTTCATGTCTTAGACTTCTAAGAACTAGAAAAAAAATATCATTAATTAATTTTGAATTTTACTATAAAAATAAAAATAAAATGCGAGTTAAAAAAAGCCGCGGGGGCAGATTTCCCATATTAATCCGGCTGTACCCTTTTACACAAATCCACTCATCACATTTAGTATCATTTAGTATTTTATTTTATAAAATACATTCGTTGTTTTTCTTTTTTAAAAGTCTAAAATGTTCTTTTATCAATGTTATATGAACGAAAAGGCTGCTATTGTAAGACATCTGTTATATGGTTCTGACATACGTCGAGGTGAATAATTCTTGCATTTTCTTCTTTGCGATATCGTTTAAAAGCCAAATTCTTCTCGGAAAATATCCAGCTCTCAAATCAATTTCTATTTGAAACAAGATTTTCTATTTTTAAATAGCAGACATGAAAAATCTGACTCTCTCTCGACATTTTTATGATTCCAGTTCAATAATGCATCGCGGTTTTATTTTAAATGTTCAAAAAGGAAGTACTTGAAAGCATTTAGTCCCCGGAAAGATGAAGATTTACGTAACATTTCTATTTCAAATAGGAAAGCATTTTATATTCAAATGCTGTTATATTCAAATGCTAAGCTACTCAAAATTAATATTTAATACATACCAAAAAAGTGGCTCACCCCTATAACTTTTTTCTTTTTACAGATAAAAAAACGAGACGTATGTTAGTATATGACATAAATTAGGATTGATTGGCGAATTCAATTGTTTTTAGTCATTTCCTGTTTCACCGGAAATGATTACAACTTTTGATTTTTAAATGGCACCCTCGGTATTTTTTTTACTTATTCGATAGAAAATTACACTCTGAATAGAATGACATATCATATGTCAACTTTTGACATTTTCGCTTTAAAATAAATCGTATTTTAAATTTCAATCTAGAGTGCCATGGTTGTGCTAAAAACAATTATTTTTTAATCAAGTAGCATTAGAAAAATAGTTTTGAAAAATCGTCTCATGTTTTTCCTGTCTTGTCCTGGCCGATTACTAGATGCCCAAATCGTATTTCTAATCATATCTAAATTTTTTTCAAATGGAACGAAAGTGGCTCATTAGAATATTTGGAAAAAGCAATTTTTTACGAATAATTTGGGACCACACACTTGGTATTTCGAGTCAAATTGTCGTTATGAACCACATGTTGCAATTTCAAATAAACCATATTTGAAAATGTCATAAGTTGGCACATTATATGTCATTCTATTAAGTAAGTATAAGAATAAGAGCAAAATAAAAACACTAAATCACCACAATACACCAAAACACTTTTACTTTTACAAGTTTATAATCATCTGCTGATGATGCTAACATGGTTAGCGAAACGCGCGTCCAGTGTAAAAGTAAAAGTGTTTTGGTGTATTGTGGTGATTTAGTGTTTTTATTTTGCTGTGTAACACCAAAGGTTCCAACCCTCAACTGTAATATAAGAATAAGAATAAAGTAACAAAATTCCGAGGGTGCCATTTTTTTATGTGAAAAAATAAAAAAGTTATAGGGGTGAGCCACTTTTGAGATGCACCCGGTATACTATGCAATATGAGGTTGCACTAATAAACTTTGTAACAAGAGAGAGGAACTAGCAAACTACAACTAGCAAACTTTTGATAAATCTAGAACTCTATGTACCTGAATTTAATTAAATATCAACCAATTCTGGTTTTATAACAAAACAATATCATTTCGTACAAATGCGATGACAGAAATATAAATTAGAGCGAAACATTTTATCCTTATTTTACACACCACAGTCGTGAATTACGAATACTCCTAAATGGCAGAAAAGCATGCAAAGTTTTTGACCTAAAAAGTGCTACAGGCAAAAAAAAAATTAATAATTAAATCCTATGAGTGCTCATTTAGCAGCATGTCTTCGGCAAAAAAACTCTGAAAATGTTTAGACAATGTGTTATTGTGAATATCACACAGATCGATACACAAAAAGCGCAATTTCACGAAGCACAAAAAAAAAATTTAGTCCTTTCGAGCGCATAAAGTGCTCATTAATTTCGTTTGGAGGCACATAAAAAAATCTTCTATTGCTTCCTATTATCGACCTTGTTGCCGGTATTGAAAATTACAAAGCAACGTAATAAATATTAAAAGTAAACTATAAACTAGGGTTTTTCATGTTTCAGGAAATTTTTACTAGACTAAGTTTTTTTAATAATAAAATCCTTGTATCGTTTCTTGCTTTTTCTTTTAATGTTTGTAACACCGCATAGAAAGCTTTGGGGTTTTATTTTATATAGTCTTCTAATTCAATAAACAACCACATCTTTTAACACTAAATATACAGCGGTCATATGACCTACGTAATAAAAAAATTAGTGGACCAATTTAAAATAAATTTTTGAGGGGACTTCAAAACGAACTTGAAAAATTAATTCGTATCTAGCCGAGATTTTTTTTTTCATTATGGCACGACAACAATAATTTGATTTGGATGGATTATTAGGTACATTTTTTATCAGTGTTTCTTCCTAGAAAACGATATAAAAATAAGGTTTATATCAGATTATAAATCAATAAAATCTCAAACTCTTTTGATAAAGCTAGACCAGCGGAAAGCAGAAACCATCTAAAGAATTAATATTCTGTAATATTTTTTGAATGAAATAAACCCAAATAAAATTCAATACATAATAAAATAACCTTTTATTGTGATTTAATGTTCAAGTTGTTATAACTTACCTTGTCAGTCGGATGACGTTGTCAGCTTTTCTTACAGATAGAGCTTGTTCCCAAAAACTCACAGCTTCAGGTAAAATAGTGTTCTAAAAAGTATATTTAATAACATAATATATTGTCGTGATAACTAGTGCGTTTATATCCCCTACAATTTAATAACATTTAGGCCAAAGTGTATTTTTAGGCAAATTTGTCTTTTTGGATTACCAAACCAATAGCTATTAATAAGTTGTAATCCTTACCGTTTCTCCGAAATTTCGAAAAAATTACTTTGTTAAAAAAATTTCACCCTTTCTCAGGGGTGAATTTAAAGTTCTTAATTCTTTTTTAGATCTTTCAAAGTAACTTCATACTGATGAATGATAACATCAAAAATTCAAATTTTTTAGCAAAACTTCGTATTTGAGGCCTATTTTCTTGGACTATTTTTAACACCCATTTTGAACATCTGATGGGTTTCCTCTTTTCTCATTTTCTACCCCTTCGTATGCCTCCTCCCCCCACCCACTGAAAAAATAACCTCCGTTTTATCATATAATTTCACAATACAATAGATCCTCTACTATAATGAAGTAGAGCTCCCCCTACTATAATAAACTCTTGATAAAAATATATAGATATTGTTAATCGATCTTTAGTTTTCTTTTTGGAATTATTTTCTTTGAACGAGATAAGCAATTTATTACCTTTAAATATTTAATCTCAATGTTGTTTCTATTTATAAAAAAAATATCAGACTTTTTATGAACATGCATTATACCTATAAAACAATAAATTGAATAACAAATATTTCACATTTTATGGCAGGTAATAATAAAATATTTTTTAATAATTTTTATCAAGGATTTTGTTTCAGCGGAATTGTTTGTGATTGATTGCATTTCCAATAAAAGGAATATTTAAGAGTTAATTAAAAAAAACAATGCCGTTTAGTTATACATGAACGAAAATAGAAAACCACAAAGTGTCATGGTCAGTAGGCCACAACCGATAATTCTTTTAACGCTATTTAAAAATTAAATTAAAGACAGTGGTGTGGTCCATTTTAATATCCATAGTAATTTTACTATTTACAGTATTTTCCCTTTCCACAGTTTGATAAAAAGATATTATTCATTATTTGTATTAACTGAAACTGATAATCACTATTACTTTCTAACCTACCCCTGTAGATCTAACGTTTATGCTCATTCCCTCTATCTCTATATCTGGTACTATCCCATGGTGTTAAAAGAATGATAGGGATATTTTATATGACCAGGACCTAATACCATCAAAATCAGCAACAAAAGAAAAGGCCATAAATTTCTGTGGTCGGTTTTTATTGGCTCATTGTGCACCTTATCTTTTTTTGTTTTATCTTATCGCGGAATATGATGTACGTTTGTGTTTTCTAATCGCAACAATTCTTTTTTGCAATCGATATAGTGCTGTTCACAAAACATAAAAGTAGGTAACAGGTAACCGAGAATGTCGACGTTCCTTTCTAACATTTTCGGTGGCAACAAGAACAAAATTAAAAAAGAAAAACCAGAAAGTGCTCAAAAAACGAATAGCGAGGAAGACGACAATTTACCTGTATTGAGCAGGCGTTTGTCGTTGTCAAAAAGTGGAAGAATGAAAGAGAAGAAAAGGACTAATGTTTCCCTAGTGAAAAATGAGTTTGGTGGTGGTGAGAAACAAAAACCAAGTGACAAAGAAGAATGTATCAAGGAGGAAAGGAAGAACAGCCTTCCCAGCAGCGACATTTTTGACGTAGAAGGCATAGAAAAGGCCATAAGGCAATATGACCAAAGCCTGTAAAATTTGTGATCTAAACTTAGCTATTATTCGTGCTGTGGATATTTAATGTGATAAAAAATATTAAGGAAATATGACTGAACTTTTTTACCTATTTTTGTTTAAATTGGCTATGGGAATTGTTGTTTTGTTAACACAAACTGACAAAATATTTTATCAAAATAAACTGAAATCAAATAAATGCCATTGTATTTTTTTTCGAGTTATTCTAAAATAACGTCCGGAAAATTTCAAGGGCATATTTGATTACTTGAATATCTTCTTTTTAATAACATTCATTTATTTGTGGTATTCTAGTGTTATATAATATTAAATTACTTTAATTGGATGATGGGGAAAACACCAACCAAAACAATTAATCAAGAAAGAGGGAAATATAATCTTCTGAGTAAAGCTAAATATATAACAAGGAACATTATTTTGTTTAACGCATATATTTCTGTATTTTAGCAAAACAAAAACATTATCATTATTAAACTAACCTAAAAATTGTTTTAATAACATTAAATGACTAGTGCTTAAAATAATTGAAAATCATATTTTCAACAAATTACATTTGTGAAATTAGACTATTAACAATAAAATTTTATGTATGACAATTTATCAAAAATTACGTAGAGATTAAAATACAGCTTTAAATCACTCTTTTTAATTATCAAGAATTTACTAAATCCCTCTGTTATTAGATATTAGATATATTTTTCAATGTCTTGATGGCCATATAATAATTAATAAAAGATCTATATATTTTCATTAATTTAGTGTATTTCCCTATAAGCTTGGTAGATACCTACATAAATATATGTATGTCTATTCATTTATACACATTTTTTTTTCGCCTATATATTATAATAACATAACTATAAAATAATGTTATTACATAACCTTGATACACAAGGCTGATAATAGATAATCAAATTAAATTGATAAGAAAACTGCATTACCTTATCGGGAACAATAATATTTTTTATACAGGAGTTTTAAATAAGTGCAAATATCTTTAGGGGTAATATATTTCGACCCCAGAAACAGGTCTCGTGTTTTTTTCGGGGAAAATTTTTTTTAAAAATTTCCAATTTTTTGGAAATAAATTTTTGAATTTTCAGTTAATATATTCATAATGTGGCAACATAGATAGTAGATTAATTTTACAAGAAAGGAACCCCAGAAAAGATCCAGTGGTTTTCAAAATTTAAGCGATTTTTTTTTAATTTTCAAAGTAAAATATCTCGGTTTTTGGACTTATTTGAAAAACGGTAAAGAGAAAATATGTTTCTTTTATCGAGATCTACCAGTCCTGAAAATATTTGCACCTTTTTAAGACTCACCCTGTAGAAAAAAAATAAAAGTTAAATGTATTTTGTTAAATATTTTATAAACTTTTAAAGGGGGGTCTTTTTATAAGGGGGAGTTTATATTCATATAACGTTTTAATAATATAGACAAATAACACTTTAGAATGAAATTATGTTGTCTCTGAATGCATAATTGATTTGAAGAGCTATCTATGCGCATCGATAAGAAACTTAAAAATTCTGATCTATTATAGAAAACATGCATTAATTGTACATTTTAACAAGTACCTTAATTAATATAATACTTGAAAAAAGGTGACTGGCGCTTCAGAACAAATTATGAAATATTTAATATCCCAAACTTTATGAAAAATTTATTATAACGTTTTTTTTTATAATATCTTCTTATAAAGTCCCAAAGAAATAAGTACGTACGTATTTCTCCGAGCTTAAAATACTTTGATCCTTTTGTGTCAGTCAAATACAGGAAAATATTTATATTATCTTTTTTACTTTGTGGTTCTATACAAAAGCAATTCTGTAAATTTTAACAAAGCAAAGATCTCATGAGGCAAAAAGAGACATTTTGAAGCATAAATAACAAAGATCAAAGAACTTTTTTGCTTTCAAAATTTAATGGAGTACGTGTGTCCAATTTCGGGACACTACAAAAACGGGCTTTTCTGCCATAAACGCTTTAAAATTTAATACAACCAAAAAAATATGTATACTTACATTAATCAGTTTGAATCGGTTTTCATCTAGCCTGAAAATTAAAAAAAGACAGCAAATCTAATATTAAACTGTTAGATACAGAGTCAATGTTTTTTTGGTAAATATCAGTATGCACAAACAATGCCTCAGGTGAAAGTATCCAAATTGCCAAAGCTGTATTTTACATTTAATTCTTATTCGCTGGAGCAATAATACAATTATTGAAAGTGAAAAAAAGTTATGTTACAAAATATATAAGTTAAACTGGTTCCTTACCTATAAACACTTTGATCATAAAATAGTAAAATTCTCAAAGATTTGTCTATGCTACGTTTCTTTATGACGTGATGTGGCTCCACGAAAGCATGCAGCACCTAAATAAAAACAAATAAATTTAATATACAGTGTACAATTAAAAGTATCTTTAATACCCACTGGCTTTGTTTACGATACAGAACAAAGGTTCCAATGTGTTTTATTATAAATAAAAATTAAGACAACCTGTATGTCTCAAGGCCAATAAAAACCAACAATTAGTATGTTATATAGTTTTAATGTAGCGTTCACGTAATAAGAATAATGCATTAGCTTTCTCTATCTTGAATCATTGAGAAAAATCCACGTAATTTATTTCCTATATGTACGTATATAATAATTTATACTATACAATGAGAAGGGAAGCCGCAGTGTGTCTCACGATTCTTAAAGGAAGATCGTGAGTCGTAACCTTTTCTTATATAAATTAGTTAATACATAATTGACATAACTTTTTATTATCTTTTAGATTATAGTATTCTATTCTTGTTAAAGGGGGCCTTTTCGACTAATTTTTCCTTCTGTTTCTATATCTTCCCCTCACTGTTTCAATTTTTATTTTATATATATATTTAATAAAAATAGATGCTCCAGCGAAACAAGGTATTGACAGACCTTATACAGGGTTTCTCACCGTAGCCGTTCGTTAGAAGTTTTTGAGGTTAGGAAAAACTTAGAAGTTTGAAATTTTGAGACTTTCCCTTTCATTTAAAAATATTTTCAAGGCTACACCGGAAGTCGCCATTAACTTCCTTATTTTAAATGGAAGACCCTGTATATTATTTTATTTTTGGATTTCTAAGAAAATTTTATGATGAGTTTCATTAGGTTTTCCTATACCTATTTTCAACTGTTTATCAGATATCTTGATTTATTTGAAAATGTTTACAGATTTACCCTTATTTTTAACAGTCGGTCTTTTGCTCATTTTGAATCGGTGATAAACGCTTCTGCGGTAAACCGAAGCATAGGACCAAAGACATTATAAATATAGACCGAACATCTCATTCATAAATACTCTTTGGTAGTGTATCAAACATTCCAATGTGTCAAACAAGGACAGAAGAGACAGAGAAGTCTAAAATTTCCGACCCCGGCAACTAGGCGCATTTGAATTGTTCTAATGGCCAGTGGCGTATCGTTTTTTGGAACGAATTTAATTAGTAAAGTAAAAGTAAAGGAATTAGTAAAATGTTTACTCCATATTAATATACTACATTAACACTTTTTCGTCAGATGAGTTTTGTTATAAGGTCTAATATAATAATATAATTAATATCCCACATATACTTATGTTGAAACGTTAGTAGGTAGTTTTCGAAAATCGCTCCAACGTCGATTTTCAATTTAAACTTTCAGTTAATTCTATATAAACTTTCAGTTACTTTTGAATATTTACAGGGTGACTCAGGCTTCCGAAACAGTTCAATATTAGGTTTGCAGTTGGTGACTTTTCTTTCAATTTTTTTCAGAATATGGAGGCAATGGTAAAGCACATTTTAGACATTTTGTAAACATAGGGGCCGGAACATATTTTCAAACTAAAGTTGTAGATTTGCCATTTAAATTTCCATTCCAGAAATACCTAGGGTTGCCACCTGTCATTTTTGAAAAGGACAGTGCTTTTTGGAATAACTTGTCCTTTTGACTTTTTTTTACTTAAAAAGTCATTTTATTTACGTATTTTCCTGAGAAAATTACCTACAGCAAACAGAAATATTATTTTCGTCCAAATTTAATTAGAGATGTTATAAAACTTATAAATACATTTTTCTTGTTAAGAATAGGCAACATTATTTAGAACTTCCCGTTTAATCTCAAATGATAATTTAGGTTTTAGTTTTACCTTTTTTGATCTTAAAAAGAACTTTTTAAAATTAGTAATTAGTAACGATTTAGTTAGTTAGAAATCGATAGCTTCCTGTAAAGTACTATGTAATAGTTGTTTAATCTTGTATTATTAATAACTTCCTATACCTAAAATCAATATTTAATGAGAAAATTGTGTTTTTTGAAAATATAAGACAAGATTTGACTTTTTGGTCTTCTTGTATTATGATGGCTCTGATACGAGGCAATTACCTTTTAGTCTCTCTCAATAGAAGGCATATATCATTAAAAGTATCAAATCTGTGTGCTACAGTATGGGATTTCTGTTGCATAATAATGAATATTACGTTTATTTACAAATCCATTACTTTGAAAGGTAGCTTCATCAGACAATCAAATTTTAATTAAATGTCCCAATCTTCATGAACTGTATTAAGCATATGTATTGCGGTTTGAATCACCCCGAGAATCACCTTGTATGTTGACAAAAATATTTTGAAAATGTGCGTTACAATGGCCCCCATCTTATGTAAAAAATTGAAATAAAAATTACAAACCTAAAACGTAATAGGTAAAAAAGGGTTTTTGGAGGCCTGGGTCACTCTGTATATAGGTATGTATAAAACTAGTAGCCTAAGAATTATTTACAGTTCGTCCAATTCTAAAAAAAGAAACACACCGTACAAATAACTCTAGGAAGAGGTATTTGTACGGTGGTAAAAAATTGTTTAAACGAGGCCGAAGGGGCAGATATAATAATGCAATAAAATGTAAAAAGGGCGGGTAAACACCTTTGTTTATTTGTTGAGCAAAATTCCTTTAGAATATCGTATATAATGACCAACATATGACGCAATTTTAAGAAAAAAAATGTCGCTTTCTGGCTTATAATAAAGTTTCAAATGCAACGTTTATATTCAAATTTGTTATGATCTACAACAATTAAGTAGTAATTGAGACGAATTATAATTCAATTATCGGCTACTACGTTCTCGTTTTAATAGCTCAAAATTCAACAAATATAATTAGAAATTATTTTAATTGTGAGAGGCCTATGTACGGCGATTACGGCGCGGCGGAAACAATACCTAGCTGTGAAAAGACAAATTCGGGTAATTTGAGCTTATTTTTCCACACATTTGACACTGTCGTACCATATTGAAAATTCGCAGATTCAAAAGTACGTTAAACAAGAGCAAAAACTACTGAAAAGTTCACTTCGGACTTGATTCCGACTTCAAACACACCGTAAGCTAAACGTAGTACGCTATAACGGACCAAGCGCCGTCGCGAGGGGTGGTGGGACGGACGGCTCATTTCATTCTGGAAGACTAGCAGCGACGTTGCCAATAGTTCTAGACGTTTTAGCACATTAAACAGTAAACATGTCCTTTAATAGTAACGCATATATCCTCTGGTTAATAACATATTATTACGCATGCTTCTTTAAAAATAAACTATTAATTTAATTAAGAAATTGAGATTTATTGATATCCGGTGAAGGTTTTAAAGTCACCTTTTCTGCAAATCAAACTAAGTAGTTAGGCGCAAATTTGAGACGTGGCAATGTCGCCTTCTCTATCTCAGTTGGTTTTTACAGTACGTAGTCAACCTCCGATTGTTTGATCGAGTTAAAATGCACAATGTGATATCTGTTCTTCCTAAATCTATGCATAGGACTAATACTTTCGAAATCCATATTGACAATTAATTTATTGCATACAGGGTGTCCAAAATTTGATAACTGATTAGATTATTTTCAAACTCAAAATAGTTCAATTTTTCAAATGAGACACCCTGTATATTTTCGATAGTTGGATGCAGAATTCAATTCTTGTTAATCCGTATTTTTTACTTTAATTCAATTTTTGGCAGAGTCGACAATATCGTTTGTGTCTACAGCAAAGGATTAAAAATAGATGGGGAATATCTTAATCTTAATCATCTAAGATTCACTGATGACATAGCCCTAATTGCCAATAGGCCAAGCAGAAATTAACGAACTAAATACAGCCAGCAATAAAGTAGGTCTCAAAAACTAAAGTACAAGGACCTGAGTTTTTGAATTTAGCTTCAAAAAATATTAATATTGGTCTGAAATTTCTGAAAAGTCTAAATCACTATTAGATAAATGTTGTAATAGTCTGACGCACTCAAATATGCAAATAATTAAATCACAATATTTATAGACAAATTAATAATGCAATTTACATTGTCAATGGTATTTTATTTTCATAGAAAGGGCAAGTTATCTAATAGATTTTTATTATATCATATCCGCGTATCAACACTACCTAGACGGTATGGAAAAATGTTGCCTGGTATATCGATTAAGATCAAGTATCCAAATATCTTCGAAATACAGTTTGCTAGAGAAATTTTTATGATTTTGTGTTTGGGGAGACTTCTGTATACTGGATGTTTTGTTGTTTTTTTATGTGATTTCAGTTAAAAAAAATCATCTTATTTTTATTCTTCAAACTTCTACAGAGTATTTTGTCTATTAATTCCTTTATTATTTAATAATGTTCATTATAAGGTTATAAAGAAAAAAATATACATAATGCAACCTTATGTCATACCGTACTGTTACAAGATACAATCACTTGCTGTATCGCAAAAGAGTGATACAATGATGCTATTGCGAAAATTGAAGAAAAGCTCTTACCAAACAAACAAGGTATTTCTTTTGATTCCATGTTAGATTGGAAGTGTACTTATATAGCCTGGCATCAAACGGCAATTGAAAGAAAAAGCATGGTAGTAGGTGCGTAAAGATTTTTTTTGCGCTTTTTAGTCATCATATCCAATTATCTGAGATCAGAGATTTTTTAAAAAAGGTACCGTTTACTGATGCGGTAAGTTATTAATAATTTTGAAGGTTTTCCTTTTTTTAAGGTCTTCAACAGACGATTACATACAGGTGAGTAAGGCAGCTATTATCGTGACTGTCTATTACCGCGGCAAAATAACAACACAATATATTTCAAGTATCTCTTCCAAGACTGAAGGTCAGATTCGGAAAATACATTCCTTTTCGTACAACCTGCTCTTATGCTAATCATGTGACTTGCCGCATCACACCAGAACCATCCTAGCCCATCAGTGAAAGAAGATATATTGCGAAACAATAGAAAGATGATTTGAAACCGTTTGGAGTTTTTATTTGCTTCGCCAGCTCACGGTACTGCTTCAAATATAGTATTTAACTTAACAGTTGCATGACAAATGTAATCTTCGAAGCTTGAGTTCGGAATCGAAGTTCCTCCGGGTAGAATTATTGCTACTATAGTTCAAGTACCTTTGCCTAACGATTTCTGTGGGTGGAGTACTACCTATTCGGTTTTCTTTAAAGGTCGTACGTGAATTAAATGAACGAAATATTTATTTAAACTCGTTATTATCACTTCCAAATAGAATACTAATTTTTTTCGTCAGGTTGCAAAATTTCGTCTAAATGATTAATGAAATGCTAATTTTAATAAACAGGTCACTAGCAATGACCAAATTTCATCTGATTGTTATTCAGTGCATTTTCTTCAATGACAGGTGCTGAATAAAAGCATTTGTCGCTCAATTCCCAGACTTGTGGCGAAATTTATTGTCATGGCGAAATTTCACACGATTTCTAGACTACTGGTTAAATTTTATTACCTTGAATAAATAAAATCTGAGTTAAGGGAATAATAGAGTACTTGAACAAATAATAATAATTTCGAGGTTTGTTGAATCAGTGAGTCAATTATATTTTTGAAATATTAAGGCTTTTATACATTTTCCAGTTAATGATTTTCCATATTCGTTAAAAAATAAATTTTATCAATTTATATGAACTTAGCCTATGTCAAAGGTCAGATAAGACATGCATACATCAACATCAATACTGCAATCAAAATTAATAATAAAAATTGTAGTTATTATAAAAAAATCAGGGGTTCGAAAAGCAAACTAATATTGCATGTCGTCAACTGACATATTTATTAAGTTTCTGGCACATATAGACCGATGATATTTACTCTATACATATTACTATTGTATTTGTACTGAAACTATATTTGTTCTTTGTAAAATTTGATATTCTTTCATAATATGTTTCACTTTGAGCTGGAATGTTAGTAGTTTAGAGGAAGAACCCGGGAGAGACTCTTTTATTTAAGATAAGAATCAGTTCTTGATGGGGGTTTTAAAGTATCTTTTTAGGAAGTGCTTATTTCTGACCCTGATAAAAATAAATTCTTATTTTTTGCAATTAAAAAGCAATTTAGAAACCATAAACACTTAATCCTTCTGCCTTGCATAACACTGACGCCACAAATTATCCAAATTCTTTAAAGATTAACCTACATATGTTAAATAGCTAAAATTAACATAACCGACTATAATATATCATTGAAACTTTATGTAAAATTCATTAATAAAAATGTATTTATAGTAAGAGTATTTGAAGTGTATATAAAAAAATATGTTTTTTTTTCTTTTTAATTACCGTGAAAATATCGTTCACGATATTGAAAAAAAATTCTGGTAAAGTTTCAGCTCTTAATATATCGTGATTTTCTATTCCCCATTTAAATAACAGTTGAGGGTTGGAACCTTTGGTGTTACACAGCAAAATAAAAACACTAAATCACCACAATACACCAAAACACTTTTACTTTTACACTGGACGCGCGTTTCGTTAACCATGTCAGCATCATCAGCAGATGATTATAAACTAAAAGAAAGAGTTTATAATCATCTGCTGATGATGCTAACATGGTTAGCGAAACGCGCGTCCAGTGTAAAAGTAAAAGTGTTTTGGTGTATTGTGGTGATTTAGTGTTTTTATTTTGCATTATTTCGTGATAAAATATAAAAAATTGTGGAAGTTTCATATACAGTTTGAAGTTGAACTTCCGTCAATAACTTTCAAACGAGTCGATTACATGAAAAATCATATCAGACCTTTTTTGAAGAATATTCAATTGCCTACAAGAATATCTATCGATTTTTACTGTACGTTGATTTGTTATAGCGCAATAAGATTCCAAAAAAATTGTTTCACGTGTTATTTAAATGGGAAAGAGAAAATCACGATGAGACACCTCTCAACTCATACTTTACCAGAATTTTTTTTCATCCTCGTGAACGATATTTTCACGGTTATTAAACAGAAAAAAATATATTATTTTTGGTGCACCCGAATACACATACATGTATCAACTTTGACCATAAATATTTATAGGAATTAAAAATAAACAAATCAATGACAAAATAAAGAGTGAAATATTCAAGCTATAATTTGCAACAAGTACAGGGTTATGCCTATCCCATGAAATCCTTTTTTATAAGAGCAAAGCTATTATAGCAACCTTTTTATTTGAGTCGTGATACATTACCGGTACTACTCATTTATTTTATCTTGCTTTTAGCCAAGGAAAAATTTTATATTTGAAATAGCTAACTCCCGAAAGAAACTAAAAATTAAGTACCTTCTTCTTGAAAATAAAGCCGATTTAAAGCAATTTAGCGTTAAGTACTGACGCAAAAAGAAACCGTAAACGGAACATATCGTTTAGAGGTAATTACACACTATTATTAACTAAGCAAACTATGTATATAGTAAATATGTACTAATTATGTTGGTGGTAAAATCTCGGTGATTTTATTGGTTGTAATGAATTTAAAGACTTTCTGGGTAATGAATTTATTTTTTAATAATTTTAATACATGGAAATATTATTATTAATAATAGATAACTAACCTCATGATGTTTGGGGTAAGCGTGTTGGCAAATTTCGTGTCCAAAGGCCAAACAACTGCAAAAACTGAAAACGCAAAGGGGAACGAGAAAGCTGACCAATTTCCATTTAGGCTTGGTCACCATAGTGCCCGGAAAAATTGTTTAAAAACTCGTACTAAATGTAAACATTCGCGGATGTGAGGTTATGGTACGACTCTACAATCGCTACATCACTTCGTACTTGTACAACGTCCGAGGCAACCAACTGTGGAAGACAGACTAAAATCAGAGACAACTTCGAGACGTGAAAGTAGATAGGAATATTTGTCCAGAGTTTTCCTCTCTATTTACCTCGCATATTCCCCAATAAATATGTCCTTTTATCACATCAAGGCAGGGGAACTTAGATGGCGCAATTGTCGCCCATTTCCCTGTTTGGAGAGATTCGCAAACAACAAACTACCCACACACACGCTTATACACATGTTAATTGATGTTTTATTTTTAAAACCTCCATTCCTTTCAAAAATATGCATAGAGAAATGTTTCATCATGTTCAAGAAATGTTTCATATAAGTATTTTCTTCACAAACATTGTCATGACAATTTTTGTCATAACAGATGTTTTCACGATAAGTGTTGTCTTCACAAACATTGTCATGACAATTTTTGTCATAACAGATGTTTTCACGATAAGTGTTGTCTTCACAAACATTGTCATGACAATTTTTGTCATAACAGATGTTTTCATGATAAGTGTTTTTTCACTAACGCAGTCATGATAAATTTTATCGCAACAGATGTTTTCATAATAAATGAGCTTGTGACATTTTTTTTCTTGGAATATGTTCTTTTTTATATATACGTATTATTAGCATGTGTTCTCATAATAACTGTTGTCAAGTCATCTTAACATACGTTCCATGGCATTTGTTTCTATCAAGTGCCTTGAAATTGTTTTATTAACAGATGTCTTTATAACAATTGTTGCTAAGATATCTTGCCAACAAATGTTGTCATGTTACTTTGGATGTCCCAAGATACCTTGGCACATGTTTTTCAAATATATGTCTTGGAAATTATTTTTCTTAACAGATATTGTCACGACAATATTTATCACAAATAAATAATATTATAACAGTTTTTTTCTTGGCATGTTTATATTATGTTTCTTAGCATATGTCTCTAACAAGTCTTTTGAAAATATTTCAGAAGATATTTTATAACAAACGTTGCTATGACAATTTTTTTCTTGACATTTGTTCTTCTAACAGATGCCTTGAAAATATTTTTTAGCATATATACATATATTCATAGCGAAGGTCATGAAATCTTGTCATATTATGTTCTTGAAGATATTTTTCTTAACAGATATATTTTCATAACAAATGTTGTCATGACATCTTGGCACGTGTTCGAACAATTTTTTTAAAAATATTTTTCTTGAGAGATATTAAATCAAATTTTGTTCTTCTAAGACAATCATTCAAAATTCATATTAGGCTTCCTGCGGTTTTGGTTATCTCCGGTTTTCAAGATCGGAAGTACGCTAAGTAATGCCTTAGGATACTTATTTAATTACAGCCCTTTTCCAATTGACCTCAGGATTTTTCTTTATCCTTTATCTACTGTCTTCGTAATTTATTAGTTGGCTTTTTTCTACAAATCTAAATTACAGTTTATATTTTAGAGGTGGGAAACTAGTAAAGGGTTGAAATTATTTCAAAATGTGTTTTTTTCTAAATTTATTTTACTTTTGTCAAATACAATGCATTATAAAATGATTTCTTGCAGTTATAAATATCTAGTTGTAATTAAGAAAGCACGTCCTCATTTAATAATTAATTTGACTAGATTTAAATGAAGTGATAATATGAAAAGTTTTATTTAATATAATATTCTTGGATACTTATTGTTCCATAAGAAATACATTTTATGTGTCAAAGATATCGGAATATTTTTTAAGATTATTTCTTACAAAATATTACTCGGTAACAGGTAATCTTAAGATTTGGATATAAAATTGGCTAATAGATCTCTTTATAATTTTTATTATAAATACTCTTTCAATCCTAAACTTCTTTTATGATCTTAAGGGTAATTTAGATTTATACAATATGAATCTATAATAGTCCTTAAAATACAACTGCATAAGCTTATTTCACCTTTCTTGTTGCAAAATATATTATTCTCAATGTTACCCGTTATATTATGTAATCTACAATCAGTTGACATTATCATATTAAATAAATTAAACAAGTATTAATCAACTGTAGTGTTTCTATAAAAAAAAATCTACAATTATAAAAATTATTCCTAAAGAATTACAATATTTTACTCATTATTTATTACATATATTTTAAAGTGTCTTAAATCATCAACATATACATAAATAAATGAAATCACAAGAGATTTTTAAAATACCGTATGATCGAAAAAAAAACGGCGTCAGCGATGGCTGCGAAATGAAGATCGCCTTAATTTTATATGTAAATTTATATGGGATCGTCGTGTCCCAGCCAACTGGACGCCGTTTTTTTTTCGATCATAGGGTAAAAGCCATACTATATTCAATGGTATTTACTTGTATAGCAATGAATGGTGAGCCAAGAGGCCAACAAAATACCATAATACAATATAATCGAGAAAAAAAAAACGGTCAGCCATGGCTATGAAATAAAGATTGTCATTTCCAAGCAACTGGACGCCGCCGCCATTTCTTTTTCGATCATATCGGTATGTCTCGCTATTAGGCAACCAGTAATGCTTTAACAGGTGAAATTTGTGTATAAAAATAATGTTTTTTTTAAGAAAGAAGTAATTTAATAGAATATGCAATGTTTTCCAGGATTTAAATAAAAGAATCTATTGAACTGTTTTTTATCGTGCTGTAAATATCGATGAAACAAATATAAAATAGTAAGTTTATTTTAAAAATTTTTTACAAAAAAGTCAAAACTAAATCTAAAACAACAAATAAATATCTATTATAAAACTCATTAACAATTATTATACTTTATAACACAAATATATATGCCTTTCCAGAATAATATCTATATATTAAAATCCCCAACCAACCAAATTGTAGAGTATTATACAATTACAATTTACAGTTTTGTGCAAACCATTGTTTGCTTTCAATGCATCTCGGACTATCACAATGTGGACATCTATTTATTAGTTTAGGTGATACTGGCAATTTACTCCTTAAATGATGTTTGACCAAATCTACTAAAGCTTCAATAAACAAGGGATGATCATTGGGAGCAGGAACTCTTCTTATAATTTCTATTCCAGCCTGTAAATGTTGAATATATAACTAACTATATAAATATGATTAAAACATATACCTTCTTTGCATCTTCAATCAGTTCAATATCAAGCTCATGCAATGTTTCAATATGTTCATTCACAAAAGCTATAGGCACTACCAAGATAGCCTTTTTACCTTGCTTCGCATAACTTTTTACTGATTCATCGGTAAAGGGTCCCAACCAAGGTAAGGGACCCACTTTTGATTGGAACACTAATTGGTAAGGATTACAATACTGAAGGTCCCACATAACAAGCTGTACCGTGCATCCAACCTCAGATGGATAAGAGTCACCTCTATTCACTGCCTAAAACGTCTGTTAATTTTTATACACTCAGGCAGGAAGTGTCCTGATAAATAATACCTTTAATGGTAACGAATGAGCAGAAAATAAAATAATTGCTTCTTTTCTGACATCATCAGGTAATAATGCTAATTCCTTTCGAATAAGATGTGCAAAACATTGGGCTAGTAGTGGGTTAACAGACCATCTGTCTATAATACTCAATTTTAAACCATCAGGAAAACCATTATCCCGGAAATATTTATATACCACATTTAAACTGGATCCAGTTGTTGCACAGCTATACTGAGGATACTGAGAAAAGACAATTGCTCTTTCTACACCATCTCTAAACCGAAATTTAGTAATTATCAACAATTTCCTAGCTTAGAAATCTAAATGAATTTAAACTTACTTCTTCAATTCCTCTAAAGCTTCTTCTGTAAAAGGTGATGCATAACGGAAGCCAACGTATGGTTTATGAGGTGCTGTCTCAGGATGCTCTTTATCAAGTTTCTTGCATAAAAGGTCTCCTTGTAACCGAGTCCATTTTAAAATGGGAGAGCCTCCACCAATATCCTGGTATTTTTTTTGTACCTCTGGTGTTCTTCTTTTTGCTATCCATTCACCTATAACACTAAAAATCAAAAGTATGGGATGTACATTAACTTAAAAATAGTACTTGTAAATGAACATCTCTTAATACTAACTTTTGGGCAAAAGGAAACTGAATTACATCTCGATCGGTCATAATTCGATGCAAGTAATCATGAACTTGATCAATATGTTGAGGACCGCCCATGTTTAACATTAAAATTGCAGTTTTTGGCTTGGAAGCACTTGAGAATTTTACGTATCTTGGACATTGTTGAGCTAAAATGATTGGAAATTATTTATAAACGGTTTAAATATTTATAGGTATTTACCTACCTATAAACAAAGTTCCTTTTGAGAACATTTACAGTTTTATTTGGATTATTTTTTTATAAAATATGTATTTTAAATATTCCTGGGCCAAAATAAACTGTTTATCTTGGAAAAAGGCACTATAATTTTAATGCAATAAGAAAAATAGCAGATAACAACAAACTCACAAATAAGTTAACCTCAATTTTTGACAATTATCCATAGATGACATCTGTGGGGCTCACATTTCAACAATGTAGTTTTTTTTCTATGGCCAAATGCGCGCATTCACCATTTTGTCAAGAAGTGTAGATATAAAGCGTTATTAAAAACTGAAATTATTTCAGTATTCTACGCGCAGTACTTCAACGCTAATGCCTGTGCTAATGCTATAAAATATTCTATATATTTTTTTGAGACATATTTCTTTTTTTCCAGGCAATCAGTTGTCCAATGAAATATATTACAGAAGTTTATGGACCAGAAAATTCTAATGGCTACTAATAGGAATATGGGATGGAAGATTGGAATAAATGCATGAGAGGATAAACATACAGAAAAAAAAACAGAGAGGGAATTTGATGGTACTACGTAGTAAATGCAGGGGATTCACGCAATAATCTGTAAAGGCGACACATTTTTACCAAACTCAATATCAACTTTACTCCAGAAAATAAATGATCAGAAGATTAGTTCAAGAACAACCTTTGTTAGTAGGTAAGTTATCTCACAAAATGTTTGGTACATTAACTAACTATTTTTATTGTGTATTAATAGAAAAAGAAGAATGTACTTCAAGAGATTATCTGATACAACCAAAATCCGCAGATTTAGAAAAGACGCAGAGAGTAAATATTTATATATAAGATCTTTGGTAGAAATTAAACTAGGTAATTTATTTTATAGATTAAGTTAATGGCTACCATTGATGTAACAAGAGGCTTCTGTGATAACGACCTCACTGCCGTTTCATGCCTATAAAATCATTCCTTTCGTCTCATCAGCAAGTACAAGTTTATAAAATTGCATCGACGGAAGACAAGGACTGGAAGACCGGCTGGGAGATGTCGTCGATGGATACAAAGCTGCCTAGATTATAGATAAAGTCTTTGAAGACAAGAAATGCTACTCACTTGCTTGGTAGGTTACTCACGATGTTCTCTCAATAAAAAGAGCGAATAAAGAGCGACAAGCCGGCTTCTTGCGACGATATATCAGTATTTGTTATATCTTATAAGCTAAAATACCAGGAGTTATATAGAGAATTAAATTCTATGTTGAACGCCCCAATCAGTTGCTTGAGGTCTTCAGTAGTTTTAGAAAACAACTACCTTTTTTAATAATTAATATCTCCAAAACTAATTAAAATATCAGAATGCCTTTTTGACCATTCAATAAAGAATTAAATTCTCTATTTATGTAAAGTACGTCTGCTGGATCTGTGTCTATGAAAGGAATGCGGACAAAAAACATTTAAATAAACAGCAATATATTTTATACGTCGACTTGACGAGTACGTCACCGCAAATCGCTCCGCCCACTCATTTTATTGGCTACTTGCAAATTTGTCGAATTTTTTTATTGATGGGACGCGTCGTCTAATTTTTTACGAAAAACATCGAGAGAATATCGTTTCCCCTCTCACGGATACTCCGTAGCTACAGAACGAACAGACGTACTGTATGTGCAAAGTTTTATGGTAATCTGATATTTTCTTTATTATTTCTTAATGTTTATTTTCCCTTGTAAAATAAAAAAAAACGTGTTTTTCTGGTTGCATACGACATAACTCTAAAATTATTTAAGTTCTCGGAGTGCGGTTGTGGCCCATTCAATAGAGAATTAAATTCTCTATCCATGTGCAAAATTTCAGCCCGATAGGACATCTCTTTCTATTTTTTACAGCCAAAAAATAAAGTATGACCGATTGAGCTGAAATTTTGCGCAGAAATATGGCAGGATATGACAGGGAGATACGCATAGGAATTAAAGGTAACATAGTGTCGTAAATTAGCGATGGGAACTATCGAATGAATTAGACTATCGAATGAATTAGACTATCGAATGGTTACTGAATGAATGATTTCAACTACCGAATGGTTTTATTTGAATAAAATCATTCATTCATTTCATACTAAAGCATATGTGACAACCTCGCCGTGCGACTAAATACTTATCGTTGAGCCACGACTATCGAATACTTTTGATAAATGAAATTTAGTATTCGTTTGATTTTTGTGTGCGTGAGTGCATTATTAGTTCTTCCAAATTTTTATAACTTCGCCTTATAAATTTTTTGCGTTTATTAAAATATTTAAAATACTAAAATAGTAGTTTTTTTTTAATTGACGATTGTGTGCGTGTGCAGGTGGTCAAAATTTTTCCAAAAATTTGTGTGATTTTCCGTAGCCCGATCTTTCAATTATTTTATTTTATATGGTATATGGTCTATTTTTTAAAGGAAAATTTTGAGAAGTAGCAATTTTTTTTTAAGAGAGATGAGATGAACTTAGAATTAATTTTAAAAATACATATTTGTATTTTAGATGTTTTAATAATATGAATTAGTTGAACTTAATAATCATATTTAAGTAATGTGGTTAAGTAAATGGTTATCGAACTCAAACTATGGGATGAGAAAATTAAATTGAAAGTTTTACACGTGCCAATTTAAAAAAAAGTTAACGATGTTTGTATTTTGTTTATGCTAATTCTCTTACATGTAGTTTTTTGCGAAGAAATATTTCATTTATTTTTTAAAGTAAATGCCAGTAAACGTAAATATTATTTTTAAATAGTAATATAAAGTACCTAATATAAATAATTTTGATTTCTAATTTTTTATTTATATTTTCCTTCCATTACACTGCATGCTTAGAGAATTAATAAATGTTTATATTTCATGATTTTAAAGTTTGTTGTTAATATAACAAATTAGTTCTGTAATTATTATTATTTAATAAACCAACGTTGCCAAAAAATTTAAAGTATACTATATTATTTTTAAATAGGATCTAATATAAATAATTTTGACATCTAATTTGTTCTTTATATTTTGCTACTACGTAAAAAAAATATTTATATTAAATTATTTTAAATTTTGTTGTTAATAGGTATAACAAATTATTACTGTTATTATTATTTTTTATTAAACCAGTCTTTGCTTAAAAACATTAAAAATCATTTTCCTACATCCAAAATAACAAGTATTATTGCAGTGTAACAACAGAATATTAATAAAAAAAATGCTAAATATATAGACATACTATCCCTAACTAACTAAAGTCAAACAATAATATTCTTTGCTAATATCAACTAATACCAATATATGGCAACAGCGCCCTTCATAATGTATTTTCTGTGTAAATACTAGCACCCCAATAAAAAAAATAATGTGTCCTTATCTTTCTATGACTCCGCAAAAAATCAAAGATGCCGGCTTCTTTCATAGCATTGCCACCGACCGCTGTCGGGTTTCTCGGAAAGAAACCTACGTCGGGCGACAACTAAAATCCAGTTAATATTTTATTATAATCGATCCTGACGAATAAATGAATTTCATAAATGAATGAATTTTATAAATGAATGGTTTTTGCTGCCGAATTACTAGAATACAATATTTCAAGGCAGATGACGCATCTATTCGATAATTTTTATTCGAATAGTTTTCAACGAATGTTTTCTTACTAGCTATCGAATTATTCGAATGAATTACAACTATCGAATGTTTCGATAGTATTCATTCGATAGTTCCCACTACTATCGTAAATAACATTTTGAAAATTTTACAGTAGAGCAACAAAAACATCTTTTAGTGTGAATAGCGTGATCTAACAGCCCCCAGAGTGCCCAGTCCCCACAGTTATGCTGTAGCAGGCCAAAGTTAATTTTTAGATCACACTAGAAGACGTTTTTTTCGCTCTACTATCAAATTTTCCAAATGTTTGTTACGACACTTTGTGTGGAAAGCAACGATATGTAGAGGAATAAAGAGGGTATTATAGGAAATAATATTAATTAAAGTCAGCTTGATTATATGACATTTCGATCATAACAGGGACTAAAGAGAGGATAGTATTAAATCCAGCTTGATTGTAAAACATTTTTATCATACGTATCTTATTTAAAGCCAGGTATTATATGACGTTTTGATCATACGTACGGCGTTAAAGAGCGAAAAAATAAAGTTACCTCATTTAAGAAATGTTTTAATTGTTCGGTATTATAGGTAGGATTCTCTCTCTCTTATGAAATATTTTGATCATAAGGATTTTATTAAATTAATGTCAGCTCAATTATAAAACCGGTCATATTAGGGCATTAGAGGGGGGAAATAAAGCCAGCTCGTTTACACATAATAAAGCCATTTCGACCATAAAACGTTTTAATCATATGTAGAGTATCGTAATTTTTCATCTTCTGGTCTTTTTAAAATAATGTAAAAAAGGCTCCACAATTTTGAACAAAACCCTTTGAGTATGCCTGTGAATGTATCTATTTCATATTTTTATTCTTTGTTTTAGATCGCTCCAAAGTTTAACAGCCCATTTGACCAGCGAACCAACCATCGGCCTATTTCGATCTCTGAAGAATCTTAATTGATATGTTAATACTGCACTTTGTATTTTTTGTAATACTTAAATATATACCCAATGTTGTTATACTTATTTTCATGAATAAAAATAAATTTGTTATATGTACAAATATATTTTATTTTCCACCCTATATAATAAAATATTAATCCTAAATAATTAAAAGAATTTGCAAAGTCAAATACCTTAACAATATAGTCTGTCGAAATTCAAAGTGAATTCAGTCGGTCTAAAACCGAGGCACGCATAAAAAAAGCTTTAATAAGTACAATAATAAATAAAAATAAATGTCCTGTACACAAAATTTATTTTAAAATGGTCTAAATTGATGCTACCAAATTTACACAAGACAAAAATAATTCTGACTTTCTTGACAAAATGGTGAAGGATTTTTTAAAAAAATATATTTTTCTAAAATAATTAATTAAGATACATGACCAACGAGCTCGAAGAGTTAGTTTTTTTTTGAAAACCGTAAATATCTCAAAAACTAAGAAAAAAATACCTACATTTTTTTGGGCCATTCGATAGAGAATTAAAAGCTCTATCTCTATGCAAAATTTCAGCTCTATCGGAAATACTTTAATTTTTAGGGCAAAATTTAGCAAAGGGGTTAGCCTCAACTTTTCTAGAGCCGAAAAATTAAAGTATCTCCGATAGAGCTGCAATTTTGCATAGAGATAGAGCTTTTAATTCTCTATCGAATGGCCGAAAAAAAAGTAGGTATTTTTTTCTTACAAAAAAAGTTATTAAGGGTTAAAGTTTGCCAACGAGGTCAAATCGTTAGAGATAGCACATTTTAGGGAATAAAAATTCGCACCGTCAATTTGCTCAATTTCTTCCACCACTTATCACTACGGGCATCACTTTAGACCATCTTAAAATAAATTTAGTTTACTATATGTACAATTTTACTATATAAAATGGTCTTGAAATATTTTAATCTGAAAATGTTTTACCATTTAAAGACAAATAATTATTCTGATGAAACATGGTATTGTTTTATAATAGATTACTCAATTTGGAATTAAAATATTAATATTATGGGAGGGTTATCTCCGGTAAAGTAACAATATGTACTATCTATGTAATGAAAAAGTAAATACGTCCAAACTTAACTTGCAAAATAAAATAGTTTCGTGTATTACTGGTTGTATATTTAATGCTCTATTTCTGATTGGATATTTGCACTCTAATCTTTTTGATAAATATAAAATGGGTAATCAGAAAGACGATGGTAATGCATATTTTTATACAGGGTGATTCAATACCACCCACCAAAAGATGCTTAATGCATGGGATAAATAAAATCAAACAAAATTAAATTATATTATTATTTATTCAGTCGTATATTTTTTCAACACATTAATCATCATATTTCTAAAACTAAGAAAATTTTAGATATAAATTAATAAACTACTCCATATTATTGGATAAAATTGTAAGTATTATCGAATATATTTTGATAGTTAAAATGATCAAAATACTATAAAATTTACAATGATCAGCAAAGGGGTGAATGACATAGATAATATAGTGGGCTCGTCGTATTTCTAAAATATTACACCGACCTACAATCTAGCCTTTAAATCCTAATATAACTTTGAAATGTATATAATATATAAGTCTGTAAAATATTCACAGTCATATTCTTTGGCAATAAGTTTTAAAAGACTAATTCAAACCGTTAACACAGTAACAAAGAACAAAATATCAACAAACTAATACTGTAAACTTATAGATTATTGCACGAAGTTCCTTCTCAAGGACATTACAATTACAAAAATACTTTTTAACACAGGACTTACGTATGAGCAATGAAAATTATTAACAAGGATTCTAAATTAACACCATCAATAAATTAAACCCTAAGGTATGGCACTTTTCTGACGATAAATAAAAACAAAGCTTACAAATCTTTGTTTCTGTAGTGTTATTGTTTTTGCAGCTTTTGGAGGCCTAATTATGTACTAAAAACGCATAAAATACGGGAGTTATGCTTTTGATTTTGTTAAGAATTTGATTTATATCGTTTGTACTATTGTTATATTGTACAGAGTGTTTCATATTAAATTTAAGGAAAAACTATAGATACGTTTCCTAAGATAATAAATTTTATGGAAACTAGAAGTATTATTATTACTAGAAACACCCTGTGTATATTTGAAACTTATCTTCATTCCCATAACTTATACGTTTTTCTTATTACAGTATTTCTTATTTACGAAAATAACGATTAAAACGCGTTTACTTATCACAAAAGTTGTGCTATGACGGGTTGCAGCAAGCACATGTGTTCAGCACCTCTAATAGGGAGCCGATTTATGGAGAAATGCCTAATCATCTCTGGAATCGAAGCGAATGGCTTGCTGAACTGGCCCAAAATAAAAGAACCACTCTCGCCGTTCTTCTGAATCCTCATATGCATAAAACCACGAGCACTCCTAAAAAACATTTTAGATTAACTCAATATAAAGTAACAGGTAGAAAAATCATACTTTAATGACAAAGAGTAATCATTTTTTATTGACTCGCTGTTCCTAACCAAGAAGCTTCCTTCTTTCAGAGCTCGAAGAACATTTTCTGCTTCAACCCTAGTAATTGATCCATGAAACCAACTAAAATAGATCGAATAAATTATAATTAACACTTGAAAAATATACCTTTCCAAAATTAACTTACCCTTGATTCTCTAAAGGCTGGCTGGTATCAATAATATCACAACTATTAAAATTCATTGTATGAGACTGAGTGCTTGTTGATGCGCCGTCGTTACAGACATTAAAACCAAGACCGCTAAGTGTTAAACCTAATCCTACCCTTTGTCTGTTTCCGATGTCTGCCAAATTTAATGTTAATTTTGGCCTACAATGATCTGCAACAATAAAATGCATTAAATAACGAATTTAATTATTATATATCAAATAAACTATTTATATTCAGATAAGAAAACAATATTTGGTATATCAGTATGACATAAATTAGCACTGATTGATGTATTCAAGTGTTTTTAGTCACTTCCTGTTTCACCGGATGCCTAGATCTTGTTAGTTTTTAAATGACACTCTCGGTATTTTTTTACTTTACTTAAGACTTTACTCAACAGAAAATGACACTCTGAATAGAATGTAACCTGCGGTTCATAACGACAATTTGACTCGAAATACCAAGTGTACCAAATTATTAGTAAAAAAAATGCTTTTTCCAAATATGCTAATGAGCCACCCTAGTTTCATTTGAAAAAATTGAGATATGATTAAAAATACAATTTGGGCATATTTTAATTGGCCAAGAAAAGACACGAAAAACATTAGATAATCATATCTATTTTTCTAAGGCTCCTTGATTAAAAATTAGTGTTTTTAACGCAGCCATGGCACTCTAGATTGAAACTTAAAATACGATTTGTTTTTAAGCGAAAATGTAAAAAGTTGACATATGGTATTATGTCATTCTATTCAGAGTGTCATTTTCTATCGAATACAGTAAAAATTAGCGATGGGAACTATCGAATGAATTAGACTATCGAATGGTTACTGAATGAATGATTTCAACTATCGAATGGTTTTATTCGAATAAAATTTGTATACTAAAGCATATGTGACAACCTCGCCGTGCGACTAAATACTTATCGTTGAGCCACGACTATCGAATGCTTTTGATAAATGAAATTTAGTATTCGTTTGATTTTTGTGTGCGTGAGTGCATTATTAGTTCTTCCAAATTTTTATAACTTCGCCTTATAAATACTGTGCTATTTTTGCGTTTATTAAAATATTTAAAATACTAAAATAGTAGGTTTTTTTAATTTTATTTATTGACGATTGTGTGCATATGCAGGTGGTCAAAATTTTTCCAAAAATTTGTGCGATTTTCCGTAGCCCGATCTTTCAATTATTTTAGTTTATATGGTATATGGTCTATTTTTTAAAGGGAAATTTTGAGAAGTAGCAATTTTTAAGAGAGATGAGATGAACTTTATTATATATATTTTTATTTAATATATATTTTTATTAATTTTAAAAATACATATTTGTATTTTAGATGTTTTAATAATATGAATTAGTTGAACTTAATAATCATATTTAAGTAATGTGGTTAAGTAAATGGTTATCGAACTCAAACTATGGGATGAGAAAATTAAATTGAAAGTTTTACACGTGCCAATTTAAAAAAAAAGTTAACGATGTTTGTATTTTGTTTATGCTAATTCTCTTACATGTAGTTTTTTGCGAAGAAATATTTCATTTATTTTTTAAAGTAAATGCCAGTAAACGTAAATATTATTTTTAAATAGTAATATAAAGTACCTAATATAAATAATTTTGATTTCTAATTTTTTATTTATATCTTCCTTCCATTACACTGCATGCTTAGAGAATTAATAAATGTTTAGATTTCATGATTTTAAAGTTTGTTGTTAATATAACAAATTAGTTCTGTAATTATTATTATTTAATAAACCAACGTTGCCAAAAAATTTAAAGACTATATTATTTTTAAATAGGATCTAATATAAATAATTTTGACATCAAATTTGTTGTTTATATTTCGCTACTACGTAAAAAAAATGTTTATATTAAATTATTTTAAATTTGGTATAACAAATTATTACTGTTATTATTATTTTTTATTAAACCAGTCTTTGCTTAAAAACATTAAAAATAATTTTCCTACATCCAAAATAACAAGTATTATTGCAGTGTAACAACAGAATATTAATAAAAAAAAATGCTAAATATATAGACATACTATCCCTAACTAACTAAAGCCAAACAATAATATTCTTTGCTAATATCAACTAATATCAATATATGGCAACAGCGCCCTTCATAATGTATTTTCTGTGTAAATACTAGCACCTCAATAAAAAAAATAATGTGTCCTTATCATTATATGACTCCGAAAAAAATCAAAGATGCCGGCTTCTTTCATAGCATTGCCACCGATCGCTGTCGGGTTTCTCGGAAAGAAACCTACGTCGCCGGGCGACAACTAAAATTCAGTTAATATTTTATTATAATCGATCCTGACGAATAAATGAATTTCATAAATGAATGAATTTTATAAATGAATGGTTTTTGCTGCCGAATTACTAGAATACAATATTTCAAGGCAGATGACGCATCTATTCGATAATTTTTATTCGAATAGTTTTCAACGAATGTTTTCTTACTAGCTATCGAATTATTCGAATGAATTACAACTATCGAATGTTTCGATAGTAATCATTCGATAGTTCCAACTACTAGTAAAATATACCTAGGGTGCTATTTAAAAATCAAGTTGTAGTCGTTTCCAAAAACAATTGAATCGTCAGTCAATCCTAAGTTATGTCATATACTAACATACCAAATCTCGTTTTGTTATCTTAAAAAAGAAAAAGCTACTTTTGAGACGCACCAGGTATAGAGTATTTACCTCTGTTGACTTCAACAACGCTCTGGCTGGAGGAAGCTTGCGAAACGCTATATTCAAGGTTTCCGGCTTGCAGTCTCATTCTTCTTCTAAGCTTTGGCATGTCAAAGGGTAAATCCTTCAGGTCCACTGATGTGGCGCTACCAGACGTGCAAGCTGCATCAGGGAGTAGTCTCCTTCTTCTAAGCTTTGGCATGTCGAAAGGGAGATCGGAGAAGTCTTGCTGTGAGGGAGGTGCCGATAGATCTGTCGCTAGAAAACCTATACGCGACTTGTTAATACCTACGGAGACAAATTTATTATTAGCAAGAGTAAACCTATATTCGAAACTATAATACTGATTGAACTATACACTACTGGCAAAGGAATATTAGCAATAGGAGGTTTTCAATTCGATAAAAAAAGATGGCAAGGCTGCAAAATACACTGCAGTGCAACAGAGACGGATAAAGTGTCTTTTCCCTACCATCGTATAGGGGAAGTGATCATAGAAGTGATACGACGAGAGAGCCCCTGCGAGAGGGGGCGCCGGGCGAGTCTTTAAGACGTTTGTGTGGGGGCTACCGCCTACTAATAGAACAGAATCGAAAAAATAGAAACAGGACGGACAGTGTTGCCATTCAATTAAATCGAAATTATGTTGGCTTGTCAAAATCCTAAATCTTCTAATCCCATTATCTTGCCTACTTAATGAAATATTAAATAAAGTACGAAACAATTTTACGAATGTTTTCTCTAGGCACATAACTTCTTTCTAAAACGAAAAGTAACATGCAAAACTTTGATATCATTTCTAAAATAGCAAGTGCAATTCTATGAAATGGCAATACTGTACGATCTTCCTAGCAGTCGCCCCGACACAGTCGGTCGGCGGCGGCGCTTCACAAAGCCGCGGCTGTGACAAAGGAATTAGGCCGAAAAAAACTTTATAAGGAGTAGACGAACAGGGTTGCCGGGTTTGTTAGATTATAATTCCATACGAGAACAAAATTCTCGGTAGATCTTCAACAAAAATTAAAAGTACAGAAACGAAATAAAATATAATATTTAAGTCCAAAATTAGCATTCCTATGTGTCGTAATAATAGATCACTCAAATAAAATACAAATATAATAAATATAACAAGAATTAGAAATAGCTAGGTATATTATTTAATATTAAAAAAAATATTGAATTAAATAATATTAATATATTAATAAAAACATATAAAACTATAACAAGTAGGGATAGCAGTCACAAATTAGTGTAGCAGTCACTTTTTACCTTTGTACAAATTTTGATCAGTGATATCTAAAATTAATTTCATTTCAATGGGAAAGCTGTAGCAACTCTCAACTCTTTTTCATATTAATATATTTTTTGACGGGAAAATCACTAAAATATTTGTCCGAATTTAGGTTGTTTCTTAACTTAAATTTTGTTTTTGTTTACATTTTTGGGGGAAAATATGGGTTCAACTTTAGTAGATGAATGAAATAAAATCTTTTTAAAAGATATCAACTTCTTCAAGGGCATGTCGCCAATACCGCGCCTAATAAGGAGTAATAAGGATTTTTAGGAATATCTCTGTAACTCTGCAACTAGACAGAACGATGACCTGTATGTGTGTTATTACTAAATAAAATTTAATGAAACAATAATAAAGTCAGATTATACAGATTCCAACGCGGCAGTCGCTTAATTTTTAGTCAAATAAGTCAGCTTTTTAAAAGTGCTTCTATAAAAACTAAAGACGCAGTTGAATATATCGTTAGATTTTTCTTTAAATCGGTAGATCGGTAGCTTACAGACGAAACCGGTAGACCTGGCAACTCTGTGATGAACTGACGGGAGTCGGAATAGCGAGGTGCGGAGGCGCGGGAAGGGAAATAAAATAATGGCGATAAATAAAGGGCAGGGAGATGGGTATCAAGAGTGGATGGGAGGTGGCGGAATTTCTCCAAAATTTGTTATCTTATTGGAGTTTGTCTAAGTAGACAGTCGTAGTGGAAGTGGAAACGGGGAAGTTGTTGTCCACCTCTGTTTAAGCATAGACTTTTTATAGGCGTTTCATTCCAATGCATGTAATTCCTATGCCTAGAGATCCATTGCCGGGCCTGTATAGGGCGATTCACGGCGATGGTACGTTAGACGTTTATAGAGAACCGGTTATAGAATTCTTTTGAAAATTTTGATTTTTGCATAAAGGCACCTGCTCCGTCTATTTAAAATATTTTCAGCGTTACAATGGTGCCGCATCATTTGAGAAGTAGCATCTTTCTTATTTTAAATGGAAAACCCGGTATATTACATTTTTGGAAACTACTTTCATATCTCATGATTTCTCTTTTATACTAATTATCCCTACCTCTAGCATTTTTTGAGATAAAAAATAAAACAGAAATAAAATTGACAAAAACATGATCTTGAATAAGCGTTGGTAAAATCATGATTGGAACATTTTAAAAGGTGAAATTTGGGAAGTGAGTTAACGAAAGTCTATATACTTGATCTGTCTAAATCAACTCACTGGATATTACACAGGGAGAGCCAAAAAATAATTTATTTCCGTTTGTTATAAAATTGCTGAAATCTTTGTTATTTTAAATTCAATTATTAAAATCTTCCGGTTTGTTAAGTAGAGCTTTTTATAAATTAATAATTTTATTACTATATAGTCTCATTTCAAAAATTTCGTTACCATAGAAATTTAGCAAATAAACTCTAATTGATACTTATAAACTTTGAATATTTGTTACGGTAACGATTTTCTTTAAACAGAACATTACTATCTTTTAAATAGCTTTACTGAAGAAACCAGAAGGTGTAGGAATAGGAACATGATACATCATTGAAATGGAATTTTATTTGTGTTTCGATATTCTTAAAGATATATATAGGCTTGAATTTAAAATAATATTTAACAAACAAACTAAAATAAATATTTTTTTTAATCTCCTTGTTTGATTTCCAATCGGTTAATTTAGACAGATCGAATATGTCGACTATGAACCTCTAAACCAAATTTCAATGCTTATTCAAGATCATGTTTTTGTAATTTTACACGTTTTATTTTTTGTCTCGAAAACTACTAGAGATTGGTATTTTTTGAGTCAGAAAATCAAAAATGAAAGTAGTTTCGAAAAATGTAATAATATACCAGGTGTTCCATTTAATATGACAAGATGCTGCCACTTTTAGTACAAAGCGGCAACACTGTAATGCGGAAAATAATTTAGACAGATGGAGCAAGCGCCTTTATGCAAAAATCCAATGAGCCAATAATTGAAAGGAAGACTTGCCTTCTCTGCTTTGTATAGAAATTCCGCTGTCTGATCCCTGGATTTCGGGTCGCTCGTGAAAATTTAAACTCAGAAGATTCTTGTTCTGAGGAAACCGTTTCTTCGACGTCTTGTTTTCCGTCGCAACTGCCTCGGTTTCGGGCGAACATTTTTGCGAATTGTTATTCTTGTTATTATCAGAAGTCTCAGAAATGGGTTCCTGGGAAGATTTATCGGAAATGGGGCTTAAAATGTGAAGCTTGTTGCTGGGTTGCTGTGTCAGAAAGTTGCTCTGAGCAGTTGCATAATTCATTGGACGGGTGCCTACAAGAGAACATGTTCAATTATTAAAAAATGACTTGAGTTTTAGAAGAGTTAATCGTACTTCCTGAGTCAGAACTGTGGCTACTTAAAGATGGAGACTGCCTGCTTGATGAACTACTGGTACTTCTGTTACCTTCGCTAGTACTACTTTTGATACTCTCCATGCTTCCCCCACTGCTGCTTGTCGTCATACTTTCCGTCGACGAATACTTATGTCTAATTCTTCTTATCACACCATCCTTTGTTCTTTTTGATCCACTCAGTAGATTATTTTTTGGCCTACTCTTAATTTCAAATATTCCTTCCTAAAAAGTTCAATATACAGATAGCGCCCACATAAAACGTTTTTCTAGTCAGATAAGACGTTTTACGTGCGGTTATAATAAGTTTTACCTGCCGTTTAGTGAATTCAATATTAATGATAAAAGAATAAGCAGACCTGCAACCTCAACTTAAGTCTTTTTTCGAAAGCTGACTTAAGACTTAAAAATTTAAGTCTTTTTCAAAATGATTTGTGATTTAAATCTGTATTCCGAAATATAAAAAGATTTAAGTCTTTTTATATATTTTTATGATAAATTTTTAACAGCAGCAATATTTTTTAAACTGTTAAGCGGCAGCCAAGCAGCAGAATAAAAAAACAATGTTCATTCAATACTACTAGCAAATAAAACGTTAGTTTTTCTAGTAAATAGACATCTATATTCGATGACAGGTTTAGAACCTGTAATGGATATACATAAAGGACTTCAAAATCGGTTCTTCAAAAAAAAACATATTTTTGTGTTTGTAGTTGTTCTGAAAATTAACCGTTTTATTTTATATGGTTTTAGTCTCATCTGTATCTACAATAAATTAAAATTACGATACTTAGTAAGAAAATCGCCTAATTGGTAATACAAGAAAATTAATATTAACATTTAAAAAAAGATATACTTAAATTGAATTCTGGTTGTCTTGACTTTGACGGTAATTATATTGATTTAAGTCATTTTACTGACTTAACTTGCAGATCATCACGATTTAAGTCAAAAATATAGACTTAAGTCATAAAAACGACTTAAATAACGTTATATTGATTTAAGTCTTTACAAAAATGACTTGACTTGAAAGAAAATGACTTAAGTCAAAGACTTAAAACTTAAGTCATTTGAACTTTATATTGAGATTGACTTAAGGCTAAAATAATTTTGATTTTAGGAATTACTTAAGACTGAAGCCTTTTTAAAACTGACTTGTTGTAGCTGTGAGTATAAGACCTACCAATTCTCCTGGACGATCTCTGGAATTACCAGGCCGGTCTTTGAACTCCGAAATGAGTTTGTTTGAGTTTGATCTGCTTCCAAACTCGATATCAAAAGCAGTGCCCTGACGAGTCTGTAACGATTCACTACTTGTGGTCGGGTTTCTGGCTCTCAAAGACTTAACTGGCAAATTCAAATCTTTCGTTCTGGAGTTTGAGGGCAGGTTTGGAGCGCTCCGTAAACTGTTCATCATCAACTCTTTGCCTGGAAATTTGGATGGAAGCGGAGCAGTGGACGGTGGGGAAGGAGTGTACCCCCTAATTAGCAAACCTCCAGAGGATGTTACAGTAGTTGTAGCATCGTTGGCCAAATGCATATTCTAAGAAAACGTGATATTAATAAAAATATTTTTAAACTTAAAATTTTTATTTAGTTCTTACTTGTAATTCTTGAGATAGATTAAGTACTTGATTATTGTCTTTTGCGTGGCTCGGTTTATCTTTACTTTCTTTACTCTTTGATGACTTGGTGCTTTTGTTTAACGTCGAAGCGCTTCCTAAAAGAGAATTTTTGGATTGTTCCGATCTGGGTTTCTCTCCCCACTGGATCAAAACAGGGTGATTTATCACGCGCTCGATCTGATCGAGATCATCGTCAGATTTGCTGACGCGACAGTCAAAAGCAGTCTCGTAAACATGTCTTTGCCGTGTCATGTCGTCTAGTCCATCGTCTGGACACGACAGAACATTTAAAACGCCCGAAGACAATTGTCGCTGCGCAGACTGCTGCTCGACCGCGTCGTTCGACGCATCCCTTGATGACGTGCTGTGACTGTCGACCGAAGGAGACTTTTTCTGTCTGTAAAAAATTAGTTTAGAGTTTCTATATATAATTTTAAATTATATACTGCTACTAACCTTAGTGTGGGTCTACTCCTAACCGTTTGTCCAGCGTTGTATCCTTTTCGATGTCTTCTAGTGGACCTGGTCCGTTTAAAACTCTCTTCTTTAACAGGCTGCTGCTTAATTTGAGCTGTGGTCTTATTTACGCTAGAGTAAAGTTGATTTTGCGGAGACTGGTGCGGACTTTCGGTGGTTTTATACTTGAAAAGATCCCCGTAGTAGTATGGCGATGGGTGCCTCTTCGCGGTGGAAAGGTCTGGTTTATTGGGCGACGGAACGTCTAGGACTGATGCGACATGCAAACTGGCACCTTCGTTAATACTATCCGGGGAATTAAGGTCCAAGGGTTTAGGTCTGGCTATAGAGGGATAAACGAAGTCGTCGTCAGAAGTAGGGTTGGACGATTCCTCTAAAACAAAAAATGTTTCAAGAAATGCTATAAATAAAAGTAGGTCCAGAACCGGAAAATCCCAGTATCAAAAGTACCGCGAATTCTCGGTTCCTAAGAAGCGCGGTACCGAAATTCCCGGTTCCGAAAACCCTAGATAACAGGTTGTGTTTACCTGTGGTATATGGTTGAGAATATTCCTTATCTGGGCTAGTAAAATATTTGTTATCGTTTTCTTCCTGAGTTAGTTGCTGTTGAGAATCTCGTGGAGTTGAATATGTATCTAACACAACCACCTAAAAATAGAATTATAGTTCTTATTAAATCACCATTACAAGGCTATTACTATTTAGATATAAAATTCAATGAAAATTTAAGCCCCTGTTCAACCATTAGTTTATAAAAAAAATAATAATTTTACACTTACATGTTCTTCTTCGGCACTAGAAAGGATTAGCTCGGAAAAATTCTGAGATATGAAACAATTATTGGAAACCCCTATGCTATTGGGCCTCTGCCTTGCTAACTGCGCCAAATGATCTACAGGCAAACTATAGTCTTCACACAAAGAAATCTGAAAACAAAATAGCGATAACGGGGTTAGGGTTGCATAATATTCTTAAGCATGTTTGTTTATAATTAGCTTAATTACTTAATTCGGTATTCGCGTGCACGGCTAAATTTAATTTATTTAACAGACTAGACCATTTTGCAAGTTAGGGTTTCAGTCAGTATCAATTACGAATTATCTAAAATTAATTCTGAAGTTTGCAGTACGAATTAATTTATTTGGGTATAAGAAAGAAAAAGGGCTAGGAAAGTTTTACTTTAACTTTGAACTCTCCAAGTGCCAAAAACTATCAACTTCAAAAGTCAGGGGATTTAAATGAATAATTGAACTCGTATTCTTACGTAGAAATAAAATAAAAAAAAGAGTCTTTTATAAGGGAATTTCAAAAATTCGAATATATTTTATAAGGCTAGTAATAGTGTCGCGTGGAATTACTTTATTATACTGCTTGGAAGCCCTGGCAAACTCTGAGGGCTTATATTTCTTTGTGCCGGGAATGATGTATGGAATTCATTACAGGGAGCTTCAAAGCCATTACAGAGATATTGGCCGATATTAAATATTTTTTGTTGGTCTGTTGAGATCGGATTTAACAAAGAAGATAAACGTAATTTATCAAATTTTGAAAAATCATTTCAAAATAGAACGACAACGAATTATAACAGATTCTGCTTAAATTATTTCGAGACTATCTAGACTAGTCTCAAGTCTGAATCTTCCAGGAGGGATTGTAAATGTTTGTTTCGTGTCGGAAAGAGATAAAAAGCAAAGAAAACATAAACATAGCCATTATAGAAAATTGATGATATAGAAAAAATAAAGTCATTACTTATATTTTTCTAGTTTTTAGTTTACGCTTTTTGATATTAATATCTTAGACAAGTTTGAACAAAAAAAAAAAAAAAAGATAAATGATATAGTATTCTTTAAAAAATGTATAAAATCTCTATACCTACATATGTGACGAATTCATCTCTTCAAAAAAGTCTTACGGGTATTTGGCCACTCTTAAGAAAATCTTACAAAATAAAATAGTTATTTTTTGTAAATACTGCTGGCGTTCATCCAACGGTAACTAATTGTCAGCAATGGCTTACTAATAAACAAATTTGCCTAACTATAATGTTTCGAGAAGTATATCTCTTCCCGTTGTCAGAAGCAAAAAAAAAACAAAGAACAAAGAAAAAAACACTATTTAAAATATCTAAATATAACTATTCAAGAACACACTATTCTCTAACAAAAAAAAAAAAAAAAAAAAACAAGAACACTAATTTTTTAGTTTAACTTGATATAATGTTATTTTAACAGAACCTCAATGGTTTTTATAGACGTTGTTGAAAAAACTAAAGTGTTTTTGAGTTGAATTTGGATATTTTAAATAGTTTTTAATTTAATTCTTTGTTCTTTGTGTTTTTTGCTTCTGCCGACGGGAAGAGATATACTGTCCGAAACGATAAGAATTTTTTTGTCCGTTAGGCAAATTTATAGGTGGTCTCCGTTGGATTACGCCAGCAGTGTTTACAAAAAATAACTATTTTATTTTGTAGAATTTTTTACAGCAGCGAAATACCCATAGGACTTTTTTGAATAGCATTCTTTCGTACTTTTCTCTTATACGTTATTAAAAATATTTAGTATACATCAATATCAGATGATGAAGTGGTCAACAAAGCATAACAATGATTCTTTTTTTTTCGAAATATTCGTCGAGAGTAAAATTACATTTTATACTAATTTTTCAATTAATTTTTAATTAGCGATTGTCTCACATATATGATTATTTTTTATGTGGATTTTATATTTTAAATATTAATAATTATAATGTGATTAATACTGTATCAAGGGAGTTATTAATTATCAAATGAAAATATCGAATTTCTTTGTTAAGGGTAGTGTTTAAATTTCAACATTTTTTAAAAAATATTACACTGTTATTATTATGCACTTAATGTTATTTATTAATGTTGTTTATTATACACGTTTTAGTAAAAAAGGGTAAAATTATGTCGCGCCAAAATACTCAAATTTTATCTACCGCATGCTCAATATGTATATCTATTGTCTTTAATCATTTAGACTCACCAGCAAAAAGCGATGGAAATAATAATAATAACTATTCACATATTAAACAAACTTGTGGCAACGAAAACCACCACAACACGGTGAACGTAGGGTGCCATCAAGTCTACCGATTAAAGAAATACTCTGTTTGGTATGAGTCATCGTTAATGTATAGGTATATATAGAAGCAAGTGTGACATCAGGGAACAACGAAGAGTTTGCGCGAGCAAAACTCGTGGAAAGCGGTGGCCAAATCGATTTCCCGACCTTCCGGCTACGGGTTAACACCGCTAAATGGCGCCAAATTGAAAAATTAAAACTGCCATAGCCTAGGGCGAGCATTTTCCCACCCCCCAATTAACAGCAGAATCCTTTCGATAACGCAAACGTTATTTATCGGATAAAATCATGGGATAAGTATAAAATATCAACAATAAAAATTATCATAATTTTACAAAGTACGAATCACCTTTTTTCATCGTCTGAGGGGGTTAGGGAACCTTTGGCGTTACAACTGCAAAATAAAGCACTAATTCACTACAATACACCCAAACAATTTGCTTTTATGTGCTTTGGTGTATTATAGTGAATTGGTGTTTTATTTTACTGATCGAGGGTTAAAAAATATATTTTATACAACGAGCTATTTTTTGCAAATATCTATAAACAAAATTATGGTAGCTAAGTGTCTTAATACTATAAAACTTACCAATTCATTAGAGAATCTTCTGCTACATTCAAGCAGTGCCTGAAATATAAATTATCACTATATATACAGAGTGTTAAAAAAAATCATAGATATTTTTAATTATAACAGAAAACTAAAAAAATAACAGAAAATGTTGTAGTTCGATGTTGAAAATCCAATTGATTTTTCTCAGGAAAGATTAAATGATATTGTATTAAATATTTAGACTATAAAAAAACAAATATACATATCAAAATGACTGTTCATTTTCTGAATCACATGGTATATAAAATTTATCTCGTTGGCATGTAAATAAGATTTCTTGAATGAAGATAGAGTTGTAGCTAATCCAAGCCTGAAGCCCCGTTCTGAGAACTGCGTCGTGTCGTTGGCGACACAGTTTGACATTTCAAACAACCAATGAGAGCTGTACTAAATTTAAAATTGACAGCTGTTTGAATTTTGTACAAATCTGATTGGTTCTTTTGTCGTGTCGCTGGCGACAGTCGCAGTTCTGAGAACGGGGCTTGACCTTGTTACTACCTACACTTGGGCATATATCATATATACAGTATGGTAAAAAAAAACATTAGAAGAATTACAGAAAATTGAATGATTTTGATTCTGTAAAAATATTTAAATTTATTGTCACAGTTACTAAGTAATAATCGCTGAATAATAAGGTAATCACAGCATGTATACAAAACTCATAGAAATTGTTTTGGAAAAGAAAAGAAATTTTTAAACTATTATAATTTAAGATCCGTACTAATAATGTTGTAACTGCAGAGCTGCAAGTCATTTTTTGATTTAAATCATTTTAATGACTTAATCCATTTGATTTTACGTCATATTTCGAAAGTTGCGGAAGTCATTTTCAAAATGATTTATGATTACCTCTTTATTCCGGAATTTAAAGACTGAAGTCATTAAAAAAAAGCTTAAATCTTTTAAAAGATTTAAGTCATGAGAAAGGATTTAAGTCTATTCAGAGAAGAGTTAAGTCAGAGTTTTCATATATTGATACATTTTAACAGCGGTATTTCCATTTGAACTATCAAGGACCCTGATCGCGGCGGTTTGATCTGCCGGGCTGCAGATCAAAAACAAAGACACTCGCTACCGTCATAGTAAAACATGTCTAGTATAATAAATGCGTTTTTTACCTTGTTTATGAAAATAAGTGTCGGTCATATTAGTTATGCTACTGAATTCTACGTAGAAAAGTCTTTGGAACTCGGTTTTCATATCTTTTGGGTATGTTATAAGATATCCGGGATATGAGGTAGTCGAGAAAAGGCAACAATTTCAAATTCGCCCTGTATTTCAGGAACTAAGCGGGCTAGGACAAATCTGTGTACCATCATTAGTTTCATAAAAAAATAGCACAGTAATGTGAAAACCGCAATGTTTTATATTTGGTCATAAACGAGAAACCCTGAAACACTCAAAATTGGGACACGCTGTACAAAGTACCACAAAATTTAATTTTATTGTAAGATGTGTATATTTTTTTATTGTTTATTGTTTGTAGTTATTCTGAAAATAAAACGTTTTATTTTAAAATCGGTAATACAATAAAATTAATATTAATTAACATTTTAAAAATAGGTACTGACTTAACTTGCAGATAATCATGATTTAAGTCAAAAATATAAACTTAAGTCATAAAAACGACTTAAATAACGTTAAATTGATTTAAGTCTTTACAAAAATGACTTGAAATAAAGTGATTTAAGGCAAAGACTTAAACAATTTTGATTTTAGCAGTGACTTAAGTCTTTTTAAATCTGACTTTTTGCAGCTCTGTGTAAGTGATTTGTTTATGTCGAGTTTTAAAAATTTCTTTGAAGGAAGGGTAGGTAGTGTGTTGATGTACTCACTTTGCGCCTAATAGGTGATAGATCTTCGCTGTTCCTGATAAACCTTTCGAACTTGAAGCTGTTGGACCTGTAGAGTTCGTTGTCGGACTTCTTGCTACAGAACTTCCTGGTGATAGCCCGCGACTTGCAAGATTTACAGTCTTTCACTACATCCCAATCGATATTAAATATACCGCGGGACTTCTTGCGGTTGTCCACATTGACCACTCGCCTCCGCGACTTGGATCGCCTCCGGCGACGGACTTTGACATGCTCTTCCGCGGTCACATGGCCATCAGCCTCTGGTTGTGATCTTTTAGAGAGGCCGACTCGTTTCAGCACTCTGTCCATTCCAGTGGCGAAATTGTGACTGGCCCGCATATATATCCTATATATTTGGCCGCGCACGTAGCACGCGCACTCAGCTGACTATCATTTCGATTTGGGGTTGATGCAAATTACTCAACGCATCTTTTTTTACATTAACCTTTTATCCTACCCCCCGAGCACGTGTTCATGCTCTTTTTTTTTCATCTTTTTACTTTTCTCTCATTACTACTGTGTTTACACTCAATCCGCGCTGAAACGAACTCGTACGTTGGATTTGAACGATATTGATTTTTCATTTTTTTAATGAACTCCTCAAACGAATTTTTAAAAGAATTTAAAGAATTATTCTAAATAAATTTCATTTCACGCCCTTATAGGTCACGATATATCCCTCTAAAGCACTGTCTATACGTACAGTTTTACCTATTCAGTCAAAAAGTATCATTTACTTACTGCCATTACTTGCTGACGAGTATTTGAAACGCATCAGAAGATGGTTATGGAAGGCATTTTCTTTCATGGCAAGTTTCGTTTCTGTGCTCAATTCATGATTACACAGAGTAGAAAACTCTGTCTTTTACTTTCCAGAATGCAAAGTTTTCCAAAAAAAAAAAGCTTTTCCGGAATCAAATTGACTGTTGAGGTAATCGAATTCCGTTCTTCTCTGATTTTTATAGCATTGTTGTGATTTTTCTGAGGGGAGTGCACATGATTTTAAGCCTCTTATCTCTCCTTTTTACAGCCTTATATGCACACAGTACGTCTGTCCGTTCTGTGGCTAAGGGGTATCCGTGAGCGGGGAAACGATATTCTCTCGATGTTTTTCGCAACAAATTAGAGGACGCGTCCCATCAATAAAAATTCGACAAATTTGCAAGTAGCCAATAAAATGAGTGGGCGGAGCGATTTGCGGTGACGTACTCGTCAAGTCGACGTATAAAATATATTGCTGTTTATTTAAATGTTTTTGTCCGCATTCCTTTCATAGACACAGATCCAGCAGACGCACTTTACAGTACGTCTGTCCGTTCTGTGGCTACGGGTATCCGTGAGCGGGGAAACGATATTCTCTCGATGTTTTTCGTAAAAATTAGAGGACGCGTCCCATCAATAAAAATTCGACAACTTTGCAAGTAGCCAATAAAATGAGTGGGCGGAGCGATTTGCGGTGACGTACTCGTCAAGTCGACGTATAAAATATATTGCTGTTTATTTAAATGTTTTTGTCCGCATTCCTTTCATAGACACAGATCCAGCAGACGCACTTTACAGTACGTCTGTCCGTTCTGTGGCTGGGTATATCCGTGAGCGGGGAAACGATATTCTCTCGATGTTTTCGTAACAAATTAGAGGACGCGTCCCATCAATAAAAATTCGACAAATTTGCAAGTAGCCAATAAAATGAGTGGGCGGAGCGATTTGCGGTGGCGTACTCGTCAAGTCGACGTATAAAATATATTGCTGTTTATTTAAATGTTTTTGTCCGCATTCCTTTCATAGACATAGATCCAGCAGACGCACTTTACAGTACGTCTGTCCGTTCTGTGGCTACGGGGGTATCCGTGAGCGGGGAGAAACGATATTCTCTCGATGTTTTTCGTAACAAATTAGAGGACGCGTCCCATCAATAAAAATTCGACAAATTTGCAAGTAGCCAATAAAATGAGTGGGCGGAGCGATTTGCGGTGGCGTACTCGTCAAGTCGACGTATAAAATATATTGCTGTTTATTTAAATGTTTTTTGTCCGCATTCCTTTCATAGACACAGATCCAGCAGACGCACTTTACAGTACGTCTGTACCGTTCTGTGGCTACGGGGTATCCGTGAGCGGGGAAACGATATTCTCTCGATGTTTTTCGTAACAAATTAGAGGACGCGTCCCATCAATAAAAATTCGACAAATTTGCAAGTAGCCAATAAAATGAGTGGGCGGAGCGATTTGCGGTGGCGTACTCGTCAAGTCGACGTATAAAATATATTGCTGTTTATTTAAATGTTTTTTGTCCGCATTCCTTTCATAGACATAGATCCAGCAGACGCACTTTACAGTACGTCTGTCCGTTCTGTGGCTACGGGTATCCGTGAGCGGGGGAAACGATATTCTCTCGATGTTTTTCGTAACAAATTAGAGGACGCGTCCCATCAATAAAAATTCGACAAATTTGCAAGTAGCCAATAAAATGAGTGGGCGGAGCGATTTGCGGTGGCGTACTCGTCAAGTCGACGTATAAAATATATTGCTGTTTATTTAAATGTTTTTTGTCCGCATTCCTTTCATAGACACAGATCCAGCAGACGCACTTTACAGTACGTCTGTCCGTTCTGTGGCTACGGGGTATCCGTGAGCGGGGAAACGATATTCTCTCGATGTTTTTCGTAACAAATTAGAGGACGCGTCCCATCAATAAAAATTCGACAAATTTGCAAGTAGCCAATAAAATGAGTGGGCGGAGCGATTTGCGGTGGCGTACTCGTCAAGTCGACGTATAAAATATATTGCTGTTTATTTAAATGTTTTTGTCCGCATTCCTTTCATAGACATAGAGATCCAGCAGACGCACTTTACAGTACGTCTGTCCGTTCTGTGGCTACGGGGTATCCGTGAGCGGGGAAACGATATTCTCTCATGTTTTTCGTAACAAATTAGAGGACGCGTCCCATCAATAAAAATTCGACAAATTTGCAAGTAGCCAATAAAATGAGTGGGCGGAGCGATTTGCGGTGGCGTACTCGTCAAGTCGACGTATAAAATATATTGCTGTTTATTTAAATGTTTTTTGTCCGCCTTCCTTTCATAGACATAGATCCAGCAGACGCACTTTACAGTACGTCTGTCCGTTCTGTGGCTACGGGGTACCCGTGAGCGGGGAAACGATATTCTCTCGATGTTTTTCGTAACAAATTAGAGGACGCGTCCCATCAATAAAAATTCGACAAATTTGCAAGTAGCCAATGAAATGAGTGGGCGGAGCGATTTGCGGTGGCGTACTCGTCAAGTCGACGTATAAAATATATTGCTGTTTATTTAAATGTTTTTTGTCCGCATTCCTTTCATAGACACAGATCCAGCAGACGCACTTTACAGTACGTCTGTCTGTTCTGTGGCTACGGGGTATCCGTGAGCGGGGAAACGATATTCTCTCGATGTTTTTCGTAACAAATTAGAGGACGCGTCCCATCAATAAAAATTCGACAAATTTGCAAGTAGCCAATAAAATGAGTGGGCGGAGCGATTTGCGGTGACGTACTCGTCAAGTCGACGTATAAAATATATTGCTGTTTATTTAAATGTTTTTTGTCCGCATTCCTTTCATAGACACAGATCCAGCAGACGCACTTTACAGTACGTCTGTCCGTTCTGTGGCTACGGGGTATCCGTGAGCGGGGAAACGATATTCTCTCGATGTTTTTCATAACAAATTAGAGGACGCGTCCCATCAATAAAAATTCGACAAATTTGCAAGTAGCCAATAAAATGAGTGGGCGGAGCGATTTGCGGTGACGTACTCGTCAAGTCGACGTATAAAATATATTGCTGTTTATTTAAATGTTTTTTGTCCGCATTCCTTTCATAGACACAGATCCAGCAGACGCACTTTACAGTACGTCTGTACCGTTCTGTGGCTACGGGGTATCCGTGAGAGGGGAAACGATATTCTCTCGATGTTTTTCGTAAAAAATTAGACGACGCGTCCCATTAATAAAAATTCGACAAATTTGCAAGTAGCCAATAAAGTGACTGGGCGGAGCGATTTGCGGTGACGCACTCATCAAATCGACGTATAAAATATATTGCTGTTCATTTAAATGTTTTTTGCCCGCATTCCTTTCATAGACACAGATCCAGCAGATGTACTGTACTGTATGTGTTGAGCATTTCTTGTACTTGCGTCATGAACGTACTGAAGTTCTATGATTGATGAATTTTGTACGTGTTTTTGCCTTGAATCTTATTAATACCTACTACCACCTCTATAAGCCAGAGTCGACTCTCCGCCATGTCTGGCCTCTCTGATTGACGGTAAGGCCGGACGGTCACATAGCACATAACCGTTTAAATTAGTGGAGAACTTTTGTGATATATAGCTAGTCTCTTTATTGGCAAAGCCTTGGCAACAAATATTGTTTATTTTGAAGTACTAGCCAGCAGAATACAGAAGTTATATGGACTAAGCAAGGAGTTAAAGATAAGTTAAGAGTAAAGATTATTAGAGACAACAGACAGATGGCGTTAATAGTAATGGTTTTATTGAGGTGAATGAACAGTAAACACGTTAGATATTAGAACTTAAAAGATGTATTTGAGTAATGTTTTACTATTTACATTGTATAGTAACATTAAGTCTACTAATATGAAACAAATTTTTGCCAAAGAAATATACAATTTCATTTTACTTAACATAAATAAGAATGGATGACAATACACTAGGATAAATTTAAAAATAGTAACGTCTGAAAAGGGAGAGAGCAAATAAGAACATTTTAAAATTATTTTATCTTTTAGTTCAATAGTTCCAACGTTAATAGTTCATCCAATACAAATTCAGCTAGTTTATTTAGTACCTTTGATGACACATGAATGATGGATAGATATTAACATACAGAACACAACTTTTTACAATCAGAGACTTTTTATTTTAGGGAACGTCAAAATAATTTATTTACAATATAATACATTTTTGTATTTTTACCAACTTTTTTCCACTAAAAAGTTTTTAGAGGTACTTAAACTTAGATTTTTGGTTTATTTGCTGATTAAAAATAAGTAAATTTTATTACTTCCTTCTCGTTTATTTATACAGGGCGAGTCTCAATAAGTGCAAATATTTTCAGGGCTGGTAGATCTCGATAAAAGAAAGATATTTTCTCTTTACCGTGTTTCAAATAAGTCCAAAATAACCGAGTTATTTAACTTTGAAAATTAAAAAAAAATGATTTTTTGCCTAAATTTTGACAACCACCAAATTCGTTCTGGAGATTTTCTCTCTTATAAATTTAATCTACTACGTATGTTACCATATTATCAAGAAATTATGTTTTATAAATAAAAACTAAAAAAAACAAATTTTCAAAAAAAGGCGTGTTTTGTGGTCCAAATCTACTACCCCTAAAACTATTTGTACTTATTTAACTCGCCCTGTATATTTAATAACATAATGCCCACAGATATTTAACAATTTCCATAGGAAAAAGAATTGTTTAACAATTCACGTGGGTAACAACTTAAATAAGTCTTACACGGATCAATTTAAAAACCTTCATTAGAAAAAATATGCCTAATACAAAATCTGTGCTTTAATAATAATAAATCCGTTACTATTAAGTAAATTAACAACTTGTATACAGGTATGCATAGCGTCTACCTACATTAGAAAGGTTCTAAGTCCAGATAATACACAACCAACATATTTTTCCCAGTAAAAATATAAAAATTCTAAAAAATATTAAATCACATTGCGAGAACTTGAAATTATTTAGGACAAAGACACTCAGCAAAAAATATATCTGCAGGGTCCGGCAATAGTGCGTCGGGCGTCTGTAGCTCCTAGAATAAAAAACTTGGGAACTTTAAGTGCACACCTAAAGTATGTCCTAGGATCTATTTCAAAAAGTGTGACCGGATCGGAATGAACACCCTGTATATTATTGTATTTTTGACTTCCTTTCAGATCACTTTACATAATCCTAGGATATGAGCTTTTAAATATGTATCTATAGTTTCAGATATATATTAAAAATATATATTTTCAGCCTTTTATAAAAAAAAATACTAAAAATACAAGAACTGTCCTGAAATAAAAACTATATTAAGTATTGAATTTAGATGGTCTATACTTACTTAGCTATTAATAACGTAATCATACAGTACGTTCAAAATTCTGCGCTAAACTTCCTAAAATATAAAACAATTTTTCGTTCTTTTTTTAAGTGGAACGCCCTGTATATATTTTTTTAATAGATTGAGGATTAATTCTCCATCTAATAAAAAAATACATACAATAATATACAGGGTGAAAAACTATTTTATATTTGCGAATGTCTGGCATAGAATTTTGAACACCCTGTATAATTTCAGAATACGATATTAATAGCAAAGTAAGTATAGACCATCTAAATTAAATACTTAATACAGTTTTGATTTCAGGACAATTCATGTATTTGTAATAATTTTTTAAGCATAAAAAAAATATTTTTTTATTTATTTATTAATATCTCAGAAACTATCGAAATATATTTACTATTTGGAAGCCAAAAATTCAATAATATACATGGTGTTCCATTTCAAAAATCACCGCGATCCACTCACACTTTTCTGAGCTACCCTGTAGATATTAAAATATTTTCCTGAGATACATCATAGTAGATATATACTTTAGGTTTGCACTTAAGCACGAATCCCAAGTTCCCAACGGCGTCAGCGATGGCTATGAAATGAAGATCGGTGTCATTTTATATGTAAAATTATATGGTGAATGTCATCGATCGTCATTTCCAAGCCAACTGGATGCCGTTTTTTTTTCGATCATGCGTTATAAAAAATATAGACTCGCTAATTTACTGTTTGTTAACTTCATATTTTAAATTTCTAATAGATGCATATCATACACTGTAAACTTACAAGTATTGACGTATTCCGTTGGAGTTGAAACAACATAAATACGCAGCTAAATAAGAGTAGCAAAAAGATAAAGAAACGCTTATAAAAAGTGTGTATACAAATATCTATCACATTAACATCACGCCAAGAAAGTCCGTGAAGATACCATAAATTGCAAGTCTCTGATTATAAAGATCTATATGACTGAAAAACAAATACACATTTTGTAATTCTTTAGCCCAAGGTCTTCAAATACTGATTCTGTTCAAATATCACAGGCAGAGGAGAAATTTTTTTAAGTTCGCATTTATTTATGTTATATAAAAAACACATCAGATCTTATAATTAATTACCTTGTAACAAACAGAAACTCAAGAAAGTCTAAAAAACGTCAACATGGAACTATACTAAATGAAACACTAAATTATCCCCTACCTTGGACATTTCACATCTTTTTTTTAACAGCTAGCTATATATTTTGTATTTAAAATAAATAATTATAGTAACAAATGGTATCGACAGATATTTATCTTTAAATTAACTATAGTAGTTCTGGCTCTAGGAGATTCACAATCCAATTACATAGTTTGAAAACTGTTTTACCGGAACCCAAATCGGTTTGCGATTCTTCTAGTATAGGCCTAATGATAACTGTACATAAGAAAGACGGTTTTCTGTTAAAGACATTGGTAACAATAAAATTGAGATTCTTCATAGAAAACATTTTTTTTATAGTGTGTATCTAAAAGTTCGCATAAATGGGGAAATCTTTAATTACTGATAGTCCAGGAGGCAGTGAATTTTTTGTAGTACTTATTTTCTCAGTCGACGGTGACATTTTTTTATAATTTTTCACATGGTAAATAATACTATAATTTCACTGAAAATACACGTCTGGCTCTCATCACAATCACAAAAGACTCACCAGACTCACAAGTCAGGTGCTTAAATGAGGAGAGGAAACGGTACGTATGTATGAATTTAACGTGCCTGCCGAGCATTGGACGAGCCTGGGAAGGCTTTCGGGATGTTCCACATTAGCCAGATTACATTTGCAGCTGTATAATTATAATATAAACGATCATCTGACAAATTTTTAGGACTACGAAAATAAGGGCAATGGTTTCAATCTTCACTGGCTCCTGGACTATGCGATATATCGGATAAAAAGTTATGAGGAATTATAAAAAGTTGTTGCGAATTTTAAGGTACACCCTGTAGTTGATGCACAAAGAAACGTAAGGATGTCGAAATAAAAAACCAAATCAAATATCCGAGAAAGTTATTATTAAATTTCAAAACTAAAAAAAGGATAACTAAGCAAATAAATAATTAATTTAAATTGAAATATCTGTGAAGAATGTCACATGTATATATGCAGTCCTCTGAAGTTGATAACGTAAAAAAATAAATCAGCACAAACCATATATTACAAAAAACGGTTCACTTCCATACACGGTCTCTTTAGTTTTATGTTACACTTTTATATAGGAACAAACTTGTCGAGTCTCCGAGAGACGCAAATCCTCACCAGTAGCAATTGCAGTTCGGATCGCCCTTCGCCTTGTATTCGACATTCCTCTCCACGCTATCACCCTCGAAATGGTTACTATCCAAATGGTAGCCAATAAAGCTAGTGCTGTTTAAAAAATAACTAGATATTTGATCCCAGTAAATGTGTCCCATCGCTCTGGTGAAGCAGCTCTCCGCCATAGCGTGCAGTTCGTCCAGGCTAGGCGGAACGTCAAAATTAGGCGACACGTCGAATCTAGGCGACTCGTTGAACTTCGGTAAAGCGGGCGGCTCATCATCGGTCCATGGTGGCCTCCAGATCATTGACCCCTAGCTGTTTCTTTGTCTCTTGGCTGCTACTTCAGTTACCATACCGTCCAACATATATTTTAACTGAGGCATATAGTCTATCACATTCCTTACTTGAACTAGTAGTACCGTTTCGTTTCTATATAGATACTTACCACTTTGTAACAATACCAGCATTTGGTCTCTGAAACAATATTTCTTTCTCAAAATTGTCAACTCTTTACTAATCATTATTCTAGACATAACACACTGTGGATCTTTCCATTCTGAACAAGCTTCTAACAAGACATACAATGACTGGATAAGCGGAAAAATAGAGCAAGACAAGAAATCAAAATAGATCGCCAAACTATAATAAATCATGTAAACAACAGAGTAAAAGTAAGAAAGGTATATACAGATACATATACTTAGATTAGTGATGGGGAAAATCGATTAATTTCAATAATCGAGTACTCGAGTTTCAAACGATTTCAATAATCGAGCGACTGTATTAAAACTACGGTTTTTCGCCCGTCGCTTGTACTTGCAACTCGTAGCGCCCAGCAGTAAGTTGCGTGCGCAGATCACATATTCTTTCGGTGATGAATGGCAAGTAGCAAGCGACGAGTAATCGCTTGATTTAGTTTACCACAGTATTGTTATTATTATTGTATTATTATACTTTAAAGTATTGTCGATGTAGGTCGTAACATTTTGTAACGCAACGGATAACGTCGTATAAATTTGCTACCTGCAATGTATGTAGAAAATTCGCTCGGCTTTGTATCGAGTATGTCACATTAAAATCGGATTTCAATTTATTTCATTCTAGGATCGCTTGCGTTCGTCGCTCGTTCGTAATCGAGCGATGTCGGTTATTTCAATCGAGTACTCGGGCGCATTTTCGCTCGAGTTATCCCATCACTAACTTAGATTAAATATGAACGGTCCATGGGAAAAACATGATAATTTAATTGCGTGTCTTTTATTCAAGTTGAGTCCTGTGTCCTGTCTGAAGCACGGCTAGTATTATAATTAATGCGTTACCGCGTGGTTGTAAACAGTCATGATACAATAACGGAAAGATAAGATATTACGCATGTAGTGGGCAGAGCTTAACAGAAAATTACTACCCGGGTGACGCCATGCGCGCGGAGAATCGATTTGCGACCGCCGCTAAGGGCGTAGATAGCAATTGGGGACAGTACCCTACGCTTGACGAGATACGAGAATTGAAATAGTCATTGACTATGAAAGGATTTTTTTTTAATTAATATCCGACATATAAGAACACTTTGTATGCTTTTAATTATGTTGATTTATCGTTTATAATATGTTCGACCTAATTAAAAGCACACAAAGTGTTCTTATTGGCCAGGACAGATTAGTGCGGTTAACTCTAATCAATATCCATAAAGATATTGAAATAAATGTTGATGCTGTTATTGATAGGTTTTCCAAACAGCGTACTAGAAAACTTGATTTTGTTTTGAAAATTAACTAATAAACGTCGTTGTTTCATTTTTGTTTATGTTATTTACAAATCTATATTTTAATTTTTGTGTTATGTTTTTATATCTTTTTGAAGACAAAAAAATCGCCGTCGTTTTAATTCGACAAAAAAATTCCGACGGTGATTTTTTTTGCGACTTAATCATAGTACCACCCCCATAGCATACACCTATCTACGCCCCTGCCGCCAAGGATCTTCTGAGATAACATATTACGCCTGTAGTGGGCGGAGCTTAACAGAAAATTACTACCCGGGTGACGTCATGCGGCGGAGAACTGGTTTGCAACCGCCAAGGATCTTCTGAGATAACATATTACGCCTGTAGTGGGCGGAACTTAACAGAAAATTACTATCCGAGTACCGCCAAAGATCTTATCTTTCGTTTATTGTATCATGGTAAACAGTCATGAGTTGTTTTAGGCGTGCCTTGTGAAGCTATTATACGCCATTCACATGGAGTGGACCGTCCGCGCAGACGATCTACGCATGCGAAACAAAGTTTTTTATTCGTCATATAGCAGGTTCGCGCGCGGATGATTCGTCGAAGCAAGATTGATTTATCCGCGTCCATGTGAAAATATTCCATAAGCGCTATTCTATCACATCACGACATGCCATTTTCATACTTCCTTTATTGCACTTATGAAACGTTCAATAGGTTTGTCTTTTCCGAGGACCTTACATAGCGCATGCGCATTAAAACTTTCTAAAATATAAAATTCCAAAATAATCACAATTTTATAGAGTTTAAAAAGTACAAATGATACAATTGTTATGGAAACCACCTTTTGTCATAATCTTGTTATAATCATATGTCATAAACTTATTTCTATTGTGTAACGTACTCTTTTATGGATCGCTTTGTGATCGATGTATTTTTTTATATAATTTAATTTTTTGTGACAGTAAACGTTCAATTTATTGTTCAAATATATGCATTTTACAAATTAAATTTTTAAAATTAATGTTCAAATTTGGCGCCTGGGCGATATGTCCACGATAAGGATAGATAGAATAGAAAAACAAACAACAAAAAAGAAGATAAATGGAAGTCGTTGATATGTTTGCGACAGTTTCCATAGTGATTTACTTATACGTAAGTATGTATGATCTAGGACTTTTGATTTTTATCGTTATGTCAAGCAGTGAACTTTCTGGATCTCTGACCAAGATCAATATGCCTGTGTGTCAATATAACTGTAAGTTCCTGAAAGTACCCTTGAAGATCTCCACTGCCTCATATCTCACTGTATTTTAAAAACATTTTCTTAGTTTGTTAGGCGCGCGTTAACATTTTCATTAAATTTTTTCTGATTTTAAAAATTTAGTGATTATTTCATTTCCTGTTAGCGCTTATATTTCTTATTTTTCCCAATTGGCGCTTATCATGTTTCCCCCCTGGACCCTTCATATATTAAAAGACAGCATGTCACCACAATACAATTAAGTTTCAACATTTTTTTGAATAAAAAGATCAGGGAAGCGGCATATTAACACACTTAGGTGGAGCGCGACGGGGATTTAATATGGCTGACTACAGTGTAAAAATATAATGTAGAGCAGATCGAAATGTAAGACAAACAAAACCAATTGCAGAATCAATAATAATTAACATAATAAAATAAGTTCAGGAAAGCCCAACAAAATTTCAAATCAAATTCAAATGTGTCAGTTGAAACGTCAAACAGAACAGCCAGGATGGGGGTTCATGATGCCCCTTCTTTAATCTTTTTATTCAAAGTTTTTAAAAAAAACTAGTAAGGGCTGGCAAGGGATCTTCTACGTCAACTTTTTTATGTATATCTTGCAGACGTTTCAAACCATGTATGCTGTATCTTTTCTATCAGGGTGAGTGTTAAATAAGTGTAAATATTTTTAGGGGTATTATATTTCGACCCCAGAAACACGTCTATGAGGTTTATTTTAAATTTTTTTTTTGGAAATTTTGGTAGTTTTTCTTCATAATATGGCATTATGGGTAGTGGATTAAATTTACAAGAAGGAAAACCCAGAAAAGATCCAGTCGTTTTCCAAATTTAACCAAAAAACATTTCTTTTTTTAATTTTCAAAGCAAAATAACTCGGTTATTTTGGACTTACTTAAAAAACGGCAAAGAAAAAATATGTTTCTTTTATAGAGATCTACTTAGCCCTGAAAATATTTGCACCTAATTAAGACTCGCCCTGTATATTCTAAGGAAAATACAGGGTGAATCTTAAAAAAGTGCAAATATTTTCAGGGGTAATATATTTCGACCAAAAAACACGCCTATGATGAGAGAAAAATAATTATGATAATTTTCTATTTAACTTTAACTTTCAGTAAAAAAACATAATATCTTCATAATGTGGCAACATAGGTAGTAGATTAAATTTACAATAAGATCCAGTGGTTCTCAAAATTTAAACAAAAAAACGTTTTACTAAACCTCGGTTATTTTGGCCTTATTTCAAAAACGGCAAAGAGAAAAATGTATTTTTATCGAGATCTACCGGCCCTGAAAATATTTGCACATATTCAAGACTCACCCTGTATGTCAATCATGCGCTTAAAATAGGGAGAAATAAAATCAAACTTACGAATTGGCTGAGTAAATTTGAATGCCTAATACTTCCATGACCTGTTGGCAGTTTTGTAGAGGTACCCCTGGAAAAAAGTTCGCCACCAAGTCGTCCAGTGTAACCAGATGTTCCGAATAGACGTTTGGTTTCATATTGATCAAATTGAGCGTCTTCCCCTGGACCAGGGCCTTCTGGATTTTGTATGGAATGTTGGTGGCGCCAGTGGCGACTGGCGGCGATTCTGGCAACTTGTTTCTGTTGGGGGTAGCGTTTAGTAGCGCCCTTCCGTTGGTTATTGCTGAAGTAGAGTCCTGGGGGGACGCCGATGCGGTTTGCGTCCTAGACGAAGCCTGGTGCGCTGGATTTTGATTGACTAATTGATCTAGAGGCCGATTTGTACCGTAATTGCTAAAAAAAGTGAAGTTGACAATGTGTAGTCCGTTCTACATCGCAAAACATCCCCCTTTAGAACTTGTTCTTTAATGGCCATAAACGGGAGTAAAAGACTAACCGTGCAAACAAACACTAGAGGCGCCACCGGTCATAAAATAGTCTAAAACTTGCGAAAATTTAATCATATAATTTTGACATACGGGGTCGCGCTTAACTTTTAATTAATTTTAATTCAATTCTCATTGTTTTTAAACTATATTATTAGATTTTGTTGTGTTTTGTGACTGAATAAATGTTTTCTTAGTATAAAGTTGCATGATATTAATATAAATTATATTATATACATATTTAAAAAATATTATGACATATATGCCAGTAGCTCCGCCTAAAATGTCATCTTGATAACAAAAAGTGCTGTTACATTTTTCAGTTTTCTTTGTTAGCCGCGGAAGTTTCAGTGATTTTAGTGTCGTCGGATATTTTTATTTGTGATAATATTAACAATACATACAGGCATTAATTGAAATTTTTAGTATGCGAACAAACACGAGAGGCGCTTTATTTACTTTCATTTCTTAACATGACAGGGACGAAGTTCTAAAGAGGAATGTTTTGTGCTCTACATAAGTATCTTTATCACCAACACCCCGATTTAAAAAAATAAGAAGTATATTAATCTGTAAGCCCCGTCTACACATATCGTTTTACGTATCAGTCAAATATTGTGTGCGGCAAATGTTTTGTCTGCACTAAAAAAATTATATATTGCCAAAAATAATATGACTATATATAATGCAACGATTTAATACGTATTTTTAAAAACCAAAAAAAAATATTTTTTAAATGTTATAATAAATGTAAAACCGCAGGTAAAATGTTATGTGTAGATGGAACTTTAGCATGAAGGCATAGAAAACGGTTTTAAAAGTCTGTATTTTGAGGACATTTTAATGATATCGGTAAATTAATAATAATAATAACAATGGCAGAATGATTTATTTTTGCCCAGCTATACAGGGTGCCTCTTAAATAAGTGCAAATAGATTCAGGACTGGTAGATCTCAATAAAAGAAACATATTTTTTCTTTACCGTTTGATTGCTGGGTTTTCTTTGTTGTAAATTTAATCTACTACCTATGTTGTCATATTATAAAGAAATTGTTTTTTTAACTAAGAACTAAAAAAAATCTTTTTTTTTAAAAAATGCCAAATTTTCAAAATCTTTCTTTCGCGAAAAAAACTGATAATCGTGTTTCTGGGGTCGAAATATTCTACACCTAAAAATATTTGCACGTATTTAAGACTGAGCCTGTAAAGGGTACAAGTATATCTTTCCAGGGTGTTTATATCATAAATAAACACCATGCAAGGATATACCGGGTGAGTCTCAAAAGTGGCTCACCCCTATAATTTTTATTTTTTTTAGTTAACAAAAACGAGATTTGGTATGTTAGTCTATGACATAAATTAGGATTGATTGATGCATACAATTGTTTTCGGTCACTTCCGGTTTCACCGGAAATGACTCCCCCGGTATTTTTTTACCTTATTCAATAGAAAATGTCACTCTGAATAGAATGACATATCATATGTCAACTTTTGACATTTTCGCATACGGTTTATTTGACTCGAAATACCAAGTGTGTGGTATCAAATTAATCGTAAAAAAATGCTTTTTCCAAATATTCTACTGAGCCATCCTCGTTCCATTTGAAAAAATTGAGATATGATTGAAAATACGATTTGAGCATTTTCTAACTGGCCAGGACAAGACACTAAAAACTTTAGACGATCAAATCTATTTTTCCAAGGCTCCTTGATGAAGAATTAGTGTTTTTAACATAGCCATGGCACTATAGATTGAATTTTAAAATACATTTTTTTATTAAGCGAGAATGTCAAAAGTTGACATATGATATGTCATTCTATTCAGAATGTCATTTTCTATCTAATATAGTACAAAAATACCGAGGGTGCTATTTAAAAATGAAAAGTTGTAGTCATTTCCGGTAAAACAGGAAGTGACCAAAAACAATTGAATACACCAATCAATCCTAATTTATGTCATATACTAACATACCAAATCTCGTTTTTTTATCTGAAAAAATAAAAAAGTTATAGGGGGTGAGCCACTTTTGAGACGCACCCGGTAAATTAGTTTTTTTTTCTAGAAGTAAAATATTTATATTAAATAACCTACAGAACAAAAAACTGAAAATGTGTAACGTTACTTTTTAATTTAATAAAATATTATAATTCCACAGTTGTGTGACCACAAGGACATACCTCTTTATCCTATCCTATTTTTTATCACTGACATACATAAAATTATTGTACATTTTTGAGGTCCCCGTTCAATCTGCAACAAAAAAAGTACTCTTGCATTTTTCACATTAACACATCAGCTTCAACTATATTTCATGACAAACAGAAACTTCTCTGTCATTCTTGCCGGCTGCCAGTACAAATTTAAGTAATGGATTATTAAATCTAAAAAAGTTTCAAAAAGATTCCAGTTTCTGTTTGGAATAAAATATACGAACGAAAGTGCACAGTGCAAAAAACGTAGAGTACCTTTTTCATTTTAAATCTAATTTTAATTCGAATTAAAAAAAAATATGGACAGATGAGTTCCCTCAAAATCATTTATATTTTACCAGTTTATTCAGTCAGTGGCGACTCGTGTCATAGACTTTCCTGGAAAAATTCTGGGTCTTTATATTTAATTAAAGAAAAAATAAAACACTATACAGTTTTCTGCGATGCTGTGCCATTTCTTAAACCTGGTTGACACGGTCAAAGTGGATTTGAATCAAACACACTTGACGTGTATTTCATCCAAGTACACTTTGGCCGTGTCAACTAGGCTCTAAAGATATGCGGTATTTAAAAAAAAACTATGGTGGGTGCAAGTATATATGTATTTTCAAAACCTGTATGCAGGTCTGGATAACTACTAAAATTACATAAAATTCAAAAATTTCAATATTTTCCAAGCTACTCGGCATGGATTACGAGTTACGACATAAAGGTATTTTTAAATTTAAAATTTTATGGGATTGCTTGAAACTTTACATATGCTAAAACAACCAAGGGAAATCCCTCTGTCTGGTTTGTAGAATTATAATTTGTTAAGCCCCGTCTACACGTTGGGGTTTACTTGTTCAGTCAAAACGTTCAAGTAAATCATTGTGTATATAGAGAATGTCTGTCTTCGGCTTTAACTGACAGGTAAAACGTTAAGTGTAGACGAAGCTTTAGAATCATGTTTTTGTAATCAAGTGACTGATTTTCTCAGACATTCTAGTCTGCTAAATTATGTATGTCAAAACCTCGCATTAAGTAAACTGATCAGTTAATAATTTAGGGTCAAAGTTTACTTTTTGTCATTTTTCCCCTTGCAATAGAACCTCAATTTGGTAAAATTTCAGCCTGCCAAGTAAAGTATTTAGGCTCTTGATTTTCTTTGCAACAGAACTTCATATTTCATAAACTTATATCCAATTAAAAAATATAAGATGTAATAAAGTTAACGTTTTGCACAAATTTTTCGGTATATATTTTTCTACTACTTTTGATATCAAGTTTAAAAAATTGGAAACTTGATTAACACAATTAAAAAAAAACAATGCAGGTAGTTGAAAATTGAAAATAAAAAAAATTGCCTAAATGTTAGTGTAGGTAAATGTTAGTCGCCACTGCTGTAATATTTTTATATAAGAACTGAATTTATGACTGATATTCATAATTATATTCATATTCTGGATGTGTCTTCACTAGAGGTTATTTAAAAATTTTGTTTTTAGGTAAAACAAAAAAATTGTGCCAAAAGGTTGAATGAAGAAATTTAACTAATAATATACCTTGGAGGGCAATCATATCTTGATATTCCTCCATTCATATGCTGTAAAAGTGGTGGAGGTGGATAGTTCGCCTGTGATGTAGCTTGGTGATAATTGTTTTGGGGATCTACCACCATAAAACTGTTCCCAGCCTTATTTTGGGTGTTGTATTGTCCCACCATCCTGAAATATAATTTCACCCATGTAAAAATGAACAAACCTTCAAACCATTCCTTTGCTAGGCTAGAGAAACTACTTATGAATAAATAATTGTACAAGTATGTATTTTTCAGAAGGACTTTTCAATTTTTGTAGGTCTATCCAAACAGTTGTGCTCAAAATTCAACACCAAATCAAAAAGTAACCTCATGCAAATTATAATGTGCTACAATGAACAGTTATATTTATGTAAGTCAAAAATATTGACATGAAATCTCTTATATGCCCGTTAGTTTAATAAAAAAAAACTTAAAAGAACTGCTTATTACTTTTAATTTTCTTGTAATTTTATTTTTTATTAATGAATTGATAAATTAGGTCGTTTATGAAATATGAAGTTTTATTTACATTTGATTGGATCCAGTAGTTTTTCCTGGATTTAAAATTTAAAAAAAAATTCTTTGCGCCAATAAATAATGAAGCAAAAAAGTGAAACAATTACTTGTACCCAAACTTAACGTACTAGATCTAATAAGAAATGATGAAGCCAAACGACCCACGTGTTCAGAAAAAAAATCCTCAAAATTAAACCAGAACAAACAAAAAAGAACTAAAAATCCAGACATACAATAATTATCATACGTTAAATATTCACTCAAGCAAATAAATAGTGAAATATGATGATAGGGGTTCTTTTTAAGACACTTGTCTAAAATAAAAAAAACAGAATTGAAACTAATGTCAATTAGGTGAACAAATGAATAATGTTGGATCACACTGCATTTCTGTTCTGTGCAAAACATCAATTCACTAAACTCACCAAGAACTATCATCCAATCTCTGCTCACAGACGATTGCAGGATTAACGTGGAAACTATTCAACAAAAATCAATATTTAATCAATTATTTTCTTTCCCAAATAATAAGTAATATAGAAATTTTTAATTGTCGTTTTACGGTGCTACAATTTGTTTACAATATTCCTCTTTTTAATTGGTATTATAATCTAGACATGCAGTGTAAATTACAACTGAAGAAAATAAATAAAATACAAGCACCCACACACAGCCATACCTAGGACACAATATCAAAATATGTTGGTTAAATATAATATTTCCTAGTAAAATATTATAAGTTAAAATGAAATTTATAATTAAAATTGTATGTGCTTACGTTGCTGATCGAACTAAAGGTGGGGGAGGTGCTTGTCCCATGTTGGCATAATATCCCGTTCCAGGCCTCATATGTCTGGCAGAAGTATTTTGATAACTTGCTCTTGCAGCTGAACTGGCAGCTCTCGGTTGCGCCGCATGGTAAGAAGGCTGTCCTCCAGCTATGCTATAGCTATTCGAATAAACATGTACATTATGCATCCCTGCTGGCCCGTTGGTCGCTGCTTTGGCCTGTGTAGCAGGCTTGGGGCTTGGAGGAGGGTGTGCAGTAATGGGTGGTGCCACAGGTTGCCTGGTCCAATGAACATTTTGGGGTGCATTAGTTCTGCCACTAATCAACAGCTGAGAAGAGTCTAGATTTTTTTTGGGCCAGTAATCCTCGAATACTGTTCCCGGTGGAAAGTAATTTTTTATATCATTCAAACTAATCACTGAACAGGAATCATGGGCAAAAAGTTCATTCCTGATGCCCTGAACTTTACAACAAAACTTTAAATAAGAAAGGTCCCAGCCTTCTAACTTGTCGGCTCTCTGTTTTAGGTTGTCGGTTTCTCCTTCAAAATAAAATAAAGGAACATATTTTTGATCGTTATACACAGTATAAGGAACAACCGATTCCCTGTTAATTCGAATAAAGCCGCAACGGTTTGGCATTTCAGCCTCAATAGTATTCACTAGTTTATGATAGCAATGTCCTAAAAACTGATAGAATTCGTTCGCGTCAGATAGTCTCACTATTAAGTCTCTGGATGTGAATTGTTCTCTGCCAAATTGGTAGTCACAATGTTTAAGATTAATTTCATTTAACAGTCTCGCCTCCACTTCTGTTATGTAGTAGCTTCTGATATTTGTACAGTTGTATAAGTCTTGGTGTAGATAGTTTAGCCACTTGTTTAAGACTTTCATTTCCACCATACGAACTGCACAATAATTATCTCCGGCTCTAATAATGTAAGGAATATGTACTTTACCCATGGAAGTCCAGCCAAACCTGCCTTTAGCAGAATCTTCATCAATGTTTTTGATCTCTTCACTAGAGTTGCTTGGCTGGGCTGGAAGCTTCACTTTGGGTTTATCACTAGATAGAAAACTTAGTATATTCATAGCTGGAGTGCTGGGTTGTTGATTTCTCTGAGGTACTGCCATTTTAGCCTTATTAGCCTCAACAAATTTAGCCGCCAACTCTCTGATCTCAGGATCATCTTGTCTTTCTTGTTTAACGTTACTATTAACCGAATTACTATTACTATTTGAAAAATTACTAACAGAGGAGTTATTCGAATTGCCTTTTGCATGATTATTCATTGCGCTGATTTTTTTATGATTAATTCGTCAACAATGTATTTGGCAAATCTGTCAAGAGAGAGCGGTATTCCATGATTTAATTTACATAATTACCGATTAATCTCCAAAACTGCATAGAGAATTTCCTTTTAAATGGTCTTTTTTAGTTTCGCCGTTGTTTACAAAACTGGGAATGAGGTTAAGGCGGATTTGCTCCTTACTTGTTTAAGCGGCCATAGCGCCATCGTGGGGAACACTTGACGTTGTACCAGCTCTATTATTGTTAGTTTGTTCAAAACACAGTAATTAGTAAGTTAAAATGTATGTATGCACTTTCTGTTATTGGGCTCTCACTTTAAAAACACACATATACGCAAAGTTCGTTAATTATAAGCGTTTTTTTGGATATAAGCGCGTTGTCTTCATGTCATACAACAGAACCTACGATCGACAGCGCTCGGCCTCTCCGTACTTCCCGAGCTACTCGGTCGGTGTCCGTGTCCAACGTATCGCTAGCCTCGCTACAGGGTCCTATATTTCCTACGAAGCCACCTTTCACATGATCATTAGAAGATGGCCGCCGAATCCGTTACATGACCAATCAGAAGGCTCGAGGAACAGTTAATCGGTGTGACGACACACTATATTGATGACGTTTTGGCACCCTGTAAGAGACTATTTACATTGTTTCCAAGGTCTAGCTACTCAAGGATATACACTTGGAAGTTTTTTCTCTATTATAGTTTACCAGAAATATCCATTTTGATAGACTGTGTATCGAATAATAACTTATATGCTATGGATGGACCACATATTGCTTAGATTTTTTCGAAAGTAATGCTATCTTTATCGAAACGTAAATCTATTTCATCCAGACGATTCGTTTTTCAAATTCGAGATGGAATATCGACCTTATTGCTCTATTACATAAAGAAAAATGTTATGTTCCCGCCAAATTCTTAATACTGTCATTTTCAAGGTTACAGATTACATTTTTTAACTTAATACTTTTAATTACGCATATTCAACTGATTAAGTTTGATGTAGAAAGTTATTCAATCATACACGTAATAAATGAATATTAAAAACATGACTCATCGCCCTTTTACCACTTCCACTTTTGTGATAGAACTTCACAACAAGATGGCCGTCTTACGACTGCGCAGTCGATGTAGTTTACGTAACTGGAGCTATTTTTTATACTTTTTATACATAGTTTTGATCTGAAATCGTCCATACATTAACATGTATTAACTTTAACCAATCAAATTGAGATTAACAAAGCTCTTCATATCTTTCTTTTATTATAAATATGAATAAATAGAGAATGCTATTTACAGTATGTTAATTATTCTTGCTTTTAGAGCTAGGAGCTAGTTATATAACTGTCACGTTTTTACTTAAAACATCTGCGTATGCGCTGGTGCGCATTTGTCATTGATCCTTCGTGATTAATGATATAGATCTATGATTTTGATTAACTCATTAATGTAACGTTAGCTTTAGTTTAGAATCAATCTACCCGTTATTTTATAATCAATGACACAGATTTCCTTTTTAAAAATTAGTAGGTAATGTAAATAAAGGCATTTCAAAAATCTAAGCTTAGATTTTTTAATAATTATACCTATTTTGCATTTTAATTATCATGTACTCAAAAAACTGCGCATACCTAAAAACCATGCGCATCTAAATTGCTCAGATATTTAGTGACGGGAGGTAATTGACCTAATTCAAACTGTAAATAAACCAATAACGCCAGCATGGATAATAAAATTAAAAAAAACTCCCTTGCATTTCATTGACATCTATTGCGCCTAGTCAGTAACTAGACTCCATTAGAAACAGGTATCTATATAGAATTCTGTGGTTGACATTTAAATGGCGAGAAAATGTCAGTGTCAAATTCTGGCGTCAAATGTCAAATGTCAATTATATAATTCAGTGGTCTTGGTTGGCAACAAAAGATGTGTGTTTGAAGAACGTAAAAATTAAATATATCTATTTTTTAGGATTGAAGTCCTAATTACAAGAGACATAATTGCTTGCTCTTTGTATACTTTAACATACCAATAATAATGGATTCCGAAGATGAAACATATGATGACGTCGACTCGGGAAATGAATCGAGTGGCGACGATGTTGATTTTGCTATGGAAGTTGAAGTTACGGGCCATAGAGAGAAGCAAAACGATTCCGATGACTACCCCTACGAAGTTCTAAGCACTGAAGAAATAGTCCAACATATGGTCGATTCTATTAAAGATGTTAACTCCGTTGTAGAGGTATTAGATATATTGAAGTTTCTCCTTTGGTACCCTATGCACTGCTTTTATTGCTAGATTCCGGCAACAACAACACGTATTCTGTTAAATCATTTCCGATGGGATAAGGAGAAGCTTATGGAACGGTTTTACGATGGAGATCAAGACCAACTTTTCAGTGAAGCCAGAGTTATTAACCCGTTCAAAAAGTTAAATATTACAGTGAGGACAAAGGTAACGTTTAAAAAAACTGCAAACGGAACTGAAGAATGTGAAATTTGTTTTATGGTACTGCCATGTTCGGTAAGAAATCATTATTTATCATTAAAATATTGTCACCCAATAAAATTTTTATTTGCAGCATATGACTGGTTTGGAATGTGGTCACAGGTTTTGTATCCACTGTTGGTGTGAATATTTAACAACGAAAATCATGGAAGAAGGTGTAGGACAAACTATTGCTTGCGCAGCACATGGTTGTGATATTTTAGTAGATGATGCCAGTGTAATGCGGCTAGTTCGCGACTCCAAAGTCAGACTGAAATATCAGCATTTGATTACTAACAGTTTCGTCGAAGTAACTTAAATTTTTTATCTATATTAATGGAGTAATTTAATAATAATAATTTATTTTTAGTGTAACCGCTTGTTGCGTTGGTGTCCATCTCCAGACTGCAGCAACGCAATAAAAGTCCAGTACGTCGAACCTCACCGTGTAACATGCAAATGCAACCACACATTCTGTTTCTCGTGCGGCGAGAACTGGCATGATCCCGTTAAATGTCATCTACTGAAAAAATGGATAAAAAAGTGCGACGACGATTCTGAAACCAGTAACTGGATTGCCGCCAACACAAAGGAATGCCCAAGATGTAATGTTACAATTGAAAAGGACGGAGGCTGTAATCATATGGTGTGTAAAAACCAGAATTGTAAAGCTGACTTCTGCTGGGTTTGTCTAGGACCTTGGGAACCTCACGGAAGTTCCTGGTATAACTGTAACAGGTAAAAAACGGCATTTTTTTTCTAATTGTTACCTCTAATTTATTTTCTATTTATAGATACGATGAAGATGAAGCTAAGGCTGCCAGAGATGCTCAGGAAAAATCTCGCTCGGCTCTACAGCGCTACCTGTTCTATTGTAACCGCTACATGAATCATATGGCTTCATTGAAGTTCGAGCATAAACTTTACGCGTCGGTTAAAGAGAAAATGGAAGAAATGCAGCAGCACAACATGAGCTGGATTGAAGTTCAGTTTTTAAAGCGAGCAGTCGACATTCTTTGCCAGTGCAGACAGACGTTGATGTACACTTACGTGTTTGCGTATTATTTACTGAAAAACAATCAGTCTGTGATCTTTGAGGACAACCAGAAAGACTTGGAGAGTGCTACAGAGACCTTGTCTGAATACTTGGAGAGGGATATTACGTCTGAAAACTTAGCTGATATTAAACAAAAAGTTCAAGATAAATATAGGTATATTTTAGATATCATTTTTGAATTTATTTGATTTTTGTTTATATTTATAGGTACTGCGATAGCCGACGAAAAGTATTACTCGAACACGTCTACGAAGGGTATGAAAAAGAATGGTGGGACTACAATGAATAGTCGCAAACGATTTTAATGTTCCGAGAAAAATAATTTAGGTAGTATTATAGGATCTTTAAAAAACACCTAGTTACCTCAGTCTGGTGAAATTTATTTTGCCTGTACTTATTTTTTTCTTATATGCGCGTGTATATACACAAAAAAATACCAAAACAAGAACCCCATCTATACGTAACGATTTGCGTGTCGGTCAAAAAAGAAGACCGTCTAGAAAACCGGGCGTCAGTTCTGTAGACGGCCTATCTTAATTCAAGTAAAACGTTTGTTTTTTTTTCGTCTACACCTCTGGTCTACATACAAGGTTTTACTTGATAGGGTTTGACTGGAGAGGTAAAATGTTATGTACGGAGAGAGACGGGGGGCTTGAATGTGAAATGTATAAAATATCCCCAAGAACCTTTGAAAAGATTTTTAAAACAAATGTATTATTTTAATTTCACTTTATTTAAGTTATTTTAATAAATAGGGGATAGTTTTTTGTCACCTATATTTTTTAATAGGGCTTGGACAACTTTTCAACAATAGACGAAAAATAAATAAGTCAAGCATGGAGGGGCATATCTGAAATTGTAATTCATCAAAGAAATAAATCTTTTAAAGGTTGAGGCCTTTCTTGAATTTCAATAATAAATTAATATACCGCATATAGAGATATTGTAAAACTACTAAATCTTTTTTATAGATATTTTCTTCCCACTCACTGCCTCTGTATTGACTTTCTTTAGGAACGATAGGGTATTTATTTAAATTGTGTTAGAATTCTCAAAAAAAAAACAACATTGATAAAAAATATTTCTGCATCATATTTCTATACAACTGAATTAATCATTTAGATCAGTAAGTAAACATTGGAGTGAATTTATTTGTGAAAAAACAACTAGTCTAGTTTCTTAACGCATTTTCTTCTTTTAATTTCTTTTTATATACTAGACCGTGCTAGAGTTGTCAAAATATTAATCTCATCAAATATAAATTCTATATTTGCAAGAAAAGAATTGTGTTTATTTCTTAATTGAATTGTTGCGAATTAATTTTGTAACACAAATTCGAATCTGATGTTATTTTAATTAAATGTGTATGCATAGAAATTGTTATAGAGAAAATAATGCTTTAATTTTAGAGGCAAAGAAAATCAATTGGTTACAACGATTTGTGATAAAGTGTAATTGATGTTTTAATTTTTACTTAAATGTATTTTAGAGTTAGATAAATAACGATTCAAATTTTATTAAACCAAGGGTATTTTTAAATCACACTTGTACATATTGTTGCAGGTAAAAATGCAGTGTGCAATTATTTTTATTAATTAATATTAAAATTAATATTGAAATTAACGTTTCGATAAAAAATGTACATAGAATTATTTTTTATCTTAATTTTTATTGTCGATATAAAAGAAAAATATACATATAAGTGGAAATACTTAATAAGTTGTTTACCCCTGGAAAACAGTTTAAGCTGGTTGAAATTTTGATAATTTATTGTCTATTTTCTCTGTAAGAGTCTGTAAGGCTTGACAGAGGGTGTAAATTTGTAACATTGGTTTGTGGTATTACGAATTGCTAGAAAATTGTAAATAAACTCACTTTAAATTATAGTTTATTATTGCTAAAAATAAATAAAAATTCCTAAACCATATCTCTCTGTTCTCTGTTTACTGAACCTATCCCATTTATTCAAAAAATATTATTGAACATTATATTCAATTTTAATGGAAGTTTCTTTAGTCAGGGACAATATAATATTATATAGCCAAGTGATTTGTTTTTACGGTACCTTATCAGTAATTACAGGTGTTAATGTTTTAATCAAAACTTGGTTAATGTTTAGAACAATGGTTAAATATATAAATTCACATTTTAATACGTCTAGATATTATTAAAGTATATCAAAGGCTTATTAGGAATTGATTTACACTTTTTCTTGAGGAAAAATAACGATTTTGTTGCACTAGTTGCTAATCAATTGTTGAAATTTACATATTCACAATAAACCAAAAAGTATCGATAATTTAAAAAAAGAAATCGTATCGATCTCTCACAATGTGCTCGTTACTAACGATGACATTTTATATTTTATAGACAGATTGTACATGCATCTGTGGTCTGTATGTCAGGATGACATGAGATTGAGAAGGTTTATATTTTCGTAGTGTTTTCTTTTATTCTCCTTAAAAATACACTTATTTATCTTAATTTATTTAGTGACTGGATATTTTTTCAAATACCTTCTAGCAGATGATTTTTATCACTTATCTAAACAACTACAGTAGCAAAAGTCGCCAATATTAATTCCTAAATCCACTTAGCCTTAACGTTTGAATAGAAAAGAATATCCTTTTTAATGAATTTTATCTTTAGAAGTGTTTATAGGTAGGTTCACAGATAGTAAGTAGCATATTTCTCTCTTAATTTCCTCAAATAACTCTCAAATCTCTCTCTAGGTTACGTCCAATTTCATTCCGTAGAAATATGTCTTTCGATTACCCCAAAATCCGTAGGGACGAAAAGGTTGCTGATAGTTACTTCGGTATTGGGGTATGTAAACTATCGCATTAATATACTTTTCACTATATCGGACGTTATATTGCAGGTTTCTGATCCTTACAGATGGTTAGAAGATCCAGATTCAGAAGAAACAAAGGCTTTTGTAGATGCTCAAAACAACATTACTCGACCTTATATAGATAGCTGTCCTTATAAGGAATCAATTAAAAGTCGTATCACTACTCTATGGAATTATCCAAAACATTCTGTTCCATTCAAACATGGAAACAAATATTACCAATATCGAAATTCAGGTAGGAACTATATGATGTTTATTGACATATGGAAGGAAAATCTTAATGGAATACTTCATGGAAGGAAATATTTTATAACAAAGCTTAATTTTAGGTTTACAAAATCAAAGTGTTATATATGTGCAGGATAATTTACAGGATAAAGGAGAAATATTTCTGGATCCTAATACATTGTCTGATGATGGCACTATTGCTTTATCTAACACAAGTTTTTCAGAAGACGGTAAAACATTCGCTTATGGGTTGAGTGCAAGTGGGTCAGACTGGAGAGAAATTAAATTTAAAAATGTAGATACGGGTAAAAAAATTTCTTGAAAAATAATATCAATTTCCTAAACAATTTGCATCTTTCGTTCCATTATTTTGTCGATTTTAGGTGAAGATTATCCAGAAACTTTAAAGAAAGTAAAGTATTCCTCAATGTCCTGGATGCATGACAACAAGGGATTTTTCTATGGGGTAAGGATATTTAAATTTTTAACGAATGTTTTTTTGAATAGATATTTTAAGGGTTATTTGAACCAAACAGGCAAGGCAGATGGATCTGAAACTACCTCCAGCGAACACCAGAAGGTTTATTACCACGAATTGGGAACTGATCAGTCCAAAGACGTAGAAGTAGTTGAGTTTGACGATAAAGAAATTAGAATGTAAAGAAAATCGTTCATATATATTTCTATATTTTAATTAAATACTGTTTTAGAGGAGCTCAAGTCAGTGACTGCGGTACTTATTTAATTTTAACACCGATTAAAGGGTGCAAAAATTACCTTCTTTATTTTGCCAGAATCGATCCCAATGAAACGATCACAAAGAAATTAGAATTAACGCCGGTTGTTACTAAATTTGAGGCCGATTATGAAGTATTTAAAAAAGTGCATTTTTTATTATTATTTTAATTTTATTTCTTGTAGTATATCACTAACGTCGATAGCAAATTCTATTTCCGAACAAACAAAGATGCACCTAATTATAGGATAATTTGTATAGATTTTAACAACTACTCTGAATCAGAGTGGGGTACTCTAATAGAAGAGGATCCAAAAAATGTATTGGATGATGCTCATGTGATTAACAATACAATGCTGGTTGTTACATATTTAAAGGATGTACAGGTAAAAATTTGAATTAAAATTAGTACATTAAGTAAAACCATAGACTTAAAATAAAATATAGACTACACTATTTACATCTCAACGCGGACAGACAATATTTTTTGTACACATGTTTACTTCTGGGTACAGTCGACCGAGCCTTCCTCATCCAGCCTATGTTGTCACGTCTTTAATACTATCAATATTTTTTTTCTTGTTATACACATATATTGAGATATTAATACTACAGTTTAATAAAGTAGGTTTTAATATTCCAGAGATGTATTAAATAGTCCTTATACTACTAAATTATAAGTCGGATACTGTTTAAAAAGGATAAGTTCTTTACAATATGACAACACCGATTAGAGGCGAGGGAGCCTATTCATTCATTTATTACCTTGTAGTACGTGTCAGTGTTTATTTTATTGACTTTTTCTGTTCAAGAACTATAAAATATGGTTCGCCATTGCCAAATTTGCAAGAAATTTGACTTAAATAATCCATTTAAGTCTTGAAACGACTTTTGGCCGGTAGGCAACTCTCAATTTACCCATTGGGAGTCAGTGGCGTTGTTGTAGAAAGGCGCTTATTTAGATAATATTTTAGTAAAATGTAAAATCTGAATTTTTCTCTTACATTACATTATTTACTTACTTACATTGTAACAAAATCATAATTATAACCCTGTTAATAATTAATAATGTTTTTATTAAAAATATATTCCGGTTTATTCTAAAATTATCTTCAGAATCTAAAATAACATACAAAATTTTAAAATGATATTACATTATGAAACAATATTTTTAATATACCGGGTCGTCTCAAAAGTGGCTCACCCCTATAACTTTTTATTTTTCAGATAAACAAAAACAGATTTGTATGTTAGTAGGTATATGACATAAATTAGGATTTATTGACGTATTCAATTGTTTTTGGTCTCTTCCTGTTTCACCGAAATGATTACATCTTTTGATTTTTAAAGGTACCCTCGGTATATTGCTACTTTATTCGATAAAAAATGATACTCTGAATAGAATGACATATCATATGTCAACTTTTGACATTGTCGCTTAAAAACAAGTCCCATTTTAAATTTCAATCCAGGGTGCCATGGTGTTGTTAAAAACACTAAGTTTTAATGAAGGAGCCTTGGAAAAATAGTTTTGATCGTCTATTGGGTTTCGTGTCTTGTCTAGGCCGGTTAAAAGATGTACAAATCTTATTTTTAATCATACATATGTCAATTTTTTTCAAATGGAACAAAGGGTGACTCATTAGCATATTTGGAAAAGCATTTTTTATGAATATATTGATACCACACATTTGGTATTTCGAGTCAAATTGTCGTTATGAACCGCGTGTTACAATTACAATTAAACCATATGCGAGAATGTCAAAGTTGACATATGATGTGTCATTCTATTCAGAGTGTCATTTTCTATCGAATAAAGTAGAAATATACCAAGGGTGCCGTTTAAAAATAAAAAGTTATAGTCATTTCCGGTGAAACAGGAAGTGACCAAAAACAATTGAATGCGTCAATCAATCCTAATTTATGTCATGTACTAACATACTAAATCTTGTTTTTTTATTTGAAAATATAAAAATTATGGGGATGAGCCACTTTTGGGACGCACCCGGTATAATAAAGACAGTACCGAGTTAAATAAATGTAGTTTTCATTTTATCCACTTCCTATCACCTTCCTTGCTTTAATGGAACAGATTTATGTTTTCTCTAATTTACATAAGACATCACTTAACCAGAAAAAAATTACAACAATCATATTTTTTTTCTCTCCCTGTCGCCGATTCTATTATATCTGTGGAATAGATCCTGTTTTGATTAATATTAGAGGTTGTAAATGTTTGACTAAAATTAATAATTTATTATTAATTTCAAAAATTACAATAATTTCGATTATAAAATTTCTTCTATAACGTGTATTTTATTATTTTTATCCTTTTGGACTGTCCTAAATCTTAATAAAATATAAAAAGTTTAAATACGATATATTTTTAATTTAATTATAGCTTCATTAAAATAAAAAAATTACCCGGCTATGATACGGAGAGTTCAGGTGTACTTGAGAAACGAAAGACAGTGTTGTGTTTCTCGGCAGAGTCGTCAGGGAACGACCGTTACGACAGAGACAACCTATCTATCGCTCGTGTCGCACTCGTTATTTATTAGTTATACAGTGTCTGACCGCATGTTCCAGCTATTTATGAATGAGATGCTCAGTCTATATTTTATTTTAAGTCTATGAGTAAAACCATATGTGTAGACAAAAATCTGTACGGAGTTCTAAAGTATATTTTAAATCTTTCTGTAGAACACAATGCATATTTTCGACCTTACCACCGGGAAAAAACTGCACGACTTTCAATTGGATATTGGCTCTGTTTTTTCGATATCTGGTAAAAAACACCACACAGAAATGTTCTATAGTTTCTGTTCATTTTTAACACCCAACACAATATATAGAGTTGAGTTTGAGGGCGACAGTATTAAGGAAACGGTAAGTAAAAGTTATATCCCCCAATACTAGTTTCAAAAAATATCTATTTAGGTTTATCACGAAACGAAAGTTGGAGATTTGGATGCATCATTGTACGACACGAAACAGGTGTTTTATAAAAGCAAAGACGGGACAGATATTCCTATGTTTATTATCAATAAGAAAGGTTTCGTTCTTGACGGATCAAGACCTTGCTTACTCTACGGCTATGGAGGTTTCAACGTCAACTTAACACCTTCATTTAGTGTCTCAAGACTAATCTTTGTCACGAATTTTGATGGAATTTATGCCTTGGCCAATATACGTGGAGGAGGGTAGGATACCCTTTCAACAAAATATTTTTGTCATATTTATATTAGGGCGATTCAAAATAATAATAATAAAAATCTCGCAAAAAGGCTCAAAAGTTTCAGTTTGAGGTAAAAAGATACCAGTTAAAATTGGAGCCCTTAATATTAATATTAAGACTGCCCACATCACGTTTTTCTATTTTCCATAAGAATACCATGGAAAAATTTTGTTCTGCACCTTATTAATTTTATCCTTTTACTTATTTTTGTAGAGAATTGAACGTTCTACAAAAAAGGTCTCTTATGAATTTTCGAGAAACCTAATAGTTTAAGAGTTATTTGAAGCCAAGATTCATCGCAAATTTTAAAGTTTTTGATGCATTACAGCAAATTTGATGGTTTTATTGGAACAAATTACCCAAAAAATTCATGTTTATCTGAAATTTAGTTTCTTAGACAATAATTGTTAATAATTTTTTGCAATAATGAGACCAGTGAGACTCTTTCAGATCATTTTTAGCACCAATTGGCTTTGAAATCATAGTTTATCTCGTTTTATTTAATCTAAAGACAAAAAAAAATTCTTCGTTCATTTGAAATACTTGCATTAGGACATTACAAACCAAACCAAAAAAACCTTAAAATTTGCGATAAATGATTTCTTTTGGTCTCAAATAATAATAATTAATAAGAGACCTTTTTTGTAGAACGTTCAATTCTCTAGCGATAAAGTACAGAACAAATTTTTTCCATGGTATTCTTATGGAAAATAGAAAAACGTGATGTGAGCAGTCTTAATATTAATATTAAGGGGCTCAAATTTTAAGTGATATCTTTTTAAGTCAAATTGAAACTTTTGAGCCTGTTTGCAAGAAATTTTTATTTATTTTATTTTTATTATTTTAAGGGAATACGGAGATAAGTGGCACAACGGTGGAAGGTTCGATAAAAAGCAAAATTGCTTCGACGATTTCCAGTCGGCCGCAAAATATTTGGTTAACGAAAAATATACGAGCGCCGACAAATTGAGTATTCAAGGGGGCTCTAATGGGGGCCTTTTGGTGGCTGCTTGCATCAATCAAGCGCCGGAACTTTTCGGAGCCGCTATTTGTCAAGTGGGTGTCTTGGACATGCTTAGATACCACAAATTTACAATAGGATATGCCTGGAAGACTGACTATGGCTGTGCAGACGAAGAAGATCAATTTAGATATCTTTACAAATATTCACCGTTACACAACATCAAAATACCTGAAGGTAACACTTGAATGAATTTTGATAAATTTAACAAAGGAATATATATTTTTTAATCAATTAGATGATGGTCAGTATCCAGCTACGCTGCTTTTAACAGCTGATCATGATGATAGGGTGGTGCCCCTTCACTCACTAAAATTTATTGCTGAATTGCAGCACAAAATTGGATCACTGCCCCAACAAAAAAATCCGGTTTTGATCCGAATCGAGACCAAGGCTGGTCACGGTGCTGGAAAACCGACAACTAAAATTGTAGGATATGATTGTTTAATTAATGTATTAAATATAATTCATTTTCTTATTTTATTTCAGATTGATGAGCTCACAGATATATTCTGTTTCATCTCCAGGGCACTGAATTTACCGTTCAGTGCATAGTGAATTTTTCTATAAAATTAAAGTAGGATAGTTAAAAGAATTTTTAAAATAAACTTCAGATATATTGTATAAAGATGTACTTTATAATACAAAGTGATATGACGCTTTGCTAATTTCGATTTTCTAATATTTATTTTATTTTTTGATACACAGCGACTCCAAGTGCCATATAAAGTATATATTTATAAAATTATCTCTAAATATAAGAGTTTTACTAAAAACTCATTATTTTTATTCGTACCTTCTCTGAGGGTTATTGAAAACGCATTTTACTAATTTTCGGTTATATTCATAATATAATGGTTTATACTTATATATAATTAAATATGTAGGAAGTATCATAAAAAATTTCTATATTTTTGTAGATCTGCATATATGTAATTGTGTGAAAAGAGTTCATGGATCACTAATTTTATAAATTGAATTTTATTTGAATAAATTTGAAATTTTTGAATTTTATTGCTTGATAGACCACCCTCACCCCCTAAAAAGTTAAAAATAAAAACACGACCTACCAGATTTTGTATACCAGGAAATATTCTAGATTAATTGTGTCATCGAAAATTAAGACTAAGAAATAGCAGAAATCATAAATCTTTTAATATAAACTGCCAGTCTGGATTTAACATAAACCTACTTTGAACACTGCCTAAAACTGCACTTTTAGGCGTACTTTTCGGATCACTCATGTCAATTGCCACTATTTTCTAAAATATAATTGAAAATAATCTAAATTTTTGACAATAAATATAATACAAACCTCAGAAAAAGTCTTTAATTTACTATCTTCCAAATTATATTTAACACAGCCTATCAATACTTCTATCTTTCCAGACTTCCTGATCCTAATTTTTCCTATTTCACCTTCCAGCATATTTTTTAATTTATAGTCGAATAACGTTTTTACATTAGGGTCGTCACTTAAACCCTTTCCAGCAAATGAATCAGGCATCTAATAAATAAAAAATACATTTATATTAAGAACACTATAAGAAATGTCATCTACTTACGCTCCATAGCATAAGGGCAGGATTAGAATCAGTAAAATTATTTGCCGATTTAAATTCCCGAGGTATGCTACCATTTGATTCAATTTTTACTAAAAAATAAAAATAAATATATAAAGATTAAATATGAAAAAAAATATCTATATATTATAACTTACACCTATTTAATTTTAACCTAGCACATTCATCTGGTTCTATTTTTACGTCCAGTTTAAGACTAGAAGGAACTAAAAGAAGAAGAAGATAGAAAAAAAGAGAAAGAAACATTTATTAAATTACCTGAGCTTTGTTTTATGTGAGACTCGCCCCAAGGAAGCGGAGAAAAAGGCAACTTTTCTTCGTGATCGCCGGTATTTTCGTCTTCGCCCATAAGATTGTCGTATATTTTAAGCTCGTTTTTGTTGTCTACGATCTGCCAATCATTTTTCCTAACTTTTGGAACAGGCATAGCAGTATCTTCTTTAGTTGTATATGATGTTCTTTCACCAGGTCTTGTTTTACGTAAAATGTTATTTCCCACACCGTCGGAAAAAATACCGGTCGACTGAACAAATCGTTCCGATTTGGCGACTGTTTTGTTATTCCTTGGCTGTCTTTGGATTTTTTTCTTTTTCTCTCCGTTGAGTAAAAACTGACTGGAACAAATTATTTTACCAGTTTATATAATTATAATACTAAAACGTTAAATAAGTACGTCTAAATCTTAGATCTAAAGAAATAAAACTACTTACTCTTTCTGTGTTTTATTTCTGGATACATTTAGGTTAGGAGTATAGATTTTCTTTTGTTTTGTAGTACCTCCCAAAGTTAAATCCCTTGGAAACTTGATCGACTGAAGGCGTTTCTCCATTATTCTTTTGGAAAATAGGTGTAGAAAGTAGTAATATTATATAAATAAATAAAAAAATATTAGCTTAAAAATATCACAATATTGACAACAAGCCCCGTCCACAGAGTAGTAGAATCATAGTAGAATCACAAAGTGGAATAATATTGATCTGCCATCTGCCATGTGCCACGTGTTGTCAAAGTTATTAGAGATGAGAACGAACCTAATTTTTATCGATACATAATATAAAATTAATAATATATAACAATAAAGAGTTTTGCTGAAAAATCGAATAAGCAGACTAGTAGTTAATTTAATTTATAATAAATCTAGCTCTTTTAAATAATGGATTTGAATTATACACTTTTTTAAATATTTGCAAGCAACCAGTCAAACACATAGAGAAAATGGTGGATTCGCGATTTTCTCAAAAAGTATGGAACTGATTGCATATCGTGTGATTTTACTGTGGCTCAGGCATATTTTATATAGTTTTAATATAATATGTATATTTGACTTAGATGTATGTTTCAAATAGTTAGTCAAACGTTAAAAAATATATATTTGCGTCCACCCTCCCTGACGCTATTCACCCTAACATTAAACACGAAGCGAAAGGGACGCTCTTCCGTCGCGACGCCGCTTTAGACGTTGCATCATTGACGTTTCAACATGCCATTGCACAAACGGAGTTTCACAAAATATTTTAGAAAATTAGTATACGCCTCGTTCTAAACATGTGTCGAAAACTTGGGTATATTTTCGAAAAATGCGGAACGAATTATTCCAAAACTATACTTAAAAATTACACAGTTGATTTGTAAGAGTAATTTTTTCAGGTATGTATAGATTTAATACGATTCGTTCGCATGATCGGAATGTTATTTTGTATAGTATGTAAACCAGATTTTTATCTGAATTAAATGGAATATTTTATAAGATCTCTAGGATTTGTTATTTCTTTTCATACTATTAGTTTATAATTACTTTCTAATAGCAAAGATGTAATATTTACAAGAGCATTGAAAAACATTCAAATACAATAATTAAAATACATAAAATGTTCTACCAATCCCTAGATGATTTTAAATTTATTTTGATTTTTTTAACTAAATTATCTAATATATTAAAATGTTTGCGCTTAATTTTAACTATTACAGCTTTCAAGGAAAATGTTTGGGAGCAAATTAAGGGCTTGGATGGAAGCTGTGAGGCCTAAAAAGAAACAGCATCGAAGAGATAAGCAAGGAAAAACGACCGTCCAAAACTCCAGGCCTAACGTAAACACTCACACCGTAACGTGGAAGAACACTTGCTTATTGGATAGTGAAAAAAAGGTATTTTAGTTTATAAAACTCTAAATATAGACCAGGCAGTTTGTTGTAAAGAAACTAGAAATACTGTTCTATTTAAACTTTTAGAAAAGTTAATATTCAACATCTGGCCTCATACCTACGAGAGGCAGTTAAAATATTTCTACATTAAAGAAAAATAATTTATGGCGTCATTTAAAAAGTATAATCGATTTTTGTTTAAGGATGTTGAATGTGAAAATAACTATGGAAATTCTCAAGGTGAAAAGGACGGAGTTACCAATACTCAGCTCTCTAGATATTCAACTACAAATTTGTCTTCCCCTGAATCTGCCTATTCGACTGGTTACAGCACTGATGGGACGTCTCCTGGAGCACCCCCTGATTATTTGTTAAACGGAACTAACAGAACATCTGTGGAACATCGGCTGAACACACCAAATACATCAGCTCACATTCCTCCTTCATCCAGGACCGCAAAACATTTTTCAAAACCCGTTCAAAACCCACCAAATCCTAGTGTAGCGTCACCTGTTCCATCAAAGGTAACAAAGAAGAATTATATGTAATGAACTCCTGGTGAATTATATGTTGCTTTTATTAGGCGAAGGAGTATTTAGAAGAGAAAGATAAGGGGAATCACACAGCGTTTTTCGGGAAAATTGAAGATACTTCTGGCTTGGTATCTCCAAGACAGCGGAATCGCATTAGGACAAATCCATGGCTTCCAGGCGGTACAAGTAGTGCTGCCCCCAGTCCCTTACCGACTAGACAAGAGAAGAAGACTCCAGTTGCCTTAAGAAGCTACAGAAATAGTCCGTACGTACACTCAATGCAATCATTTTAGTTCACATAAGTTTGGTTCAATATGTGAGGGGTTCAGAAGTGAACTGGATCAAGTCTTAGAAGATAATTATGGAAAAAATGAGAGTTAAACTTTATTTAATGTTACTTAATTAAAATAAAACCATTGGCGTAACTACAGGTGGGCCCGGGGGTGCCGGGCACCCCCTGGTACTGCTGGGCACCCCCCAGAGAAATCCTGAATTATGACTCTTGGCTACGTGTTAATTTTTATTTGCTTGTGAAGCAGTAAAAATGACGTTTTCTAGTTTTGTTTAGTTAATATTATTTTGTTATGTTCAAAAAATGTGTTAATTTTTGTTTTTTTAGAAAATTTGTAGGTACAGTACGTCTGTCCGTTCTGTAGCTACGGGGTATCCGTGAGAGGGGAAACGATATTCTCTCGATGTTTTTCGGAAAAAATTAGACGACGCGTCCCATCAATAAACATTCGACAAATTTGCAAGCAGCCAATAAAATGAGTGGGCGGAGCGATTTGCGGTGACGTACTCGTCAAGTCGACGTATAAAATATATTGCTGTTTATTTAAATGTTTTTTGTCCGCATTCCTTTCGTAGACACAGATCCAGCAGATGAAGTGTACACTTCAGAATCGATAGAATCAGACTTTTCAGATGGCTGATAATCTGATTCACGCAAATGGTTCAGATTTTGCTTCATTGTCATCCGTTTTATAAAAAAATAGCCCTGAACTTTAAACTTTAGCACGTGTGTTAAAATTGCGCACAGCGTTAAATTTTATGTTTTATGGACTTGATCCATTTCAAAATATTCAGAAATAAAACAGAAACAGGCTATAGCTGCTTAATACGTAAAGTATGACTTGATTCATTTCTCTGCTGAAAAAAAAAACAATATTTTATAAACGTTTAAAGACCATTATTAAAATAGTAGGAAATTGGACTTGATCTATTTTAATTCTGACCACTCCATGTATTTTAGGATTCAAAATAGATACTTAAGTCCTGTGGCTCATAGAAGATCCCTGTCTTCTTCATCTTGCTCGTCACTGAGTGCAGGCAATCACACATTTGATCATCGCGTTCCGAGATCACTAAGCGACGAAGACGATTGCACTCTAAACGAGATGATGGGAAAGTATGACGAAAGCTATGTTTATGAGAAAGAAACAGACATTCTAAGTGATAGTGACCCGACTGATTGTGAAAGCGATATTGACACTGGTCAAGACGGAGGCGACGAAGATGAGAATGCTGATGCAGAGCTAGACTTCATTGATAATGGTATAGAAATATAACAAAAGTATATTATTTTCTTTAGAAATTCTGTTTAGGTTCCTACATAGAATTAAATTGTAAGACAGATAATACAGGACATTGTTCGTATTTCATTCCACAAGACAGTCAGCGCCGCAAATCATCAAGAAAACGCACTTCGCGCAGAGCTAAAGAGCCTAGTGAGAGAAATCGTAAATCTAACACTAGTAAGAAAAATCACAGGCAATCATCCGAGAAAAATAAATACAGGTACAGGTATTATAGAGGATCCGGCAATAGTGCGTCGAACATCTATAGCTCCTAGAATAAAAAACTTAGGATGTATGGAACACCCTGTATATTATTACCATTTTTATTATTAAATATGTTTTGATAGTTTCAGAAATATTGAAAAAAATAAATAAAAAATATATTTTTTTCAGTCTTTTTTAAAAAATTATTAAAATACAAGAAATGTCCTGAAATCAAAACTGTACTTACTTTCTTATAAATGTCATAATCTTAAACCATACAAGGTGTTCAAAATTCTATGCCAAACTTTCTAAAATATATTTTTTTTTTCGTTTTTTTTAATGGAACACCTTGTTGATTATATCTTTGTTAGACGAGAGATGGCACATGTTATTTGAAACACCCTGTATATATGTATATGTTATACATTATATGTTATACCGTGCTGGCAACTGTTACTTTTGGGTCGGCATTTACATGTGTGGAAGTAAATCGCATAGGGATCTTATTAAGTCAGAGTGAGAGAAATGCGACCGACCGACGCGGCGCGCGACGTTGTGCTGTTGCGGCGTTGCCGATACGCCTTTCCCTATCAAGTAAAGTAAAATCACGATCGCAAACCGCTTATTTTTAAAAGACTTTTATTTCAAGAGATAACTATATAAAATCATTAGACACGTTTCTGAGCATCTGAAATGGAATGAATCGGATATTTTACAATATGTTTACATAAGAAAAATTCGATAGTTGTTTTTTCCATTCAAAAATTGTAAACAATCCATCCATTTACTTTTAGAGCATAGCAATTCTCAGCAATCGTGTAATTTTTTTATTGATAAAGATTTTCACATACTGTCTACAAAGATAATACAGCAGGAATATTAACAAAGTTCTTGAAAAAACTACAATCTATTATTTCTAATAGATTTCGAGATATCGATTTTTGAATTCAGAGTTCTAATAGCGCGACCACTATCGAACACCCACTCAATTCCACTTATTTTTACTAAAAATGCAGGTGTTTCTAGCTTGCACTTAAAAAAATTCAAGCTATAGGGAAAATTACAACGACTCGTTAACAAATAAACAAATTAAGTATCACGAGACGTAATTAAATCGTGAAGCTGAACGCATGACGCACACCTTTCCCTAGAACTTTAAGTACTGACAGAGGTATTGATTGGGTCGACCGGTCAACTGCGACAAATCTGCTATATCCCCTTCCACGTCTCTTAGCGATGTGCACAGTTTCTCGGTTTATTTCATACGTTTGGCAACGTGTTTACTGTCCTCTCTTTGTTCAGTACATTATAAATGCATTGTACTCTTCTTACATACGGAAATCTCGACCCAAGACTAACCTTTGCCAGCCCTTAGTATGTGGTAATAGATATACTTTAGGTCTGCACTTAAACAAAATTCCAAAGTTTTTTATGATGTCCCTTTAAGCTACAGATGTCCGACGCGCTATTGCCGGATCCTGTATATGTCTAAATACTTGTTTAAAACTGAAACAAATTTTTGGGTGTTCTAGCTTTCACCGAGATGGTTCAAAAAGTGCTGGTGCTACGCCACTTTCCGTCCGAAGATCAAGCCTAAAACCACGAAACTACGAGCTACAAGAAGCTTGCCTGAAAAAACGTTCCAACTCCGTCAGCTTCAATCGAGATCCCACTGTGCTCATAGACAAAAGAGACAGAGAAGCTGACATCAAGTACAGAGAACTCATAGGTCAGGCAGAACAAATAATACGTACGATGAATATAAACGGGTTATCACCTCGAAGAATACCAGGGCCTACGAATAAAAGGGTTGAACTTCTTAGATATACCGAGTGCAGCAAGCCAGAGACACCGCTGTTGCCGAACTGTAACGCACCTCCGTCCAATAATTTACTTAAAAATACTCGGTTTAGCCCTAAGAAAAATCATATCACAAATTTTATGATAAACAACTCTCCTGTTCTAGTCAGGAAAGAATTGCAAGGACAGTCTCCTTTAGGCGTTCGAAAAGGTTTAAACGACGAAGTTAATCATTCCCCGTTAGTTAGTAGAAAGTACGATGAAAGCCTGAAGAAGGTATCCGTGGAGAAGCAAGAAGTTAGTCATAGTTTTCTAGTCAATAGTAGTTTTAAGCCAAAAAGCATTTTGCATAAGTCTGAATATGCCCACATCGGTGTTCTGAGTCCTAGGTAAGTTATTTATTATGTCTCTCAATTTACGATATATTACTTTGAATATGGTAGACATTTCTTCAGTATTGAAACTAAAAGAACTTCTGACTTCCATTATCTTTATTTATTTTAACATAAAAGCCAAAGAATTAAGACTCTATGTCTCGGTCTCAACATTTAATACGACAAAATTAAATTGTTACACGTGTTTCGCTCATACGAGCATCATCAGACAAATTTACAGTTTTTTTACAGCGCAAGAGCTGAGCGCGCGCGCACGGCATTCGTTCGCGCTCTCGGCTCCGTTCAAATTAAAACCTTATATTTTGACGAATGAAGTGATCCATTTTGGCGAAAATAATGAACGACCAAGAAATAGTCGAGGCTGCAGTCGTTGTTATGCACAGCTTAATTATTAAAAAGGAGAAAAATCGAAAACATCGTCGCTGGTAGCAAACCGAAATTTTTAGAAATCGATATAATTTACTGCAACAACGTAGTGTCCGAGGAGGGCTATGATAAGTTCAAAAACTTTACAAGAATGACCAGACCCGACTTTGAATATTTACAAAATTTAATATATATATATTAATCGGTTTAAAACGTTCTACGTCTTCCGATGCCATCTCTCCATGCCAGTCTGTCTCTCCATATTTCTACATTTTTGCTTCCAACCTTTGAGAACTTGTTCGAGATATATCTTGAACAGTGTTGCTGAAATACAGCACCCTTGTTTCAGACCTTTGGTTCCATTAAATCCTGTTGTTAACTTTTTGCCGACTTTTATTCTAGTTTTTGTTTGCTTATATAATGATTTTACTGCTTTTATTAGCTCTACATTTATATTGGTTTTTTCCATAGCTTCCCAAAGTCTCACAAGGGGAACGCTGTCGTATGCCTTCTGCAGGTCCACGAACACAAGATGTAGCTCTTGGTTTATGTTGCTCTTTTTACTTATTACTTGAGTTACTTATTACTTGAGTGACTGTAAATAAGTGATCCACCGTCGATCTTCCGGCTCTACAAAATTTAATAACACCAGAAATTACGAACAAAAGATACAAATTTTAGAATAGCAATTTTATTAATATCGACATATTCAATATTAATTTTATTTACAAGATCTTGCCATGTGTTTTTTTTTTGATTTTTTAATAATACAAAGAATGTTTAACATCCCATAATATGGCAACTTTTCATATTCTTAAAAATTAAAACCGATTTGCTTCAGAATGGTTATGTGAAGATCAGACGAATAGTCAAGCAGTATAAAATTAAAACAGTTTTTAAGTCTGGGACAACCCTGATACTTCTGACCGAAACGTTGTTTAATTCTTTTAGTTTCAATTCAGGAAATATTTGCATTTTCTAGACACAGAAAAGCTGTAGAGCTGACGCTGGCAAGTAGTAGTTCGGATGAAGAGACCTTTCATAAATCGAAGAAGAAACTTTCAAAAAGTTGCCCGCAGAGTGAACCAATGAAGAGGAAGAAATACTGCGAAAGGACTACCTTTAACGTCGCGAAAGGGCATGGTAAAGTATTGTAAAAGGCACTGAATTTCAGAATGTACTTTGTTTTATGTTTCAGGAAAAACTGTCGCGTTTAATTTAAACAACGGGATGCCAAATTTATCATTAGAGAATAGTTTAGGTAGTTCAGAAAATTTGAGACATCAGGTTTTGTTAAATACTATACAGAACTTGAAAAGAAATTTAGAAGATCATTCGGCTTCGTTACAGCAGACTTATAAAGGTACCCATCACAAATATAAATATTAAGATTAATAATTATGGAGTAATATTGTTTCTAGTTTTTTACCGACATATTTGTAAGTTTCTTCCTTCAGTACGCTGGAAAGGGAATCTATTACACATCTAATTTTTGTAAAACGAATAAACTCATCTGAGATTTTAACAGACCTACTAATTATGACATTTCAATATGTTTCACAATATTCAGTGTATTGAAGGAAAGATTTATTCAATTTTTAAAAGAAACAAATTCAATATGGGTAAATATAATAACTCTTTGCCTTTGCAGTATTTCATATGTTAAAACAAATTTAATACAATAATTATTACTTATTGAATTTGTTACTTATAAAAAAAGAAATATTTTAATGCCACATGTTAACTATCACAAACTATTTGTAAGGAAATAAATGTTAAGCTTATTTTTGCCAATATTTTCTATGAGAAGTCGTGATGTTGAATCCTTTTTTCCAAATGTTAGAACCTTGCCTGTAGCTTAACAGTGTATTCGTTAGTAAAACTCTTCGTACTTAATACTCATATTATGTGCAATTGGAATACATAACACATAGCGTTTGACCAGTTATACTGATTATTTATCTGTATTAGTTAATTGAAACTCAAGGTAGAAAGTTGACATCAAGGGTTGCTTGTGTTTCATTATACATTACTTAAAACTGGGAGAGAAACTTTAAACTTAAAGCAGACACATATGCCATTGTAGGTTTTAGTGTAGATCGATAGTAGATTTTTTGTAGTTAATAATTTTTTTAATTAAAGATGTTTAGTTATAGCGTTATACTACTAGTCCTGCTCCTAGAAAATAGGACCATTAGAACTTATATCAATAGTTACCAGTATATGTAATCGAAATGTTAAAATTTTCATTTTCAGTGTCGACAGTTATAGTAGCTTAGCTCTTGAGGCACAATTTGGTTAAACTGTCTATCACTACTGGGTGTATTTTATTTTTTAGCACATTTTAACTCTTTTGTTGCCTCGAATACCTGTTAATTAGGTAGTAGTGAACGTAATGTAGAAAAAGTTGTCATTTTTACAACCGAAGCTCTACAACTCTACAATGATCGAAAAATTATGAAGCCCCCTGAACACTGTATTGTAATTATTCTATATATTTTCTTTCCAATCTGGGGATTGATTTTTGGACAGCCTGTATAGTATAGGTTTGTGGGAGGATGAAAGCTGACCCCAGTAAGTTTATTAAAAAGATTAGAATCTGAGTTGGGGGTTTATAGTCGTACTTTAAAAAAAGATAGCTCTTGAATTATGTAAATAAATTGTAAAAATTTTATCGTTATATACTTTTATATTTTAGTACTTTATTTCAAAATATGTGGCATAATAGCTCAGTATATGGCGTTTTTTTCCCAATTAACTGTTGGATTGTCGATATTTTGGCTCAATTCCAATATAGGTCATTAACACACGATATATTTCAAGCCAAACTCAGTGGCTTACTGTATTTTTCTATTATAACAGAATTTTTAAATGTGTCAACTTCAATTACATTTAAAATTGTGCCAAATAGCAATCAAATTTCTAATTATTTAGAAAAGGATGATTAGAATTCAAAATATTCAAGAGCTATCTGCGTATTCTTTAAGCGATAATGACTCGAATTACTTCAAATATCCTTACTGTTTGTACTTGAAATTTTGTTCTTCGTTGTTACTGTTAATATTTAAAATATATATTTATTTTTTTCCTGTTCTTTTATATCGTTTTAATAAGAATAACTTTGTAGTTAATACATGCTACAAGCTGAAGTAACACGGGCATGTTACATGTGATTATTTTAAGTAATAAATCCAGTCTGACAAATTTAAAAAAAAAACTGAAACAAAACAGCTAAGCTGAATTTTTTACATTGGTTTTGTTGAATTTTAGTTATCCTGGAAAATATACATATAAAATAATAATCTGTGATGTAGTTTTATTGTTAATGCTTTTATTGTTTTTCCTTGATGGTTTGAGAGGGTAGGTAAAAGACACTAGGAGTATTGTTTTTAAATTTGATATTTATTTATATGAATTATTAGTGTGTATCGATTAGTAGTGTAGGTACTATACTTATTGTGTAATAGTGCTAACAGAGTTGTGTTGACTAGATGTAGAGCAGAAAATATACCTTTGATGGCTTTAATGCGATGCAAAATAAATGCCATTTTTATTACTCGAAAGATTTCATTTGGCAAATAAAATAAAGGAAATTTGAAAAGAGAAATCGGCAACGACAGCCAAAGGTCCAAGCACTCAATCATTCAATCACTCACCATCAAACATTCGAAATTTAGGCTGCCTAAAATTAGGATCTCTTGTTTCAATCGAAGATTTATATACATTCAGTGTGAATTTATAACAAAGTACGAAAAACTTAAACCTTACTAAATCACAGTACAAATAAAAACAGTAGAACTAAAGTTATAATACAATAATATATATGAAAGCTTAAACATTACAAGGTTTCTTACGCTTAGATAGAAAGAAACTAGATACAAACTGATGTAAAAAAATATATATGTTGGCATTGTGCATTAAGTTGAGAAATTATACATGGTGTCAAAAAAATTGTGGTGGCTGATTCTGCAGATAAAATAAAACAAGAAGTTCCTATGAACATATGCCCTAAAATGCTTCCCGAAAAAGTTACAACCCTCGAAAGATTAAATAAAAATAATATATTTTGTTTATTTTTAAGAACATTGCTAAACCGTTTCTCCTGAAAATTGACTTACACACATTTTAATGCCAAAGCGAATGGCGGTAGTGTAGAATTCCGTAACAGCCCTGAAAGGGTACTTTCCATTAGGGTAGAGAGTATTACTGGTGGTACTTCTTAGCGAAATCAGGAGAATAATTTATTTAAAATTTCTTTACATTTTATCATTTCACTAATACTAAAATCGTTATATTGTAATCTTTAAACGCAAATATTTTGAAAACCGTTCACCTTTTCCAACTAGACGAAGAGCACCTGTTTTACGTAAAAAAGTTCTACCTTTTTATGTCATTTGTTGAAATTACTGTATCTCTAGCCTAATGGAAAGTATCAGTATTTTTAGGAAAAACAGTTTACCATTGTTCTTAAAAATAAAAAAAAATATATTATTTTTATTTAACCTTTCGAGTGCTGTAACTTCTTCGGAAAACATTTTAGGGCATATATTCATAGGAATTTTTTGTTTTATTTTTATCTGTAGAATCACTCAACAAAGTTACACTATTTTTTTGGTACCCTGTATATGTATGTTTTTGAAAAATATAACTGTTCTGGTAACTTACACACAATGATAGAACACCGATTTTGTTTTGCAATACGTTTTATTTCGTACACACTGGCTTACAGTCTTCACACCATTTTGACAGATTTTACACGTTTGGGTCATCTTTCTAGACCAAAATCGATTTCAGCAAACAACAAAAATATATTATGTGAAACCGTCGCAAGGATAAAGATATTCGTTGTTGAAAAAGAAATGTTTTCCCTGAAGAACCTAGAAAAATTGTCATAAATAACATCTAAATTTTGGACATTCCTGTCTAAATTACTCTGTTATCATTTCCGAGCTTAACGTTAGAGTTTCTATTTAATAAATTCGACATTTTTGCAGTGCTATTTCATAAATTTACTGCATTTTAAGATGAGTGCCCACAGTATCCACATTAATCAAGATTCTCATTACTTATGTAATTGTATTGCGTGTGATCTGAGATAATTAACATTAGGTGATGCAATTTTTTTTTTCTTTCTAGAAGAAAAACATTGATACAAGCATAGAAAATTTGTGTATATGTATGTAGGTTTATACAATGGATGCAAAAGCGATGCGAAGAGGTTACATGAGAACATATCAGCAATATTTCACCATTACATAAGCCAAAAAATACGATCTTTGAAGTAAAGATGATAACAACAACCTTCGTTGAAGGATTGCGAGGAAAAAGAATAAAAATATATTTTTGTCTCTTTAAACTATATCTATGATATACAAAATACATAAATTTTTAAACGAGCTTACAGAACTTCATTCGGCCCCTTATATTTAACCAGTTAAATGACAAAAGATATGCAATCCCTTGCTTATTGTCATCATTTATTTTAAATTTGATACGCTTTTTTGGGACACAACTAAATAAACGGTCTATGATAAAAGGTATATGTTGAGTTCTCTTACTTTGAACTGGAATGACTCTGTGTGAACCTAGTTTTAGAGAATTATTCTACAGGGTGTTCAGAATTGTATTCGAAAAATTTCGGCAGCATATTTTGCAGATAAAAGTAAGTAAAAACGTTCATATAAATTTACGTCCTAAAATGCTTCGTTTCGGAGATACAGGGTCGTGTAGAAGTTTCATTTTTATTTCGGAAAATTGGTGTTTGGGTGTTTTCTGATATAAGAAATTGGATTTCGATGTCAATTTGACTCTTACTTGTAGAGGGCGCCACCAACATATTTTTAACTGAGTTGATGGGTAATAACTTTTCGTCCGTACCTGTATAAAACTACTGAGTGAAAAAATATACATCTTCGTAATTTTCTACATAAAAAATGACAAACCAAACCTTCAGAATGGAAATAGTCAATATTGACAAAAAATAAACGTTTTGACTGAATAGTTACCTACTTGAGTGAAAAGCTAAATTTGGAGACTTTTTATTATTTTAAGCTAAAAATATTCTAAATTTGGAGACTTTTTATTATTTTAAGCTAAAAATATTCTGTTAACTATCCTGTCAACATGTATAATATTTGCAATTATGACATGTATCGACTACTTTTATTCCAAATATCTTGTGAACCATTAGTCGGAGCGATTTTTACCAAGAGACCTTTTTTACGTAAAAAATGACGGAAATGTATATTTTTTCAATACAGACGAAAAGTTATTATTACTCTTCAAAGCAGTTAAAACACATATAGGTGTAGGTGGCCCCCAAAATCGAATTTCAGATGCCAAAAAACATCTAGACAGCAATTTTGATTCAAATATCGGGGTTACTTCAGGAATTGTTTGAAAAAATGAAACTTCCACACCCTGTCCGAAAATTTACATGAAGTTTTTTACTTATTTTTATCTGCCAAATATGCTGCAGAAGTTTCCCGAATCCACTTCGGACCACCCTGTATATCAATTCACACCATCCGTTCAATAAAAAATATATATCTAAAAGCTCGTGGAGAGACAAAGAATAATCCACCAAAACTAAACAGCCACGTATTTCAGAGAACTCTGAACTGATTGTGCTTTCATAAATTTGAATCTATTCCAACAAGCATGCACATAACATTTACAAGCTGTGAGATGTTTACAATGTGCTTTAATGTTCTAGCAACTTGGTGTGCTTGCTGGGATAGTACTCTACTAATATTAACTGCAGTAATAATGACAATAATAGTCAAAAATTTAAATTTTATTTAGAGCAAAATTATGAGAAGTTAAAGTTTAGAAAGGTGGCCTACACAGAAAACAGTATTGCTTAACACCTGTAATAGATAATCCTAAAATTAGACATTAAAGTATACAGTACACTGATTTTGTTAACAATTATTTTATAATAATAGTTTTCACACCTTCTTAACAAACACTTATTAAATACTATTATTATTATTTTGACGAAGAAAATCATGTTTCTAGACAGTCTAAATTTGTTCATATAACAACGATAGAATACCTGATGATTAGAGACAAGCAGGATTTTCTTATGTCCGCTTAGTAGAAAATTGAACAAGTGTATCAACTATTAAAAAAATATTTATATAGGTACATCTGCCGTTGCCACAAAAATCTGTCTTAGAAAGCCCATTGGAAATGAAGAGTTTGAATATTGCTACACGTTCATACCAATTTTCACCAATTCATTAATTGATTTTTATTAATATTAATCGTATCGATTAAAATTTTTATAGGATATGCTTTGTATAATTTGGAAAACTCTGGATGTGGAGTTCTTCAGTACCTATTCTAACAGTATTCAAACTCCGTTCAGATTAATGATTTTTAGGCTTGAGGAAACACAGTTTAATGTACTGAAAAGTCTACCGAACAAAAATACTTTGACAGTTCGAAATAAGATAAACCGTTTTCGTTATGGAACACAAACACTAATATTAAAATATGAGCCATTACATTGTCCAGAATAGGATTATGATCGTAATACATAATACAGGCGATTTAATCGCTAACGAACACAATCTCTCAAATAGTCTTGAATTGATTTTTATTTATTTAGTCCGATATATGCGTTTGGCGTCTTATAATGCAAAAAATCGATCATAGACAAACATATGCGCTCAGAATGAATATTGCACGTTTCTCTACATCAAAAACCTTGAACCTTTTTTTAGCTGAAATCACTTAAAAAAACAAAACATCCAGTATATAGGAGCCTCCCCAAACACAAAATCATAAAAATTTCTCTGCGGAAATGCATCATTCTCTTTTTTCCGACTTTAGAATAACTGAAATCAGTTACATGAAGACATGTTCCTGCTTTGCATTCTACAACAACGCTTTTCTTGTGTAGGTATGAATTTAACCTAGTAGATACTGTATTCTAGACATCAATACCGTACCGAGAAAAAAATAAAATAAAGAAAAACGAACCAACAAACGCTAACGCGCCAGTTTACGCAAAATTCCGATGGCCGAATTCTTTTCAAAACTTGTTATATTTTATCAATAAATGAAGTTGATACACTTCCAGAAGAAATATTTTGCGTCAAATGATTTCTAAAATGAAAAACAGAAACGCGTTTTCATGTAACTGGTTCCAGCTATTCTAAAGTGGAGAAACTGAAAGTTATGCATTTTCACAGAAATATTTTCGTGACTTTCTATTGAAAAAGGCTTCGAAATATTAAATAAACAAATATTTCGGATTTCAGCTAAACGAAAGTTGAGCCAATAAATCCACAGAGCTATATATGTACAGAGATTGAAATGAACCTGAGGACGAAACAAGGGGAACCTTGATATTATCTATTATCATTCTGCACGCAGCTGTATATCTAGAATTTTCCCGATGCGCCTTCACTCCCGATTTGCAATGTTGCCAACGGTTTCGATGTACGGCTTTCCAGGCTGTTATGGAACAAACACGTGTTACCGAGCACTTCGAAAATTATTATAAAACGACTAATGCGGGGTTGTTAATAGGCCTGGGTAAAGTCCAAAAAGCGATATTTTTTGTCTTACTAATCTGCGGCAATGTCAATCAGCCAAAAATCGTCTTGGAGCGATGTCAGGTGTTTCTTCTCTACTGTTGGGGTTTATTGTGGTGGTTAGCTTCTCCAAGCCAGGGTCCCCAGTTATTGTCGACAATATATAATGTCGTTAGGCCGCCTAAAATATGAGTTCCATTAATAATAATACTATAGAAAAAAGCTACATATACAGGGTCCGGCAATAGTGCGTCGTTAATATTTAGCTCCTAGAATAAAAAACTTGGGAATTTTGTTTAAGTGCAGACCTAAAGTATGTACTAGGATGTATTTCGGGAAAATATTTTAACATCTACAGGGTGGCTCAAAAAAGTGGGAGTGGATCGAGATAATTTTTTTAATGGAACACTCAAACCCTACACAGATGTACCACCCTATATTATTGTATTTTTGGCTTCCTTTCAGAATACTTTACATAATCCGAAGATATAGGTAAATATATTTCGTAATTTCAGATATACAGGGTTATTCACAACATACGACACGGAGTATTGTAGCTAAACGATTAGATTTTTACAAATTGTAAGTTTTGGGTTCATTGAAGGACTATTAGAGCTACAATTTAAAAATATTTTTTCAAGATACAGGGTGTCCCAAATAAATAAAAAATATCAAATTTGCATTTTTTTAAACGGAACACCCTGTATATTATTACATTTTTAGTTTCTACGATTAAAATAAAGGTAAATTTGATAAAGATTTATTACACTTAAACCTTACCGTTTTTGAAATATTTTCAATTTTGTGAAATTACAATCAAAATTTTAAGGTTTCATTTCTCCAAGGGTATCAAAGTTTTTAATACTAAATATTTACTGAAGTTTATTTATTGATCAGTTATTGTGTTGCAATAATAAAAATAATACTACCTTTTACAGAGTGTCTAAAAATGTATTTTAAATAATTTCTAGCTTTAAACGCCAATAACTTCTTTAATTTAAATGGAATGCCCTGTATATTTTAGGAGAATCAGATGCACAATTTAATTGTCTATCAAATTGTATTATACCACTTTTTACCTATCCCTACAAGTTTTCGTAGAAAATGCATTTTCTTATAATTTAGACCTCATTTATAGATATACCCATGAAATATTGACATTTGAGATTGTTTTTAAAGCAACAAATGTACAAAATGTACAGGCTAGTAATATTATCGTTTTTAGCAAAACGATAATATTACTAGCGCATTTGTATGCAAAAAGAAAACTATTTAAATCTTTATAAAAGAGTATACCATTAATTAAATATAACACCATTATTTCCGCCTATATACTAATTAATTACATACTTAATTGTGTTCGTTAATAAATTATTCTAAATAAATGTGGATTTGAGTCAGAAATCAATATAAGAATAAGTTATCACAATTAAAGTCTCTGTTGTTATAAATAAGCATTTATTAAAAAATGAAATATCATTTTTAAGGTGTTACTTTTTATGACACTGTCTAATACCCATACAAAATTCAGTTTTTTAGTATTTGGAGCAATTATTATTAATCAACGCAAACAGTCAGTTCATGTAGTTTGAATACTGGAATCATATTAATTGGTCCTCTTTAACAAATATTTAAACAGTTTTTTTTTATTTTTTTAATGAAATAAACGAATTATATCGACAATATTAGTATCTGTACTCTTTAAAAATTTGGTACATCTTTAAAAACAATCTCAAATGTCAATATTCCATGGGTATATTGATAAATGAGGTCTAAATTATAAGAAAATGCATTTTCTACGAAAACTTGAAGGGATAGGTAAAAAATGGTATAACACATTTGATAGACAATTAAATTGTGCATCTGATTCTCCTAAAATATACAGGGCGTTCCATTTAAATTAAACAAGTTATTGCCGTTTGAAGCTAATAATTATTTAAAATAAATTTTTAGACACTCTGTATAAGGTAGCATTATTTTTATTATTGCAACACAATAACTGATCAATAAATAAACTTCAGTAAATATTTAGTATTAAAAACTTTGATACCCTTGGAGAAATGAAGCCTTAAAATTTTACTGCAATTTCACAAAATTGAAAATATTTCAAAAACCGTAAGGTTTAAGTATCATAAACGTTAATCAAATTTACCTTTATTTTAATCGCAGAAACTAAAAATGTAATAATATACAAGGTGTTCCATTTAAAAAAATACAACTTAGATATTTTTTACTTATTTGGGACACTCTGTATCATGTAAAATTATTTTTAAATTGTACCTCTAATAGTCCTTCATCGAACCCAAAACTTACAATTTGTAAAGATCTCATCGTTTAGCTACAATACTCCGTGTCGTATGTGGTGAACAACCCTGTATATAAATAAATAAAAAAATAAATAATTTTCAGCCTTTCACAAAAAAATCGTTTCTATTTACTCTCAAAATTTTATTCGAAACGCGAAAAAAAGTACTTGGAAGAAAATTATAATAAATCGCAAAAATATTAACACCCTGTAGCTACGAACAAAACAGAATCTGACCTATGTTGATATGAAAAATAAATCTTATTTTTACGTGAGGAATCTCCCCACGAGAGACGGCACATGTATCTTGAAACACCCTGTAGATTAGTATTCGGGTTCATTGAGCTTCTTACCTGTTATTAAATCATGACAAAGACAATTTAACTTGCATCCTGGTCCCTATCAGAAAAATCAGAAACTGGTGTGGTAGCTGCCGGATGGGCAGCTGTCAAAAGGGGCGTAGATTGACTCGCTTGTCCATGATCTTCCTCCAAATTCTCCTCGTTCAATTCGATAGTGTGCAAAGAAGGCGTCTTCTGAGGCTGGATCCAAAACTACAAAAGAAATTTCAGTTAATTTCGATCACCAGTTAACCGATAATGTTTTACCGAAACTTTTTCTCTGCCTCTCTTCTCAGTTTGTTGGATAAGACTTCGAATGACTGATGAACTAAGAAACCTTGGATAACTGTCTCTCTGCATTAATGTATATATCTGTAATTGGGCTTCGTCATACATGTGCTGTTGAGGATCTGGGAGATGTTTCTTAATGATCTCCCTCACATGAGCATCTAAAGATACCTTAAAGACCAGACAAGTTACTACGGCATTATTTAACAACTAACTTATTTACAGCATCGTGTGTGTGGAAATAAAACTCGAGATTTTCCATTTTCTTGAAATACTTTTAATAAACAAAAAATAACATTTTTTTAAAGAGTTAAATTACGGTTAATACAAGGTGTCCCAAGTGCTTTAACATTTGACTTTCGCAAAAATCAAAGAAAAAATACGGGGAGGGTGAAAACTACCCTAACCCCTACATAAATTTTAGTTTTTACTAGTATTTACTAAATTTTTTTCAGGGAGTCTCGATATTCCGTAGGCATAGAACAAATACGTATTTTTTTAATCAAAATTAGTTAATTGCGCATGACTTACCTTAATACAAAAGTGCTTCGTTTGTCCGTTAGAAGGCACCAATCAAAAATAAACCCGAATGTTAATTAATTTAAAATTTATTATTTCTTTAAGCTTTTTATGAAGCTTATTGTCAAATATAATTTGTGGTACTAACATAAAATTTCATATTTTCGCCAACTAGAATATTAAAATAACTCGGATAATTTTATTTCTAAGTTAAATAATCGTTTTCCTTCCATTAAATTTACACATGAAATTGAGAACAACGATAGATTACCATTTCTAGATGTATTAGTTATTAGAAATACTAATAATTGCCTGGAATTTGATATCTATAGGAAAAATACCACTACACGCAGATATATTCCTAAAGAATCATATCATAGTATTGAACATAAAATGGCTAGTTTAAATTTCTTAGTTCATAGATTACTTAGTTTTCCACTTTCCAACGAAAGATATGAAATAGAAAGAGACTACATTAGGAATGTAGCTGAGTGTAATGGATATTCTCCTTCACTAGTTGATAAAATAATTAGAAATCGTAGGTATAGGTTAATGATTTCTGAAAATTCGAATTTGAAGTGGAGAAAGATACGTCAAAATATTTTTCAATACCGTTTGATGGACAGTTATCCCGTGGTCTAAAAGGAATTTTTAAGAATGTCAATTATAAACTTGTGTATAGTGCTAATAATAAATTACAACAATTATTAGGTAATCCAAAGGATAAAACACCTCTACTGGAAAGGTCGGGTATTTATGAAATTTCTTGTAAAGATTGTAATCAGAAATATCTTGGGCAAACTAGAAGATCAATATTAACTAGATTTAAAGAACATTTAGCTAAGATAAGATATGGTAGACCTGATAAATCTTGCGTTGCCGAACATATTGTTGATAAAGAACATTGTATAGATCTTAATAACTTAAAATTACTTAAACAAGTCTCAAATTACAGGCAATCAGATGCATATGAAAGCATCAGAATTAATAAATGTTAAGATACTATGAACAGAGACAACGGTCCCATTCCTTCAAGTTCTTTGTTCCTACTACTCTAGTGGTGGAAATCTAACTGTTCTGACTCGGTTGGCTAGATCTTGCCACGCCCACTCTGTGCCCACTGAGCGAGTATATAAACGCTCCAAGTGTAGATTGTATTTTAGTTTATAATCATCTGCTGATAATGCTAACATGGTTAGCGAAATGCGCGTCCAGTGTAAAAGTAATAGTGTTTTGGTGTATTTTTTTTGTTTTGATGCCCTTTCACGGACAAACGAAGCACTTTTGTATAGAGGTAAATTGTGATCAATGAACTTATTTTAATTCCAAAAATACATGTCCACGTAATATAGGGACACCCTGTATAATAATGAATAAGAAATGACTTATTTTAAGAATGGGTATGTTTACTTTATTTTGGAATTATACAAATCAAGTAAATTTAGAAAATTATTCATCCGACTAGTTATAATTAATTAAAATAAACGTCGATTCTGAATGAACTTATAATAGTTTACGAGAAAATGTTTTTTTTCGTGAGAGATTGCGCTGGTATATACCTCAGTTGATGATGCCGGATGAATGTAGTGCAAGTAAATAAGTTTAGCTCTTCGCTCGATGTGATCCTTGCTCGAGTGTTTTTTAAAGTCCTCGCAAGCCAGCCAAAATAACATGTTTTCTTCCGAATATTCTCCTTTCAAAAAGTTCCGAAACACTTTACGTCCTGCTGTAAACAAAAAGACATAACTCGCTTTTATATCGTCAAATCTCTCTCTCCTCTAACAGTCTTACAATAAATGTCTGAACGAGTAACATATTTTAATAATATTCTGAAATTTATTTCAGTTAATTGGATTTGTTAATGGAATTGAATAAAGGTAATTATGTTAGACAGGCTATTAGGCAGTCGCAGGTTACTGCGAATTAGGTGATAATTTTGTACGCAGCCATGACAACACAAGATTTATTTTATGTAACTAAGCTGAAATAGTTTTTACCGTTGCTTTTCATTAGTGTATCGAAAGACTTGCTCCAACTTCGGATTTCTTCCATTGTGACACGCACTTCTTGCAGTGGAACACTGTAATTATATTTTTTATAGTATTACTTACGAGAGCAAGGCTTCAAAACTTACGTAGCATCCTTTCCATTTTCACCAGTTTTTCCAACATTAGACCTAGAATGTAAAATAATGAAATACCTCAAAATAAAAATTAAACTGTGTATGTTCCGAAAGAGTTTTATATTAAGTTTTCTATGTGAGATTTTTAATGTAATCTTTTCCAGTAAACATATTACACTCATAGACCGAGAGCTGGCTATATAAAAAAAAACCTTATCATCGTTCCATGGCTAATTTTTTGTGTGAAGTATCCTTTTGTGTAGCCATTGTGAAATAGTCATGTCTGCCAGTGCGATCCCAGGGCTTAATGCGGGGGCGACCAATAAGGTACACGAGTTATAATTGCCAAATAGCTTTTATTTATTATTAGGAAAAGTGTAAAATTGTTGAGAGACATTTTTCTCGTGGCTGAAATGCCGGCAGACAACGCGAAAGAGGCATAGAATTTTGACAAAAGAAAATCATCGCATACATGCATGTCGGTTGGTGGAATGTCATGGTTATTGTTAATTAATTTAAAAAGCCGTATATGCAAAATGGCAGACAAAAAAATCGTTATTGAAATAACAAAAAAAATATATTTATAATATAATCGTATATTATATGATTTATCTATACTTAAATGGATGAGGCGGCCAGCGTTCCCTGAATAAAGCCCTAGAGTAATATCGCGCTTTTGATAACTGTCTGCAGCTGATTGAGCCACGATCTTTTTGTCTGCCCTTTTGCATACGGCTTTTAAAATAAATAAATATGACATTTTACCAATCGGCATGCAAATATGCCATATTTTTTTTCATTCTTCAAATTTCTTTTTTTAAAAAATTTTAAAATTTCATGCCTCCTTCGCGTTGTCTGTCGGCATTTTAGCGGCTAGAAAAATGTCTGCCAACAATTTTCCACGTTTCTTAATAATAAATAAAAGCTATTTTCGCAATTATAACTCGTGTACCTTATAATATTTTTAGTGTCAAAATTTCACCCTTTAAGCCCCGGGATCGCGCTGGCAGACATGACTATTTCATAATGGCTACACAAAAGGATACTTCACACAAAAAATTAGCCATGTAACGATGATTAGATTTTTTATGTAGCCAGCTCTTAGAGTATCAGATGCAAAAAAATTTTTTTGGAAATTTAAAATGTATATTGTTGTTATTTTTCTATTTTCATGATTTTTTCAGCAAACTGTAAACTCAGTTTTGGCATATTATACAGAGTTAATCGAGGGGTTGTTTTTTTACCTTAACTTTAAAACACCCTGTGCAATAATTTCGTGTGTAAATTTTCCTAAAATGTAATTTTAGGGTCAGAACCATGTCACCTGAGCATTTTGTTTTTTGGATCAATTCAATACATGCCTTGGTTAATTTTTAAGAGCGAAATGAATTTGCCACCGACAATTTTCAATTTTTTCAATTATTATTTCTATTTGAAGGTATTTTTCAATATGACACGGCGGCTTTGGTGATTATTGTGAACTATATACTACTATGACTGCCCATCATGTTTGACATTTGGGAAATGCTTGGCAGGACGTTTAGAGGTCCCGAAGCGGTACCAGCTTCATTAAATGAACTTCGCTTGGTTCTTAAAGAAGAATGGAATAAGCATAACGAAATATGATACATGCAGCCTCAATGACAGTATGAACATAATATACTAATACAAAGTTTTGAGGTATTTTTTACAATTTTTTTTATGTTTGTATATTTGAGTATTACAGTAGTTGTTTTCTTTAATACCTATCGATAGTTCTGTTATTTTTATAAATGTTTATTAAAATCAGGTTCTGATCGTAAAATTGTATTTTAGGAAAATTTACATAAGGAATTATTGCACAGGGTAAAAAAACAATCTCTCGATTAACCCTGTATAATATGCCAAATATTAAAGTTTGTAAAAAACTTAGTTTACGAATTAAAGTTGATATAATTATATACAGGGTTTCTCACCGTAGCCGTTCGTTAGAAGGTTTTGAGGTTAGGAAAAACTTAGAAGTTTGAAATTTTGAGACTTAGGGTTATTTAAAATTTCCTTTCATTTAAAAATATTTTCAAGGTTATGCCACTTCCGGTTACACCGGAAGTCGCCATTAACTTCCTTATTTCAAATGGAACACCCTGTATATTATTTAATTTTTGGATTTCTCAGAAAATTTTATGATGAGTTTCATTAGATTTGCCTATACCTATTTTCAACTTTTTTCAACAATTTATTTGAAAATTTTTACATTTTTACCCCTATTTTTAACAGTGGGTCATTTACTCATTTTGAATTGGTGATAAACGCTCCTGCGGTAAACTGGAGCAGAGGACTAATACTTTCGAAGTCCATATTGACAACTAATTTATCTCATACAGGGTGTCCAAAATTCGATAGGTAACTGATTAGATTATTTTCAAACTCAAAAAAGTCCATTTTTTCAAATGAGACACCCTGTATGTTTTTCGATAGTTGGATGCAGAATTCAATTCTGCATCGATTTGCTATAACTTTCCCTATACCCATTTTCAACGGTTTTCTTTTTAATCCATATATTTTACTTTAATTTAATTTTTGGCAGAATCGACAATATCGTTTGTGTTTTTCAAAATAAAATAATTATGTTAAAGTCATGAAATTGAATGTAATTAGAACATACGAACAAAACAGGAACAAAACGAAAGTGAAAACGTATAAAATATAACATAACATAACAAAACAAACGTATAACAGTAACGGTGAGGCATTAATTATTAACACTAGACGTTAGTGTATCGCTACCATAATAAAAAAAGTAAACACAATAATTACAAAAATTATTGTTCGAAGTGAATTTTTGTAATTATTGAGTTAACTTTTTTTTATTATTGTAGGGTTTGGATGCCTCACCGTTACTGTTGAAAATACGTTTGTTTTATTATGTTATGTTATATTTTATACGTTTTCACTTTTGTTTTGTTCCTGTTTTGTTCGTATGTTCTAATTACATTTTCTTTACTTTAACATAATTATTTTCTTTTAAAAAACACAAACGATATTGTCGATTCTGCCAAAAATTGAATTAAAGTAAAAAATACGGATTAACAAGAAAACCGTTGAAAATGGGTATAGGGAAAGTTTTAGCAAATCGATGCAGAATTGAATTCTGCATCCAACTATCGAAAAATATACAGGGTTATTTGAAAAATTGAACTATTTTGAGTTTGGAAATAATCTAATCAGTTATCAAATTTTGGACACCCTGTATGCAATAAATTAATTGTCAATATGGATTTCGAAAGTATTAGTCCTCTGCTTCGGTTTACCGCAGAAGCGTTTATCACCGATTCAAAATGAGTAAAAGACCGACTGTTAAAAATAGGGGTAAATCTGTAAACATTTTCAAATATATCAAGATATCTGAGAAACAGTTGAAAATAGGTATAGGGAAACCTAACGAAACGCATCATAAAATTTTCTTAGAAATCCATAAATAAAATAATATACAGGGTGTTCCATTTAAAATAAGGAAGTTAATGGCGACTTCCGGTGTAACCGGAAGTGGTGTGACCTTAAAAATATTTTTAAATGAAAGGAAAGGTTAAATAACCCTAAGTCTGAAAATTTCAAACTTCTCAGTTTTTCCTAACCTCAAAAACTTCTAACGAATGGCTACTGTGAGAAACTCTGTACAGTTAAAAATAACAAAAATATAACACTTTTTTTTGCATCTGAGTGTATATTGCCAGTATTTCTGTAAAATAGATTGTAAATAATCTGAAATGTCTTTTTCGGAACACTTGAATCATTACACTCTAAGAGATACAGCACGTCGACTGTAACATTTCGAGTACCGTCGGATAATTAATATAAATTGATTCGCAATAATTGTGTCCTATGTGTAATAAAGTAGTGGTATTACTACAAACAAACAACTATTTTTTAACCAGACATGCTGTATCAATTTTTCGAATTGAATTTAAGTCTAAAACATACCACGGACACTTGCAGCAACAGCAGAGTAGCATGCTGCCGCACGGTTTCGATCTGAATTGCGGCCCTTGGGGGCTGGAAGAGTGGGGTCCATTCTGAGGGGGGCCAGTACCGCTGGGTGTACCGGCCCCGTGGGTGGTTCCCCGAGAGTTCGGAGACGTGGCGAGAGCTTCGGACTCGGTACGGCTTCTACATTGTGAACTGGTCGAGACAGCCGAGACGACTTTGCCTCCCGTGGTTGGTGCACTAGAACTCACCCTTTCAGTAATGCTACACGACATCTGCAAATTCAAACCGACCTTTAATGAGTTCAGACACAAATTGTGACATGCATCTATTTGGGGGCGCCACGGTGGGGTATTAGCATGAAAAAGGTGATCGAAATTCGAAAAAGCAAATGTGTTTAAGATTTCCCAAAAAAAGATAAATGATAAGTTAAATCATCTCTGCCATGAATGGCGTTGCTATGGGTGTGTTTAGTTGCATTCATTTGTTTCAACGAAACGTCAAAGTTGTTACTTCTCACAGATAAGAGGTAAATGGCTAAATTTTATGTTTAAAATTATAAATTGTTGTTGTTCTTGTGCTCTTTTTACGTTTATATTATCGTTTTGATTGAAAATGGCTCAGCAAGCTGCAGGTATGTATTCTACAAAAACGTATTATTTATTTTGATATTCTCTATACTAACGATTTTTTTTGCAACTAAAGTTAGGCATTCAGAAAATTTGATTAAATTTGTGACATTTTTATTATACTTAGAGATTTAGTTGCGCATTTCGAAGAATTCAGCATATTGTCTATATACGTTTTACTTAGTAAATATTGGGCTTTCATACAGTAAAATAAAATACTGCGACTTTTTGCGATTTTGCTGATAAAATGAGAAAAAACATTCTTGGTTTCCTCTAATTTGCCAATCAGTGATATACTAATGCGAGGTGTAAACCGCGATGGCATTGTTGTGTACAAAGCGATCGCATTAGTGCCATTAGCAGTATAGCACAATTTGGCATTAGTAGCGACTTTAGTGGTATGGGCATTGCTCGCGGATCCGTCGTAGCATTAGTAGTAGTAGTTGCGATATTACTACTGGCACTGACCGTGGAAACACTGGAACAGTGATTTTTCTTTCTTTTTTTAGAATCGACGAATTATCCTTTATTTTGTTCATATTATTTCCTCTTTAATTGAAAATAGCAATAATTTATATAAGGTCTACATAAAAAAATTTCGATCAACTATCAGTGTCAAATACCCCACTGTGGGGCGCCTCAAAATTATTCTCAATTAAAGTTCTAAGTCTCTTTACAGCTCCTTCGTTTGACAAACAAGCATATATACAGGGTGGTCCGAACTGTATTCCGGAAACTTCGGTAGCATATTTTGTAGATAAAAATAAGTAAAAAAAATTATAAAAAAAGGTATGTGCTAAAATGCTTAGTTTCCGAGATACAGGGTGTAGAAGTTTCATTTTTATTTCGATTTTTTCCAAATAATTTCTGAACTAACGACGATCTTTGGATAAAAATTGGTGTCTGTTAGTTTTTTGACATGTGAAATTTGATTTTGATGTCAATATGACTCCTACTTGTAGGGGGCGCCACCTACATATATTTTTTACTGTTTTGAAGAGTAATAACTTTGTGTCCGTAACTGTATAAAACTACTGAGTAAAAAATATACATTTACGACGTTTCTTACTTAAAAAAGACGTTCTAAATAGTTCTAAAACTGAAATCATAAATTTGAAAAATTCGAAAAACCATTTTTTCGAAGGAAAATTTATGATTAATTTAAAAAAAATAAAAAGTTCCTAAATTTATCATTTCAGTCAAATAACTATCTCTACTCATGTTTATTTTTTTCTCAATAATGACATGTATTGACTATTTCCATTATAAATATCTTGAGAACGGTTGCTCGTAGCGATTTTTACCAAGAGAATAATAAATCAATATAAAAATCCCGAAAATGTACATTTTCTTTACCCAGTAGTTTTATACAGGTACGGACGAAAATGTATTATTCTTCAAAACAGTTAAAACAAATGTAGATGGCGCCCCCTACAATCAGGAGTCATATTGACATCAAAATCAAATTTCTCATGTAAAAAAGACTCACAGACACCAATTTTCATCCAAATATTGACGTTACTTCAGAAATTGGAAAAAATCTAAAAAAAAAAGAATTAAACTTCTACACCCTGTATCTCCGAAACGTGTAACTTTTAACTTTTTTAACTTATTTTTTATCTGCAGAATATATTACCGAAGTTTCCGGAATACAGTTCGGACCACCCTGTATAATCCTACATATTTCAAAATAAAGTACAAAATTTGGGGATGAATATTATTTTTTAAGGAAAGAAAAAGTGAAAAAGTTTTACAAAATAAATCATTCATCTATTTAGGGACACCTAACTTCATTTAAAAAAAAAGAAAACAATAGAGAGAAAACGAAATATCCAACAATACATACAGATAATATTTAACATACCTTATATTTTTTTAATAAAAGAAATTTCGGACCCACAAAAATTGTTTAACATCAAGCTACATTAAAGCGACTCAAGTCGTTTACCCTTACATCTAGACTAACATGTGAGTGTAGACTATCCCTAAAGCAACAGGCTAGAATAAGGACTCTGACTTGCGTACCAGAACATGTGAGGATAGAAGGTAATGAATCGGCTGATTCCTTACGAAAAAGGCAGGCCTAAAAGTCACTGGCAGCACTAAAACTCACTTTTAATGGGACAAATTTAACGCACAGTGAAGTAAGGGAGATACATCCCTAATATAGAGATAAAAAAAATTGTGCGTGCTCTATGTGCGCATATTTGAAGTAACACTTCTTACTAGCAGCTATTAAATTTTGAAGGACATGTTTGAAAAAGTGTAGTTTGAGATGTTGAAAAAGTAATAAATTAAAAAAATATTTTTTACGCGTAAAAAATAATTTTTTACGTGTAACAAATAGTTTTTGACGCTTAAAAAATAGTTTTTTACGTGTAACAAATATTTTTTTACACGTAATAATTTAATTTTCTTTCTCAAAATTTGTAGTAAAATATCAATATTTTAATACAAATACACGTCGCGTCACTATGTATTTTTTTGTCCTTACCACTTTTCGTCACCACTATCGTGTGTCACAGCCTTGAATTCTTACTGCCAGCGCGCGTAAAGAAATTTCACTTCAATAAAATATTCTATATACCTTATTTTTTATTACACTAGACTCTGCTTGATCATGAAATATGGTTTGGATTTTAAAAAAGCTGCTCTACTCACCAGCTCGATCAACACGATACTAATAAAACCTTTTAGAAACCGATTCTCATTTTATATATATATACAATTATTTCGCTTAAAATGTATAAAGAAGAAATAACTTTGCTTAAAGCTCATAAATCTGGCCTCCCTTACTGTGGTATCGGCTATAACTTTTTGTTTCATACATTCGGCATTGTTTCAGCCAAGGAACTTTGACTGCGGAACCGAAATTTTCAAAATTTTAACCCTTGAGGTAAATCTGAGCAAAAATTTAATACGAAATATGTACAATTCACTTCGGGGAATTATTTTAATACGAACGATATCTTTATTTTGACAAATGGAATGTATAAACATTCCATTTAAATTATACAGGGTAATTGTATTCGGGAAACTTCGGCAGGATATTCTACAGATAAAAATAAGTTAAAACGTTCGGATAAATGTATGTCCTAAAATGGCTTCGTTTCGAAGATACAGGGTGTAGAAGTTCCATTTCTACTTAGATTTTTTCCAAATAATCGTCATATACATATTTTATTACTGATTTGAAGAGTAATAAGTTTTTGTTACAATACAGAGTTAAAAAATATACATTTTCTTTTTTTTACGTAAAAAATGTCTCTTGGTAAAAATCGCTACGAACAATCGTTTTCAAGATATTTGAAATGGAAATAGTCAATACATGTCATTATTGACAAAAAATAAACATGTGGAGTAAATTGTTATTTGTATTTGAGTGAAATGATAAATTTCGGAATTTTTTTCTTTCTGTAAGCTGAACACGAATTTTTATATCAAACATACGATAAAACAGTTTCTGTCAAATCTCTAGCACAAAAACATTTCAAATTAATTATTTCAGACAAACAACTATCCAGTTACACTATATAATTTATGTTAATTATATCATGTATTGAATATTTCGTCCAAATATCTTGAGGGCAATTACTCGTAGAGATTTTTACTAAGAGACCTTTTTTACATAAAAAATGACGGAAATTTATATATTTTTATCCAGTAGTGTAATATAGGTACGGACGAAAAGTTATTACTCTTCAAAACAGCTTAAAAATATGTAGGTGGTGCCCCCTATAGACTGACATTGAAATCGAATTTATTTCAATTAACAGTCTAACACCAATTTTCATGCGAATATCGGCGTTAGTTCAAAAATTATTTGGAAAAAATTGAAATAAAACTGAAATGAAACTTCTCCGAAACTATTATATACAGGGTGTTTCAAAACAAATGCGAAAAACTTCAGGGGGCGATTCCTTGTTCAAAATAAAGGGTAGTTTGCTTCATAAACGTTGGATCAAAAGTCAACCATTAGGGAGATATCGCGGTACAAAGATGGCGGAAAAATAATGTTTTTATTTTTTATCTTGAAAACGAAAAGAGATAGACTAATAAAATTTTATGGAAGCATTACTGTTAAGAAAACACACTTTCTGGTAATTTTTTCACTTTTTTAAAATGAGTGGAAGGGGTTGAAATAAACTACCCCTATCATTCTTGTTAACGAAATTTAAAGAAAAATCTTATCAAACACATGCAAATGCTTTAATTTGGATAGTTTAGTTTGTTTAGAAACTTTTTTATCTCTTGTGTTTTTTTGATAAAACTCACCGATTTGAAATTAAAATATAAAATGTAAAGCATTACATGTCAGGACAAAAAACATTTTTAGATTAAAAATCTAGTGATAATAACGATAATAATAATCATCTAGATAATAACGTATTGCAGTAATGTCAAATAAAATAATATTAGGAACATCCTAAAAAGTAACAGCGGCCGACTAGATTTTTTCCTAAAAAAATTACAGCAGCCCACTAGATTCTTTATCTTCTTTATAAATTTAAAGAAAAATCTTATCAAACACATGCAAAAAAATTAATTTGGATAGTTTAGTTTGTTTAGAAACTTTTTAATCTCTTGCATTACATGTCAGGCCAAAAAACATTTTCTGATAAAGAATCTAGTGGGCTGCTGTAATTTTTTTAGGAAAAAATCTAGTCGGCCGCTGTTACTTTTTAGGATGTTCCTAATATTATTTTATTTGACATTACTCTACTGCAATACGTTATTATCTAGATGATTATTATTATCGTTATTATCACTAGATTTTTAATCTAAAAATGTTTTTTGTCCTGACATGTAATGCTTTACATTTTATATTTTAATTTCAAATCGGTGAGTTTTATCAAAAAAACACAAGAGATAAAAAAGTTTCTAAACAAACTAAACTATCCAAATTAATTTTTTTGCATGTGTTTGATAAGATTTTTCTTTAAATTTCGTTAACAAGAATGATAGGGGTAGTTTATTTCAACCCCTTCCACTCATTTTAAAAAAGGAAAAAAATTACCTGAAAGTGTGTTTTCATAACAGTAATGCTTCCATAAAATTTCATTAGTCTATCTCTTTTGGTTTTCAAGATAAAAAATAAAAACCTTAATTTTCCGCCATCTTTGTACCGCGATATCTCCCTAATGGTTGACTTTTGACCCAACGTTTATAAAGCAAACTACCCTTTATTTTGAACAAGGAATCACCCCCTAAAAATAATATTATAGCATTTTAGGGCATGCATTTATACGAACTTTTATACCTATGTTTATTTGTAGAATATCGCGCCGAAGTTTTCCAAATACAATTTGGACCTCCCTGTATAATAATACTTTTAGAGACTTGTAACACAAAAAAGAATGAAAAATTTTATACGCAAAAGGTTGTAGTATTTTTTTTCATATATATTAGGCATAATATATGATTTTCTTCAGGAAAAGCTGAAAAAAGAATATGTAACGGTAGTTAAATATACAAAAAATTTATATTCAAAGAGATCAGGGAGCTGGAAGTAATCTTTTGTGCAAGAAGTGGATGGTTGTTTTATCTACGTTCATGAAATTTGAATGTAAAAAAATCCCATTCACGCGATCAGAGCGTATATATGTATGTTTTTACTTTAACAATTACTCATCTGTAAAGTAATTTGAATGAACAATTATCCTTTATTAAAATTTCAGTCCGAAATACCTTCATTTGCGTAATATTTAGCACCTTCATTGTCTGGCAGTGTTTTTGAAATTAAAATATTCCACATTTAAAACAAGCTGATTTAATTTTCTGACTTTTTCACTGTTGATTGATTCTCAATGTTTTTCTCGGGCATTTTCAGTATGGCAATATTATTCCAGGCTCTTAGAGGAAAATACATTTATAAATTTATTTTATATTTTTCCGTATGTTTGAGCTCGACTTCATATTTTTATTTCTTTCCGTTTATAAAGAAAAAAAAATCCTAATACAAATACATATATAATAAAAAAACATTGGGTCAACATCTGCGGAGACCGAATTCTTAGGGATTATTTATTTAAATAGCAAAGTTGCCCGAGGATCAGAAGATCTTTAGCTTTTCAAAGGACAGTTTTCTTTTATCGTTTGAACAAGGAAACGTACAGTTCGACTACAAATATTGGCAGAACGAGAACTCATCAAAAACATAATAAATCTTAAGCCTAAAACCAAACGTTTATGTATTTTTTTTTATTCCCATTAGATATACGGATATTTTATCGATGATAACGGATTTTGAAGTAAACCCCAAAGACTTATTTGGCCTCTTCAAAGTTTATTTTCTTTCTCTGGGAGTAAAAATTACAAGTAAAAAAGGACAGCCTATGTAGGTAAAGCATCTAGCTCATTTGCCAGCTCAGAATTAGAATTTAGAGTTAGTAACTCGCATTTTTATTGGATGAGATATTTATTTCAAAGCAATAATCAACGAGAATATTCGTATAAATTAATAAAATTACTGTAAATCACTATAAATAATGAATTGTTTTTAATTGAACTGTAATTTCTGTATTATTAAACCGGTAAACGATGGAGATAAACAATTGTGATTGATTAAAATTTTATTTTAAGATGAAACATTTGTTAACAACATCCTGAGAATTCGAATAATGCAATGACTAAAGAATACTTTTTAGACAAGGAAAGAGAGGGGACAGCTAACACGCTTATTCTTCAGTGAAAAATTTTTGAGGCCAAAATTTGATCGGCGGCCATACTTTGGTGACAAGATTTCGAGGTGACACCAAGCGAATTTTTATGCTTTTTGTGAATACTGTTTTGTTTTAAATTTATAAACTGTGTTGATTAGTAAGGTGAAATGTTCAGCGTATGGCTGCAAAGGCCGAAGCGAGAAAAAAGTGGCTGGAATTACATTTCACAGGTAAAAATCGACACACAACTTTTGTTATGTGGTCATAAAATGTACATTTTTTTCATTATAGCAGTAAAAATATGTAAAATGCTTTTAATATGTCTTGTACCACATCCTAACAAAACTATTTTTAATAATTCCAAGTAGTATTTTCAATATCCTGTATTATAATTAATGATTGAAACTATAAATAATGCTACTCAGCATGGATTTCTCCAGTGGCGTAGGGAATTATAATTAGAGAAATACAATTTCTGCAATAAACATTTTTTTACATATTTTACATGTAAAAAAAATGTATAAAGTATTGTTATCAAATAGTAAAATAATTGTAAACTATAAAAAAAATGAAAAATTCTAGTGATAAAAAATCTATATGTATAGTTGTTATATAAAACTTAAATTTATCTGTCAAGATTTACTGGGGGTGGACAAACTTGTGTTAGGCTACTTGTTACTATATTTTTTTTATATATTCTTTCAAAAAATTTGCTAATTTAGGTGTATATATAATAACAGTTTCAGTAAGTAATTAATAAAAATTTAAAAATAAATAAAATAACACAAAGCTTCTAGAATTGTTTATTTTTTTTGTGGAAAATTAGAATATTCTTATGATTGAAGGTAACAAATATTAAAAATTACATTATTCATCGAATCCGTACGCAAGTGTGAAGGGGATTGGCTAGATTCATTATTATACCGTATGATCGAAAAAAAAACGACGTCCAGTTGACTTGTAAATGACGATCGACGACATTCCCCATATAATTTTACATATAAAATGACAGCAATCTTCATTTCATACCCATCGCTGACGCCGTCATTTTTCGATGTCGTTTTGTATAGTTTTTATGTCATTTTATATGTAGAATTATATGGGGAATGTCATCGATCGTAATTTACAAGCCAACTGGACGTCGTTTTTTTCGATTATACGGTATAATAATGAATCTAGCCAATTCGCTTCACACTTGCTTACGGATTCAATGAATAATGTAATTTTTAATATTCATTTGTGAAATTGTCATTTCCAAACAAACAAGACGCCGTGTTTTTCGATCATTCAGTATATATGTATATACACGTTTAAAACATATGTTATTACATTATTTTTTATTTAATTATACATTATACACACGTTAATAAATAAATGTCTTGATAATCAGTCTACTGTGACTGTTAAATAAATTTTGCATTATCGACTTAGATATTCTAATATTATAAATATTCTAATTTTATAGTCTCACATAAAATACAAAATTGTATATGCATTACTCAAAAATGAACGATATATTTATTAGTTTACGTTTTAATATATAATAATATTTTGTTCTAGGTACAAGCTAATTTCTGATGTTACGCCATTGGAGAATTTCGCGTGGTGACAACTTGCCTCACTTTCAGCTGCCGTGTTACCTGTCCCCTCTCTTTTCTTGTCTAAGGAATACTTACATTCTTTAGTCATTGGAATAATGAATTGAATAATGAGAAGACAAGTGACATCTGTCTAAAAAAAGACAGCGAGTTAGAGTGACAATTTGGTTATGTAAAACTTGTAGTGACAATTTTGATTATGAAAAAGAAATACATATTCTATGAATTTACTTGTTTGCCCAACGATCAACATTAATTTAAAAATAAATTCCCAACATGAATAATGAACAAAACATTTAAACAAAAACAGACCACAGACCACACAAAACATATTGTTGGTTAGTAGTAGTTAGTAGTAGTCAGAGATATAGATGTAGTAGTATTTTGGTTTAATGGCCACAGCAACCAGGGCTATCCGGCACTTAATAAAAATTGAAAAACATAAAATTATAGAGCTATAATTTTTTTGAAGTTTGCAAGAAGCATTCATAAAAAAATATACATCCTTCAATTTACTTTACTGATTTACTTCAAATATGCGCACATAGTGCACACACAATTTTTTTTACCGCAGCCACGCACAATTATTTTCGGAACACAAACTAATACTAATTTTGTACGAACAACAACAATTAGTAAGCTTTGAGGGAATATATATTATCACGTTAAATAATTCCTATATGCAAAACATTCTTGACGATCCTTCAAAGTTGTCATTATTTTAATTATATGAATAGGCCCGTAGCTAAACTAAATTAATTAATATAATAATATACCGAACGTCATAGGATCTATTTTTGGAGTGATGTCTTATACATACAGTTTCACCCTAGGTTGATGATTTGAAAGACAAAATAGGGAAAATTAGTTGTAATTGTCTGTGGGATTAACAGCATTGTCTAGAGATCAGATAAGAGACCGTTTTATAGTTAAAAATTCGCTGGGAAATATGGATTTGCTTTATCTCTTCCATATGCGTACGTTAATTAATTCCCTTTTGTAAAATATTCCAAATTAAAATTCTAAAGTCCTTTGTACGTGCCTGCGTTTGTGTAACTGATCTCTGAGAGATGGGTTTCCCGAAATTTCCAGCCTAGTAGTTTATTATTTGTTTGAAAGTGGTAGACAATGGTGAATTATAAAATAAAAGAAAATCTTGTATTAATATTGCCGTTATTTTGTTCTTTTACATGTCCTGTAAATTTCAAATTAGTTATTTAAGAAATATTTCTTTATTTTTAGTATTTCAACTTTAAAATAGCTGAAATCAAGGCTGCTTTCATTTAGCTGATATCAGTTATCTAAGAAATATTTGTTTTCCAAATAGAAAGTCACGAAAACTCCGTTTCATGTTTTTCATTCTAGAATGAATTCTAAATTTAATTAAATAAAAAAGTTTAGAATGTAAAGCAGGAACATGTTTTCATGTAACTGATTTCAGTTATTCTAAAGTCGGAGAAAAATCCATTTCCAAAAAAAAGAGAATGATGCATTTCCAGATTGCTGAATGATGCAGTGAAATTTTTATGATTTTGTGTTTGGGGAGGCTGCTATACAGGGTGGTCCGAACTGTATTCCGGAAACTTCGGTAGCATGTTCTGCAGATAAAAACAAGTAAAAAAGTTAAATGTAATATAATAAAAAGTCAATATGTCCAACTCCTACTTATAGAGGGCGCCACCTACCTACTTTTTAAGGTGTTTGAAGAGTAATAACTTTTCGTCCGTACCTGTATAAAACTACTGAGTAAAAAAATATACATTCAGGACGTTTTTTACTTAAAAAAGGTGTCTTGGTTGAAATCGTTACTAGTAATGGTTCTCGAGATATTTGGAATCTAAATTACCAATTCCTGTCATAATTGACATAAATTAAACATGTTGACTAAATAGTTATTAAACTGAAACCGTAAATTTGGAATATTTTTGTGCCAGAAGTTCAACAGAAACTGTTTTATTATCATTTTTTTCGAAGAAAAATTTATGATTAATTTAAAAAAATAAAATTCAGTCAAATAACTATCCACTCAACATGTTTATTTTTTGTCAATAATGATATGTATCGACTAATTCTATTCTAAATATCTTGAGAACGGTTACCAAGATACATTATTTACGTAAAAAACACGGAAATTTATATTTTTTTCTCAATAGTTTTATACAGGTACGGACGAAAAGTTATTACTTTTCAAAACAGTTAAAGAATATTTAGGTGGCGTCCTCTAAATGTAGGAGTTATATTGTCATCAAAATTAAATTTCTCATATCAAAAAACTCCTAGAGTAAATATTGACGTTACTTCAGAAATTATTTGGAAAAAATCGAAGTATAAATGAAAATTCTACACCCTGTATCTCCGAAACTATGCATTTTAGGACATACATTTATACGACCTTTTTTACATAGGTATTTTTGTCTGCAGAATATGCTGCCGAAGTCACCGGAATACAGTTCAGACCACCCTGTATACTGGTTGTTTTGTTGTTTTTTTTTAAGTGATTTCAGCTAAAAAAAAATTGAAAATACAGGGTGGGTCAAATTCGACGCTTTTAAATTGAAACACCCTTTTCTATAGGAGATAGACGAAAACTAATATCGGTGTCTGGAGCTCAATTTTTGTCAGAAACATGATGGTGAGAACCGCATTTCGATATCCGTTACCGTTTCGGAGTTACGGGGTGTTTTTAAAAAATGTGCATTTTTAACAAATCGCTGTAACTTTTTTGCTATGGAAAATTTTGTATTTCTATGAAAACATTTCCAAAGCACCTTTTTACCTAGAATTTAATGATTTAAGTATAATTTTTTTAAAATTAATAATTTAAGAGTTATGAACAGGAAAATTGATTTTTTATTTGGCACACCCCCTATATTTTTAATTAACTGAAAAGAATTTAAAATTACCTTTTCAAAAATATAGCACACTTATATTTTGTTATAATCCCCTTCGAAATACAGAATTTTTAAAAATTAGCCACTTTTAACTAGTAGGCTTTGAACCCCTTATTTGTGATATGCCCTTAATGAAACTCGAAAACATATTTTCCAGCAAGACGACGCACCGCCTCTGAACACTGAAGTTATCAGCAAATTTTTGCAGCCAATTTCAAGAATAATTGGATAGCTAACCAAGATCCCAACCGTTGGCCGTCGAGGCCACCTGACTTAGTGCCCATGGATCTAATCCTATGGATATATTTGCGGAAGAATAAAGGTTCCTTATTGATCCGTATAATCTAGACAAAAATTAAAAAATACTTAACAGTTATGAGAGGATATCTTTCACCCCCACTGAGTTAATGAATTCCGCGAGAAATGTTCAAAAAACTGCCCGGTCTGTCCATAACAGAAGACGGTCGATATGTCGAACACCTGTAGCAAAATCTCATGTCTTGGTTTGCTATTTGTTTTTATTGTTATTAGATATAGTTTAAATGTATTGATGTTGGTTAAGTATATTTTAAATTGTTATAAAATTCTGCATCTCTCATAGCAAATACTATTTTCGTTTTAATTGATGCTCACAGCTAGATTTTTTATGCATTACAGCCGATGCCGTTCAAAGCCTACTTATTTAAAAGCGGGCGAATTTTTATATACTCTATATCTCGAAGAGGAATCGAGCAAAATATCAAGTGTGTTATATTTTTGGAAAGGTAATTTTAAATTCTTTTCAATAGATTAAAAATATACAGGGTGTCCCATATATAAAATCAAATTTTCTGTTGATAATTCTTAAATTATTAATTTTAAAAAAATTATACTTAAACCATTAAATTCTACGTAAAAAGGTGCTTTGGAAATGTTTTCATAAAAATACAAAATTTTCCATAGCAAAAAAGTTACAGCGATTTGTTAAAAATGCATATTTTTGAAAAACTACGAAACGGTAACAGATATCGATATGCAGTTTTCACCATCATGTCTTTAACAAAAATTAAGCTCCAGACACCGATACTAGTTTTTGTCTATCTCCTATAGAAAAGGGTGTTTCCATTTAAAAGCGTCGAATTTGACCCACCCTGTTCATGAAAGAAATCGAAATATCGTAAGTTACTTATCGTTTATTTTGATCTCGCTTACATGTTCTGTAAAATTTCAAAAATATAATTTGTGTGTGTTTGTGGTTGTAAATTAGGCGAAGAGTTAAAAACATGTAAGAGTGGTGAATTATTCGTGAAACGCCCTGTAGATATAGGTGAAAAAAAAATCGAAATTTTACATGTTTACTAATGACACATGTGCTGCACAAATATGATACTTTGCCACTGTTCATTTCATCGTTCTTATTTTCTAACCTTTCAATGTAAGCCGTGCGATCAATACAGACGGGAAATTTTGTGACCTGCTATCTTTGGCTCGGCATAGCCCATCTTAACTTATTAGCCAGAGATGAGTAAATATCACGATTCTTCCGCTTTATTTGCTTGTCTCTCTCAAATTAACTACCCACCAAATTGCCTGAGAATAAACAATTTTTTCCCAGTCTCCCTGAGAATGTATTCGGCGGAACAAAGAATAATTTCGCTTGTTGTTTCGACTTTGCTGCTATTTAAATATGAAAGCGAGTTGAAAACGTCACTCCCCATTGTGCCGAAATTAATTTCAGCCCTCGATTCCATAATTTTAGGAATTTCTGTAAGCTAATTAAGCCAATTCCATGTATATGTCAGTCAATCAAGGAGCTGAATTTGTAATTTCGGGCCCGCTATTATTTTAACTATATTGTTCGCGTATAATAATCAAGTTTTCTACCTTCAAATTAATAAAATCAGTTATAATCCCCTATAACCCTTTTTTTATTAAGTAAGCGTTTAACGACCCAGTGTGAGTACGTAATAATTAGTTAAAATCCTCTACTGAGGGGCAGGAGACTCAAACTCACAGTCTTGTATAAAAAAAAATTATTTAAAAAATATATACAGGGTGGCGCCTCTCATACGCGGAAGCTCCAAGGAGAACGGTAGTTTATATCGAAATTAAATTTTGGCAGAATATATAGGTTAACTGAAAGCATTTTATAAAAATATATAGAATTATACAGGGTGTCCCCAAAAAGAGTTACACATCAAAGTGTTTTTTTCTAATGGAACACCCTATATATTAATTGATTTTCGAATTCTAGGAAAAAAAAATAAAAGTGAGTTTTATTAAAGAAGCATACCTAAAATCTAAGGATTTTGACATATTTCACATTTTGTGAAAATGAAGAGTAAATTTTAAATTTCGATAACAGTAAAATATAAAATTCTACATACGATAAGTATAATTTGGGTTTTTTAGATCGTAACTAATATTTTTTTCAACGGTGGAAAAACTCGTACTGTTTGATCAATTTAAGACAAAATCTACGGAACAACGCATGCCTCTTACTGGTTCTACATCAAAAATATTGACATATTAATTTCAAATGAGACATATTCTGGTAAAATATAAAATTCTACATACGATAAGTATAATTTGGATTTGTTTAGACCGTAACTAATATTTTTTTCAACGGTGGAAAAAAATGGGATATGATAAAAAATACGATAATTTTTTTATAAAGTAGAAATTTTAATTTTTTTTTTTTATACAAGACTGTGAGTTTGGGCCTCCTGTCCCTCAGTAGAGGATTTTAACTAATCTTTTTTTTATATTTCGGATATTGTTTTTTGTTTGCTGTTTGATTTTCATTTTTTATGAGCCAATCCGTTGCTTCCGATATCCACATGATAGAGAACTCAAGTCTTCTTTAAATAATAAATATCAAAAATAAATTTTCCGCAGAAATAAATTTTGTAATTTCCTGCTGACCCAGCGATGCCTATTAGTAAGGATCAGTGACTTAATAAATTGGTTCTTTCGGTTTTCAAACACTCTGATGGATTTAATTTCGCTCCATCAGAAAAAAGTCTTATTATTTTTGATAAAATATCTCTTCGAAGAGAAAAAAAGGGATTTCGTTTAAGCAATAAATAAAACCAATTATTTTCTGTTGAAATTAACTTTAGCAAAAATATTAATTTGGTTCATTTGTTGTTTATTAGCTTTGCACTAGGTTTTGCAAAAATGTTTTATATTAGGTCTCTTAAAATAAAAACCACTTACTAAAGGCCGGGAGTTGATTTTGTGGCTTCTTGGGCTCATCCAAATATTTTTATTTGCTTGACAAGAAAATGAGGAACGTGATGGCCGCAAATGAAAAAAAGACAACCAATGAACAGGCTTGTAAGGAATCTCAGGAGCTGTTATTTGATGTAAGAATATTCCCTCAATTTTTTTTTGAGCACACATATCCTATGAGATGAATTTAGATAATATATCTGAACGTCAATTTAAAATAATTATAATTATCGTTTGTCGCTTTAATGAAATATATTAATATGGATCGTGAATTACCGGGCAACGGGCAATGTGATATTTAGCAATTTGTTTTAAAATAATATATTTTAAAAACAATTTAACGATGGCCAGATTATATGGGAACTGGAAAATTAGACTACATTTAAATTATATTTTAATATTTTATGATGCTAGGAGGGGGAGGGCGGGTAAATAGAATTGGATTTCGAAATCAGAGAGAAATTTTGTTGATTAAATATTATTTTTAATCACAGAACACAAATTAATGTATTCCAGGGTCTCTCCCCGACTCTAAACTACTAACATATCAGGTTAAAATAAGACATCTAATAGAATATACAATAATTTTACATACAACAAGTATAGTTTGGATTCCTTTAGACCTTTTTTACTGTTTATTTCAACGGTAGAAAAACTGGTACTGTTTTATCAAGTTTAAGACATAATCTACGGAACTATGCATGTCTCTCCCTGGCTCTCCCTCAAGAATATAGACATATTAATTTCAAATGAGACATATCTTGATAGAATATCAAATTCTACATACGATAAGAAGAGTTTCGTTTTTTTAGACTGTTACTAATATTTTTTTTTCAACGGTGGAAAAACTCGTACTGTTTTATCAATTTAACACAAAATCTACGGAACAACGCATGCCTCTTACTGGTTCTACATCAAACATATTGACATATTAATTTCAAATGAGACATATTCTGGTAAAATATAAAATTCTACATACGATAAGTATAATTTGGATTTTTTTAGACCGTAACTAATATTTTTTACAACGGCGGAAAAACTCGCACTGTTTGATCAATTTAAGACAAAATCTACGGAACAACGCATGCCTCTTACTGGTTCTACATCAAAAATATTGACATATTATTTTCAAATGAGACATATTCTGGTAAAATATAAAATTCTACATACGATAAGTATAATTTGGATTTTTTTAGACCGTAACTAATATTTTTTACAACGGCGGAAAAACTCGTACTGTTTTATCAATTTAAGACAAAATTTACGGAACTATGCATGTTTCTCCCTGGCCCTCCCTAAAGAATATCGATATATTAACTTCAACTGAAACATATCCTGATAGAATATAAAATTCTACATATGATAAGTATAGTTTAGATTTTTTTAGACCATTACTAATATTTTTTTCAACGCTGAAAAAACTCGTACTGTTTTATCAACTCTAAGACAAAGTCTACAGAACAATGCAGGCCTCTCACTGGCTCTCCATCAAAAGTATTTACATATTAATTTCAAATGAGACATATCCTGATAGAATATAAAATTCTACATCCGATAAATAGAATTTGATTTTTTTCAGACCGTTACTAATATTTTTTTCAACGCTCGAACAACTCGTTCTGTTTTATCAACTTTAAGTCAAAATCTACGGAACAATAGAGGCCTATCCCTGGCTCTTTCTCAAGAATATTGACATATTAACCTAAAATGAGACATATCCTGATAGAATATTATATTCTACATACGACGAGTATAGCTTGGATTTTTTAAGTGTCTTGAAATCGGCCTTAAAAATATTTCAAAAATAAAAACTAATTCCAGACTATCTAAATAATAATACAAATGTTCCAGCTTAATAGTTTATATTTATATGATATCTCTTAATTAACTGCTGCCCGTGATTATAAATTTAATATCCATAATGAATTAATATAATACGCCAGTTTATTCCTATTTCATTAATGAGATATAATTAATATTTGTACAATATAAATACAAATAAGCCGTTTCATGTATTTACAGTAAAGTATATATTTAACTTTTAGCTTAATATTTTAAGGGTAATTTAATAGAAAGTCAAAGGACATGAAAGATCGCTCGATATTTTTTCGCAGGGCAACTTTACAGAATATAAACTTTTTCTGTTGTTGATTTTCGCATTATATCCAATTTTGTTATTCCCTGTCTATTTTTACTTTCGTAAATATATTCCTTATTATTTGCAAGATCTTTTATGGTGTCGTTCTTTTATTCACAGGGCGTAGGTGCTTTTTATATATTTTCATATACTTTTCATCTGCGCTATAAGCTGTCGAGTTTGATATTTCTTAAATTATTTTTGGTGTAAGTTAACTTGAGGAAAAGGTATTACATCGTAAGCTTTTTTAAGCACAATAAGAGTATTACTGTTTTTAATTTATGTCTTCTAATTTATGTTTTTAAATAATATAGAAGAAAACATAGCTTCTGAACAAAATTATTTTGGTTTCAGTTCATCACATTCATATAAAACTTAAATTTTAGTAACAGGGACATAAAAATAAACTAGGTTGTTTTAGTTTCTACAGCTTCTTCATGTCATTAATGGTTTGTTATAGATACTGTTCCCAAGACACTTCAAGGGATCTTGTAAAACAGGAAGCTTTTAAAAGAAAACTAACTCTAATTTTACTTTATTTTATTAGACTAAAGATCTCCGGACTTATGTTCTTAAACTAAACATTTACATATACATATAGAAATTATGTGCGTAAGAAAAGGAAGATAGAGATTATTACTCATATCATTACAAAATAGTTTAAGAAGTGTTATTTACTAATTAGAATGTTTAGAATACGACAGTGTAGGCCATTGTGGCCTAGGCAATTTTATAAACATCATAAAATTTTTTCAGTATTTGTGTTTTATTTTACCATATTATGGTGGTAATATTACTGTAGTTCCTGCAACATTTTAAACACAATGATCTTTTGAAAATTAAGATTTTAATTCTTCGGTTGATCTTTGTAAGGAATTAGGGTCCGGTAATGAGCTTTATTGCAACTGCATAAAGCACTCAAACTATCTGAGAACAAAAAGCAATAAGCCAGAGCCAGAAAGTCAACTATAAGGATTGATTGCAGCCCTGAATTCGACGAATATAGCGGAAATCTCCTCTTTGGTGTACAATAAAGCTTTAGGCCGCCCCAGGCAGCCGAAAACAAGGAAGAAAGAGGCCAAAATTTGATTTCGCCGACACCTAATATAAAAATTTAATGTAAAAACTCGAATTCCTGCCAGTTTTATTCTTTATAGCCCCGAGGTAGATTGAAATAAAAAAAAATCCTTTCTAGGAATATTCCGTCCTTTATAAAAATATATTCGATTATTTAAAATTAAATTTACAATCCTTCCTTGTTGTATATTTCGTCTATTTTTTAATAAAAATGATTTATGATAAATCAGGCTTTACACAGAATAGTTTTTACCAACACTACAAATTCATTTCATAGAATTTCTACTGATTTTACTGAAAAGCTAGGGTTTTCACGGTGGATATTTATACACTGTGTCGATGTTTTAACTAAAATTTGTTTAGAATTAAATAAAATTTATGGTGTTGGTAGTTGATACGGATGGAGATACATTCAATGTGTTTTAAATGCTTTAAAAATCACCTTAAACCAAGGGTTGTCTTTGAAGAATATTTATGTATTTAATCAAAATTAATTAATAAACCTGGTGGGTGAATAAAAGTGTGAATGTAATTGTCTTAACTGAAATCTGCTGTTATCAAAAACCGGAGCTTTTTTATAATATGATTGTAAGATTTTTAGCGAAGTTGTATGAATTGTAGAGAAGCTAATGTTTTGATTGGTGGAGTTAGAGTTTCTATCTAGCAGAGAAAAGCATCGTAAAAGCCATAATAAAGAAGCTGATAGCGTGCAACCATGAAGGAATGTGTTTGTTATCATAAACAGGCTTGATAAAGGTGGTTTAATGTTTGCTAGAGACGATTTGTGTGTTGTGAACAAGTTAATGTTTTGATTGGTGAAAAGCATTGCAGAAAAGTGAGGCTAAAGCATCTTAAAAGTCATAATAAAGAAGCTGATAACATGCAACCATGAAGGAGTGTGTTTGTAATCATAAACAGGCTTGATAAAGGGGGTTGTATGTTTGCTAGAACCGATTTGTGTGTTGTGGACAAGCTAATGTTTTGATTGGTTGCGAGTTAGAGTTTTTATAACTGGTCAGAAGTGAGGCTAAAGCATTTTAAAAATCACAATAAAGAAGCTGATAACATGCAACCATGAAGGAGAAAATAATGTTTGCTAGAAACGATTTATATGTTGTGGACCAGCTAATGTTTTGACTGATGGATTTAGAGTTTCTATGATTATCAGAAGTGAGGCTAAAGCAACTTAAAAATCATAATAAAGAAGCTGATGTCGTGCAACCATGAAGAAGTGTTTTTGTTATCAAAACCAGGCAAGGTGGTTGTATGATTTGTATCTTGTGGACAAGCTAATGTTTTGATTACAGAAGTGAGGCTAGAGCATCTTAAAAATCATAATAAAGAAGCTGATAACATGCAAGCATGAAGGAGAAAATAATGTTTGCTAGAGACGATTTGTGTGGTGTGGACAAGCTAATGTTTTGATTGATGGATTTAGAGTTTCTATAACTATCAGAAGTGAGGCCAAAGCATTTTAAAAATCTTGATAAAGAAGCTGATGAAATGCAACCACGAAGGAGTGTGCTTTTTAGCAAAACCAGGTTTGATAAAGGTGATTGTATGTTTGCTAGCGAAAATTTGTGTGTTGTGGTCAAGTTAATGTTATGACAGCGGCTATTTGTATGCGATGCGATAAATCTGGCATAAACATTATCGGTTTTGGAGACTCTATATTAACAAAAAGAAGGTTGAAATATGTCAAACATCATAATAAAGAAGCTGATGACATGCAACAATAAACGAGTGTGTCTGTTAGTACAGCAGGCTTGATAAAAGTGGTTGTATGTTTACAGGCGAAGTTTTGAGTGTTGTGGGCAAGCTATTGTTTTGACAGCGGTTATTTGTATGCGGTGTCGAAGTGTAATATGTTTGGCATGGAAATTGACGGTGTCGGAGCTGATAGAGGCACAGGTAAGGCTAGGTTGGGCGGTGACGTCACGTTACCTTTATCAATGGCCATGAAGAGAGCGGCGGGCACACGTGGGCGCCGCGCACAGGCCCATGCCAGTGGGGAGCGGCTAGCGCCGTGCCATGGGGCTCGCACCGAGGTACTCACTCATCGCACCGAGGCCTTGCATCGGGCTCGTTTGGGGCCCATCGTGGAATCGGCAGCGCCTGGGGCTACGGACGCCTCGTCGAACGGGAGAGCTCGCGACGGCGGTTGCTTTCGCGCTCGCGATGCCTCCGTCGTTTCACGGCCGTCTTCACACGGAATAACGGCCCGCCGTCGACGACGCCGCGACGCGTCGCGCGCCTTGTTGCCGCGCCAGGCCCGCACTCGCCCAAACAAACTTACACATCACCTTTTTTTCCAAACAACAACAAACTCTGTATTTCTATCGAACAACTTTATACCTTAGAAACAAATTTTTCCAAATGAAATTTTTAACCAGAATTCCTTTTTTTTAATGAATAATTTAACGATATAATTTGGAAACGATTATTGATCAAACAGGGGTTTTTCTTTCAGTTTTTTTTCTTTTCAATCTCTTGGCTTTGGTGGAAAGGCAATTAACTAACTAAATCTGAGATTTAAGATCGATTAATGGTCATAAATTGTATTACTTGAAAATCAATAAAAGCATGGTACCTAACATTTATATTTCTTTAGCGAAATAAATTTCTTGTACGTTTTATGTCTTTTATCTTTTTTAACTGTAGGATTTTTTTTCTATTGTTCCTGATCAGAATAGACTTTTATTATATTTCTATCGAACAAAATATACAGTCCGTAAAAATTACAAAGTTTAGCTCTTTGTTCATCTTCTTTCTTTCTCAGCCTGGTTCCATCCAGTGTTGGATATAGGCCTCTTCTAGGTTTTTCCATGCTTCGCGATCTCTAGCCAATCTTATCCATTGTCTTCCCGCCACTGCCCTGACGTCATCGACCCATCTCTTTTTTGGTCGGCCCACACTTCTTGTTGTTCCCCTAGGTCTCCATAGGATTACTTTTTGGGGCCATCGGTCTGAATCCTGTCTTGCCACATGTCCTATCCACTGCCACTTCAGACTTTCTTTGTTCATACTTACTTCGTTACTGCCATTACTCGCTGACGAGTATTTGACACCCATTAGAAGATGGTTACGCAAGGCATCTTCTTTCATGGGCTTTCCTGTGACTAAAAAGCTCGATACGCGATGTTATATCTCTTCTGCACTTGTACCTTTTGAGTTGTCCACCCGGTTTCCTCTTACCGTCTACAAGCTCGCCCTAAAGGAGAGATTTTGGTAGGCGGTTTTCTTGCATACGTGACCAGCCCACCAAAAGTGGGATTTAGCAATCATGACTTCAGCGCTATCGCAGCTAGTTTTTTGACGGACCGATACGTTTGAGACATTTAATTCTTAACAGTTGTCTAAGGTGTTTCTGTTGCAACTTGTTTAAAGGGTTTATGTGCCGGCGGTACACTGTAAGTTTCTTTTCTCTGCTCAGGTCATGATTGTAGAAAACTCTCTCTTTTAATTTCCAGGATGCTCTTAAGGCGCTGCTAATTCTTCGTTTATAGTAGAACCCTCTAAGACCTCATAAGCAAAAACTGTCAGAGATTAGATTTTTGAAGTGCTGTTTCATTGCGACCTTTTCTGATCTATTGTGGTTATCTTCTGATCTCTAAAAATGTATGAATTTGAAAAACAATGTATTTGACTAAAATTGACCTCAGTGGAACCGAGTGCTTTTAGAGCCGGTGGACTGTCTGTGAAGATGGCAACTGAACGGTGTGTTCTTTCCTGCCTTAATATTTCATCAAAAAACTACGTCAGTCAATCTGAAGAAGAAACTGCAGAAAATACATTCCATATCAGTGCGATGCCTTGATTTTTTTGGCAAAATAATAATTAGAATTTCGAAAGTTGAAAAAATGTGCAGTTCGGAGCTGTCCTACCAAACAATGTAGATATTTCTCCTTTTGACTTTCTTAGATTCGGTTCTGTATGGGGCTAAAGGCGCGCGCCGCGCCGTCCCTGATATGGCGACACGGTCCCCATAGCCGCCAGCTTGTGCTTCTGACATTTACGACGTCGTGATATGAGCGCCCTCTGGCACGCTTTTTGGCGGGCCGTATTCCAGACGCTTTTACGAGCTAGGGATATTCGCCTCTAAAAAAAATCGATATCGACATTTCCAGTATCGATACATCTTTATAAGATACCAATCCCGGTCCGGTATCGAGGTTTTTTAAATATCGATACTGGACTATTCTCTATGGATGTGAATATTTCAGTAGAAGACTCGTCATTTTAGTCTGTTGCATTGTAGAATGTAGAATGTTTAGGAGAAGAGTACTTAATCACCGCGACCTTAGAGATCTATTGTGAGATCCCCTTTCTTGAGTTATAACGAGTTATAACCCATCATACAGTCTCAGGGCTTTAACAGAAACCAGTATCTGAGACGGCTCCACAGAAGCCAGCTCTCCGTCCTCGACATCAGCCGTTCATAGCACGAACGGTCGTCGTCTCGGCATATTCATTTTTAGACGCTATCATACATGTTGGTTACACAGTGATTATCTAAAATCCTGTGTCTTTTTTTTGTTCCCCATGGGCCTGTTGTCTTTTGAAGTCCAGTTCCTCATATAGTCACAAAGATCGCATCTTATTGTTTGTGGTTCTTTGATATACAGGGTGAGTCTTAAACGAGTGCTAATATTTTTAGGGGTGGTTTATTTCGACCCCAGAAACACGTCTTTGAAGTTTTTTTGGCGAACAATTTTGACTTTTTTTAACTTTTTGTCAAAAACATAGTAAAATAAGTAAAATAAATCGGTTATTTTGGACTTAATTAAGAAAATATGTTTCTTTTAACGAGATCTACCAACCCTGAAAATATTTGCACTTATTTAAGACTCACCCTGTAGAGTCTGCAGCGAAAATCTACCATTACAAGGGATGTTACAGGTTTGGCTCCAGTATTTAATATCACCTCGAATCTATGGCTATCTAAGGCCAATAATTCTCTCCATGTATTTTTTATATTTTTATAATATACAGGGTTGTTCACCACATACGACACGGAATATTGTAGCTAAACGATTAGATTTTTACAAATTATAAGTTTTGGGTTTGTTGAAGGACTATTAGAGCTACAATTTAAAAATATTTTTACAAGATACAGAGTGTCTCAAATAAATAAAAAATATCAGAGTTGTATTTTTTTAAATGGAACCCCCTCTATATTATTGCATTTTTAGTTGTTACGATTAAAATAAAGGTAAATTTGATTAAGGTTTATTACACTTAAACCTTACCGTTTTTGAAATATTTTCAATTTTGTGAAATTGCAGTATAAATTTTAAGGCTTCATATCTCCGAGGGTATCAAAGTTTTTAATACTAAATATTTACTGAAGTTTATTTATTGATCAGTTATTCTGTTGCAGTAATAAAAAATTTTCTACCTTATACAGAATGTCTAAATATTTATTTTAAATAATTATTAGCTTTAAACGGCAATAACTTGTTTAATTTAAATGGAACACCCTGTATATTTTATGAGAATCAGATGCACAATTTAATTGTCTATCAAATTGTATTATACCATTTTTTACCTATATCTTCAAGTTTTCGTAGAAAATGCATTTTCTTATAATTTAGACCTCATTTATCAATATACCCGTGGAATATTGACATTTTAGATTGTTTTTAAAACAACAAATGTACAAAATGTACAGGCTAGTAATATTACCGTTTTTAGTGAACTATTTAAATCTTTATAAAAGAGTATACCATTATTTAAATATACCACCAGTATTTCCGCCCAAATACCGTATGATCGAGAAAAAACGGCGTCCAGTTGGCTGAGAAATGACGATCGATGGCATTTCCCATATAAATTTACATTTAAAATGACAGCGATCTTCATTTCCCAGCCAACTGGACGCCATTTTTTTTCGATCATACGGTACTAATTGACTACATACTTAATTGTGTTCGCTAATAAATTATTCTAAATAAATGTGGATTTGAATCAGAAATCAATAAAATAATAAGTTATGAAAATGAACGTCTCTGTTGTTATAAATAAGCATTTGTCAGAAAATTAAATATCATTTTTAAGGTGTTAATTTTTACCACACTGTCTGATACACATACATAATTTAGTTTTTTAGTATTTGGATCAATTATTATTAATCAACACAAACAAGTCAATTAATGTAGTTTGAATACTGGAATCATATTAATTGGTACTCTTTAACAAATATTTTAACAGTTTTTTATTTATTTTTTAATAAAATAAACAAACTATATCGACTATATTAGTATCTGTACTCTTTAAAAATTTGGTACATCTTTAAAAATAATCTAAAATGTCAGTATATATATGGGTATATTGATAAATGAGTTCTACATTACAAGAAAATGAATTTTCTACGGAAACTTGAAGAGATAGGTAAAAAATGATATAATACAATTTGATAGACAATTAACTTGTGCATCTGATTCTTAAAAAATATACTGGGTGTTCCGTTTAAATTAAACAAGTTATTGCCGTTTAAAGCTAGTAATTATTAAAAATAAATTTTTAGACACTCTGTATAAGGTAGTAAAGTTTTTATTATTGCAACACAATAACTGATCAATAAATAAACTTCAGTAAATATTTAGTATTAAAAACTTTGATACCCTCGGAGAAATGAAGCCGTAAAATTTATACTGCAATTTTACAAAATTCAAAATATTTCAAAAACGGCAAGGTTTAAGTGTAATAAGCCTTAATCAAATTTACCTTTATTTTAATCGTAGAAGCTAAAAATGCAATAATATACAGGGTGTTCCATTTAAAAAATACAACTTTGATATTTTTTACTTATTTGGGACACTCTGTATCTTGTAAAATTATTTTTAAATTGTACCTCTAATAGTCCTTCATCGAACCCAAAACTTACAATTTGTAAAAATCTCATCGTTTAGCTACAATACTCCGTGTCGTATGTGGTGAACAACCCTGTATCACAGACCAGTGAGAAGTATTTTATTTTAATGATTGTTGATCTTCGTAATCGATATTTATCTCTTGCATTAATACATCGATACGTCTAAAATATATCGATACAATTTAAACATTCTTAAGGCACATCAGAGCTCATCCGAGTGGAAAACACGATGCTTAGTTATTAGCTTTCTAAAAACACATGTCCTGTAATGTTTATCGTCTGGAATACGTAATTTTATATTCAGATTTGCCGATATTATACTATATAGGTCATTAAGATTCGCCAAATTAATTGTTTTTCATCCCAATGGCACGCTCTTTCCTTTATTTTGCCTTTTCATACTTTATACCTCAGAAACTTTTTAATCAGACTACGTGTTTTTTACTGAATAATTTAACGATATATGAAAACAGAACATTAACTAATTTGGAAACGATTATTGATCAAACAGAAGGGGCTTTTCTTTCAGTTTTTTTTCTTTCCAATCTCTTGGCTTCGGTGGAAAGGCGAATAACTAACTAACTCTGAGATTTAAGATCGATTAATGGCCATAAATTGTATTACTGGAAAATCAATAAAAGCATGGCAACATTTATATTTCTTTAACGAAATGGTAAAGTTTCTTGTACGTTTTATGTCTTTAATCTTTTCTTAACTGTAGGTTTTTTTCTGTTGCTCCTGATCAAAGTAGAAAATTTTTTGGATTTGAATAGTAAGAAATATAAAAAAGGAGCGAATATATATATATAAGTTTTTGTTGAACTTTCAATTAATATTGCTTATTAAATGTAACATGGTATTAATTTCGGAGCCCGACATCTTATTTAGCATAGTTACAAAGAATTACAGCTCAGCATGGTAACTAAATATAATAAGAGAAATTTATTTTCACCTCTCCTTGGAGGCTGAGCTGTCACTAACAGACTTTATCGTTACTCGAGCCTAATTTTAACACTTTATTAAATATAAACTGAGATTCATTAACTTTTCTTATCCAAAGAGCGCAAGTGATTACTTCCCTGAAATTGAGTTGTAATTATGTAATAATTATATTTTCTTATTCGCTAGTTAATTTTAGGTATTTTTTTCTGTAATATTTTGTGCGGCACAAATTTTTTTTTGAAAATCAAAAAAAAAAAAATATTTTCGAAATTATACTAAAATTGCTTCCAAAATATCCTATGGGTATTTCGCCACTTGCTCTCAAAGAAAATCTATTAAATAAAATAGTTATTTTTTGTAAACACTGGTGCGTTAATCCAACGGAGACCAACTTGTCAGCAGAGATTTACTAATAAACAAATTTGCCTAACGAACAAAAAAAAATATTTAATGTTGCGGGCAGTATCTCTTCCAGTCGGAAGCAAAAAAACAGAAGGAATAAATAAAACAAACTATTTAAAATATCTAAATACAACTATTCAAGAACACTTTAGATTTTTTCAACAGACACGTCTATAAAAGCTTTTTTACTTCCGACGACGGGGACAGATATACTTCCCTAAACGTTAAGCATTTTGTGCTCGTTAGGCAAATTTGTTTATTAGTAAATCACTGCTTTCAAGTTGGTCTCCATTGTATTCATTCATTGTACACGCAATTATTTTTTTTGTAGATTTTCTTGGAGTGCAAGTGACGAAATATTCATAAGATCATAGGACTTTTTTTTAAGAGATGAATCCGCCACAGAGGTATAAGCATTTTTTATATTAAAATTACAATAATACTATTAAACATTGCCTAATTTAATTAATAGTTGGTAGTATCGAAACAATACAAGAGCGATAATAGGCAATATTGTATAGCTGACCATCTCTCATATTAATATTATTATTTTATATATCTCGATTTTTAAAATTCTTGTATTCTTGATATCAGTAATGAAAAAAAAGCCGTAATAAATTTAACGTATGAAAGAAAAAGAAAAAAATTAAACGTAGTGAGTGAGTCAAGCCCTAGCTAACAGTAAGGGTAGTTTTAGGGGTGTAGATGTTGCCAGGGTAACGAAAATATAATGAAACGCTTGGGGGAGGGGATTTACAGTAACGCGGCAGGGCTTTTAAATAAGGGGAAGACAATACAGAATTACTGAAGCTAAATAAAAATTGCTTAATTATTTCAGATTTGCCCTTGCATATTTTCATTCATACATCTAGAAAATATTGGCTTACAAGTTCTGAAATAGTTTTAAATAAAGAAAAAATAGTTATTATAATTTAAGAGTAGAAATTTAAATTCTAGATAAAAGCACATTTTACGAATAAATAGCATGAACAACTGGAATATTTGTCTTTGGACTGTAATTTTGATTCGAATTGAGTTATAAATTTTTGATTTAAATTAAGCCATGCACAAAAGCAGAATACCTTGAGGGTTATAACTTGAGAGTTAATAACCTTAATTCCTTTAAACAAATGTTGTGCCTTTTGAGCAGGATATTTCAAAGGCATTTGTACAAGTTCTTAAGATTATGATTTCTTTCAAATGAAATTCTGCGCGAAAGTGAAATAGCTCGGGGGTTGTAACCTTTTCTTATTTAAATTCTTTAATAAATGCTTTACATTTTTTGATTGTATAATTTTTAGCGTGCATTTTTATTATTAATGTTACAGTTTATTGTGAATTATAGCTTTTTATACAAATTTAGCACTTAATAATCTTAGACAAACGGTAGAATCGAATGAGTGCCGTTAATAACATTATTTTGGTAGCTAACGTAAGGATAATGACATGAGTTAGCAATAATATCGATGAAAAAAATTGTGGGCTTATTTTCCTGTAATATTTCGAAAGCATTGGTAGCTTTTTATGTTAGTAACTTGTAATATCTTGAGGGCGATTGTGTGAGTTTGCAAGATTAAAATTTTATGTAATTGAATGATGTAAGAAAGGAGAGAAAAGCTTGATAAGTGGAGAGTTAATAACTTTAATTTTGTAGCTTTTGAAGATATATAATTAAGAGAGTTAGAAAGGTTACAATTTTATGGAAATTAAATCATACACAAAAGGGGAATAACGGACGACTTGAGAGTTATTAACTTAAACTTCGACAAAACAAATTTTGCCGCCTTTGAACATGTAATATTTGGATTTTAAGAATAAAAATTGATATATTTCACCTCATGGCTCGTTTATTTTCGATGTTAATCAAGATTTTGTTGTTTTCTTATTGTTTCTGGTTCTTTGATATAGGGATTTATATGTATTTACAAAATTATACTTTTTAAATAGAAGACACTTAAAGAGTTATCTATAACCCGGGAGAACGTATTTGCAGTTAATATAAAAACTTTAACAGGCTTATACTTTATCAAACTGTACTTGCCGAAGTAAAATTTTATATTCTATCAGAATATGTCTCATTTTATATTAATATGTTAACAGTTTTGAGCAAGAGCCCGGGAGAGACACGGGTAGTTTTGTGGATTTTGTCTTAAAGTTGATAAAACAATACGAGTATTTGTACAGTTGAAAAAAATATTAGTAACGGTTTAAAAAAGTCCAAACTATATCTGTCGTATGTAAAATTTTATATTCTATCAGAATAGGTTTCATTTGATTTTAATATGTTAACAGTTTTGATTAAGAGGCCGGAGAGAGACACGGGTAGTTTTGTGGATTTTGTCTTAAAGTTGATAAAACAATACGAGTATTTCTACCGTTGAAAAAAATATTAGTAACAGTTTAAAAAAGTCCAAACTGTATCTGCCGTATGTAAAATTTTATGTTCTATCAGAATATGTCTCATTTGATTTTAATATATTAACAGTTTTGATTAAGAGGCCGGAGAGAGACACGGGTAGTTTTGTGAATTTTGTCTTAAAGTTGATAAAACAATACGAGTATTTGTACCGTTGAAAAAATATTAGTAACGGTCTAAATAAGTCCAAACTGTATCTGTCATATGTTAAATTTTATATTCTATCAGAATACGTCTCATTTTATATTAATATGTTAACAGTTTTGAGCAAGAGCCCGGGAGAGACACGGGTAGTTTTGTGGATTTTGTCTTAAAGTTGATAAAACAATACAAGTATTTCTACCGTTGAAAAAATATTAGTAACGGTCTAAATAAGTCCAAACTGTATTCGTCATATAAAATTTTATATTCTATCAGAATATGTCTCATTTTATATTAATATGTTAACAGTTTTGAGCAAGAGCCCGGAGAGACACGGGTAGTTTTGTGGATTTTGTCTTAAAGTTGATAAAACAATACAAGTATTTCTAGTTGAAAAAATATTAGTAACGGTCTAAATAAGTCCAAACTGTATCTGTCATATGTAAAATTTTATATTCTATCAGAATATGTCTCATTTTGTATTAATATGTTAACAGTTTTGAGCAAGAGCCCGAGAGAGACACGGGGTAGTTTTGTGGATTTTGTCTTAAAGTTGATAAAACAATACAAGTATTTCTACCGTTGAAAAAAATTATTAAACGGTCAAATAAGTCCAAACTGTATCTGTCATATGTAAAATTTTATATTCTATCAGAATATGTCTCATTTTATATTAATATGTTAACAGTTTTGAGCAAGAGCCCGGGAGAGACACGGGTAGTTTTGTGGATTTTGTCTTAAAGTTGATAAAACAATACAAGTATTTCTACCGTTGAAAAAAATATTAGTAACGGTCTAAATAAGTCCAAACTGTATCTGTCATATGTAAAATTTTATATTCTATCAGAATATGTCTCATTTTATATTAATATGTTAACAGTTTTGAGCAAGAGCCCGGGAGAGACACGGGTAGTTTTGTGGATTTTGTCTTAAAGTTGATAAAACAATACAAGTATTTCTACCGTTGAAAAAAATATTAGTAACGGTCTAAATAAGTCCAAACTGTATCTGTCATATGTAAAATTTTATATTCTATCAGAATATGTCTCATTTTATATTAATATGTTAACAGTTTTGAGCAAGAGCCCGGGAGAGACACGGGTAGTTTTGTGGATTTTGTCTTAAAGTTGATAAAACAATACGAGTATTTGTACCGTTGAAAAAATATTAGTAACGGTCTAAATAAGTCCAAACTGTATCTGTCATATGTTAAATTTTATATTCTATCAGAATACGTCTCATTTTATATTAATATGTTAACAGTTTTGAGCAAGAGCCAGGGAGAGACACGGGTAGTTTTGTGGATTTTGTCTTAAAGTTGATAAAACAATACAAGTATTTCTACCGTTGAAAAAAATATTAGTAACGGTTTAAAAAGTCCAAACTATATCTGTCGTATGTAAAATTTTATATTCTATCAGAATATGACTCATTTTATATTAATGTGTTAACAGTTTTGAGCAAGAGCCCGGGAGAGACACGGGTAGTTTTGTGGATTTTGTCTTAAAGTTGATAAAACAATACGAGTATTTCTACCGTTGAAAAAAATATTAGTAACGGTCTAAATAAGTCCAAACTGTATCTGTCATATGTTAAATTTTATATTCTATCAGAATACGTCTCATTTTATATTAATATGTTAACAGTTTTGAGCAAGAGCCCGGGAGAGACACGGGTAGTTTTGTGAATTTTGTCTTAAAGTTGATAAAACAATACGAGTATTTGTACCGTTGAAAAAATATTAGTAACGGTCTAAATAAGTCCAAACTGTATCTGTCATATGTTAAATTTTATTTTCTATCAGAATATGTCTCATTTTATTTTAATATGTTACCAGTTTTGAGCAAGAGCTAGGGAGAGACACGGGTAGTTTTGTGGATTTTGTCTTAAAGTTGATAAAAAGAATACGAGTATTTCTACCGTTGAAAAAAAATATTAGTAACGGTCTTAAATAAGTCCAAACTGTATCTGTCATATGTAAAATTTTATATTCTATCAGAATATGTCTCATTTTACATTAATCTGTTAACAGTTTTGAGGGAGACACGGAGAGACACGGGTAGTGATTTTGTCGTAAAGTTGATAAACAATACGAGTATTTGTACCGTTGAAAAAATATTAGTAACGGTCTAAATAAGTCCAAACTGTATCTGTCATATGTTAAATTTTATTTTCTATCAGAATATGTCTCATTTTATTTTAATATGTTACCAGTTTTGAGCAAGAGCTAGGGAGAGATACGGGTAGTTTTGTGGATTTTGTCGTAAAGTTGATAAAAGAATACGAGTATTTCTACCGTTGAAAAAAATATTAGTAACGGTCTAAATAAGTCCAAGCTGTATCTGTCATATGTAAAACTTTATATTCTATTAGAATATGTCTCATTTTACATTAATCTGTTAACAGTTTTGAGGGAGAGACACGGATAGTCTCGCGGATTTTGTCTTAAAGTTGATAAAACAATACGAGTATTTGTACCGTTGAAAAAATATTAGTAACGGTCTAAATAAGTCCAAACTGTATCTGTCATATGTTAAATTTTATTTTCTATCAGAATATGTCTCATTTTATTTTAATATGTTACCAGTTTTGAGCAAGAGCTAGGGAGAGATACGGGTAGTTTTGTGGATTTTGTCGTAAAGTTGATAAAAGAATACGAGTATTTCTACCGTTGAAAAAAATATTAGTAACGGTCTAAATAAGTCCAAGCTGTATCTGTCATATGTAAAACTTTATATTCTATTAGAATATGTCTCATTTTACATTAATCTGTTAACAGTTTTGAGGGAGAGACACGGATAGTCTCGCGGATTCTGTCTTAAACTTGATAAAACAGTACGAGTTTTTCTACTATCGAAAAAAATCTAAAATGATGAAAATATTTGCAAGGTTTAGAGAAAAATTATCGGTGACAATAAATGGTTCGAAGCTGTGGCGAATGGGGGAATCTACCCCCGCCTTGCATGTGCAGAAGGAGCCGCGCCACTCGGGGGTGGCAGGAGGGGGCGGCAAACAGGAGGGGGCGGCTGAGGTGGGGTGTGGGACGGGGGCCAGCCACCCCAGCGGGTCGCGGGCGCCGGGTGCCGCAGTATTGGGTGGGTCAGACAACGCAACGATCCCGTACAGGGCCACACGGCCCTGGATGCACCCTTTATGCTACTTAGCCGCATTCCCTACGCATCTAATTGATTCGTCCTCAATAATTCCGTTTGTTTGTGCCGTTTGTGACAAGAAGCACCGAGTTGTGCACGAGATTGGTGGAAAAAGCTCGGGCCCATGGATAAACAGCACGCTTTTCGCCTGGTGAGTGATTTACCGATACTACGTGGGCAGAACGAGTACGTTTCGTTAGATGACAGTCTATTATAGTCCGGGGTGCAATACTACCCTGCGCCTACAACTTCTTCGCTACATATTTCTATATTTCTTAGACCAATTCTTGCTTCTTCAAAGTTTTGATTATGTATATAGTTATCTGTCAAACTATTAATAAAATTGAAAATAATTTACTGACAAACTAGAGAGCATTCACGATGTCTGAATCTTGCCTTAAATTAAACTAATAACACTACATTAATTCTTTTCATTATATTAATAAAAATTATATGTTGTAATTTACACGACAAAGGAAAAAAAAACATATACTGGTTATTATACGACTAACAATAGTAAAAAAAATAAATAAACTACATAATATATAAATATAAAAATCAATTGGGACAGTTAAAAAGTAAGATAATACATTTTTTGCCTACTAGGATGTTAAAATTTATTTTAAGTCTTTTTCTTGATACATATATCTCTAGAAACAATCTGTTTTTATAATTATGTTCAAATTGTAGAACTGATACCTTTGAGAAGTTGAACGTTTGTTCTGTTCTTAGACAGACTGTTTTTACAATCACTTTTATGTAGTGCCTTAGTGCCTTCGTTTTAGCCACTAAGATATCGTAGTTCATAAGTTATTACGGGAACTAAATGTTGTAGATGGGTATTTCGCCACTGCAGAAAATCTACAAAATAAAATAGTTATTTTTTGTAAACACTCCTGGCGGTAATCCAACGGAGACCAGCTTGTCAGCAGTGATTTACTAAAAACAAATTTGCTTAACGGACAAAAAAAATTCAGACAACCCACAGAGTAGATTTTCACAATGTAAAAATTATTATGAAAGAAGCGATAGCCTCTGAACGAAAAATAAAATTTTATTTTGTAGTTTTTCTTACAGTGCGGCGAAATACCCACAGGACTTTTTTGAAGGAACTAAATGTTCCTTAAAATGCTTCCTCAGGAAGTGACAGCCCTTGCAAGGGTAGATAAAAATATATTTTGTTTATTTTTAAGAAAATTAGAAAGCCATTTTACTTGAAATTTGATATTGTTCCACATTTTAAAGCCAAAGTAAATGTCTACAGTGTAAAATTCCATATGAGTTCTGTAAGGGTACTTTTCATTAAGGTAGACACACAAAACTTTTTTTCTTACACGGTACAGTAATAAAAACGCAACAAGCACAATAAAATTTACTCCGTATTATTTTTTTGGTTTATTTTAAATAAGTTTAAGGGTACCTAATATGTTTCTAAGTATATCCTACTGCTTGGTTAATCTTAAATAATATATTATATACGTTACTCTTCTTTTTTTTTCAGAAACTGTACGTTTCATAGTATAAGGGACGTTGAGTGTTCTAGAACATGGAGGTGGCAATGCCCATGACTGGCAGTGCAATAGACTGCTACGAAGACATGTTTAAAGAAATCACCAGAAAGTTGTACGGTGAGGATGGGCTTCCAGACCTGACCACAACTGAAAGATTACCGTCTACGGGAACCGATCGTGGACTGACCCCTATCGACTACGAGGTGGAGAACCCAATTTTGAAACCCGAAGAGCATTTGACAGCCTTCGGACTGGCAGCCCTCATGCAAAATGGGTTCTCGGCTAGTGGGATACTGAACAGCACGTTTCCCAGTCACAAAAGTGCAATCGGGTTAAGCCTTAATGCTCCTCTTTTAGAAGACAAATGGTTAAGCAGCGAGGAGTCCTTGCAATGGACCCAATCAAAAATAGCTACGTACAATCCATCACAAAAACTATTTAGATGTTCCGAATGCGAATCGGTAGGCTACCTTCACCGAGTCGCCGAGCATTGGTTAGGAACGCATTCGAATTTAAGAGCTTTCCATTGTCCTCAATGTTCGTACGAGAGTGCTTGGGCTAGATGTGTTAGAATACATTTAGGTAGACAGCATAACATCAATATCGACGAGTCATGCGAGGCTTTAACCAAAGACAACCCTGTCCTGCAAGACATTATAAAATATCTTCAAAGGCACAAAAATAAAATTGATGCTGGAAACGGTGGCAAAGCTGGTTCAACCAACTCCTCGAATCATACAGTGTCCTCTGAAGAATATCATAATTTAGCTTCTACAAGTGCGATTCCTGGAAACATCTCCCAGGGATCTAGTGCGTCTAATTCTGAAGCGCCGTTATCATCAAATAAAAGGTATAGTTGTTCTTATTGTCCTTATGCTACAGATAGAAGAGATTTATTTACCAGGCATGAGAACATCCACCGCGAAGAGAAACCTTTCCAATGCTACGTCTGCCAGAAGCAATTCAACCGAGCCGATCACGTTAAGAAGCATTTTTTAAGGATGCACCGTGACCATCCCTACGATTTGAACAGGATCCGAAGACATCCTCCTAAAAATGCCTCCGGGATGTCCTACTATCAGAAATATAACTCCACTTCCCCAGCCGTACCCCCAGAGCCAATGAACTCTTTGTCAACTATAAGTTCGCTATCAATCCCCGGATTGAATGGTGTTTCTAGAAGCCCAACAATATCCGGGGTTCGGCCGGCAGATGCTAAAACTCTGGGCAAATCAAATTTAAGTTCGAAGACTAGTAAAAAGAAAGGAGAGAAAAGATTTACTTGTTGTTATTGCTCCTGGTCTGGAGTAGACAACTGGTGTTTAAAGAGGCATATGAATACACATTTAAAGCCATTTGTCTGTGGTCTCTGTGACTACAAGGCAGCAAGGTCAGAAAGACTGTCTACTCACGTGCTTAAAGTGCACAATAAAAGAGCTTGTGCAAAATGCAATTTCTTAGCGGATGACTTGCCACAACTGACTGCTCATCAACAAGAACAACAGTAAGCTGTTCAATATTTATGTTGCAAGGTTATGGAGTAATTCAAATACTTTCTGACACACTCAATACAGTGTTTGAGTTACTCTAAAATCGTTACAGTAAGGCATATTATAGTTTTATTATTTTCAGTCCTTTGGAAAGTAGAAATAGAGCTTTGAATGGAACATCAAGCACAAACACAGGTGGAAATATTCTCAGGACAAATGCTTTTAATACATCTACTACACTTTCTGCTACAGTTACGTCTTCGATGGCAACTACTAACACGAACAACAGTAATCCTCTTTGTGGGTAAGTGTTTTACGGATAAATTATTTATAAATCGATTACAGAAGCTTTCTTTAGTCAGGCTCCGAGCATTTTGAAAAACAGCGAGCTGACAGCCGCCGCAGCACAAATCCTACAGCACAACCGCTTCCTTCACAACGAAGTAAAGTCCTGGAAGAGCCAGCTTCCCAAGCAGCACGGGGCAGCTCGACTCTTCAACTACATGGAAGCCAGCGATGGTTCCGAGCCCGAATCCGACTCGCCTCCAAGGAGTAGCACGGCGGAGGACATGTCCAACCGAATCAACTTGACCCACCGAATCCAGTCGGATTTTCTTGAAGCGGGAGGTGTGGAAACCAGTCAACCGGACGCAGAAGAAGAAGCAGGAGAGGAAACAGAGCTTCCCTTGTTCGTCTGCCAGACGTGCGGCTGCGAGTTCGAGGACGATTTGTCTTTGGAAACGCATCAGTTTACCCACCGTCACGTCACCACATCTCCCGCAAAAAGCGAGGACGCAAAGGAGAACGTTGACCCTCACCGCAAGTACTGTTGCAAGCTCTGCAACGCTTCATTCGAAAGACAGAACAGCATTATGGTGCACATGGCCGTTCACACAAGCTTGACAGCTAAATCTGTTGTGCAGCCAGTGCCTCCGAGCACTGGCTCCAACAAAAGAAGTAGGAAACAAAGCAAACCGAAGAAGGTAGTTGTTCCATATTGGGATTCGGATGAAGTCGAGGTCCTGAGGCACCTCAACAGTAAACTGAGAAAGTGGAAAGGGTTCTTAACTTCTGAGGCACCACTCAACACCAGCAAGTTAGTCGATAAGTACATGGCTCAGCTGGTGACACGAAAAGGGCTGATCTGTAGGATCTGTAAGCATAATGGGGTGAGTCGGTATCACACGAAAACATCTCTGGCCCTTCATAATTACTGGAAGCATTCCAGGAAAAGGTTTCGATGTGAACACTGTAACATGACTTTTAAACATCGATATCAAACCATTTTACACTCTAGCAGAGTTCATACTGAACAGAGCAGTTTGAAACCAACAAGTTCTTCGGGGAACGTGGCAGTTATAATGCCACAAATCAAGGAGGCTACGCATTTGTCTTTGGACAGTGTGTCTGGCACTGACATCAATTCGTTTACAAACTTTTTTAATACTTCACATAACGTTGGCGTACCTGATGCAAATATGTCAAATGCCCATAAATTGGGGATGTCATTTTTCGACCACTCATTTATCCACAATAATGTTGTTAATAACCACATGCCTATTATTATTCCAACATTTCAACCAAATTAACAAACATGAATTCACTTTAAAATATTTTGCAGTTAAGAACTAATAATAGTCGCTCGACAAAGTTAAATTCTTTTATATAATTATTAGTAAGTCTTTTGACCTGACAATATCAATTTTTTTTTATCTCTAGAGCTGATAGTTAATGATTTTTGAACAAAATACATTTTGCCAATTAATCGACTATTGTTAAGTTCTTGTTACTCTATGTTTAGTGTATTTGGTCTGTTTTTTTTTAAATATTTTTTTGAGAACTACTCCTTTTATTTGATTATTTAATATGTTTTGGCCATTTATCACTTCAGTACTACAACTACAAGTATTCAAATGAAGACAAAGTTGTTTCAAAAAACTGTAAAAAAATAATCGATCTAAAAGTGACCTTCCAAAATGAAATTTTGAATAGAGAGTTCTGTAGAATGGTTGTGTTACCGAATGTTTAAATTTTATTTTAATATTGTAGCATACTAAAAGGGTACTTAAATGTTCGGTGATGCAAAGAATCATAGTTTTTATAAAATATACGATAAATTAGCCATAAATATGTTTAGAATTTTTTGGTGCAATATGTTCGAATCTTTTCCTTGTTTTCTTGTTATATGAATGTGAATTATTTAAATATTTTAGTTTCTGTATATACGTCCATATTTACAAAATAACTCAAAGTACTAAATATCATTGTTGTTTTTTCTTCATTTTTTTATTTACAGAATACATGTGTTATTTTTTTAACCTTGCGTTTTTGGTGTTATTGTTTTTACTAGTATTTCTGTTGAACCAGTTTGTGTTTATAATTGATATGTGTTTTTGCATTTATAAAATATATGCTGATTAAATGTCTATATTTGTATTATTTATCATTTAATGATCCATTTTTAATGTTATATTAAAAATACAATGGTGTCATAAGTTTTAAATGCAAGTTTTAATAAAGTATATCATCAGGAATTAAATTCATCTGTAGAAAAAATATGTAATAAAATGTAATGGGTCTTAAAAAGCCTTCAAAATCACTTAGTTGAAGGACAATTGAAAATAAGTGCAATAAAACAATATATTTGTTTGTTCATATTCAATTTAATTCATTAATTTCACTAAAACAACCTTAACATTGAAATTATCAGTTAAAATTAAAACTTTGTTTCTTTCATATAATTTTACCTACGGTTTTATAATAAATTTATACCTAAATTACCAAAAATATGATAGAGAAAAGAAATATTAAAAACTTAATATATGTCAAGTTATAAACCAATAATATCTAGTGAGTTACACTACTTTCTATTGCAATGTATTCTTATTGCACAATTAAGCTTTAAACAAAAATAAAATACAAAAATATATTTGTATACGAATATACATTTTTTTAATAAATTTTTCATAATAAAGGTGTTGAACTAAGCTGTACCTTCCTAACTTGTTTAGATAAACTGTCAACAGACTGATAGCAATTTCTTAAAAGAATATGGTAAATAATATGTTTTGGGTACAAAATAAAAAATAGGGAACCAACTAGTAACACTATTTTTTACAGACTTTTAACATACATAGCTCTAACACAGCAGTGACTCTATTCTACTTCAGCTGTTGCTTACTCTAATTAATGGGTAAAATTAACAATGGCCAAATAGCATAAGTTTCTCTAGTAATACTGAAGATTTATATTTATATAAATTACATTATTTATTGCCTTTTTTGTAGTATAGTATAACTATAATATATAATTCATAGGGGATTCAAGCTTCCTAGATTTGTTTTTATATTAGATTGAGTTATACATATTTTACGTTATGTATATTTTAATTAATCTATTAATTCAAAATGTAAGGGATCAAAAATATTAATAAATAAATATAGTTACAGTTTGCTTTATTTGATGAATTTCTATTATACTTTCCCATGTGTTTTAATTTTTTATACTTTTTTTAACTTTATTTTTAAAATTTAGTGTTGTGTTTTGCTCCAAATAATATAAGTAATTAATTCAAATTATGTGTATTTTAAAATGGAAGCACTAAAAGCCTTGTTTACGAATTTGTTCCAAGTTTTTGGCACCCGCATATACCTTCAGCGCAACTTCTACATACAGATATTCCTCTAAGTCATATGGACATAATTATTTTTCAACTACAATATAATATTTCAACAATCCTTAAATTTAATTGACCACGAGTAGATTATGGAGATTTCAGTTTTATTCGAAATTTTGAGGCTGTGATTTATCTACAAAGATCCAGAAAAAAAATGCCTGGCAAGAAAAAGAATCAGTTCTGGGGGGTTATCACAAGGTGTATTCCAGTTGTGTCATGTTACTATTTTTTGCTATAGAAATATATTATTCTATTGGGGTACTTTAGGGGACACATCACAAAGGGGTTTAACAAGTCTATATATTTCTCTAATTTGGACTATTCTAAATATACTTTCTTTTTCTTTTGTAGGGTCTTAGAAAATATCTGGTACATCTGCAAATTGCCGCTGCCAGTAGTTGCCATTGTATATCCAATCTTCTTGGTTAGTATATGGGTTGATCTCGTGGCGAAACCATCTGCGGAAAATCGTATTTAAGTTAATAGTTCCTATAATTTAAACTAGAGAATACCTTGGTGTCCATTGAATAGTGTTCTTGTGCTTCCTGCTCTTGTTTGCATCTCTTTGCTTCTCTTCCAAACGAGTTTTTTCTAGAGCAGCACCGTCAATGTCTCCTTGTTCCAGTTTTCTGATGTCAGGCCTCAACCTAGAATCCGTAGGGCACAATGTTTGATTCATTCCTTGTTCAAGCTCGTTTAAGGACATGGCAAATTCTGTGAATTGGTAGTACTAAAAACAAGGTAGGTACTTATTGAGATGTTTTGAAATTTTATATAAAGATGCTTACATCACCGCTTTGGAGTGGTCTTGGATTCACCTTCCAGATCTTTATAGAATTTGGAATATCAATGAGGAAATTTGAATCTCCTTTTGGTACATCTTCCAGTTCGTCTTCGTCAGTCTAAATATTTGATTATATGAAAGAAATAAATTTGAGAACTTGGATTTTACCTCTTGGGTAGAATTCTGCGATCTAAACGTGGACACTTTCAAGCTGTTGAACTTTTGGAGCATTTTCTTGGACGTGTGAGATGGCGAGTCGTTCGGACTCTTACTCTTCGTATCGCTGTTTTTGAATTTTGCAGCATTTTCTCGGACATACTCTTGATACGACTGATAATCCGTGCATTTAATGAACTCAGTCCATTTTCCGTATACATAATAGAGCTTTTGTTTTCTACGAATCGTTTAATTAATTTTTTGAATTAAATTGATTTATCAGAACAATTGTTAGCTTACGATTTATCTGTGATGTATCCCTCGACCCTGTGGAGGTCCCTAGAGCTACCACCTGCCTGTTTAAACGTTAAATGGGCTCGATATCCTAGAGAATGATTTATAATTTCCATTGTTCCACATTGCTCCATCCACATCTTCCCCATTATTATGTTATGTACACAGCAAGTGACGTTGGTCCATGTATATGCTTCATTTCGCCTAAAAAAATAAATAATACAAAATACTTAAACAACACTATCCTAATTCTTCTCACTTAGGAAATTCCACAGTGACGGTGCCTTTAGGTTGTATTTCGACACTTTTACCCCAAAATTTCAGTTTCGGATGAATGGATCCATGAAAAACCCAATCGGCACTTTCAGCATGAAATGCTGAGACTGGAGGGTGATGACTGACTTGTTCACAGATTATTTTGAAGTGTTCTCTTTCCAATTCGTATGTTTCACCAAGTAATGGATTGAAAGGTTTGCCAAGACGTTCCCAGTTACATGCTAATGCACTTACAGCAAATCCTGCAGAGAAATTAAATGATTTGATGGGTTATTGGTGCTGTTTTGAACTTACCTATAACGTATTGAAGTCTGCTAATGGGATCTTCCTGCTGAGATGCGATGTTCAACAATTGTGCGTACTCCATGTATTCTGCCATCCTCTGTAGGAAGCTTAGAGGCTCATTAAACACCACAGGCATGGTTATTTTGCTTAGTTCTTTGCCAATACAATTTTTTAGAACTGCCCAGATGTTGTAATCACTCTGATACATAGGCACTGGCAACACAAGTCTAGAATTATATTCCATAGGTTTATAAATTGACTTATTGTTATTTTTATCTACATACCGATGTTTCTTCTTCTCTTCTTCCATTCTGTACTATTGTACGACAACCCACTGCAAATATAACAATACTATACATCTACATATACCTAATTATAAAGAGCTGTTTGATAGAAAAAATAACTTTGGATACTCCCTATACTGACAATGGACGACAAGGCCATTTTATAGAAAGCATAATCAGAACTGTATTTTATACATTACGCAACAGTCTGTTACCAAAGCCCGTACTAAATCCAGTTAGGGCATATTCACCTTTATCGATTGTATCCAGAATTACAACAGAAGAGAACTTACCTTAGAGTTAGGCCATTATATGAAAATTCAATCTACAGGATGATACTAAATCGAAGCTTACTGTTGTTAGTCAACGTGGCCATTTGTTTTGAAGGCAAAACAGGGCGATATTCATGTTGAAAAAAACAGAAGCGATAGGGTTAGCAAAAAGCAGTTCGATTTTCTTGGGCTTGCGCACATTTTAATAAGGCCAAACAATAAAAAAACCACCAAAATTATTATTTCCATCAAATTAAATAATGTAACTTATTTAAATTAATCTGAGTGTCTTCTAATTTAGTAATAGTATTAAAATCTACTGGGTGATCAAATAATATAAACACAAGGGTTTATCAAAAATCTTTTAAAATGTTGAAAGCAATATAATTTTTTGATAATTGACGTCTCTATTCTAGTCTCAAATCGTGAAAAAATATTATTGATCATCAATTCAAAGACCACTGTGACGCCTTTTTATTCGGCTTAACGCTCATACAGGGAATTCAAAATAGTCCTTTTTGTGAAAAATAATTAAATTCTTTATATTTTTTAAGAATTTGTAGTTATTTCATAAATTTATATTCAGATTTTAGAATTTAGTTAAAATACTACATATTATTTTGAGACATCCTGTATACATATAAATAATTTTTATTTATGTTGTCACTATGATATAACTATATAAACATTTATTTTTATTTAATCAAAATATCAACTGCATTTGACAAAAATATATATAACATATTTTTTACTCGAATTTTGACCAAAAAATTCTCACCTTAATAAAACCTAATTGTGAGATCTTTGGACACTATTGTACTAAATAATAATTTTAGATTCTATAAAATACAACTGTTAATATGGAAAGAGTCGTCTCATAAAACAATAAACAAGAACTAATCAGAATTTGTTAGTTTAAACAAGCGGTCTAAGAGATAAGCGGCCAGTATCATTTGATTTGACCACAGTGAAGTATGAACGACTGAATTGAAATTATGGAAGATAAAAGCAGGCTCTCTGTTCAAAATATTTTGCTTTTTTTCTGCCTTTTCGGGTTTTTGAGTTTGAGTTTTATAACATGCTTCAATACCATGAGATTGCATCGTTTGGAGAAGGAAGTAAAGGACCTCAAAGAAACAATGGTACGTATTAAAAACGCTCTGTTTCTCAGTTCTTGTATTTATTAAAATAAGTTGTTTTGTTCAATTCCGAACTTACTATTTTTAGAAAACTTATTAATTATTGCTTTAATCACATAGTTTAAATTGTGATAAGTGGATTCAGAGAGAACTCGCACAAATTAAAGGAATCTCAAAAAGCTAATTATATTTTTAGTTTAAATAAACTTGTTTTAAATATTTATTTTCAATTCTAGGCTGTAATGACTATGGATTATAGCAGGATATCCCCTCCAAGAACTAAACGGGATATTGAATCTACTGAAGATGTAGAAAATCTTAATGTGCATAAACCTTTGATTTTTGATAACAAAAGGTATCCTAATTTAAAAGGATTATCTGTCACGTATATGCCTGCTCGTAAATCCTTTATTGGCAGGTATAACAACAGCCTTTTATTGTTTTTATATATAGTTTTATTTAATTTTTTTCAGTTATCCTTTAAATAATCCGGATAGGATTCCAAACCATTCAGTAACCTTAAAGCCCTCAGTTCAGGTTAGTACATCTAAAGTACATTTTGACCATTATGTTAAGAGGTCCTTTTTTAAATCTGGCGATTCAGGCATGTACGATTCAAGCGTAAGTTTCTATAAATGCGCCTTTATTGTATTAGATAATTTTAATTAGTTTAAAATATTTTATTTAGGAAAATACGGCAGGTCCAGACTATACAGTGTTAAACGATGGGTATGCTGGAACTAGAAAACGTAACAGACAAAGACTGGAGACTCTGGATGAAAAACACCCGAGGACAGGCAGAATCAAACCACTACCAACGATACATTTCAGTGGTGATACTTCGAGATACGTGTACGGAACACACGAAAATTTTAACGGTACCTATATCCTTGTTATATCTTTTTAAGGTAAATTAATTATATTATTTGTTGTTCCAAATAGGCAACGGGCATTTAAGGCACCTTCAAAGAACTTTTATAGATTGGAAGGCTAATAATTGGGTAGAAAAAACAGGAATGTCTAGTCATTTTAATCTGGAAAATGGACATTTGACTATAAGAGAGCCAGGAATTTATTTCATTTACGCCCAGGTATAGTATTTTTGATTAATTTTTGAAACAAAATACGAAAAATGTGAAAGTTCTTTACGCGCGCTGTGAGGAAAAATTCAAGGCCGTGACACACAAGGTAGCGAGACGAATAGCGGCAAGGACGGCTTAGAAATACGCGTATTTATCAAAAATATTGAAATTTTAGTTGTTTTTTTTATTATACACGTATAAAACTATTTGTTACATCCAAAAACTATTTATTTCAAAAATATATTTTTTTTAATTTATTACTTTTTCAACATTTCAAACTAAACCTTTTCAAATATGTCATTCAAATCCTTCAATTTAATAGCTGTTAATAAGAAGTTTCATTTCAAACATACGCACATAGTGCACACACAATTTTTTAATTTAACACCAGTAAATAGTGTAGGTATATGTTACGGTTAAGGTCCGATATCCGGTTAATATCGACATTACCCGGTTAATCTCGTGAATAACACAAAACAAAACAACCAAAAACAAAACCAAACCCAAACATTAACCTGTTAATGTCGACATTAACCGGACATCGGACTTTAACCGTAACATATATATTTAATAATAATATAAAAATATAATAAATAATATAATGTAATATCTGACAATTAAAAAATAAAATAAATTATTTTCAGATCTATTATCTGGATGAACACGACCAAATCGGTTACAGGGTGTACAAAAATGACGATACAATACTCCAGTGTACAGTTTTCTCAAACACTAGCAGAAGAACGATGAAAGGAAATACGTGTTATACGGCTGGAGCTGAATATCTTGCAGAAAATGACAAAATCAGTCTCGGAGACTTATCTGATGGTCGTTATTCTTTATTCGAACCTGGAAAATCATTTTTCGGAGTGATAAAATTGGGAGATGTCAGAGCTAGAGTGTAAATAAACCCTCCATTTGCAGTATTTAAAGAGAGATAATTGTATTAAGTTATTTATTTGTGATTCACTTCTTTTGATAAACATCTTTACGAAATGTTGTTCGTAATCACTTGTTTATCCGCAAGGGTCATTTCGGTTTCCTGTATTTATCTAAGTAGGCTTGGCTAATTGGCGCAAATAAGTGTTTTATTGCTTCTAATAAGTTTCTGGAATACATCAGTGACTAATTGATAAAGTTCTGTAATGTACAGTACACAAGAAAGTTAAAAGTTTATATTTTCGGAAATACATTTTTTTAATTAAATTGTTATCGGTTTTTTATTTTATCCTATTTTCCATACATTTATAGTAGTTTTTTTAGTGTAATTTTATTTATCATCACATAGCTTATTCCAATTATGGTGTAGCCTCCTTCACATATTTTCATCTGCTCTCTGGGCCCATTGTTATCTATTGTTGGCTATGCAGGCCCAAGTTATCCCCGCTAATTTCTTAATATCATGGTTCCATCTCAAGCTCGGGCTTCTTCTAGGTCTCTAAATTCCTTATCGGTACCATGCTGTAATTTTTGTGATTTACATCTATTACCGAGACTTTTGTCGTATCCACTCTATTCTTTTACGGTCTCTTTTGGTTATTCCCAGCATACTTCATTCCATTGAGCGTTGTGTGACCTGCAGTAATTTTATTAACTCTATTTATGTAGCAATAGGTAAGCAATATTGAAATAAAAAACTTAAAGTCTTACATTTAAAATATATTGAAAGATTAAGTATCTATTACAGTCCTTTCCATAATTTTTTCTTTGAGTTAGAAATTTGATATCTGATACGATTTTGGAGAAAAGAACGTCAAGAGTCCCTGTATGAGATGATAAACTGCTTGGATTGATACATATTATTGTCGTACATGTCATTAATCTGATCTTTCTGAAATTCAACGGCACAGTGTGCACAGTTAACGTAATTTACGATATATATGCATATAATTTTCTTTTTTTTGTCCTATATGATTACATTAATTTTACCATTAAATTGTATATTTTTTGTTATATTTCAAACATAAACACCAACCAAGAAGATTTTTTTATAGTATTTTTTTTAAATTCATTTAATAAGTAACAACAATTTTAAGATAATACTTGCTCAAGCAACAACTAGTAGTAGTTAAGACATATAAGAGGTTTTCTGGCTTTCTAAACATACAGTGCTATCGAGTGTGTACTCTCTTGTACATCTGCATAATGTGATGTTTTTTAGATAGACGGAAGATACACTTATTTTATTCCAAATAATTTCGGTAACATATACATTTTTTGGAGTTGTCAAATGGGGTGACATGCAATAACTATATCGAATTAGTTGGATACGATGTCCGTATCTGGACAGTGAAGTTCGCATTCGTCGTTCAAAGCTGACTGAGCTTGCAGGGACCGGTTTATGTCCAAGAGGTAACCCACAGATCTACGAGCTTCCTTCTTGCATTCCTCTTTACCCAGGCATAGTTCGTAAGCTTTCGATAAGAACAAAACGTTGCACTGTCTTGTTGGGGAGAACCAGCTGTTGTTACTCTGAAATCGATAATTTTATCGAGTGATTCAAGTGATCCCTAATGAGAAAACCTTACGCATAACAGACACATTTGATGAATATTACAGGCAGCCTCAAAAACGTGTCCATAGTGACCTATAATTGAAGCTACATCATTGCAAGCACGTTGTATAGCTGGACATTGATCTAAAAAAATGTATAAAAGAACTGTTATATCTTTTTGTACAGATTTACAGTAATTTTACCTAAATTTGCGAGGTGATTCTCTATAATATCCGAAGGAGTTTTGTAGTTCTGCTCGTGACAGTCCTCAGAATTGGTGCATTTGATGTTGTTATCGCCTTCCACGTTTTCTCTACTAATATCCACGGCTTCTTTTCTAGGAACGGACAACCTTTTCTCCTCCAAAATGTAATCGTCAAAGAAACCGTCAGATTCCTTGTTCTTTTCCACTTCTTTTTTGGCTTTTTCGATTTCGATTTTGTACTCTTCTAGGGCGTTGCGCATTTTTTCGATGTTGTAAGCTTGAGCTAGGCGGGATATGATGTTGTTCTTGATTTGCTGCACCTGAAATTAGTTATATTAGTCAACTAGCGTGTATACCAGCGACTTTGTTCTCGTCTAATTAATCATTTGTAATGGTGATGATAAAGCAAAGCAAGAATTTCCATTAACATACAAACTGGATAAAATTTTCTCACATTTATGTTAGCATGAGAAAAAACAATATGGCAATATTATTATATAGCTTGGTAATATTTGAGGGGTGATTTTCATCTCTTTTGGAATTTAGACTTTCTGAAAAATCAGTTTGCCAAAAATAAGCTTTTACGTCAAGCAGTTTAAGCAGAATCGTGGTTAAGAAATTACCTAACTTTTGGAACAAAAATTAAGATTCACCTCCCTTTCAAGAAATATATTTCACATAAATAGTGCTGCCAATTTGCCAGTTAACAGAATGCTAGAGTTTTGCCAATTCCCACTGCGATTTTTAAAAAATTTCAGAATGTGTAAAAAACAAATAAATTAAGCTTGTCCAAGCGTTTTTCCGAAAAGACTAACCGTTTTTTAAATAACAAATATTATATTAATATTTGAGCGTTTTCACCCTCTTGGAATTTGAGATTCGAGAAACCCCTCCTTATCGAACCTCTACACCCCACAGTCAACCATTTTACTAAAAAAATCAGCTTTAAACGTCAAGCAGTTTAAGCAGAATCGTGATTACTCAATGGTCATATTTTATGAAAACACCCTGTATTAAATTTATAAAAATCTTAAAATATGTAAAACAACAAAATAAAATATACGTGTTTAAGAGTTTTCCGAAAAACTCACCGGTTTTTAAATAAAAATATTTTAATATTTGAGGGATAGTTTCACCCCTCTTCGAAAATTCGAGTTTCGAACCTCCTACACCCCTAAAAAAAAATCTGTTTTAAAAAATCAGCTTTTACGTCAAGCGCTTTAAGCAGGATCGTGATTAATCAATGACCAGATTTTTCAGAAACACCCTGTATACATTTTAAAAATCTTCAAAATATGTAAAAAAACAAAATAAAATATACGTGTTTAAGCGTTTTTTCGGAAACTTGACCATTTCTTCAATAAAAAATATTTTGATATTTGAGGGGTGGTTTCACCCTCTGAGAACTGGAATTTCGAAAAATCCTTCTTATCGAACCTCTACACCCCAGACTCAACCTGTATGCCAAAATTGAGCTTTTTACGTTGAGTGGTCACTTAAGGATTTTATACAGGGTTGTTCACCACATACGACACGGAATATTGTAGCTAAACGATTAGATTTTTGCAAATTGTAAGGTTTGGGTTCGTTGAAGGACTATTAGAGATACAATTTAAAAATATTTTTACAAGATACAGAGTGTGTGTTTTTTAAATGGAATACCCTGTATATTATTACATTTTCAATTTCTACGATTAAAATAAAGTTAAATTTAATTAAGGTTTATTGCACTTAAACCTTACCGTTTTTGAAATATTTTCAATTTTGTGAAATTGCAGTATAAATTTTAAGGCTTCATTTCTCCGAGGGTATCAAAGTTTTTAATATTAAATATTTACTGAAGTTTATTTATTGATCAGTTATTGTGTTGCAATAATAAAAAATTTACTCCGTTATACAGAGTGTCTAAATATTTATTTTAAATAATTATTAGCTTTAAACGGCAATAACTTGTTTAATTTAAATGGAACACCCTGTATATTTTATAAGAATCAGATGCACAATTTAATTGACTATCAAATTGTATTATACCATTTTTTAACTATCTCTTCAAGTTTCCGTAGAAAAAGCATTTTCTTGTAATTTAGAACTCATTTATTAATATACCCATGGAATACTGACATTTTAAATTATTTTTAAAGATGTACCAAATTTTTAAAGAGTTCAGATACTAATATTGTCGATATAGTTTGTTTATTTCTTTAAAAAATAAAAAAAAGTTTAAATATTTGTTAAAGAGGACCAATTAATATGATTCCAGTATTCAAACTACATTAATTGACTGTTTGCGTTGATTAATAATAATTGCTTCAAATACTAAAAAGATGAATTATGTATGTGTATTAGACAGTGTGGTAAAAAAACTAACACCTTAAAAATGTTATTTCATTTTTTGACAAATGCTTATTTATAACAACAGAGACGTTCATTTTCATAACTTATTATTATATTGATTTCTGATTCAAATCCACATTTATTTAGAATAATTTATTAACGAACACAATTAAGTATGTAATTAATTAGTATTTGGACGGAAATACTGGTGGTATATTTAATTAAATAAATATTAATTAATTATAATTTAATTAAAGGTATACACTTTTATAAAGATTTAAATAGTTTTCTTTTTGCATACAAATGGGCTAGTAATATTATCGTTTTACTAAAAACGATAATATTACTAGACTGTACATTTTGTACATTTGTTGTTTTAAAACAATCTAAAATGTCAATATTCCATGGGTATATTGATAAATGAAGTCTAAATTATAAGAAAATGCATTTTCTATGAAAACTTGAAGGAATAGGTAAAAGTGGTATAATACAATTTGATAGACAATTAAATTGTGCATCTGATTCTCATAAAATATACAAGGGGTGTTCCATTTTAGATTAAACAAGTTATTGCCGTTTAAAGCTAGTAATTATTTAAAATAAATTTTAGACACTCTGTATAAGGTAGTATAATTTTTATTAATGCAACACAATAACTGATCAATAAATAAACTTCAGTAAATATTTAGTATTAAAAAACTTTGATACCCTCGGGGAAATGAAGCCTTAAAATTTATACTGCAATTTGACAAAATTGAAAATATTTCAAAAAATGGTAGTTAATTTAAGATGTAATAAACCAAAAATATAATCAAATTTACCTTTATCTTAATCGTAGAAACTAAAAATGCTATAATATACAGGGTGTTTAAGCGTTTTTTCCGAAACTTGACCATTTTTTCAATAAAAAAATATTGTAATATTTGAGGGGTGGTTTCGCCCTCTTGGAGCTGGAATTTCGAAAAATCCCTTCTTATCGAACCTCTACACCCCAGACTCAACCTGTATGCCAAAATTGAGCTTCTTACGTTGAGTGCTTTGAGCAGAATCGTGATTAATCAGTATGTCAGTCACTTAAGGATTTTATATATTACTATAGATTACTTAAAGTAATTATCTGAAAGAGATTATTACTTCTTTGCTATCGACATCATCCTGATGTGCTCCGGTGTATTTTAGAGCATCTTCAACAATTTCGTCTTCCAGTTTCTCCAATTTCGAGTCCATTTCATTAATTTTTTGCTCTTCGGTTTTTCGGGCATTTTCTTTTTCCAAAGGCGGGTTGTCGTGGTTTCTGAACGACTGGAGTGGAAGCTCAGCATTGCGTTTCTTCGCTGTTACAGCAATCGCCTTATGATACCGCTCTGAAAGCCTATGAAAATAAAAAAGAAATAAATAGATTTACTTGTAACTTTTAATACTTTCTACTCACCATTCTTTGTCCAAACCGCTGTTTTCAGATTTCTTGCGACGATCTAAACCGAAATAGTCCGACCAGTCAATGGATTTTTTCTTGATTTGGAGTAACTTCTTGTTTTGAGGTGCGACAGGTGCATATACCTCTTTATTGATCTCTTTTTTAGGGCTGTCTTTCTTTTCGATGGTTTTGGAGGGTGTTTCTTGGTATTGCTTTGTGTTATCGGGTTTTTGTGTGGTGGAAGAGCCGGGAGTATCTTTTTCTGTAGTCTTCGGCTCCCCGTTGAAAATATTTGACAAATCTTTCTGAACCTTCGGGTCGGTCTGTTTCTTTACTGACCTTTTTTGCTCTCCATGGTTATTCACGTTGCTCCTCTTGGCTATGGCGAATCGCTTATTTTTTGCGAAAGGTCGATGAGATGGCGGATAAGGCTTGACTAGATATCGACGGTCTTTTAGATAATTCACCCAATCTTCTGGGATATCTTCTCTTGGAACATGGTGGTGGATCTGAAAGAACCCAAAAAACATATTTTTTGTTCGATTCATAAAATAAACCTTACAGAATAAATTGGCTCTTCGTCTACGTCATAGTATCTGTTCCGTTTGCGCAAACCAACGTTTTCAATGCCGTAGGTTGGATAATAATAGACTCTTTTTGCTACTTCATTTCCATAATTATTAAAGTCATTTCCATAATAACGCTCCCACAAGTCTCTCAAGTAATTCTCATCGGAAACACCTAAACAGCATAAATGAACATAGAAGTTCTATTTTTATAGCGAATATGTGGTTTTACCTGGCATTCCGCTGGTTTCTAAGTTGGTGATGAGGTTTTTGGCAAACTCCTCCATTTGTTTCTTTCTATCTTCTTCCAATCTCTCTCTAAATGACGTGGTGAGCCTCTTGTTCAATGGTTCAAACCCGTCTTCATCCAAGTAGTCTCTGTCAAACATTCTGTTGTCTACAAAAAATGAGAATCAATCACTATTCAAAAAAACGTTTGAATGTTCTCTGAAGCTTTTATCGCGTCTTGTATACCGGGTGCGACTCATTTTCTATCGAATAAAGTAACAAAATACCGAGGGTACCATAAAATAAAATAGTTATTGGGGTGAGCCACTTTTCAGACGAACCCGGTAGGTACTTAATTAACGTTTAAAATGTTATAATATCATTAATAATTACAAATAAAGCCCGGTAGAGATAAGATAACGAATATTTCTTGTAATTTTGCCCATCTGTTCTGATAATCGCTGTTATTAATGTTTATATATTTTTAGCTTAATGTTATTATACTTTTATTTTTAACAGTTATATCTTTGATGAAGTTGTTTATATAGAATAAAAAAATACCTGCTGCGTTGTTAAGAAATGCCAGATCATCAGGCTGGTCGTATGGCGAGAAATTGAACTGTTGGTCATCGTATCCGGCGAGCTCTTTCTGGCGACGATCTAGAGCTGCCAGAGCACTTTGGAGATCGCTCTGTCCCAATGCTACATCCCCGAGAAATGATAATGCGACAAAAAACATGGCCAGCAACGGGGCCATTTTTTTCTGCCGAAATCAGCCTAAACCCAAAAAAATAACGTCTTAAAATTTGACAATTCGGGCAATTCAGATCAATACATCTATACACCCCTTGAAAAAAACCTGTTGAATATTTTCCTTTCAAGAATCTTTTATATTTAAATAGTTTCGAAAGTGATTTAGCAATAACAACTTTTTATTTTAAGTTAAAGAAATTGGAAAAAAATGTCCTGATAATATTGAAATATAATTATTTGTTCAAATTAAATTAATAGCCTTAGAGATATTGTTACATTAAATTAAATATTTTTGATAGCGAATTAAGAAAACTGAACTCACCCCTTTAAAATTTCATTAAAATCTGAATGGACTGATGTGCCTGTATGGGCTGCAATGTTTCAAATAAAAATAGATGGAGTAGAGATACGCGCAGAATCCAGTGTTAATCTCCAGCCCCTAGATCGATAGCATCCAGTTCTCGTATCAATAAAAAAAGGGTATTTTATTTAAACATTTTGTTTGAATCAAAAAGTCAGTCAAAATTGGTATGCGTTCTAATTTTTTGGTCAGCAAAACTGCACCTCGGTCTGTACTTTTGGACGTTGGAGTTTTGCGGAATGGGGGGCTGATAGAAAGTGCCTGGATATCGATTTTTCCTGGCTACCCACGCATTAATATGTTGCAGTAGAAACTTAAAGGTCGTTCTAGCATAAACAAATATATCTAGCTATGAAGTAAAATATTTAAAATTAATTGATTTCAGAAGTAATTAGTTATTGGTAATAATTATACCCTAGCTATCGTGGCTTGATCAAAATTTTATCTGGTTGTTTTCTAGTTCTCCTAACTCTGACAATAAGTCAATATTTATTTAAAATAAATATTGTTCTTGATAAAACACTCAATGAAAAGTCTTTTTTAAGTATACAGTAATAAGTTTTTTTAAAGAAACCGTCGCTAGTATGTTTGGAAATATAATTTTACTTTTGTGCTTATTGTAAACCCTTGTTACAATAAGTCAGAAATATCTTATTAGAAGCAGGATAATTTGTTTTTAATTTTTGCTTAATGTTAAACAGACATGTAAGAGAATGATTATCAAGATATTAGTTTTATGTAAATGTTCAGTAAATAGTTTATAATAATCCAGTAATAGTTTGCTATATTCTGAAGGATATATACTAGACTCGTAGATGTCACTTTATGATATCGATTTTTAAATCGATATAATTACAGGTCACTGTTCTGCATTCTTTTGGCAGCTATCGATTAAATATTTTAGTATTTCGGAGAGATCATAGGAACCAGTCCCTATTTGAGAGGGTGAAAAACTTCTGAATGCGTTTATTTACGTTAGGGTTAAGGGATGATTCATAGAAACAGGGAGTAGGAAAAGTTTTTATAGGGGATTTATTTTGATTTGATCTTATATTAGATTGAAAGAAGTTTTGCGAAGTAACGACGGACGGTGAATAAAAATAAAAAACAAGTAGTTTTTCTTTTCTTAAATTTATTTACTTTTACATCGATAATCAATAATAAGTTACAACTTTTTGGAAATACCATGTATACGTAAAGTAGGAGTAATTCGTTCTCAAAAGATATAAAAATGTTTATATTGTATTTACAAACAAATATATTAAAAAATATTGATCCTTGATCAACACATAATTAGTGTTCAAAATAAAGTTGTGCTAAAAAGCAGTAAGGACGGAAGAAAACAATAATAACTATTTAAATTAAGTTACTGCAATTTTTATTTTTAAAAAAACAAAGTTTGTCTTAAACAAAACTTATAAAAAAATATTAGCTGAAAATGCTGGGTTTAGGAAAAGTTTGACCTGCTGATATAATGTGATCATTTTTTTTATCCCAATAGACTTATTATTGTACCACGTGAATAAACTAAACCCAGCATGTACTAGTTAATTTTTTTTTCAAAAGTTAATTTTGAACCCAGAATAACAAAAATTGGAAAAACAAATCCAAATTAAGCAGGAGGCGGAAGTTTTTTTAATCATTGTCAGGAGCATCACGAAGATTTCAGAGTTATTTAGTCTAAGCTAAGAGATGTGGAATTGTCAAATTCTAAATACGAGTCAGAAATTTTAATACAAACACCTAACCAATCAGTTCGTAATGCTCCTGATCGTTGCTACAGTAAATTCTAGATATTCGTAGCAGAAATATAGATGCCATTCTTTCTATTTTTACAATGATATGTTGGCATGTCATATATAACACGCTACTACAGTACGAGTAAATTTTAACACATTGCTAGTAAAATTTTTGATCCGCCAAATGATAAAAGAACTTTTATATTTAGATAGTTTATTGAAAATCTATAAAATACTTTCTGAAAGTGTTTCATGTTCTATAAGCAGTGAACTAAAGAGTCTATCACATTTATACAGGACGGGAGAAATACTCACGCCCAGTATACCAATTATTTATTAGGCCTCTTTACAATTACGCTGTTTTTATTTAAATCAGTTCGTTTTTTTTCGCAAACAAAAATTAAAGAAACTATAGCATGTCAGATACAAAAAGGCATAATTTTGACCAGTATGATTCATCGTTTTTTGTTAGAATGTTTTTAGAATATATCAACGTTGAAACAACTTTTTTAGTAATATTTACAGTTTTTCTGTAAATTTACACTTTTTCTGTAAAATATAAATTTAAACGTTTTCGGTAAATTTACACATTTTCAGTAAATTTACTGTTTTTCTGTTAATTTACACGTTTTCTGTAAGTTTACATTTTTTAAAGTAGTCCTAAGTTCACTAGGACTTACGAGTTATTTTATTTCGAAGAAAGATTTACATTCTGTGTGTAGTAAATACTACACATATAAATATTACACTAACGCAGAAATTGACAGGAAAAGTGTAAATTTACAGAAAATCGGTAAACTTACAGAAAAAGTGTAAATTTACATAAAAATTTCAATTTACAGAAAAAATGTAAATTTGTCTAAAAACATTTTTCAAAAAAAGCGCAAGTGTAAGAGGCCATATTTGGCATAGAATTGGAATTTTATACAGGATGTGTATCTTATATTTCTCATTCGAATGTGAAAGGTATATTGACTATAGTGAGTAGAGAACGACACCCTGTAAAAATCACAAAAAATACTGTGTATTCATGAAATGGGAGAGAAGAATATTTAATATTAGAAATGACCCTAATGAATGCTTTCGTCACAAACGTTATCTACTCTTTTATACACTGATATATGCTTCTATTTTAGATTGATATGGGATAATTTTCTTTTTGTAAATATATGCTTTACGATAATAATAATTTACAATATTGCTGATTTTACATCACTATATGAGCGCAGTTTTAACACAAATATTTGGCATACAGACAACGGCAGTTCCCGTTCTACCGTCACAAATAGCACAAATGATATGCTAAAAGAAATCCTTTACATGTCTCCTTACAACGCAACATTACCTGGAGTCTTTGGCTTAGCCAAAATGAATACAGTTCACCATAATATTAACAAATAACCCTGTATATAAAGAACTTATATCTCAACTTGACTAATCAATATCTGATTTCATACCTAAACAAGTAACAATACCCATTCTCGCTATAACATTTTATATACAAATAAATGTACAAAAACTCTGACTTCGCTCAACACAACGACCAATCAAAAAATCAACTATTTAATCTAAGATACGACCCAGCATTAATTAAAGTCTGTAAAATTCGAGATCCTGTGTTTCTTGTCTATATCACACTCACTTAATTCAATCACTATGCGTCTAGAATGTTCGTTTGATCGACGTGATCGGAGGATATTGTCAAGTCTTCCGCCATGTTGTCCGACTGCTGCTCGTGATCCACATCGTCGTATTCGTTTTGCATTTCACGCTTGATCATGTGATGCATCTGTTCCGGCTCCCTCACGATGTGGTGATCTTGGTTCACCATCTCTTGCTTTATATGCAGACCACCATTCATTGGAGACCTGTTAACGTATTTCTCTAATGTAAAATCCTTTGTTAGATACTACGCATCAATTTTGATGCGCAGTATGTGAAATAATTTCTAAAGCAAAGAAAATGTTAAAGTTACAATACCTTATATGATGATCGTGGGGAGGAGACTCAGATCTGTCTCTAGGCCTTCCAGGCATCATCGATGGACTAGTTAAGAAGGGTAAATTGTTTTCTTCTAACAGCGAGGCCTGTATAAACTGATTGAATCGGTTAAATCAAATTAGATTTAAATTTTAAGGAGTGTTACCTGATTAGCTGACATATGATCGCCGTACAAAGTGGGGCTGTGGTTTATTGTAGGACTCTTAGATGATCCACTCCTAAAGAAACAATTTTTTTACTATTTACGCTCTTTCAGATCATAAATTGGTTAGTAAACATCGAAAGAACAAGAAAAAAGGCGAAAAAGAGTTCAAAAAACGTACCTCTTAATGTAGAATCATTTCCGAGAGATGTTTTGTGCGAGATTATAGATAAAGTGGTAGTTATAATCTATTTATATCTAATTAAAAAAGTAAATAAAAAACTATTTTGTTCCTGTATGTAGATTACCTTATTTTCTGATGATCCGGATGCTTAGAATTCTGACTGTACCGAGATTCTTAAATTTATAAATAATTAAAATATGAAAAATAATAAAGAATAAATTTAAAAACATACAGGAACATCTAATAATGATAAAAGAATAATTTAAAATTCATGCGACATTTAGACTTCATAAAAAATAATTAAAATATAGTTTTTAAAGAATAAAAATGTTTTCTTAATAATTTTAATAGTATATAAATAATTTTACCTTTTTCATATATGTAGGTACACTTAATTCTAGTGAGAAAACAAATTTGAAATGTAACTGGTATTTGTTTTTTTCACTAGAAAAATATCTACACATGTACATTAATAGAACTAGATCACATTCATTCAAGACATATAGATGCAAGTACAATTAGCGCCCATATTGTTTAAAATTGCATATTTAAAAAACGTAATTTTCGCAGAAACAATATGAGTGTGGTACCATATGCGCTAAATTCCAAACATTCCAAAGCCGGCTCTATGTTTTGGTTCTGTATTTTTTCTAGTTTCTAAGTCGCACTAACAGCATTAAACGTGCAGCTTGTAAAAAATTGTATCCTATGATTAAAAGAAGTAGGCACACTTTCTTTAAAAAATAAACAAATAATTGATAAAAAATATCACTAATTCGTCGATAAAAACAAAATTATCAAATGACTGATCTGAACAAATTATTTATATCAAATTTTATTACGAACTTTTAATCAAAACTTAAATAACAAAAAAATAAATTAAATCAGAGTTTTATTTATCATAGTTCAGTTAGGTTTTTCTGTTGGGCCAAATTTTCGCGAACACGAAGGATTTATTTCACTATAATACAGGGTGTCCCAGAAACAAATGCAAGTATTTAAACTGGAAGTATAGTTCATCCCCAGAAACACGCCTATGAGGTTTTTTTCGCGAAAAAAAAATTTGAAAATTCGAAAAAAAAAGTTTTTTTAATTTTTAGTTAAAAAATATAATTTTTTGATAATATGGCAACATAGGTATTAGATTAAATTTGCAAGAAAGAAAATCCAAAAAAGATCCAGTGGTTCTCAACATTTTAACAAAAAATCATTTTTTTGGAAATTTTCAAAGTAAAATAACTCCGTTATTTTGGACTTATTTGAAAAACGATAAAGAGAAAATATGTTTCTTTTATCGAGATCTACCACCACTTAAAATACTTGCACTTATTTCTGGGACACACTGTATATTAATAATTTGAATGGGGAAACTATACAGCATGCAAGATTAACTATGGAATTTCAGCAGGCACTAAAGCTGTTTGTGTGGGTGTGTGTGTCTGACATCGGTACTCTACGTTTCTTTCTCGTCAAAAAGCATCTAAAAAATTGACTCATAAACTGAAACTGAAGCATAACTGTCTTCTAAGGAGTTCAAACCAATGATCTAATAGAAGGTGATATGAACATTGGCTGTAGAAACAAATTTGTCTCTTTATAAATATATTCCACTGTATATAAACATACAGAACAATATCATTTATTGTCGGAATAAAGCATTTCATAGTAATAAAGAAAAGAGAAAATATATTTCTTTACTACTCAGACTTTCTATTAAAATTTAAATGAATCTTTTAATGCCTAATTGAGCCATTCTATTAAATCGTCGGTTGAACTAAAGCGATAACATTGACTATGTGTTAAAATATGGTACATAGAAAGAACTCACTAGTCATTTCTTTGTTGTTATTATTTTTAAGCAATGTTTGTGAAGAAATGAGTAGCGAATTGAGCCAGTACTAAATGCAGCGTTTTTATTCATGACAGTGGTGACAATAGATCTTTTTCATCATTTTGGATGCCGGCTTTAATAAAAGATTCTGGTATTAATCACACCAATAAGTTTAAATTTATTGAACTCTACAAATTAGCATCATCAGCTGATGATACAAGACCAGTTTCAATCATGTACTGATTAGTGAACCGGAAATTATTAATTCCCGGTTCTTTCGGTATTTTCGGGACTCGGTAACAATAATTAAAAAATTATTTTTTTGTTACTTAAATCAAACTCTTCTAAATAAATAATGATGCTATTTTGATGCTATCTAAATAAATATTTGCTATAGCACGTTTCGGCTAACATTATAGCCTTAATCAGTGCTGTGTCATATGATTTTTTTTTCATTTTAAACCAACAAAAATAATGAAAAACCAAATGAAAACTTAATCAGCGTTTTTCCCGAACCTAAATCCCAAGAAAATCAAAAATTTTAGAATAATTTTACATATAAAATGACAGCGATCTTTATTTCATAGCCATCTCTGACGCCTTTTTTCTATGATATTGTATTATTTGCAAATATAATTTTTCGAACATTGATATCTACTTGCAAAATATACATATAAATTTTGTGAATGCAAATAATAATACATCACAATTAGTAGATATTGAATGTTTTTTTGTTAAATTAAATCGATTTTCAAACCAAAATTTAAAATATATTTTACATTTTACCCATTATCTTATGTACCTATTCATTATTTGTATATTGTAAAACATTTGCTGCATTTGTATGGTTCATAGTTTATATGCCAAAGTATTTATTACTATAAATAGGTATATAATATATTGTATTTATTAACTGTATATTATGTATATTTTATGTAAACTATATCATTTTTAAAATACAAACCAAAAACACGAGGATTAATTATGTTTTCCATGTATCCTACAACATATCTATTAATCTCGCTCCGAGGCTGTTCTATTAGAGACGGCATTGGTCTGATATTTAGAAATGCCAAAAGCTGATGACATTTGACTTTTGACAATTATGCCATTTCGTGTTGATTTTTGCAAGAAGAGGCAGAACTGTGACTTGTTTTATAATTTTCCTTTTCTATTTCACGAAAGTAAACAGAGTTACCTATCTGATTCGTTCAGTCACTCAATTTAAAGAATATCAGTAACTTTATTGACAGAGGTATTTTATATTTGCCATGTTGGTGAAAAATAACGGTCAAAATTCAAAGTTATTCATTTTATAGACTATACTGATGATGCCAATTAGGCTTTAACACTAAATGTTTTAAACTTAATTCTATTTTTTTAAAGACTTCACGTATCTTGATTGAACATAGCTGATAAGGAGAAGTTTAAAGAGAAGTATGAAGAGTTATAGTATAGTTTGGAGATGAGTTGTGATCACTGTCGTGAATGAAGGCGCTGCGAAATGAAGCAGAGCGAGCCGAGCAGACAGCAGCACACGCACGGCATGGTCACGTGTGACGTAACGCTTCAAGTTGTGGTGCTTACTGTGCACAATGGGGTGGAGTGGGTGATGGGGTGGGATCGTATTTCCGTGGTCTTCCGCGGGACAAGTGGCGACGCTTCACGAATTCGGCATCGTCCACCATCCAGAATGAGCCAAAGTCGTCCTCGTAGCGTACGAAACACTTGTGGAGGGACAGATTGGTGCGAATCGCATTCTACACACCCAGACCCAAGAAAGAAAGATAACAGTCAAGTGAAGTTAAACGCATCGGTTGGTTGGCGACCTGTTACAACTCTAAGATACCTTGTTAACTGTTTAAGAAGTGGGTGGGTTGGATTACCTGCCCCCTTTGCTCCGCTCCCCGCAGTTAGTAGCCCAAGCCTACGCTGGCGCGGCCCATGCGGTTACTGAACCGGCTAAACACACTTTCACTCTCTTCACACAAGCCATTGTTAATGAGATATAAATATAAATATAAAAAGGAGGAAAAAGAGATGTAAAAAATGTAAAAATCACAAAACACACAAAGGTACTAAAATGCACCAGTGGACCAGGGACGTACCCGACGGCAGACTGGGTGAGGGGCCCCGAGGAGCAGCGCTGCGGCCTCCGTTTGTAGAACTCCACCTCGTCCACGGTCCACACGGCCCCCTTCACGTTTTCCACGCGCATGAAACATTTGTGCAGCGACAGGTTGTGGCGAACTGCGTTCTAACAACAAATCAAACACCTCCGAATGAACAACGCGCCTAGCTCTAGTTGCAAGCTGCGTTTCTCACCACCCAAACCCAAAATAAACACTTTTGCTCTACTCAAAATCGCTCAAAAACGAATATCTTTTGGGTTTGACGGCTTTCCATAAATTAAATAACAAAATTTTAGGATTATCTGACAAGTTCATCCCAATTTCCTCAGTTTCAACAAGATTTATCTCAATTTTCAATAATAACTTTCCTAGATTGCGTCCATTCATGGATAGTAGTATTCTTGGAGATAACTTCCCAGATAATCCGATAAATAAAATAAAATTAAAAAAAGTTATGGGTTAAAAATTCGAAATAAAAACATACATAATAAAAACAAAATCATATATAAAGTAAATTAATAACGTAAATATGTAACGAAAAAGAATAATTGCATGCAAGCTAAAGCTGTTATTTCTTCTGACAGATTTCTAGATGGAATTGATATATGTACTTTACCAAAATACATATCACATTAGTTCACAGCTTCGTCACATTAGTTCACGCTCAAGAAGGAATATTTATATTAATATATAAAAATCATTATAAAATCGAAATCCTTAAGTTTAGCTCACTAGTTTATATCTTATAAATTTATCAAATGATTAAATAAGAATAAAAAACTGTCACTATACCTTCCAAGTAGCTGCATTTCTCCTAAAATAACAAAACGTATTTTGGAACCAATTGTATATTTCGTTTAACGTAAGCTGTTTATCTGGAGATTCGATGATAGACTAAAAGAAACCAACATTAACTTTTTCGAAATCATTTGATATTAATATAGTTCTCAGCGTACCTGTCGAATTAATGAGGCATAGGTAAAGGGTGGTCTAACATCAGCATTTTTGTAAAATTCTCGATTCCTTTGAATTTCTGAAAATGATTTTAGTGTTTTTACTACGAAAGCGTAGAGCTGCCATCGCAACAATGAAATATAATTTTAGCAAAATTTACACTTTTTCTGTAAATTTACAGATTTTCTGTAAATTTACACTTTTTCTGTATGTGTTAAATTTACACTTTTTCTGTAAATTTACACATTTTCTGTAAATTTACAGATTTTCTGTAAATTTACACTTTTTCTGTAGATTTACACTTTTTCTGTAAATTTACAGATTTTCTGTAAATTTACACTTTTTCTGTAAATTTACACTTTTTCTGTAAATTGCATGCGAAATTTACTACTCAGCAGAATGACGTCTCGGCATCGGAGAATGACGTCTCGGCATTATGGATGAATACATTAAAACCTACTTTCATATCGGATTAAGCCACAAAGAAATTTTGACATGTCTGCTAGAGGATGGTTATGCCCTAAGTTTACATCATTTGCAGACGACAGTTTACGTCATCCCAGAGGTGGAGGCCATCAGATCCTCTTGCAAACAGTAATGCATCGGAAAGGGTGAAAATACTTTCCGGGTCGATTAAAAGCATATTAGAAAACATATTAAACAAAAAAATGCCATACTATTATATCACACACATTCGAAATTTAATACATAATCCCTAAAATAAGAGATCACCCGATTTTCTGTACTATGTTAGACCCAGGTTCAGTATAGACGATGAGGAATAATTCTTCAAGTATTTTTGAAGAGAGTGTGGTTTCAGAACAAAATATATCTTTGCATATACTGGGATATTGCTTAATCTTTTCATATAGTCCGCATGTCTTCAATCCTTCAATTAATTGCCGCAGTGGTTCCCTAATTCTGTCTTTACTAGTAAAGACTTTTGTGAATAAACTGCCGTAGAACAGAATTCGATGGGAACTGCTCGTAGAATAACGCACCACTGTTGCCACTAACGCATAAATTACAAAAAAATACAGAAAATCTGTAAATTTACAGGAAAAGTGTAAATTTACAGAAAATCTGTAAATTTACAGAAAATCTGTAAATTTACAGAAAAAGTGTAAATTTTGCTAAAAATATTTTTCAATGTTGCGATGGCAGCTCTACGCTTTCGTATTTTACAACGGCATGTAAAGAAATTCATAAATTAATGTTAAAGAATTCGATGTCAAGTACCTTGTTGAACATCTAGTCCAGCTCTTTCAAGCATATATGGCAGACCTTTAGCAGCATGAAATTTTTTGACATATAAATGTGTCTTCAAACGTAATAAAGTGACGGTACTTACCTCCAGCTAACGATAGGGCAGATTTATCGCTAAGACGCCTCCTAATCGGGCCAGCTACGTTAGAGGCTGGAGAATGGAGCACCGGGGATCGCACAGCTGATACCATAGGTCCCAAATTTACAGGTGGAGGAGGTATAGGAGTACTGACCTGAATCTTACCAGGCGTTCCACCAACTGCATCCTTGTGAGGATCAGGCGATCCCATCTGTTTGGATAGATGCAAGTGGTGCATCATAGCTTGCAACCTGTCGCGTTCCTTTTGCAGCTGGAGTTCCAGTTGAGACACGACTTGCATTTGAACACGAGCTTGAGCGGTTGATCTATCGTCTAGGGTGTGTTCCGTATTTAAATGCCTAAGTCGAGGGAGAAATGGTAGAGATAAAATAATATAGGATTCGTTTACACAGGAAGACGACTCCAAACTATGGCAGTTTTAATTTGAAATGAACAATAACCGGAGGAATTCTATAGACGTCAAAGTCAACATTAATTTTGGTTTATATTTAGCATTTTATGAGGTGATTAATATGTAACGGAAAAGAGGGAGATTAAGTAAAACACCAAATTACAATATTTTCTCCGTTCTGGCGACAAAAGAAAAACCAACCTGGAATAAATTAGGCAAGACTGCGCGCTTTAAAAACTCTAATTATGCCATGTTTAATTAATATGCAGGGCGTTTGATTGCGGCGTTGTCGGATTTAAATGTTAATCCTCAACAGGGCCTTTATTACTTCCTTAACGCCTTTAAAGGTGAAGGGAGGGAGCAAGCCCGGCCGCTTTTTCGGCCTTCTTTTTTATTCATCTTTATCTCGCCGGTAATTCTTGGTAGTTGTTTACTATAAAAGAGAGGCGCTCGTATTTTAGGCGCGCCAAACTTCTGGCGAAGACAGTTTTATTGTTAAATTGGAAGTTTTTAATTACTTCTTTTTTCAGCTTATTATTTTGCTTCGGCAATTTTTAACCAAACAATAAGCGATCAATAAGCCATTTACTCAACACAAACACAATAAATTTTATCCCCTTAAGAGTTTATCTACATCGTAAACCTTATTCACGAAACTTTAAGAGGGGAACTCCGTTTCAAATGCACTACATCACCGTTTGGAAAACAAAGCAATTATATAATTTTATGGGGCATTTTTATATCCGTCAAGTTTTTTTTATTTCGCGGCTTTTATACTGTCGTAATTTTTCGGTAAACAGTTTCAAAAACTTTTTATCACAATGTAATATCAGACCATTTAAGTGTCAAGACAAACAATTCAAAACTGTAATGATCCCCAAACCAGATTACCATTGCATATATTCAGGGAATTATATATATTACCAACTTTAAGGCAAAATTCAAAGAACTACCCGTGTCTCTCCTCGACTCTCCCTCAAAACTATTAACATATTAAAGTAAAATGAGACATATTTTATTAGGATATAAAATTTTACATACGACAGGTAGAGTTTGGACTTCTTTAGACCTTTACTAATATTTTTTTCAACGGTAAAAATACTCGTATTTTTTTTATCAACTTTAAGACAAAATTCACGAAACTACCTGTGTCTCTCCCTGGCTCGAATCTCCCTCAAAACTGTTACCATATTAACGTAAAATGAGACATATTCTAATAGAATATAAAATTTTACATACAAATGTGGTTTGGGTTTTTTAGACCGTTGCTAATAGGGCATTCAATCCCGAAAGAAATTTTCAGTCCCGGGATTTCGGGATTATAATTTTTCGATCCCGGGACAAAATTTTATTGAACAAAAAATACATTAACATAAATTAAACGTCATCTCCATTACAAAACAACGTAACATATAAGTTTATTTAACAAAAAAAAACATAAAAGGAACTAATTATGGATTTCGACAACGAAAATACTTTTTTAAAAAATTTTATTTTTCACAAAGTATGTTTAACAGATACAATGAATACAATGGTTAAGAACAGAATGACAATTTTAATGCGCTTGGTTATATTTATAAGTTCGGTTTCGCTCGCGTCTTCGTGGGAAAACCATGCTATTTCCTCTCACATAACTCCTCCCTTCTTAAATGGAAAATGTGAGGGGTGGCGAATCATTTTCAGGATGTTCCTCTCTCGGGGTTGCTTCTTTTTCTATCTTTTTTGTAGATAGACCATGTAATCCAACAAATCATTGCGATGACCAGAATTGTAATGGCAATGCTAGCGAAACTCCATCCTACAGGGTGTATCACTTCATTAAAAAGGTTGAAGTAATTTAACTTTTTTCCTGAAGTTCAGATATTTCATGGATATTTATTGACTTAATATCGATAGGTTGATCTTCTTTTGAGTTTTCTGGTCCAACGTAGATTTTCGGTAAGGTAAAGGGCATTCCTTGAATTATTTCTTATTTATTGATGAATTGATAGCTTGATACATTTACTTCACAGTTCGGTTCGATTTCTATCAGGCTTGGATCGCTGATAAATTTATTTTCTTTTTCATCACCACACTGCTGCTGAATTTTCAATGGTTCTTCAGTAGGTATTGCGACGATATATTTGTTGTTGATTGGTTTTATAATTGGGTTCTTGATGAACGTTTTTACTGTATGGCAGGAGTGGATTTCGGCATCTTTGATTAGTGTCGATATACAGTCGTTGTTTGTTGGCTGAAGTTTATTTTGACAGATATGGATGTCTTCGATAACTGGGCATTCTTCTTCTTCATATTGTAGATGGTTCATGCCAAGTGTAAGGAAAGGTTGATTTGGTAAAATTATCGATTGATTGATGGGAATAGGGAATAGGTGAAATGTATCGAAAATCTCTTTTAACGATATTGGAAAATGAACTGCAAATATTATTTTATCCTCTGAATAACTTACTTGAAGGCCAGCTAATTGATAATACGAAATTACATTCTTAAACGTTATTATATTTTGCTCACCATATAACTTAGTTAAATACGATACTGAGTAGTACAGCTCGGATGCAGACATCACGGCGCTATGTAAGGTGTTAAGTTTCGCAAACATTAGTGCGTTTTCTATATTATCTAAAAATGTAATTAAATTTTGGCAATTTAAAATTATTTGATGTAATGTATTTTGGATATTCAAATATTGTGCAGAATTTCTAATTTGTTTTTCCAAATTTTGTATTTTATTTCTTATCATCTTTTGGTTTTCATTAAGGAGAGTTATAGAGTCGTTATAACTATTAATGAGTTGCCTTGTTAAAGATATTTGTAGAGATATTTCTTTATGCAAAGAATTTTGATTATTTGATAGTATAGAAATTGCTTTGCCATATTTTTCACCATCTTCGCTATCTAAAGTGCCAAATAACCATTTTGATGTTTTGCCTATAATATTAATTAAACCGCGCTTATTTCGGCGATGAGGCGTATTATTATTTAATTTAGTTTTGGCTGTCAGTATAAAATGTTTCGCATGCGCAAGCATGTTCGGAAAAATGAATGTAGTTTGCGGAATGTACTGAGTCATTGTGATATCTATAAATAGAGTCTTCTAAATGATTATAAAATTGTTCAATATTGGTTAGCTGGTCATAAATGGGTTGTGTTTGAACGTAATGTAAGAATGTGTGTTTGTGTTCTGTTATTCGCGTCTTGCCTAAATAAAAAGGAAGCAAAGGAGAGTTTAGAGTGGATATTATAACTTTAGAAAAGGATAGGTTAATGATTAGTGTTAGTATAGCTACATGAAGGTTGAGACAGGTCAACTTCATCTTCGTTTTGTGTGTCCTGTGAAGAAATATTAGTACTATTAAGAGGTCTCTTAATTTGGGACTTATGAATAACTTTATTTTTGTCAGTAATTATTTTGTTCTCTAAGTTTTGTCGGACGGTATGTTTCGTATGTTTGGCTTTTGTTTTACTTCTTGCTGCCATTTTATTTTTTAACATAACATTTGGATCCTGGAGAGAAAGTAGGCGGATTTTCGCGTTTCTCATTTCTCTTCGAATAGTCTTTTCTTTTTGAATTATTACTTTGTTCGGTAATTTTATTATAAAGAAGTTTTAATTTTTCTTTTCTATCGGAAATATATTGGTTAACAATAATATCGTCTGTAAGGTCGAAAGGGTCGATAGATTTTAATCGTCCGTGTATAATATCAAACGGTTTTTGTTTAGTGACACTGTGCACAGACGAATTGTAACCTAAAATTGCATATTGCATGGTTTGTTTTATAGATAAATTTTCGTCTTGAAGTTTTAATACTCTACAATTTTCTAAGAGCGATGAATGAACTCTTTCAATTGGACTATTACTGTTTGAATTACCAGGTGTTGTAAAATGAATAGAAATCTTGTGTAATTTGCAAAAGTCTATTAATAAAGAAGTTTTGAATTCTGTTCCGTTGTCACATGTAATCAATTTTGGGATACCAAAATGTGTTATAAAATTTAAAAATCCCTCGTATACTGTCGCGGCTGTACATACTGGTTCTAAAGGGTATGCCTGCGTGTATCGAGAAAATACGTCTATTATTGTTAAAAATTTGGTGTTCTGAATTTGTAAAGTGTCCATGTGGATTGATTCAAGTGGTTCAGAGGGGGTGGCTGTTAAAGAGAATTTTATTTTTGGCGGATGTCTATCGTATTTTGCCTGTTGACAAATTTCACAATTATTTATGTAATTAACAATATCCTGTTTCATGTTTGGCCAAAAATATAATTTTCTTTAAATCTAATAGTACTTCGTTAATTCCGCGATGGCACGTTTTCTCGTGGTGGTACTTAATTAATTCATTACGTCGTTCGTCTCTTGTTACATCATTTAACATGGAATTTGATATAGTTAAGTGATAAGAATGGTTCTTAAATGTTCGTTGTAATATTACGCTAATTCTTGGATTTAAATTTACATCTGATTTTTGGATAAAAAATGCAATAAGTCTTTTTAGGGTCAACGTGTTCTTTGAAGGAATTTATTATGTCGGTTTCTACGTTTTTTGATATATGTACTGTTTTTCTATTTTTATTTTCAAAAGGATTTGATCGAATTACGTAGTAGCGTTCTAAATCGTTTTGTATTATAATTATTTGATTATTGTAGAAATTTACGGGATTCTCCGTTATTGGTACATTAAGAATCGGGTCTTCCGCTGAGGAATGAACAGTCTCGTTGTCACTTACTGGTCTTGCTTCGGGTAATTCTATACCTTTATCTAGTTCAAGGGCGTGTTCTAGCTCTTCTAGTGCGTCCATAGATATTTCTGCTGAACAGTCGTCTAGATATTTTAAAATATCCTCGTCGCTATCTCCCGGGTTTCCAATAATGGACTCATTTTCTACCATATTTATCTCCACTCGAGATAGAGCATCGGCGTTAGTATTAGATTTGCCCTTCTTATATACAATTTCATATGTATATTCCTCTAATTTCAGACGCCACCTTACTAACCTCGAACTCGGTTCCTTTAAATTAAACAACCATTGGAGGGGTTTGTGGTCAGTAACTATCAGGAATTTTCTGCCGAAAAGATATGGCCTGAAATACTTCGTGGCCCAAACAATTGCCAGCAATTCCTTTTCAATCGTGCTGTAGTTTGTTTCAGCTGGATTTAGAGTGCGGGACGCGTAAGCAATAGGAAGATCGTTGCCTACCTTTCCTTGGCTTAACACTGCTCCTATGGCTATGTTGGAGGCGTCGGTGGTCAGCACAAATGGTTTCTCAAAATCTGGGTATTTCAGTATAGGATCGTTACATAAAATCTTTTTACATAGTTCGAAGGTGTCGATGAATTCTGACGTGTGTTCGATTTTTTCTCCTTTTTTCAAACATTTTGTGAAAGGTTTCGTCAGTTTTGCGAAATTTTTGATGAATCGTCTGTAATACCCTAATAACCCAAGGAAGGACTTGATTTCTTTGGCTGTTTTAGGTATTGGGAATCTCGTGATTGCCTCGATTTTCCGGGGATTCGGTTTAACGCCTTCTGGTGTTATGACATGTCCTAGGAATTCTACTTCCTTGCATAAAAATTCGGACTTGTCCAACTGCACCTTGAATTTGGCTTCTCGAAGTTTTTGGAATACAGAGCGGAGGTTTTTTATATGTTCTTCTAAAGTGGTGCTAAAAATAATGATGTCGTCCATGTATACTAGACAAACTTTATGTTGCAGGTCACGTAGTACATGGTCCATAACTCGCTGAAAAGTTGCGGGGGCGTTTTTGAGCCCGAACGGCATTCTCAAGTACTCATAATGCCCGTTCTCTACATTAAACGCAGTTTTTTCAATGGAGTTAGGGTGCATCTCAATTTGATGGAACCCTGATGCCAGGTCTAGCGTTGAGAAATATTGGCAACGTCCAAGTTTGTCTAAGATATCGTTGATATTCGGCAACGGATATCGATCGTCTATGGTCTTCTCATTGATTTTCCGATAGTCAACGACTATTCTCCACTTTTGTCTTCCGCTCGCGTCGAGTTTCTTTGGAACAATCCAAATAGGGCTGCTCCATGGACTTTGACTCGGTCTTATGATGCCATCTTCTAACATTTTATTTATTTGCTTCTGTACTTCTTGCTTATGAACAAAAGGATAACGATATGTTTTTGAGTGAGCCGGAATTTCGTCGGAAGTTTTTATTTCATGTTTAATTTTATTGGTGAAAGTTAGTTTTTGATTTTCTTCATGGAATATATCGGAAAAATCCTTACAAAGTGATGTTAACAATTGCTTTTCTTCGGTATTTAAATGTTCAGTTCGAATTAAATTTGCAATATTTAAATTCTTATTTAATTCAGATTTTGGCAAAAATGTTTCGATATTAAAAAATTCAAAGTTCTCTTTCCGCGAATCGGGGAATGGTATCACTTTCACAGGTTCTGAAAATGATATCATCAGATGTTCGTTAGTTCTATTGAAAACTTCAGTTTTCGCATAGCCTCGAACAGCTGTTGTCAATGTTTCAGGGAAATGCAGGTGGTTGATATATGACTCCGGAATTATTATGTCACCTTCGTAGACGTTCACGGGAATTTTCACAGATGCGATCTCATAGCTATTGACCGATACATCGTGAGAAATATTTTCCGTTTTATTAAAATGTAATGGAATTTTAAGAATGTCATTTACTAGGAAATTATTTTTTAAATCAATAAAAAGTTTTAATTTTTTCAATTGATCTAAACCCAAAATTCCATCAAAAAATGAATGAAAATCGAAAAGTGTAAATGTAATTGTCTCGTTAATTTTTAATTCTGAAAAGGCAGGTATATTCGCTTTAAATCGAACCAATTTTTCTCCAATACCTGTCTTAATCAGGGTTTCCTGTTGGAAAATTTCATTAGGAAAATATTTTTCAGCAATTATGGGTCTTAATATTGATTGAGAGCAACCAGTATCAATAAGTAATTTTATTGGTGGATTATTGATTTTAATATATGGTAAATTACTATTGATTTCGGTATGCATTTCAGTTAAAGTTATGTTTGGTTCTGGCTTGGGCCAGGATCTTGAAAATTTCCGGTGTTTTCGTCATAAGAATTATCAAAGGTTTCAAAATTTTGATTATTTTGTGAGCCATCATCGGTATAAAATTGTTCGTAATTATCAGTTTCGTATTGTTCTATGTTGTCGGTCTCATCAAAGGGTAAATCAGTTGGGTTATCGATGTTCGATTGATTATCGATTTGAACAACTCCTGCGAAATAAAATTTCGCGGACCTGTAGGTTTAAAGAAATTAGAAACTGGGCGTCTAAGGCTTGGGATTCGAGACGTGGTCGACATAGGTTCCACTTTATCTAAAGGTTTCTGACCCGTGGGTTTGAATACATCTTTTGGAGGGCCAAATACTTGTCTGTTGGTCGGGTAATGTCTAGGCACATATTGTGTCTGAATGTTTATGGGTTGAGAAGGAAAATTCGGGGTCCTTGATTTAAAAATTGACTGGGGATTTGATTACGGTTCTGGTTTTGAGGTGGGGGAATCTTGGAGACTGGTTTTGGAAATTTGTCGGATAATTATATTGTGGATTAGATTGATTAGACTGATGAGCTCTTTGTGTGAAATATGGATGAGGTGTGGTTGGTATGGGTGTGTGTGGTTTTATGTTATTAAAAGTGGACTGGGGTTGTTTAAATAAATTTTAGAGTGTACTGAAAATTTTCTTCTTCGGTTATGATTGTGAGAGCACTTTGAGATTTTCGGGGCTTCTTAGTCGTGTTATGCTTTGTAAAGGTCCAGGAGGTTACGAATAAAAGTTCTTAGGGCTATTTGCTCGTATTGCTTTTGATAAATTGTTTTGGTCGAAATCGGCATTTCAGTCAGAGGAAGACTGTTTAATTTTTGAGCTAATTGACTACGTAATATTTGCAATCTCTTAGCAAAATCCAAAGATGTTTCTCCTTTATTTGGCTTAGCCATAAAAAGATCTTGTTCTAAACATTCTAAGCTTCTATTGTCGCCAAAACAGGCTTGCAATGCATCTTTGATTTTTTGCCAAGTATCTAGTTCTGATCGGCAACCTACTAATAGTTGAGCTCTACCGACTAACTTAGTTTGTATTACTCTAATTAAATAATTTATCATAATCGCCTCTCTAGAATTACCAAAAGTTGTAAAGAGAAAGTCGCATGCAGAAATAAAACTGTGTAAGGTAATAGAATTTCCGTCAAAATTAGGAATAATGTCTACATACATTTTAAGCATTTGCAGATTATTTTGTGTTTGAGCTTGGCTTTGATTTTCCATCTTATTTGATTTTAAAACTAGTTTATTAGAAAATTCGTTTGTCAAATCGTCAATATTCATAAAAGAATAAAAATTAAAATAAAATAAAATAGAGAAATTACGATAGCAAAATATAATATAGGTAAAATATGTATTCGTTTATTTAAATAACTAAAAATAAAAATCGTTTTTGTTTTCTTAAATAGCTAAATTAACCTTAACTTAAAATAAAAGAGATTTCCTAAACAGGGAAAGTAAAAGAAATTGACAAAAAGGACTTGGCACTTACCGACTCAACGGGGTGACAAAACCAATTTGGACTCTGCTCTGGTATTCGGCTTTCGATGTCTCACTCCTTACACTACTGAAAATCGGACTCGATGCCGTGGCTTTCCAGAAGTGTTCGTTCGGATCGGCACTATGATTAAATCCGCGTTTTCGCGATAATCAATTCAATGATTTTTGTTGCGACAAACTGCACCAATCCTACCGACTGCGCCAATTATGGATTTCGACAACGAAAATACTTTTTTAAAAAATTTTATTTTTCACAAAGTATGTTTAACAGATACAATGAATACAATGGTTAAGAACAGAATGACAATTTTAATGCGCTTGGTTATATTTATAAGTTCGGTTTCGCTCGCGTCTTCGTGGGAAAACCATGCTATTTCCTCTCACATAACTAACTAAAATATACATTTTTTATTTAATTTACACAACCAATCGAATACAGCATAACACAGGATTACTATACTAAAATAACAACTTATGCAGTAACAAAGATGAGGATCTAAACTTGGTTTTTTTGGTTTTTGAAAAAATTTCTTAAAATAAACAAGCCTCAAGATCAAGAGTATTATCACTCAAACTAGATCTTCATCATCTTCAAACTTGATCAAACATTCAGGGTTGTTTATAAGCGCATATTGTACTATCATGAAAGACTTGTGTACGATTTAAATTAAGGAAAAAATGTTATGATGAATCCCAAAAATCCCGGGATTAAAGAAAAGACAATCCCGGGATTTCGGGATTGAAAAAATGTCCGGGATCTCGGGAAACGGGATCCCGGGATTGAATGCCCTAGTTGCTAAGTAGTATTTTTTTAAGGATGAAAAGACTGATTCTGTTTTACCAACTATAATCAATAATATGGGTCTTACTTGACAAATGCTTGAAGGTCCTCGCAAATTGTTTCACATCCAGGCCATTTGCAGACACCATGACCGTAAAGATGGTGGTGCACCCTATCAGGAGTCGTTGTCCTTACTGGTTTATCTTCGATCAGTGAGTCTTCCCTGCCTGATCGGCTTTGCATACTTAGCAATCCTGGGGAATTATCTATAAAACATATTTACGTTCATATTTACATAGGAGTTGAATAATTAATAATTTTTTTCATTTCGCCAAGCAGAATTTTACGTAACATTTTCCGGTGGAGTTTATTTTTAAAGTAAATTGTTACGATGAATCTTGATTTATAAGTTTTAACTTGTTAATAAATTCGGTTCGAATGAAATTTCATTGGCGTGATTCATCTGAGCGTATCTGCGATGTCGATATTTTTCCTATGGGCGCGAAAAGTTTATTTTTTCGCGTGGTAAAATAAACCAATTTGCGTGTAATGACACATTTTTCATTCCCGACTTACTGAACTCCGCCAAATATGTTTTACTAACAATAAGCTGCAAATTTAATTATAAACGCTAATCTAAACACGAGCGATAAACAAATAATCTAGCCGGAATAAAATTTCAAAAATGTCGGCTAGTGTTTGTTGCTGGCGTACTAAAGCTTTATAAATAACTATTAACCGTTAAACATTACATTGTTTACGGGGCCGATTTGCTTATTTTTCGTTAAATTCAAAATAGCGGTCGTGATGATTTTTCTCCAGATATATACGATGACCTAAATACACCAGAAGTTTTTTGAAAAAATAAGCAAACGTTTTTTTTTCGAAATCCAGTTCAATAACTTTATAATATTACATGATAGGAGTATTTGGGCCGAAAACTAAATACTTCAAACCAATGAGCACCTACCCTAGCATCCCTCAGGCAGAAAGCTTAGGAACTATCCAAAACAGGAAATATCCATCTTATCCGATAGTCAAGAAGCACCTAAAGTGATCAACTCAATTATCATCAATTCGAAGTTGGTCAAAGAATGCCTAGAGAACCTGAACAAATTAGGAAAATAAAATAAAGTCCTCCCACTCTGGCTCACCAAAAGATAGAAGGCCATGAAAAAGCAAATGATCTAGCTAGAAAAGGAGCGAACACTCCACTAACTGGACCAGAATCGGTCGTGCTTTCCAAGTGGAAACGAACTTAAAGTGGAACTCAAGAACCTGGAAGACTCCATCCGTAACCTGGAATGGGAATCCTCCAACGGTCTAAGAGACTCGAAAAAATTTCTCAGAACTTACGACCGAAAAAAATCAAAGATTTTCCTTGATTTAAGTAAAAACTATCTTTGGGTTGTCACGGGGTTCCGAACAGGACACTGTCTCCTCAACGAACATCTCAGTAGATTGAAGCTGTGAATCAATGGCGAATGCAGACGCTGTGGGGAAAATGCAGAAAGACCAGGACACCTCATCCCTGAGTGCGATGAGACGACAACTGTTCATGCCATCATAAACTTTGGTACGACTGATGTCGGAGATGAAGAGCGGGTCTCTGTCGAGCAGTCTCAGACATTACTCAGACTCTAAACATTCTACATTCTACGTTAGAAAATATTTTTACTCACCATTAATTTCCGAAGGGGGCTTATTATTTAAGGTGTGCTGTTGATCATTTAGCTCCTTCCAAGGACTCATGACATCTCGTGTGTTCAATCCTAACATAGAAAAATATTTGATAATGTGATTTTTAGCAAAACGCTGTTTGAATTGAGGGCGTCATAGTCACGTGCGCTTAAAACCGGTCAGTGTGAATGATATTTCCAGCTTTTAGGGAGGCGAAGGATTGATTGGGGTCAAAAAGGAGATGGAGGGAATGGGCAAGTGCCTTGTCAGTGCCGACTCGTGCCAAAAACTCTGCTTTAAAAACTCAATTCGACGAGTCGCCTCTGGCTTGAGTTTTAACCGCACGTGATTGCTGCCCCTTCCCCTCAAATATACCGTAGAAAGTTGCGGCGTTTCGCCTATAATATTAAATTTGGCATTGCCCATTTCGGGTGTAGTGGACAAAAGGAATGTGAAATACCTACCCAAAAGCTGGAAATGTATCTTCCTGACTGCCCCTGCTCTTCAATAAAGCTCTTCATGTTGACATTTCGAATATTTATATATATATTTTCTTAAATTTGACTACCAAGCTCAAGCTTATATTTTTATCGCATTTAAGAAGAAAATACTTTCAGTAATTCAATGAGTTCATCAAACAAGATCGTTACTTATTATAATAATATTTAAATAAGAAAATTAAATATGTAGCTTCCTTCAAGAAGTTTCTTGGTTCTTATTCTTCATATTTCTAAAGTTTTCGCACGCGAAGAGTTCGAAAAATGTTCCTTGTAGGTCGAGAATTACCTTGTCCTTGGGCTATCATCAAAGGCTGCATTCCCATACCTTGATGGACCACATATTGCCTCTGAATCAGTTGTAGCTGCTGTATGAGTTGCTGTTGCTGCAAGGCTAATTGCTGAAGAGATCCCGAAGCCTTCTTCTTGTCCGAACTTTGAAGGATATGTGTCTGTTGTATGAGATTCAGTTGCAGCTGCTCGTGAAGCTGCTGAATGGTTTGCTCGATTTGCTTTTTGCCTAATTCAGCTAACTGATGATGCTGAAATTCAGAAAAATGTAAAGAAAAACGTTTAATGAAGAGTATTTGATTTGTATACCTGATGTTGTTGTTGCTGCTGTTGCAAAATGGAGTGTTGCTTCATCAAATTTTGTAACTGAGTAGGACTCAGGACGTGCTGTTGCAACAGCTGTTGCATGTGGTGCAGGTTCGAAGCAGGAGACGGCATCATTTGCGGACCAGCAGCTTGAGACTGATTGTAAGGGGAGAAATCATTGGCTAGTTTGGATTCAGTCTGGAAATTAATATTTTTTAGTTATGCTTTTCCTTTAGATGTGCAATGTACACTCAGATGCAAAAAAAAACGCAACGGAAATTTTTTTGGCTAATTTGTGTTATATTTTTATAACTTTTAGCCCTATTTTCATGAATTTTTTAGCAAGCTGTGCATAATTATATCAACTGTAATTCGTAAACTAAGTTTTTTGGCATATTATACAGGGATAATCGAAAGGTTGTCTTTTACCTTATGTTTAAAACATCCTGTACAATAATTTCGTGTGTGAATTTTCCTAAAATATAGTTTTACGGTCAGAAAAAAATTACTGCTTAGTATTTTGTTTTTTGATTTATGTCAATAATATGCTTTTAATTTTAAAGAGCGAAATGAACTGATTACAATCAATTTGCATTTTTTCTTTTTTCATTACTTTTTGATGTAATTTTTTAATATGACGAGATGGTTTTGGTGACTATTGTCATAACGTCATATTACGCTGCATAGGATACTCTATACTAAAATAAAAAGAAACGTTAAAGACCAAAGATACAGTCCTGGTTTTAATAAACATTAATAACGATAACAGAACTAACGGTATTAAAGAAAATATCTGTAATAATCAAGTATACAAACAGAAAAAAAATTGTAAAAAATACCCTAATACATTGTATTGCCTCCCTTGGCTGTTATCACTGCCTGTTCATACTGTTATTGAGGCTGCATATATCATATTGCGATGTATTTTCCCATTATTATTTAAGGACCAAGTGAAATTCATTTAAATAAGCTGGTAGCGCTTCGCGACCTCTAACCCTCCTGCTAAGCATTTCCCAAACCTCTAACATGATGAACAGTTCATAATGGTATATAGTCCACAATAATCTTCAAAGCCGCCTTGTCATTTTGAAAAACATGATGTAATTATATACAGCCTGCTAAAAAATCATGAAAATAGGTCTAAACATAACAAAAATATAATACTTTAAATTTAACCAAAAATATCTCCGTTTTGATTGTATTAAACTGACTTGTGAAATTGGAGGAATGGTAGCACTGAGAGCTTTTTGCGGGTCTGAATTGGGTATAGGGGAGTCGTCTTGGACCCGATGTTCCGAATTCGGCGGACTGATACTTCCATTTCCTTTTAAATCCCGGTCGTTGCGGTCTTGGTCCCAACTACTTCTTTCGAGATCTAGTTGTTGATGTTGCTGCTGATCCTTCAGCACTTTTTCTAACGACGCCGCCTGCTGGAAAGAAAAAGAAAACACGTTTAAATCTAACCTTAATTGACTTTCTCGTTCGATAAATGACCGGGGGTTATGTTTGGATATCGAAATTGGACTTATGGAAGGGTAAGACTGGTCACTCTTAAACCAACAAGCTTAAGACAGCGCCAGCGTGTCGATGGAAACGGGGCTAGATTCCATAATCCATCCTTAGACAAACACCTTCGAGGATAATTTAATTTCTTTTTTCGATCCACCCACCCCTAGGTGAGCTAAAGCGGCTCAATTAGAAATATAAACAGCGGTTTGCTTCAAAATGTGTTTAGATTGTAAACAGCCGAATCATATAAATTATTCTCGCGTGTGCATTCCCTGTTTAGAGCCGGCAAAACCATTTCTCTACCATTTAAAACGGCAATGTAGCATTTTGTGGTAATTTATACAGTGGAACTTATGCAAAATATTGTTGCTCCATTGATATACATTGAATTTCCTCTATAGACGTTATTATTACTGACAAAGCATGTGGTTTTCCATTTTCCAATTAGAGAAGAATATTTAATATAAATATATAAAAAGTGGAAAAAATAAAAACGAATATTTTATGTGTTAGGTGGGCCATATAACGGAACTTTATGCCAGTGATGGCCCTTTAAAGCGAGGCAAATGACGTTGAAACAACGGTGAAATTCATTGATATTCTCATGTTGGCGTCTTAAAAAACTTGACGCCCCTTCGCGCTAGAGTGTTTGACTCGGGCGGGGCATATTTCATATGCAGAAGAGCTGTTTTGCTTGCCAGGGCAATATTATTTCCATATTTTTCACATAATGCCGTAGTGTATATGGGTTTTATTTCATGTGACATCATGGTAATGCATTTTAACATCTTATCATTCATTGCGGCTTCTTCGCAACTCTTTAAAAAGGCGCACTTTCGCGTGCCCACCGCAAATATAATTTGTTTTATGGAGGGTGAGGGGTCGATTTCCTGCTTATACAGGGCAAATTTATAGTTTCCACCCTAACAATAACTAAATCAAATATTCAAATGTATAATTTTAAGTTTACCTACTATGATTTTTTTCGAATTTTTTTGACTTATTGTAATGGATTATTGTATATATCCATATGTCTGCATCCAAAGTTATCATAAACCAGTCCGAAGAGCGGCTGTATCTGCTTAAAAGCGAGTAAATATTTTTCTTTTTCAAACCTTTCGAAATTTGATTTCGCAATAAAAACAGCGGCGTAATTTTCAACATCTTTTAGCCCTTTTGTCAAAATATAAAAATGTAAATTTCGAATCTACTACAAATTTTCGAATCGCCAACTTGTGCATATTTATTAAATCGGGCCACTGGAAAGGGTCCAGAACGAAATATGTTTATTCAAAAGAGAGGATACTTTTGGCAAATTTAAATTAAAATTTGGCCAGAGCCGCCAACGTGTATATTTTTCATTTAGGGGCTCCTGGACGTCGAAATGCAAAAATATTCTTTTCTGGGCTCTTTATTAGAAAGAGTTAAATACTAGGAGGCGAGGGTGGGCGGCAAAAAGGGGTAAAGAGGGAGGGGGTGCCTGAAATACCGCGCCGCGCGACGGTCTTTTTAATTATCGAATTAATTAATTTTTTGACCGGATTTCTAGGCAGCTCGTTTTGGGTGAAATGAATTTTTCATTGGTTTTCGATCAGAAAAAACATTCGATAATTTAAAAAATAAAAATATATTGATGCAAAAATCGTTTAAAAAAAGATCTGTTTGCTTTTTATGAAGATAATTATACACTGAATGGCACGTGTACCACGAGCCGAAGAAGTATAATGATGGATTACAATAAGACTAATCTCATCAAAAACTATTAAAATATATTTACCTATTTTCTGCCATTACTCGATGGCGAGTATCTGACACGCATCAGAAGATGATTACGCAAGGCATTTTCTTTCATGAGCTTTTCCTGTGACTGAAAAGTCATGATTGTAGAAACCCCTGTCTTTTAATTTCCAGAATGCTCTTGAGGCGCTGCTAATTCTACGCTGAATATCAGAGTAGATATTGGCCTTTTCCGAAATCAAACTGCCGAGGTAATTGAAATGTTCTTATTATATTTAAATTTTGATATTTTAAGTATGATTTTGTGAGGATTGATCTTACATCAACCCAACTCATACTTCTTCAGATTCACCGCTTCCGGTATTCTATACCTATAATAAAAAGTAAAGTTTCTTTGGATTCGAAAAATATTGGCAAGTGAAAAAAAAAATGAAAAACAAATCGTCAGAAGAACCGTTTAAGAAAAACAAAACAGGAAAACAGCGATCCGTTGAGTTGTGAAAAACGGAAAAATTTCCAAGTTATATTTTGCCCCCGCGAACTTTTCGCAAACGGCCGAAAATTTATATCTCCTCGCGCGTGTTTGTCTTTGTCTTTTATTTTGTTTTTTGGCGAAGTTTTTCTTTTGGAATCGGAATTATTCAAATTCATGTAGATTTCCCGCCACTGTACCGACGGGAAATTCATGTTTTCATAGTGGGAAACGTTAGATCGGTCGAAACAGACGTGGGAGCGGGGAAAAACACCAAAAGACCAGCCTGCAAAAATATTTCATGCGAAGCTAAAAGCTAAAAACAAGTCGATCCTTAAATACTGCATCATTTTCCTGAAAATAATTAACAATGATTTTAAAAAAAAGTTACCAATAAAACTGTACTAATCTTAAGATGTGGATGACATAATGTCCATCAGCAGTATACCATGAGCCGAAGAAGAATGACATTGTGTTATAATAAAGACTATTTTCAACAGAAACTATTAAAAACATAGTAATCTAACTATAACTGGAATATTTTAATTGTATAATAAGCGGAATACCGTCAAACTTAGAACTGGATGGCATGTGTCCATCAGCAGTTTACCATTAGCTGAAGAAGTATTATGTTGGATTACAGTAAGACTATTCTCATCAAAAACTATTAAAAATATGGTAATTTAACTATAACTGAATTATTTTAATTGTATAATAAGCGGAATACTGTCAAACTTAGAACTGGATGGCATGTGTCCATCAGCAGTTTAATAATAAGCGGAATACCGTCAAACTTAGAACTGGATGGCTTGTGTCCATCAGCAGTTTACCATTAGCTGAAGAAGTATTATGTTGGATTACAGTAAGACTATTCTCATCAAAAACTATTAAAAATATAGTAATTTAACTATAACTGAATTATTTTAATTGTATAATAAGCGGAATACCGTCAAACTTAGAACTGGATGGCTTGTGTCCATCAGCAGTTTACCATTAGCTGAAGAAGTATTATGTTGGATTACAGTAAGACTATTCTCATCAAAAACTATTAAAAATATGGTAATTTAACTATAACTGAATTATTTTAATTGTATAATAAGCGGAATACTGTCAAACTTAGAACTGGATGGCATGTGTCCATCAGCAGTTTACCATTAGCTGAAGAAGTATGATGTTGGATTACAGCAAGACTATTCTCATCAAAAACTATTAAAAATATAGTAATTTAACTATAACTGAATTATTTTAATTGTATAATAAGCGGAATACAGTCAAACTTAGAACTGGATGGCTTGTGTCCATCAGCAGTTTACCATTAGCCGAAGAAGTATGATTTTGGATTACAGCAATACTATTCTCATCAAAAACTATTAAAAATATAGTACCGTAACTATAACTGAATTATTTTAATTGTATAATAAGCGGAATACCGTCAAACTTAGAACTGGATGGCTTGTGTCCATCAGCAGTTTACCATTAGCTTAAGAAGTATGATGTTGGATTACAGTAAGATTATTCTCATCAAAAACTATTAAAAACGTCATAATTTAACTATAACTGATATACTTTAACTGTATAATAAGCAAAATGGTGACAAAGAATGAACTGGATGGCATGTGTCCATCAGGAGTGTACCATAAGCTGAAGAAGTATTTTGGGTTAAAGTAAGACTATTCTCATCAAAAATTCTTAAATGCACAGTATTTAGTAAGTCTGTTCTAACGAAATCATATACATAATATCAAAATCTAACCGTAACAAGTAAAAAATTGAACAAAGTAAATAAAGAAAGAGAATACTTGGAATATTTTATGAAAAGAGGGTCTATAAATATTTGCCCTTAATTTACGTGATATATTATTTTGAAACTTAATTACATTAGCGAAATGAAAACTCAACAAAGCATTAAGAGCCGTATATTGATTAGCAGAGATCTAATTAAAAATTGCGGGGAGAACTTTTTCTTGTCACTCCATAAAACTAATAAGAGATAAGAGAGCGGCTGGGTTATTTGGTGATCGGAAATGTTCGTTATCCCCCGCAGAATTCGAAATCCCCAGCACCCCGGCAACAATATACTCTTGGCCGGTTGGCTCACTGTCAATTACACAGTGTCTTTTTTATTTTCCACTTTCGGGCGCTTTTTCCATTAGAACCTTTATTAGACTTTTATTTATTCTCTCGCCGGGGCCGCTGGATGCGATCCAGCCACTGGATTCGATCTGTCTAATCTTAAAACACGATCTACTTATTACAATCAGTCTGTATTTTAAACCTGATTTATTTGCCCTTACTTTTTACCGAGCTGCTCTATATATATTTATCTTCTTCTTTCTCATTTTCTAAACCAAAATAATTATCTTTCCTCAGTTTTAAGATAATATAATATAATATGCAACAAATATACAAAATTTATAAATAAATATAATAAAAAAATAAAAAAAATAATAATAGCAAAAACTAAAGTAATGTACAATGAACTAGTAGACAGAAAAGTCACACTGGAACACTGGAAATCGCAAAAGAATAATTATATATTTGGGACAACTAAAACACAACTCGGCATCTCTACTCCCAGAAATCAATCGAAAAATTAAGTTAGCATGGAGTATATTATATATTATTGTATATTTTTAAATGGAATGCTATATATATATATATATATATATATATATATATATATATATATATATATATATATATATATATATATTTAGCTCAGTGGATTTGCCACTAAATTTCTGTTTCAAAATACCCCAATTTCATATACTATATCTAATGGTTTTTGAAATATAACCATTTTTAAACTAAATTTATTGCTTATTTAAAGTTCCCTGAAAATTCTAAATTCGAAGAATTAAAAAAAAATTTGACAGGAAGTACTGAATAATAGTGTCTTCTTCAAAATTCGGTCTTCCAGAATTTGCAATCTTGTTTGATATATACAAGGTGAGTCAAAACAAAATGTTGTATTTTCATCTACTATTTAAATGGAACATCCTGTATTTTGTGTCATAATCGAAATAAAAGAGCGGCAAATTTTCTGATTTCACGGCTTGTTTATGGCATATTTCTGTTGTTATACAGTCATTATTGATACCATTTAGTGAATTTTAAGAAAAATCGCGCTAATTTAACGTTATCGATTACGTTAATTAAAAAAAATATCGATTTTATAAACAAATAATAGAGCGGCAAATTTTTCGATTGCATGGTGAATTTACGGCTAATTTACGGCAATTGTTCCATCTAATTTCAGGCATTTTACTTAACGTTTACTGGAATGGTTGTGCTAACTTAATATGTGACCTTGACGCTATTAAATTTTTTGTTGCAGGGGGATAGAGAATGATCGGAGGATATTTTTTTTAATTGTATCTAAGAACGGCACAAAAACGGCAAATTCCTGCTATACTATAAATTTCCTAACTATGTTGTTTCACTGATTTCCAATGGTGGTTGTGCTAACTTAATATTAACTTAGCACAACCATCGATTTAACATACTTAGCGAAGAGCGGCAAATTTTTCGTTTTCACGGCAAATTTACGGCTAATTTACGGCATTATAGTACAACAGGAATATGCCGTAAACAAGCCGTGAAATCAAAAAATTTGTCGCTCTTTTATTTCGATTATGACACGAAATACAGAGTGTTCCATTTAAAATAGTAGATGAAAATACAACATTTTGTTTTGACTCACCTTGTATATATCAAACAAGATTGCAAATTCTGGAAGACCGAATTTTGAAGAAGACACTATTATTCAGTACTTCCTGTTAAATTTTTTTTAAATTCTTAGAATTTAGAATTTTCAGGGAACTTTAAATAAGCAATAAATTTAGTTTAAAAACGGTTGGCAAATCCACTGAGCTAAAAATATATATATATATAGCATTCCATTTAAAAATATACAACTTTGGTTTGAAAATATGTTTGGATCACCCTGTATGCTGACAAAAATATTTTCAGAATGGGCGTTACCATTGCCCCATATTATATTAAAAAAAATGAAATGAAATTCAAAACTAAAAACCACACATAGAGCTTTTTCGTAAGCCTGAATCACCCTGTAGATTTTATAAAGAAATAAAAGAGCGGCAAATTTTTTGATTTCACGGCTTGTTTACGGCATATTCATGTTGTACTATAAATTCATTATTGATCCCATTTAGTGAATTTTAAGAAAAATCGCGCTAATTTAATGTTATTGTTGACGTTAATTATCGATTTTGTAAACAAATAATAGAGCGACAAATAATTGCTAACTTAATATGTGACCTTGACGCTATTACATTTTTTGTTGCAAGGGGATAGAGAATGATTGGAGGATATTTCTTTTAATTGTACCTAAGAACGGCAAATTCCTGCTATACTATAAATTTCCTAACTATGTTGTTTCACTGATTTCCAATGGTGGTTGTGCTAACTTAATATTAACTTAGCACAACCATCGATTTAACATTAGCAAGAAGCTGCAAAGAAGCGAAGAGCGGCAAATTTTTCGTTTTCACGGCTAATTTACGGCAATTATTCCACATAGTTTCATACATTTTTTTTAAAGTGGTTGTGCTAACTTAACACACGTATTTAAATGATACAGTTGGATAATAAATTTCCTAAAGCCGTATTTGTCAAAATAAAGAAAAGAAAGTGGAAGGATATGTTTTATAGGGCAATATTACTATTGCGTCCGGTGGAGATGTCGTTTCCCCTAGGTTTCACCCTTTTTACCTTTTTATAAAAGGGAGCCTATGCGTCACGTTTCCTTACGGCACATTCCAGGGGACACTAGACAGTTAAAACGGTCATATTTTTGTATATTAAAAGCAGTATTTTATACTTTTGGACAACAGAGGGCCCGTTCAAAAAAAAAAACACGTCCAAGTAATTTCAACTTAAAACAGAAGAATTTTTATAGACGCGGTCCTTTATTTCGCAAGGCATACTTCATTTCAGACGATTACTTAGGGGAGAAGAAATATACGGGCTACTTTTAAAGGAATCCTATTTTGTTTATACAACGATAATGCCCTCTGCCGAGTATATGGCGCCATAAAAATGAAAAAGTAATTCTTCGTGCTTGTTTTGTGTGATATTATTTTAATAATAAGAAAGATAAATATCCCTCGGCTCTCTCTGCGTATAACCCTTACATAAATTTCAAGGTATAGACCCCCCTTTTACGTATTCCACATATTAGGCTATACTTCGTCTTCAAAATAAAATACCTTCAATTTATAACATGCTTGATTGTCACATATCACCTCTGAACACTTAAAAAGAATTTTAATTGACCTTTTTACTAAGCTAGTAATGCGTTTAAATCTACTGTAGAAATAAAATAAATTGATATCAAGTTTATATCCTAACGAGAAAGGTAATAAATCGTTTACCCCAAGAAAAAGGTGTACAGGTATTATTAAAGGACCATTGCTTCGAGATACATAGCTTCCTGGAGCTTAATGCGGGTCCTTTCTAGCCAGCAAGCGTTGGGAAAATCAATCACATTTATCACATGCATGGATTGCTTGATTTCCAAATGCTTTTTGTTCCTCCTTTAGTCCAGTCAATTTGGCTACGAATTTTCGAATCGATTCTACGAAAATCAATTCTCTGAAAAATTTAGTATCACTACAAGAACTAAGGTGGGAGGAATATGTCCAGCATCAATGTAACATTAACTGAAGAAGTATGACAATGGGTTAGAGAGCATGAGTTAAAAACATAGTAATTTAACTATAACAGAAATATTTTAACTGCATACTAAGCAGCATGCTGTCGCACTTTGAACTGGATGACATGTGTTCATCAGCAGTGTACCATTAGCTGAAGAAGTATGGTGTTGGATGGCAGTAAGACTATTCTCATCAAAAACTATTAAAATTATAGTAATTTAACTATAACTGCAATATTTTAACTGTATAATAAGCGGAAGACCGTTATACTTAGAACTGGATGGCATGTGTCCATCAGCAGTGTACCATTAGCTGAAGACATATGGTGTTGGATTGCAGTAAGACTATTCTCATCAGAAACTATTAAAATTATTGTGATTTAACTATAAGAGAAATATTTTAACTGTATAATAAGCGGAAGACCGTTTTACTTAGAACTGGATGGCATGTGTCCATCAGCAGTGTACCATTAGCTGAAGACATATGTTGTTGGATTGCATTAAGACTATTCTCATCAGAAACTATTAAAATTATTGTAATTTAACTATAACAGAAATATTTTAACTGTATAATAAGCGGAAGACCGTTATACTTAGAACTGGATGGCATGTGTCCATCAGCAGTGTACCATTAGCTGAAGACATATGGTGTTGGATTGCAGTAAGACTATTCTCATCAGAAACTATTAAAATTATTGTAATTTAACTATAACAGAAATATTTTTACTGTATAATAAGCGGAAGACCGTTATACTTAGAACTGGATGGCATGTGTCCATCAGCAGTGTACCATTAGCTGAAGACATATGGTGCTGGATTGCAGTAAGACTATTCTCATCAAAAACTATTAAAATTATTGTAATTTAACTATAACAGAAATATTTTTACTGTATAATAAGCGGAAGACCGTTATACTTAGAACTGGATGGCGTGTCCATCAGGAGTGTACCATTAGCTGAAGACATATGGTGTTGGATTGCAGAAGGACTATTCTCATCAAAAACTATTAAAATTATTGTAATTTAACTATAACAGAAATATTTTAACTGTATAATAAGCGGAAGACCGTTATACTTAGAACTGGATGGCGTGTCCATCAGGAGTGTACCATTAGCTGAAGACATATGGTGTTGGATTGCAGAAGGACTATTCTCATCAAAAACTATTAAAATTATTGTAATTTAACTATAACAGAAATATTTTAACTGTATAATAAGCGGAAGACCGTTATACTTAGAACTGGATGGCGTGTCCATCAGGAGTGTACCATTAGCTGAAGACATATGGTGTTGGATTGCAGAAGGACTATTCTCATCAAAAACTATTAAAATTATTGTAATTTAACTATAACAGAAATATTTTAACTGTATAATAAGCGGAAGACCGTTATACTTAGAACTGGATGGCGTGTCCATCAGGAGTGTACCATTAGCTGAAGACATATGGTGTTGGATTGCAGAAGGACTATTCTCATCAAAAACTATTAAAATTATTGTAATTTAACTATAACAGAAATATTTTAACTGTATAATAAGCGGAAGACCGTTATACTTAGAACTGGATGGCATGTGTCCATCAGCAGTGTACCATTAGCTGAAGACATATGGTGCTGGATCGCAGTAAGACTATTCTCATCAAAAACTATTAAAATTATTGTAATTTAACTATAACAGAAATATTTTAACTGTATAATAAGCGGAAGACCGTTATACTTAGAACTGGATGGCATGTGTCCATCAGCAGTGTACCATTAGCTGAAGACATATGGTGCTGGATTGCAGTAAGACTATTCTCATCAAAAACTATTAAAATTATTGTAATTTAACTATAACAGAAATATTTTTACTGTATAATAAGCCGAAGACCGTTATACTTAGAACTGGATGTCATGTGTCCATCAGCAGTGTACCATTAGCTGAAGACATATGGTGTTGGATTGCAGTAAGACTATTCTCATCAAAAACTATTAAAATTATTGTAATTTAACTATAACAGAAATATTTTAACTGTATAATAAGCGGAAGACCGTTATACTTAGAACTGGATGGCATGTGTCCATCAGCAGTGTACCATTAGCTGAAGACATATGGTGTTGAATTGCAGTAAGACTATTCTCATCAGAAACTATTAAAATTATTGTAATTTAACTATAACAGAAATATTTTAACTGTATAATAAGCGGAAGACCGTTATACTTAGAACTGGATGGCATGTGTCCATCAGCAGTGTACCATTAGCTGAAGACATATGGTGTTGGATTGCAGTAAGACTATTCTCATCAAAAACTATTAAAATTATTATAATTTAACTATAACAGAAATATTTTAACTGTATAATAAGCGGAAGACCGTTATACTTAGAACTGGATGGCATGTGTCCATCAGCAGTGTACCATTAGCTGAAGACATATGGTGTTGGATTGCAGTAAATCTATTCTCATCAAAAACTATTAAAATTATTGTAATTTAACTATAACAGAAATATTTTTACTGTATAATAAGCGGAAGACAGTTATACTTAGAACTGGATGGTATGTGTCCATCAGCAGTGTACCATTAGCTGAAGACGTATGGTGCTGGATTGCAGTAAGACTATTCTCATCAGAAACTATTAAAATTATTGTAATTTAACTATAACAGAAATATTTTAACTTTATAATAAGCGGAAGACCGTTATACTTAGAACTGGATGGCATGTGTCCATCAGCAGTGTACCATTAGCTGAAGACATATGGTGTTGAATTGCAGTAAGACTATTCTCATCAAAAACTATTAAAATTATTGTAATTTAACTATAACAGAAATATTTTAACTGTATAATAAGCGGAAGACCGTTATACTTAGAACTGGATGGCATGTGTCCATCAGCAGTGTACCATTAGCTGAAGACATATGGTGTTGAATTGCAGTAAGACTATTCTCATCAAAAACTATTAAAATTATTGTAATTTAACCATAACAGAAATATTTTAACTGTATAATAAGTGGAAGACCGTTATACTTTAGAACTGGATGGCATGTGTCCATCAGCAGTGTAACCATTAGCTGAAAGAAGTATGGTGTTGAATTGCAGTAAGACTATTCTCATCAGAAACTATTAAAATTATTGTAATTTAACTATAACAGAAATATTTTAACTGTATAATAAGCGGAAGACCGTTATACTTAGAACTGGATGGCATGTGTCCATCAGCAGTGTACCATTAGCTGAAAAAGTATGGTGTTGGATTGCAGTAAGACTATTCTCATCAAAAACTATTAAAGATATAGTAATTTAAATATAATTGCCATATTTTAGCAGTATAATAAGCCGAATGCTGTGGCCTTTCATAAAAATCGGTCTTACTTGAGGGTGGTTCCTGCAGGGTTTATGCATACTGCGAGCCACTTTTTTTATTTGAATCTCTACCCCTCGGACACCCGCGGCCAATTTTTCCGCGCCTGAAAAATTCAGCCGTTCTTCTAGCGTTGTTTCTTCTCCGCAGAGGGCCAAGATTAAGTTTATATAATTCAGTGTATCCACTAATTGATATTGAATCATTAATACGAGAAAGAGGAGGAACGGAACGGCGGCACCCTCTGTTTGTAATTCGGGGGTGGTAAAAGGGGTGCTTTATTATATTATAGGCCGTCGGGCCTGGTTTATCGCTACAGACAATATCGCCCTGGCGCAGTTTTCCATCCCCGATCACCCTCCGATTGCGTTTTATGCAACTCTCATAATTGAACTTGCTTGCGTCTTACTTTGGCAATTTTCCACTTTTGCCTTGCCTGGTCCCCACCGAATTAGCGAAATTTTATACTTTATTACCGAATATAAAACGAAAATTCGTCGTATCGTAATAATCCACCTAAGTTAATATACAATGAGTAATCGTAATATAGTATTGGGTTATACTGTGATGTGAGAGAAAAGTTTTCTCAGCATGTAAAAGATCATACCATAATGTGGTATACTGATTAGGGTGTCCGTCATTTACAAAATTGATCATTTCTCTCACGACGCCCTCTATATTTTTAGTTTATAGTCTAAAAAAAAATAACAGACCATTGTAAACCCTTAATATTCAAAATAAACCTTGCCCCAAAGGCGATTTATTTACCATTTAAATTACATAGGAATTTTTTTATTTATGTGTGAATTACATAGCCACTTTTTGCAAATATTTTTTTTTCTCTCGATCTTGTTTTCTAGCAGCCATGACAGTCATATATTTTTTTGTACAAAATTGAACGCTCTACAAAAAAGATCTCTTACAATTTTTCGATAAACCTACTCCTTCAAAAGTTATTCACGGTTAAATTTAACCACTCGGTAAATTCCGAAATTCTTCAACTTTTTTGACAAAATTATAATTATTTTTGAAAAATTCAATCTATTACTGTAAAAATATACAATTCTGATGGTGTTAAGGTTGGGAATTAAGAAATCATCAAGTCTAATGAAGTTTAAACCATTTAAGTATAGCTGATTTATTTTAATAAACATTCTTCAATTGGATTTTGATATTTCTTCTTACACTCGCTTACAATCTGAATCACATATTGTTTTTCATCTTCACTTCCAGATAAAATATTATGTATCCTCTTTATTCGGCAGTATCATTAACTACTCCGAAATTTTTTATAATTTCTAAGCCTCTCATATATCCAGGATCCATTTAACCATTTCGTACTGTCTAACTGCAGAAAACTTGTATCGATATTAAACCGTTTAAAAAATTGTAACGAATTTGAATTTATGAAATAATCAATGTTTTTGCTTATAAACCATTGATTCTGATTAAAAATGAAGCGTTTAGAAATATCTCTTCGTTCGTAATAGATTACATTTTTCAAAAATAATCATAATTTTGTCAAAAAAGTTGAAGAAATTAGGAATTTACCGAGTGGTTAACTTTAACAGTGAATAACTTTTGAAGGAGTAGTAGGTTTATCGAAAAATTGTAAGAGGCCTTTCACGTACAGCGTTCAATTCTGTACAATTTAAAGTAAACTTTACCCACAAAATTTCATTCGTACCACTAAAATTACTCGGAAAAAAATTATAATAGATCTTTAACACCCTTCTGTAGCTACGAAATAAAGCAGAATCGGACCTATGTTGATATGAAAAATAAATCTTATTTTTACGTGAGGAATCTCTCCACGAGAGATGGCACATGATTTTGAAACACCCTGTATGTTTGCTAATACTAACTGTGTATAAGATTAGGAATGAGGCGATAAATTAAGGGCCTGCCCTAGTCGCAAAGGGACGCAGAAGAAGGTTAAACGGTCCACAATTAATATAAATCCTTAGCCGGTAAGTGTAAGGTAATTGAGTGCGAGTTATTAATATTTAGCTCCGGTCCTTGTTTAGCCCCTGCAATTACAAATAGCCCCTGTCGTTGGCAGGGCCAGTCGTCCAGCATATGGTGCATCGACTGGACATTCATAAATTACCTAAGGTTTAAGTGTGCGGATATATAGCTGGCCCGCCCAAACGGCTATAAACTGCGAAATTTCGTAGTCACGACTGCCCGAAGTTTTTGTTTTCCTATTAAGATATTCACCGTCTTGGGAACTATGGGAATTCATCGCAAACTTTATTAAAGGGTCCTATACCAACTTCAAATAATCCTATATTTGATCTTGATAATTATCTCACAGATGTTCTTGATTAGTTCAGTGCATAATTGAGCTAAATAAGGGTTTATTACTAAAACTATAACACACTTTGATTATTTTAAAATAACAAATTAATGGTTCACTACTTTGGGTACAAGTCATCTACTTCAAGGTGTTTTTGTTATTTTTGGGAATAATAAAGGGGGAAAATAAGAAAGATAGGAACCAATATAACATACGAACGTCCTTCAAAACACCAAATACACTTAGATCCATTTTAACCCACACTAAACCAATGAACACTGGACAACAAACAAAAAATGTAATGTACAAAATACCATGTGAATGTGATAAATTTAATATTGGTGAATCTAGACCCTTTAATGTTCGTATTAAAGAACATAAAGATTATTTAAGAAAGGACGATTTTTACAAATCTAAGATTTGTCAACATGCATGGGATAAAGGGCACAGAGTAGAACGTCAACGGTTTTATAGACTTAGAAGATATACTTCCCAAAACGTTAAGCATTTTTTTGTCTTTTAGGTAAATTTGTTTATTAGTAAATCACTGATGATAAGTTGGTCTCCGTTGGTTTGCAGTGTTTACAAAAAGGAATTATTTTATTTTGTAAATTTTCTATTGAAGATATAAATGGGGGGGGGTGAACATATTCAGTAAAAATTCTATAGGACGATTAAACAACATAAAACAATGTATCGAACGTTCAAGTTTGTGAAAATAGAGTGTAGCCTATGCCCGGCTACAAAATAGGAAATTGACAATCAGGATAGAACGGCTGGGAAGTTTTTGTTTGTTCATCTCGAAAGCCTGTGATGAAACTGTAGTCTCCAATCAATTCAAAAATTCGTCTTTTTGTCTTGTACCGCAAAATGGAATAGAATTTTCGTAAACACTGATGTTTACTTCGTGCCTACATCCATATGAATTTATCCAATTACAAATAAACATGCAGTCTGATAAATAAGGATATACTCTATGAATATATCTTTTAATTAGTAGTTAAATAAAGTAAAACTTGCCAGTGTTTCGTAATAGCACAAGTAATGAAATCTACGTCCCACTAGTCTACTCAGGCACCCAACAATGTTGCCGTTTGTTGTCCCTTAATTTCATGATTCTCAGTTGTTAGCTAAACTAAAGACGTTTATTTTTACGGTTTATTTTAAAGTTGGATTGTTATTTGGTTTAATTTGTTGAACGATTGATCCGGACCGTACAACTTTACAACCCGCAGATGTATTCAATTTTTTTCACCGGAAATGACTACAACTTTTGATTTTTAAATGGCACCCTCGGTATATTTTTACTTTGTTCAATAGAAAATTACACTCTGAATAGATTGACATATCATTTGTCAACTTTTGAAATTTTCGCTTAAAACAGAATTGTATTTTAAATTTCAATCTAGAGTGTTGAAAACACTATTTTTTAATTAGGGAGCCTTGGAAAAATATATTTGATCGTCTAATATTTTTAGTGTCTTGTCCTGGCCTGTTAAAAGATGCCCAAATCGTTTTTTAATCATATCTCAATTTTTTCAAATGGAACGAGGGTGGCTCATTAGCATATTTGGAAAAAGCATTTTTTTACGAATAATTTGGTACCATACATTTGGTATTTCGAGTCAAATTGTCGTTATGAATCGCATCTTGCAATTGCAATTTAAAATAAATCATATTTGAATATGTCAAAAGTTGACATGATATCTCATTCTATTCAGAGTGTCATTTTCTATTCAGAGTGTCATTTTATATCTAGGTCTTAGGTACACCGCGATGGGCCTCAAATATGGCCGACTTAAATTCCGGTTTATCAGTGTCGTTCTAATTTTATTTAAAAATGTAAAACTATGATGTAGGGTAGACGTGGGGTAGACTCAATAATTTGTTGTTTTATTTTACGTTGTGAATAAATGTTGGTAGTTATTAAAATTGTTATAAAAATATATAATTCTAATAAAAAATAGATAAGTTATAATAAGTATTTATTAACACAAACATCCGATACGCTACTGAAGCAGGTAAGTCAAATTAACGTATCTAAATTCTTTGACATCTAATCTTTGACAAGTAATAAATAAAAGCTAAAATGCAAGAAAAATATATAATTTAGTTAATTTAAGTGAATTTCATAAATGATCGGTTTACTACACGTATGTATATTATATAGTCACTTACTAGCGAAAAGTTGTTCCATTGTTTCACTCAATTTTTGCCGAGATCTACCGCACGCTACACAACCAACTATTTTAGAGTCTTTTTCGATAAATCGCGATAGTGTCACTGTTAATTTAAGTTCTGCCACAATTTCCATCTAGATTTACTACCTTTATACAACTATCAGTAGTAGAATAAATAATAAATAACATAAAATAAGCTCCGTAAAGACTGACAAATCCACAAAATTTCAAATCAAATTCAAATGTGTCAAATGAATCGTCAAACAGAACTGTCAAGGATCCCCACCCTAGAGAGCTTTTATGGTGGCTTTTTCGTCCACCATGCATATATAGCATTATGCTCCTTCCTTAGTCTTCTTATTCAAAGGAATAAAGTAACAAAATACCGAGGGTGCTATTTAAAAATCAAAAGTTGTAGTCATTTCCGGTGAAACAGGAAGGGACCGAAAACAATTGAATACGTCAATCAATACTAATATATGTCATATACTAGCATACCAAATCTCGAGTTTTTATCTGAAAAAATAAAAAAGTTATAGGGATGAGCCACTCTCGAGACGCACCCGGTATTGTTGAGTGCCTGAGTAAACTAGTGGGACGTAGATGCTAGTGTTTTTTGTTGGCTTAAGCGATGGCAATATAAGGTCTTAAATGAAGAGTATTATTACAGAGCTCTGTGTAGAAGAAAAGCGGCTTCGATGGATTGACGGCTTTTACTGTAAAATATACATTAAATAGGAATTATGCACCCCTAAAGTAAATCAAGCCTTTATTAAGGAGTCTTTTAAAAGATACCGCTGAGCGATCTGCGGGCATTATTAGGTTTTTATTTACGCTTAGTCCATTTCTTCGCTTTTTTCTTAAGATGGTCGCGCGATTCCCGAGGGGTTTGGTTTGATTATTGCCTCGCAACATGGCGCCTGAACGAGTCCCCCGCCTTCGACCTTTTATATTTAAATTGCTGTGCGTGTAAATACGAGTATAGCCCCCCCGTCCGGCTCCCTTTATCCCCCCATTTTCTACCCCTGTCCCTCCGTTCTTATACCGTTCATCACAAATACAGATATTTACTCAACTGTATTTTTCTCCAGCAAATTATTCGGATGGGAGTTTTTTACTTCTACCGCTCCAACGTCCTTCCTAATTCCATTGTTCTTTCGCCCTCACCGATGTTTTATGTTTCTTTTCAGTTTTTCCTCCTTATTTGACTGTACAGAAGCAAAGGCATGCACCTAATAAGATGCTAAATTGCTCTCTGACACTTCCGCAGCCCCTTAACTTTTGCCAACTGACATCGCTCAAGAGAAAAATTATTTCCCTTCAACTTTCAACTGCAAATTCATAAAAAAGAGACGCTGCGAGACAAAAGAAAACACAACTTATTTAACCGGCAAAACTTTTTTCATTCAATCTTTTAATATAGGCAAAGATATTCGGAATTTTCTTATTCTGTTTTAGATATTCTATTTATTTTAATTTCCCCAATCAGATCAGTAAATCAGTAAGAAGTTGTATAATATCTTTGCTGTTACTTATTTTCCGTCAATTTTGGAGCTTTTGATATGTTTTTGAATGTTTCATCATCAAACATTCATATGGACAAAAAACTTCACCTAAATATCTTTACATCGAGTAAAGTAATTGCAAGGACTATTAATTTCGTATTTACAATTTATACAGTTAATTCTAAACAGAAGTTTCTTTTCTTTTCTAAAAAAGTATATAAAAAAGGAAAATTTATTAATATCTAATGTGAACCGGGCCTTACTGTTTAAAAATAGTCTATACAGAGCCTTAAGTCGTTTAACATTTTTGTTCTGTGGTGTTACTTTTTTACTTTGGCATTTTTTTGACAATGGCTTCCAGTTTCCTTAAATTTTATGTAATCTTCAGTAATTTTTCGTTTATTATGTGGAAAAAGTGATAGTGAAGTGTTTTTCTGGATGTGGCTTGCAGAGGAACTTTTTCTGATTTCCATAAGCATGTAAGTACGTTTGTATATATTTATTTTGAGAATCTCATATCAAAGATTACCGGTGTTCGATTAATTGAACAGCTGTTTACAAGGCTCCTAGAAAAATAGTAAACATAACTACAAAATTCTGAAAATTTTAGTATTTGTAGGTAATTTCATGTACTTTTCAAATACATATATTGTTATAAGATTAAATGCTATAATTTTGTATGAAATGGATTTTTCTTTGACTGTCTGTTGATGAGGGCAAAACTCTCTTAGAAAAGTAGTAGGTAAACATCGAGATCAAAGGTTTAAAATTTCTGGATTTGTAGTAAATTTGATATAATTTTAGAGCATATAAGCTTTTAAAGGCTGAAATACTTAGGTTTTGTAAGAAAAATGATTTTTTGAACGCGTCTTTGAGGGATTTTTCATGATGGTTAAAACATCCTTTACATCAATTCTGTACTCGTACAGCCAGAAATTATCATTATTCTATTATTTTGTTAGTTAATACATATATTTAATACGATATTACGCAGAATAAAACATTAAAAAGAAAAAAAAATATAACATTAATCAGGCCGGTTAATAGTTTCAAAGATAGTACATAGAGCGCGCTAGATGGCCAGTATGTCAGTTGTTTTTTAATGGCTTCCAATTTACTAATTGTTTGTAAAATTTCCAGTAATTTTCTGTTTTTCTTTGAAAGGAAGTGATAGTGAAGTGATTTTTCTGGATGTATTCAGCAGAGAAACTTTTTCTGAATCCTTTAAGCAAGTTAGTATTTTCGTATATATTTTTTTTGAGATATTATCTTAAGTAAAGGATGTCCGCTTTGTCTTGCATTTTCAAGGGTCCTAGAGAAATAGTAAACATAGTTATAAAATTTTGAAAATTTTAGGATTTGTAGAACATTTTATGTATATTTAGACTATATAAACTTATAAAGGCTCAACAACTTTGATTTTGTAAGAAAATTATTTTTTTTGAGTTCTTCTCAGCGAGTGATTTTTGATGATGTTTAATTTTGAGTCCAACATTTAATACTGTACTCGTAAAACCATAAATTATTATTTTTCCATAATAATTTAATAAATATATTTAATACGGTATTGTAGGCAATAAAACATTAAAAAGACAAAATATTAATAAACTTATATTGTTTATTCTGGCTTAATAGTTTCAAAGATTTTGCATAGGTGGCGCTAGGCGGCCAGAATGTCAGTTGTCTCAATATGGCTTCCAATTTATTAAATTCTTGTAAAGTTTTCAGTTATTTTCTGTTTTTCTTGGGAAAAAGTGATAGTGAAATGATTTTTACTGGATGCGTTTAACAGAGGAACTTTTTCTGGGTCCCCTATGCAAGTAAATATTTTTGTATACATTTATTCTGAGATATTATCTTAAATAAAAGGTATGCACTTTTATGAAATACCTAGCAGTATTAGAGACTCTTAGAAAAAATAGTAAACATAGTTATAAAATTCTGAAAGTTTCAGGTTTTGTAGGAAATTTTGTGTAGATTTCGGATATGTAAACCTTTAAAGGATTCAGTGCGTTGAGTTTGGTGAAAAAAAATATTTCAACGCTTGTTTCTGAACAATTTTTGATTGTAGTTTAAACTATATAATTCATCTAATAGTGTGCTCATAAGGTTTAAATGGATTGTATTTTCTTTTTTTACGCATTTTAATTTATTACTAACAGTAGTTTCATCAAAATGACTAGATAAAAATCTTCAATTTCATGACAGTTTTTGACTATTGTTTGCGCTAATTCAATACTCTTTGAAAATAGTAAACATGACGGTGTACATTTTGAAAATATCAGAACTTGTAGGAAATGTTATGTAGATTTAGAATATGTCAACGTTTAAGGGTTTATAAATTTGGCTTTTGTAATAAAATATGATTTTCAAACTCGTGTCTGTGATCGTGCACATAAAAATATAACTCTTACGGAAAAACATCAGCATTTTCCCTTGTCATTCCCGTGTGCCTGCCAAATATCGAACTAATTAATAAAGTTACGTTAGGCGTGTCATAAAAAGAAACAAAAAAAAGTTGAGGCGCACAAAAACGTGTCAAGCAATGTAAAATATCGCTGGCGTACGTACGATGGAGCACATTCCGTTCAATTTGAACCCCTGTTCGAAAACTTCGATAAAAAAGCGATAGGGCAAATTATTCGCCTCATCCTAATTCCACGTAGCCTGCCTCTCGTCAAATACGAAGAGCATGCATACTTTTTAAAACTGATAATGAAAAAAATTCGAGCTAAATACGATGAGACAAGCGCCAGGATAAAAACCCGAGATATTTGGTCCCGCTCCTGACAATTTGTCCCTATTTGCTCCTGCCTGTTTTTCCCGGACAGGACAGGACTACAGTATTTCTCATCCTGTTGAATTCCCCTATATGATTTCCTATATTATATTTCCAAAAATACGGGTGTCTCCTTTTAAGGGTTTACACACTCAAAATTTACGTTTTTTCTTTGTACAAACCATGATATTTTCAAAAATTTCACATTATGCTAATTATTATTCTAAGTGCCGTGAATATGTATCAAAAATAGTCCATCCGTTGATTTTTTTTTCATTTTTTCCACTCATAAAAATTTACTCAAGTAACCGATGGTCAAAAACCTAAAAAAATTAATTTTCTAACAACCAAAGCATTCAAACCAGGGAGGCGTGATTTCAATCAAATGATTTAAATCATGATTTAAATCGTGATTTAAATCAAGTGATTTTTTTAATATTAATCATATGATTTATATAAAAAAAAAATTATTGAAACTTTATAATAAATCAAAAAATAACTGTAAAAGTTATAAAAATGTGTCCTAGAAAACTATAAAAAATATTTCTATAACAGATATAACAGATAAATAATTATTGTAAATGTTATAAAAATATCTATTCATCAATCTAATTGTTGGACCGATTTTTGAACTAATTTCGTGTGAATCCATTAGACCGATGAACGCAGGGATTTATTTAACTAGGTTTTTCTAATATAGAGACTATATATTCATTCCCGAGAATCTATAAACGTTGTCGGAAAATATGTTATTTTATTTATTTTTTTGAAAGGGTTGTAAGTTTCCAAATTCCTACAGACGCGACATTTTGATCTGCAGTAAGTACTTTACACTTTAACATTAGATAATACATAATAATTTCATTCTCGACTTAAGACTATTTCTGAACAGTAGTGTATTGTTTTATTAGGGGTAAAAATTATCCTTTTTTGACGATGCTGTACCTTTGAAGGCCCATCGTAAAGCTATTCCGATGTTACAGGGAGGCACAAAAAGTATATTTTTACTCCGAATAGAACATACTATTTTTTTTAAACATTACAAATAATTTTTTAATCAATTTCAAACATTGCAAATAATATAAACAGTAGGTAATCGAGCAATAATTTGTACACTCGTTGAATTTGACACTTAATATCAGTTTAATAATATATTTTTGTACTTTTGTGCTTAGGCCTAACAGTGCTTTACTTTTATGCCTAGGCACTAAAATGGCAAAAATTAATGCTTTTGAGACGTTTGAAAAAAAATCCTTTTGATCTAAAGCAAACGACTTTTTTGCAGAATATATTGGTGACCGATGGGGAAAAATTACACGCCCCGTAGAATTGTTAGTTATCGGTATCGGGGTATAGATTTAGCCATTTAGGATAGGACTTTAATTGGAAATAAGTCCTAGTCATTTGGAAATCCGATTTAAATATTGTTTTGAATTAAAATCAAAAAAATCTGATTTTTTGATTTTTTTAAAAAAATCATGATTTTTTCCAACCCTGATTCAAAACTTAATATTTATATATTTTCAAAAAGTAAATAAAATTTCCTATAATCCCTGAAGTTTTCAAATTTTTGCGACCAGGTTTAATATTTTTTGTAAAGGCTTTGAAAACAGGTAAAAAATGAACTAATGAAAATTCGCGGTTTCGGTCGTGTCACCAATTTTGACAAACTGCTGTTGTTTACTAATAAGAAGGCGTAGAAAACGAAAATATAGGCCATTGTAGCCTTAGATTTACGGTCCTTGATGTAGGCAATCTTTTAACCATCATCAAAATTTGCTCAAAAATAAGGGTTTAAAAAATCAACATTCTAAAAAAAAACAAGCATCAAACCTCATTATTTATATATTTTCTAAAAGTATATAAAATTTTCTACGAGCGCTGAAATTGTAAAATTTTTTCGACCGGATTTAATACTTTTGTAAGAGCGTTGAAAACAGGTAAAAACCACCAAAAGAGTAATTTTTCGATTTTTTTCAATACATATATGTATAGTCATGAAAATTAGCGATTTTCGTCATGTCACCGATTTTGTTAAAACTGCTGTTATTTACTATTTAAGAGGTATAGAATAGGGAAATCTAGGCTGTTGTGCAGGAGAATAGTAATAGATACAGAAAATTGATTTTGAAAATTAAGAGAGATAAAAGTTGTGAGAAAATTAATTTTCTCACAAAGACAAGGTACCGAACACTTCACTGGTGTATATATTCCGAATCTATATAAAATTTCCTACAAATGCTGAAATTTTCACAATTTTATGGCTCTGTTTACTATGTTCTTAAAGCATTTGAAAATGTGTAAAAAATAGCCAAAAATGGGCATTTTTTCGACTTGATATAGTCATGAAAATTCACAATTTTAGTCACAATGCGTGGAAAACGCAGATATAGGTCATTGTGGCATTGAGTTTGCGGTCTTTTATGTAGGCAATGTTTTAACCATCATCTAAATTTGTTCAAAAAAAAAACAAGGGTTAAAAAAATCATTTTTCTAATAAAACCAAAACATTTAACTTGAGTGAATTTTCCGGGTTTTCAGTTCGGGGCGAATGCGGCCCTGTACAGTGACCGAAAACTGGGGGAAAGCAGCTGATGTTTATATGTTGTTTTGATGCTATATATATCGTATACAACAGCGTAAACTGAGGGTTGTGCAGGGTTAGTGCCGTTCCGGCGTTCGTTGGGGTAGCAGCGCGTCGTTTTCCGACGGATCGCGGCATTTTCACGTTGTTTGGCAAAATGCAGCGGCGAATTTTCGTTTTTCTCCCGTTCAGGATTCCTTCGGGCCTCTTTGTTTTGTTTTCGATCATCGCGACTGTTAATCAATTAACTTGATTCGAAATTTTTCGACCTTTTTCGCTTGTCAGGCGGCGATTTTTTTCTATTCGTTTCCCGTTCAGCGCTTTAGGGGTAGTTTTAATTGTTCGGTATTATGATTAATTTTGTAATAAATAATATTAACATTTAAACTTAAACTTTTTTTTAACTTGATAAGCATAGAAGATAATTAGATAAACATACGATAAATTAAGAAAAAATATTCTTAACGTGGTTTAAAACAGTTATTTATCACGTGTTTATTCTTAGAAAAACTATTATGAATAACTAAATAGCAGTCGCGTTCATACATAGATATTTAATATTAAATTTATTTATTTCAGAGAAATGCACATTTATATAGTAAAAAGTAGCTTAGCAGAGGAATCCAATTTACATATAGTAACTTAAAGAAAACAGTTATATATTTAAGTATAATATACTATATATTTAAATTTTTAATATTTAAGATATATTTTTTAGCAAAATAAAACACTAAATCACCACAATACACCAAAACACTTTTATATTTTACACTGGATAAAATTATTTTGGTGTATTGTAGTGATTTAGTGTTTTATTTTGCTGTGTAACACCAACTCTAATATATTTTTTATATATAAAATATTCAAATAATCAAATAATACAGGTATATAAAATATACCTGCAGTTACACTATTTCTATGAAAATAAATAGATACATATATTTATAAAAAAAGGAAATTGTTTACAGCTTCTTTTTGTAATAAAATTAATAAATAGTATACGTTTGTGAGGAAATCCAGCATTCGGTTTTAGATATAGATATTTAAGAATTCTGAAAAATACTTGTTACTACAATTATCTCTCGGAAAATAAATAAATAAATATAGAATCGCGTATGTTTAATGTTTAAGAAAAAGTACATAAAAAATACCTGGAGACAGTTATATGTTTCTATGAAAACAAGAAATAAATAAATCAAGTACCTGGGCAAAAGACGCCAGCATTCGCGTTTCGCAGTACTTCATTTGCGAAAGGGTTGCCGGTGGTGGAGGACTGGCGACACGAACGCGAGCGTAACGACGAGGCTGCCGACAAACACACCACTCACAGAACAACACCTAAACACAACTAAACACATAAACGGTTACGGCCCCCCTATTAATTATTTCTTTTTCGCTAGAAAGAACAAGAGTTAGTTGTGTTGTTGCGCAAAAAGGGTCATTGAAGTCGCCGAGACGCCACACGACGTCGCTCCGTAGGCGGGCCCGTCGCCAGATCGCCGATGCGCCGGCTCTCGCTGCCGCCGTTGCAGTTTGTGTTGTTTGTATGTGTGTATATCTATAGCGCGAGGCGGCGGCGGCAGCGGAGGCAGTGGGGCGGTCGCGCAATACCGACACCTTGCGCCCGTCTTGCCTCCCCCTCCGCGGCCGCCCCCCGCGGATGCAGCCAAGCCGCCCCGTGACCCGGGCCCGCACTAAATACGGCCGCGAGATGGACTTGCAGCGCAGCCGATATGCTAATGCCCTGGGGATCCTTCCCGGACAAAAATATAGCCGAAAAACCACCTCACTCTCATTCCAGTACTGCCGGCTTTCTATCAAAATAAAATATACCCTGCCTAAGACACAAGCTTCCCAAATAAATGTGCATATTTGTGTTATGGTTTGGTGCCAACGTCCTGGTGCTCTTTCCTAGCCAAAAATATAATCAAAAATCTACCTCACTCTCAATCAAATACTGAAATAAAAGGACTCATAAAAGGAGTCTGAAAAGACCTATCATTATTTTATTAGCGATGGGAACTATCGAATGAATTAGACTATTGAATAGTTACTGAATGAATGATTTCAACTATCGAATGGTTTTATTCGAATAAAATCATTCATTTATTTGTATACTAAAGCATATGTGACAACCTCGCCGTGCCACTAAATGGTTATCGTTGAGCCACGACTATCGAATGCTTTTGATAAATGAAATTTAGTATTCGTTTGATTTTTGTGTGCGTCAGTGCATTAGTTCTTCCATATTTTTATAACTTCATCTTATAAATACTGTGCCAATTTTGGGTTTATTAAAATATTTAAAATACTAAAATAGTAGTTTTTTTTTAATTGACGATTATGTGACAAAATTGGTGTCAAAATTTTTCCGAAAATTTGTGTGATTTTCCGTAGCCCGATCTTTCAATTATTTTATTTTATATGGTATATATGGTCTATTTTTTAATGGGAAATTTTGAGAAGTAGCAATTTTTAAGAAAGATGAGATGAACTTAGAATTAATTTTAAAAATACATATTTGTATTTTAGATATTTAAATAATATGAATTAGTTGAACTTAATAATCATATTTAAGTAATGTGGTTAAGTAAATGGTTATCGAACTCAAACTATGGGGTGAGAAAATTAAATTGAAAGTTTTACACGTGCCAATTTAAAAAAAAAGTTAACGATGTTTGTATTTTGTTTATGCTAATTCTCTTACGTGTAGTTTTTTGCGAAGAAATATTTCATTTATTTTTTAAAGTAAATGCCAGTAAAAGTAAATATTATTTTATATAGTAATATAAAGTACCTAATATAAATAATTTTGATTTCTAATTTTTATTTATATTTTCCTTCCATTACACTGCATGCTTAGAAAATTAATAAATGTTTATATTTCATGATTTTAAAGTTTGTTGTTAATATAACAAATTAGTTCTGTAATTATTATTATTTAATAAACCAACGTTGTCACACAAAAAATTTAAAGACTATATTATTTTTAAATAGGATCTAATATAAATAATTTTGACATCTAATTTGTTGTTTATATTTTGCTACTACGTAAAAAAAATGTTTATATTAAATTATTTTAAATTTTGTTGTTAATAGGTATAACAAATTATTACTGTTATTATTATTTTTATTAAACCAGTCTTTGCTTAAAAACATTAAAAATAATTTTCCTACATCCAAAATAACAAGTATTATTGCAGTGTAACAACAGAATATTAATAAAAAAATGCAAAATATTGAAAATATATAGACATACTATCCCTAACTAACTAAAGCCAAACAATAATATTCTTTGCTAATATTAATTAATACCAATATATGGCAACAGCGCCCTTCATAATGTATTTTCTGTATAAATACCTTACTAAGGTAAATACTAGCACCTCAATAAAAAAAATAATGTGTCCTTATCTTTATATGACTCCGCAAAAAATCAAAGATGCCGGCTGAATTTCATAGCATTGCCACCGACCGCTGACCGTTAATTTTTTTTATAATCGATCCTGACGAATAAATGAATTCATAAATGAGATGAATTTTATAAATGAATGGTTTTTGCTGCCGAATTACTAGAATACAATATTTCAAGGCAGATGACGCATCTATTCGATAATTTTTATTCGAATAGTTTTCAACGAATGTTTTTTTACTAGCTATCGAATTATTCGAATGAATTGCAACTATCGAATGTTTCGATAGTATTCATTCGATAGTTCCCACTACTAATCATTATATTGGCTCGCAGAACAGGTGATATTCTAATTGCTTGGGGTTCCCTCCTAGCCAAAAATATAATAAAAAAACTACCTCACCCTCAAACCAGTAATGCCAGCTTTATATAAAAATAAAACTATTCTACTTAAGACACAAGCTTTCCAAATAAATCTGACCTATCCTCGGATTATTAGAAATATTGGATTATAATAAATAAATTCAAGAATACACTGATGCAGTTTTAATAAATGAATTGAAGAATAAAAGCAATTGTTTTGTAAAGAAATATTTCTGGGCAACCTACGAATACTTCGCTATAATAAAACTGCCACAATGTAAATCTGCTCTGTTGAGACGTTTTAATATCGGTCGGCAATTGGGGAATAAAAAAAGGGACGCAATAATAAGGGTATTGTTAATTTTTTCCCAATCTCTATTTTCTCCTTTCGCTGACAAAAAAGGCTGTCAACATTTCCAAAGACGTTGAATAAGTGTCTTTTCCTATCAATGGCATTAACAGGAAGGCGATCTGAGGGAGCCTTTTTTGTCTCGTCGGTTACATTGGATTAAACACTTCGAAATTAAAACTTTCTCGTATTTTGTCCCTAGTATTCCTCTAATTGTAAAAATAAAATTATGCAGATTTTAATAAAATAATAAAAAAAGGCTTCTGATTTCTCTTTTTCTGAGTTATAATTAATCTTACGTGAGGCATATGATATTAATCGATGAATATATTGAATTGCTAGGGAACGTAGCCAGATGGACTGGAACTCTAATATCAGGGATTGTGAATATTTACAGAAGGTCCATATAAAGAGGGATGACCTCTCTCTCACAACCCTAACTCTAATCACTCATGTACGGCTCACAAATTTAGTAATATGTATTTATTTAGTCGTGTTTGATGTAAAAAAACATGATATTTTAATACAGGCTTCATACTTTGTTTAGATGACAATACTTATTTGATATTTTAATCTGTGAGTCATATTATACCGGGTGCGTCTCAAATCTGGCTCACCCCTATAACTTTTTTATTTTTTTAGTTAAAAAAACGAGATTTGGTATGTTAGTATATGACATAAATTAGGATTGATTGAGGTATTCAATTGTTTTCGGTCACTTCCGGTTTCACCGGAAATGACTACAACTTTTGATTTTTAAATGGCACCCCCGGTATTTTTTTACTTTATTCGATAGAGAATGTCACTCTGAATAGAATGACATATCATATGTCAACTTTTGACATTTTCCATCTCTCGTGGGGAGATTTCTCACGTAAAAATAAGATTTATTTTTGATATGAACATAAGTCTGATTCTGCTTTGTTTCGTAGCTACAGGGTGTTAAAGTCTTAATAAGCTTTATTATAATTTTCTTCCAAGTACTTTTCGTGATTCGAATGAAATTTTGAGGGTAAAAATTACTATAAGTGCTACATATTTTACTGCTATAAAAGTGTCGATAAATTCATCAGGGACGTGCATATGGGTTATCACTGGGATATTTTTCAAGAATAAAACATGTGCGCCACTGACTTTCTTCTTTTGATATCAAAATTGTGCAGGCCGTTTAATGCCAATTAAAAGTTATCTCCTGATATTTTGTCGAATTCGGCCTCCTTGATCTGTGAGTCTGTGATTAGACCCAATAATGATCTGTGATTAGACCCAATTAATAAAATTAAAATTAAAATAAAATTAATAAATTATATATTTTAACTAATTTATTATTAAATATTATTACTATTAGCTCAACCTACAGCAATTTCAAATAAAAAAGTAATGGTATATAAGATAATTACAAAAAACCTAATTTTAAAAAGTTTTAACATCCTGTAACTCTAAAACTATGTCTTTCCATACCCATGTTTATGAGAACTTTTTTCCATATTCTTTGATGAGGAATCAATGAGTACTTATTTAGAACTTTCGCAAGTTAATGATATTATTTTTTTTAAAGGTTGCATTAGACTTGGATCAAGGCAAATTAATAAAATTGCGTTTATCTCATCAAGGAGGCCGAAATCGACAAAATATCAAGAGACAACTTTTAATCGGCATTAAACTGCTTACACTTTTTCATCCGACTTTAACACCCTGTAGCTACGAAACAAAGCAGAATCGGACCTATGTTGATATGAAAATAAATCCTATTTTTACGTGAGGAATATCTTCAAGAGAGATGTCACATGTTTTTTGAAACACCCTCTAAAGGTCTCTTTGAGAAGAATGGACGCCTTTAAACCCTGTAATAAGTGAGATCGTTTTTTAATTATATTTTTTGATAACCTGTTCTGTGAACCAGTCTGTCTTTCTACATTCCTCATATTAAGTTGAATGCAATATTATTTGAATTAGCTCGTTTAATTGGAAAGCTTGAATGTCAGCTAGACTATTTTTATTCAAATGAATTTGAAGAAATCCATCTTTAGAGGATATTTTTGGTGGAGTAGAAAAACTACGACACTGTCAACGGAAAAATGAATTGGCACCAATGACAATGGAAGATAAATAAGGAGAGGGTAATAAGAAGTAGAGGAAGGAAAGCTGAGTTCGCCCGACAGGGCTAGTAAACAAATAAATAATCCCTTCGGCAAACGGACACGGTCAGTCGAGTCCATTTGCAAATTCATAGATTCGTTTGTATAATACGGGACAATGGCTGCTTGCTCGCAAAACTAGATCCCATCCAAGCAAATAACAATTATACTAATGATATAGTTTGGGGATGAAAGGATTTTATACACTTACATATATTCATACATCCATATGCATAGGATTCTCCGCGAACCCTGATGCTATTTCTCTATTTTGTTCTATCTAATTTCCTAATTGCGACTATATACCGTTTGTCCAGCTATAGTATTTTAGGCACACGATAAAAAAAATCTAGAACACACTATTTTGTGAAATAAAAAATATGATCTTTTTATCATTTTTGTAGTCAGCCATTCTTTTTAGTTTTCCAATATCGTATAAAATTGAGGGAAATGTTATATGTGTAACAAGGCACCTTTCAATAACGTCTACACATTATGACTCGAGGGGTGAAAATATATAAAATAAAAATACGGCCCAAAGACACCCTGTATATTCACGACAATAACTGTAGCTCATACCGTGGTAATATATTGCTCTGCTCTCGATTTAGAGCCTCCTTTCTCTATCCAGGCCGGAATAGCTGTATTTTTTCGATCTTTCCTAAATCAAACTTTCTCTGTTTACTTTTCAGAAAGTATATATATATATATATATTTATACAACATTTTTTAATTTCAATTCACAGTGAATTTTTTTAATTTATAAATACGTATTTTAAAAAATATGAAGAGAAAAACTATTTTATTATTGACATTTTGCGAAAAAATTCTTTCTTGGTAAAACATTTTTTGCCTGTTCTAAATACAGTCCTGTTTATACAACATTTTTTAATTTAAATTCACAGTGAATTTTTTAATTTATAAATACGTATTTTAAAAAATATGAAGAGAAAAACTATTTTATTATTGACATTTTGCGAAAAATTCTTTCTTGGTAAAAATTTTTGCCTGTTCTAAAATGGCCAGTCCCGTCTAAAATTTTCCAAATTTCCTTACCGTTTTAGAGAAAATATATAAAAAAGATGAAAATATGGTTGAATTTTGAATTTGAAGTCCTAAAAATCAAAACGCGTTTCTATGGTAATATAATTTCGTTTTCATTCTTTGATAGATTGTTATTGATAGAATATTAATTAACGTCATATTTTTTGCTATTTTAAAATGTCAAAGAAGCACAATATTTATTTAGTTCAATGCTACGGAAAAAGTGTGATACTTTAACAACAAAAAACATGACTTTAATCAAAATTAATAATAACTATCTATCAAAGAATGAAATGGAAATTATATTACCATAGAAGCACCTTTTTATTTTTAGGAAATTCAACCGTATTTTCATGTTTTTTTTCTAATTTTCTCTAAAACGGTATGGAAATTTGGAAAAATATAAACGGAATTAACCATTTTAGAAGAAGCAACAATTTTTATGAAGAATGTATTTTTCTCAAAATGCCACTAATAAAAAAGTTTTTCTTCGTGTAAAGACAATCCGGGGACACACTGTATATTTTAAAGATTATATATGAGTGAAATAAGTAAATTTTTCGATGTCACTGCAATACAAAAATCAATAAATGATCTTTGGTCGATTTTATGTAGCGTAGGGCTAAGTAATATCGCATATCAAGCCAAAAAAGTGAGGGATACTTTTAGTGTTATAAGTTTTTTACCCAATATTCTTTTTAGTTGCAGATACCTACACTTTCAATAGCTTTAAATCTCAAATCTGTATATAGGGGAGATATCTAAAATATGTTTATATAAACGATGTATACTCAAAAGATTTATTTAAAATAAAATATTATAAAATTTAGTCTTTGACATGAGTTTCTACATATAAATATAAATATATTCTTTTGAGAAAAAGAAAATAAAAGAAAAAAAAACAATTTCGGTTTGTCAAAATTCACGTTTTATCGATTTGAGTCTGACTTTACTCTTCCCCATCTTTGAGAATCAAATTTTAATATTATTGGTTCACCGCGACACAAGTGCATACAAAGCTTCCAGATGCAACGCCACCACATAACAATTTCGTATTTCACATATATTCCTTAATTTTTTATTGCAACATTTGTTGTCATATCTCTATATCATATATTAATACTTCACATTGTTCATGTTGATATTCATGCCCAATAATAACAAAAAGAAACTCACTACCTGAACTGTTGGTATATATCTATCTTGAATAATGTAGTCTTTAAAATGTTTTACAAATAAATTTGAATTTTAAAAGCTACTGTACTTTATATCTTTAGTCCAATGTCATAAAGGATGAATTTGATGGAAATTTAGTCAGGTAAGAAGAAAATGGATTAGATGGTATCGCTCCGAGTTGATAAGCGAAAACCGCGTGTTGAAGTAAAGGTATATAAACAGCAGTTAAGATAAATATGCAGCCGAGGCGCAAAAGTCTTATGTGTAACTTCTGGATTGAAGTTTTGACTTTATATTTGATTTTCGACTTTTTAAGAATTTTCCAGACTTTTCTTAAATAAGCACGCCATTTCAATTTAATTGTAGGTACGACTAGTTTTTAGCAGTAGTAACTCTAATTTTGTTTTTAAAGAGGGTATATTTTTTATTGAGTTAAAAATTAATTAAATACCCTTTATTTAATATTAATATAACTGTCTATTATTTAAAGTTATTGAAAGCAAAAAATATCATTTATACGATTTAATAGGTGTTTTTGCATACAGAAGTAAAAATTCTAGCAAATCAAAGTTTCATGGAAAGGTAAAACAAGGGAAATTAAAGGTGTTAATTAAATTTAATATGGTTGGTTAAACAGCCTTGCAGCTATAATATTACGGGCTAACAGAATGAATTCCGTACGAACATAGTCGAGAATTTTATTTTATTTTTAAAGTTAAAAGATTTGTTTAAAAAGTTTTATTATAGGAAACATAAAAAATCAATATTCAGAGGACATACATATTTCAATATCTACCCCTCAAAAAAGGTAACATATGCAGAAGCGTCATAAGTCACTGGTCTTGGCACTGATCTGGATAAATGGACATCCATGCTATTTAAAGTATTTTCAAATTTATCGTCTACAATATGTTTATATTTATTCGTATTTGACATTGATACATTAGTATTAATCTCTTAGATCTCTTAGAAATTTGTTGCTTTAGGCTTGGTGCATTCTCCGCCGGTGCTGCCACCATCGGAGAATGTCGTAAACAACTGGTATATACAAATACACGAGTTTAAATAGCGACTATTCGAAAAAAATATTATATAATTATTCTAAAAGTGGTAGGAAGTATAATTTGTGAAAATTCTAAAAATAAAAAAAAATTAAAATTTTTAGATGAGTTCAACAACGGTAGCGAGCATAGTTTTATGCACCGGTTTTGCTAGTGCGGTCATAATTGGGGCTATAACGAGATTTTTTAAAGGTACATAATTATAATTTTAGATGATGTTCATAAAAAAGATTTAATCACTAGTTGGTTAAAAAAATATACCATTAATATTGCAAATTATATTTTTATCCTCTCATAGTATGTCTATTTAATTTTTTGATTATGTAACTTTGTTTACTCACTTATTTCGTCGAACTGCTTGAATCCATTTTTGCTTTTGATCAAATCGGTGTGAGGAACTATAACGCTCTAAAATGTTGTTTCGGGAGAGTTAAATATCTGGGAAAGTTGAATTATTGAATGTTATTGCACCAAACAACGCCCTAATTACGCTCTCCTTTTCGTGTTAACATTTTTTCGGCAATTTTACTAACATTTGAAATTGTCACAACACAACACGACGCCTAGTTACATCACACAAACCTCGTACCTGAAACTAAAATACTTAAATATTATGACAAAAGCACGATTTCAATACTATTTTAATGCGATCAACATGAATTGTAACCGAGACGGCGTGAAATACAAGCGAAAATTTCTAGTTTCTGCCGTATCGGAGCGCTGCGGTCGGACTTTTTTGAAATCAACTGAAATGGACCAAGCCTATAAAATAAAATCTTGATTTTTCTTTGTTTAGTTTGATAAGAACAAAATCAATAGTCAAGGAACGATATATTATTCGACTATTGAAAGTGACCAGAAGGGGACAAAAAAGGTAACATATGCAGAGCAGTCGTAAGTCATCGTTCTTGGCAATATTCACGATCGGCCTGGCTTAACAAATAATCGACAGCAGCCGCTTCTGTTGGAGAAATAAAGGCAATTTCGCAGATACAATCTTTTCATTTTTCTTGCGAAGGAGGGCTGCGGACATCGGCTCCGATCTGATACCGCTGCGAATATCTAACAGAAGGATCTCGTACTTTTAACAGTTTTGCCCGAATGTCATACAGGATTTTCGGATTTTCCATGTTGACCACCCGAGGAAAAACCTCAAGCACGATTACGCTATAGATTTTCATCTTTTTCGTTGTTTAAAAAAGAGAAATATTTTTAATACATTGAGATGATCCGCCTATTTAAATTCAATACATTTAGTTTTAAGACAGTCTGTATAACTAAATAATTATTGATTTTTAAAATACTTATACGCAGGCTATAGAGAGGGAAATCGGACAACAAGAAAAAATTATAGGTGTTAGGTAATAGCTTTTAGACTACCGTTCGAGACGCACTGATGTTATTTTGGTTTGTAAAGTTTTGTGACAAAGAATGTTATTAAAGGTAAAGTAAATGTTTTCTTATTATTTTCTTTATTTCATTTGGTTTCTTATCAGCTTTCTAAGAATATAATATACTTTATATTTATTTTCATAAACAAGGTAAAAAAATGTATTTAAAAATAAATATGTTATTTTATTATGACGATAGCGAGGGGTGGTCTCACTATTGGAATTACATGTACAGGGTGGGTTAAATTCGACGCTTTTAAATGGAAACACCCTTTTCTATAGGAGATAGACAAAAACTAATATCGTACTGTACTGGCTATGTTTTTATGATAACTGGCCAGAATTCATTCAAATAACTCTGTTTAGTATTAAACGACATTATGGAGCGTAGACATCTTAACAGAGACGAAATGCTAAGGGCCATGGGTATGCTCGAAGCTGGAATGCGCCAAATCGACGTAGCTAGAGCATTAAATACAACGCAAAGCATTCGATAGTCGTGGCTCAACGATAACCATTTAGTCGCACGGCGAGGTTGTCACATATGCTTTAGTATACAAATGAATGAATGATTTTATTCGAATAAAACCATTCGATAGTTGAAATCATTCATTCATTAAACATTCGATAGTCTAATTCATTCGATAGTTCCCATCGCTAGTTCTGATCCTTTGTTTACATTCTCCAATACTATCCTTTTTAAAATGTCTACACTGAAAAAAAGGATCTCTCAGAGTCGAAATGAATATGACTTTGACCCAAAAGATTGGCGCTTTTCAATAGGGCCAAGAATGACGTTTCTTTGCCCAAGCATTAACTATCTTTTCATAAGCTTTAAAAAATTACTTTAGAGAATAGAAGAATCTATCTGTCCAAAGTATTTCACTCTTGACCCAAAATGAATATGCAAAGAAGTTCTTGCTACAAGAACAATAGTATCTTTGATTCATGCAAAAATTATTGATTGAAAAGGGACATTTCTTGATTAAAGAGACACTTTTCTTAAACCAATAGCGAATACCATTGACTCAACTTAAATTTATTTTGATCTAAGGGAAGTCTATACATCATATACAGGCATATTATACGAGGTATATTATTTTCTGATAAATTTAGGTTTTCCTGGTCTGTAGTAAGTAAAGTGATATTATTTTCCTCGATAGTAGTTATTTCTGCTTCTTCACTCCTTGGTATTTTTTGGGGTGGTTCATCACTCTACAAATTACAAAAAAATATTACATCACGATTAACCAAAGAAAAAAATTATATATTTTTTATATTTTAGAAAGTTTGGCGTAGAATTTTGAAGTTGAAGTTTTATTCTTATTCTTTTTTCGTAACAGTTCATGAGGTACTACGACTGATGCAGCTCTACAACGAAGATCTTGAGGACACTACCATCAGGACTGAGACACACAAATAGATTTAACCAGGATGTAGTAGTACCACGATTATTCCCTTTTTGATTTCCAACTAAGGGTTTCTCTATTGCTTCAGGTTAGTGCTAGGCCTAGTTTAGATGTAGTCCGTTTTCGCGAGTGACAGTGAAGACATGGGGCCCTCTTGATAAAAGTCTAAGAGTTATTTTCTGTCGGTCGTAGTTTTCGTTTATTATAAACGATGGCTGAACAGTCTCTACTTGTTATGTCTTTCTAAAACTGTTCTGTATATTTTTATTGTTGGGTTTAAAAAAGGAATAATTTGAATAAGCGAAATAAAAGAAATGTTTATGCGGGTGGATCTCCTTATCGCTAGCGACCGGTCAGATTCCGCAGCGTTTCCATTTAAAACTAAATAGGGAAAAGGGAGAGCTTATTGATGATCGGGATAAAGATCGGGACAAGCGGGAGAGTGAGCGGTCAGCTCCAGCCGTTGATTGCCATCCTTCGTCACACGTCAGGGCCTAAGATTACCACCATCTTAACCATAACACCGTCACTCGGGCTGCGTGAAAAAGATAAAGAAAAAGCGACCGTCTGGCCAATAAAACAAGCGCAGGGGTGGCAAGTGGAAAGTCCTTCGTTCAGATTTTCATCTGATTAATACCTGCCCTCGGACATCGATAAACGGGGACCGATCGTTTGGGGATACGGGGACGATTTTTAATATTTAACGAAGCGGACCCGCATGCCTCCATTTCTAACCGACTGCAAGTCGATGGCCTGCTGCTCTAAAATTAATTTCCAAATCTTCTATACAAGAATTATCCGGGGTTAAGTTTGGGATAGAGACAATTTTTATTCACAATTAGTTCTTTCTCTCCGGTGAGTCCTGTTAAAGAAAGAAATATCCAAGTTACCGATTTTGATAAAACTGCTGTTAATTTACTAACACTAAGTAAAAGGTGTAGAATAAGAAAATATGTAGCACTGCAGTCCTACGAGATCGGTAATAGATATAAAGGAGGTTTTCAAAAGGGTCCAAAAAATTAATTTTCTCACAAAGCCAAGATACCGAATTCTTCAATGGTGTCTATATTCTGAATCTACATAAAATTTCCCACAAATGCTGAAAATTTCATAATTTTATAACCATGTTTCTGAGGCCTTTGAATATGTGTAAAATAGTCAAAAATGTGCATTTTTCGACTTTTTTCCATATATATACCGGGTGCGTCTCAAAAGTGGCTCACCCCTATAACTTTTTTATTTTCTTAAATAAAAAAAAACGAGATTTGGTGTGTTTGGTTTAGTTTGGTTTGGTCATCATATGTCACCTTTTGACATTTTAGCTTAAAAAAAAATCGTATTTTAAGTTTCAATCTAGATTGCCATGGATGTGTTCAAAACACTAATTTTTAATCAAGGAGTAATTTTTAATCAAATCATATTTTTAATCATATCTCAGTTTTTTCAAATGGAACAAGGGTGGCTCATTAGCATAATTGGAAAAAGCAGTTTTTACAAATAATTTGGTACCACACACTTGGTATTTCGAGTCAAATTGTCGTTATGAACCACATGTTACAATTTCAAATAAACCGTATCCGAAAACGTCAAAAGTTGTCATATGATATGTCATTCTATTCAGAGTGTCATTTTCTATCGAATAATTTAAAAATATACTGGGGGTGTCTTTTAAAAATCAAAAGTTGTAGTAATTTCCGGTGAAATAGGATGTGACCAAAAACAATTGAATACGTCAATCAATCCTAATTTATGTTATATACTAGCATACCAAATCTCATTTTTTTATCTGAAAAAACAACAAAGTTATAGCGGTGAGCCACTTTTGAGACGCACCCGGTATAGTGGTGAAAATTGGCGATTTTCGTCATGTCACCGATTTTATTAAAACTGCTGTTATTTACTAAGTAAAAGGTGTAGAATAAAAAAATATAAGCCATTGTAGTTTTGCGAAAACATTAGTAGATATAGGTGACGTTTTAACCTTCATCAAAAATAGCTGAATAACAAGGGTTCAGAAAATTAATTTTCTCACTAAGCCTTCAAAGCTGTATATGTTCTGAATCTACACAAAATTTCCCACAAATACTGAAATTTCCATAGTTTTATGACTATATTACTGTGTTTTTAAAGACTTTGAAAATGTATAAAATTGACAAAAATGGACTTTTTCGACTTTTTCCATTAATTTTCATCAAATCACCGATTTTGTTAAAAATGCTGTTATTTACTAATTAATAGGTGTAGAATAAGAAAATATATTTCATTTTGGTCTTACGAGAACGGTACTAGATATATGTAGACAAAGTTTTAACCACCAACAATAATCAGTTAAAAACAATGATTGAAAAAATGTCCTTTCTGACAAAACTAAAACCATTTAAACCTTCTGAGTGTTAACATGTTCTAAAAGTACAAAAAATTTCCTGCAAATCCCGAAATTTTTATAATTTTATCGCTATGTTTACTAATTTTCTGAGACCTTTCAATAAAAAACGTTAAAAAGCCGAGAAGACTTCGTTTGTCATCGTTTGACGCTTCTTTTTATCGTCGAAAGTAAAAAGTCTGCAGGGGCCGTCTCGCAAAAGAAAACAGAAAGGGTCAAAAATGCAACGTGTTCAAAATTATTTGCTTACTTCCAATTCAAAGTGGATTAGCAGCGGAGATAAAAATGCGGAGCCCCGGGGGCAGAGCGCCGCGCCGGTGGGGCCGCGAACACCGAAAGTTTGAAGAGAATTTATCGGTAACACGTTCGGTTTCTGAAATATATCGGCTAATTATCGGAATTATCCGTCTGAGTCCGCAGGCGTGATTTTTCTGCGTCGAGCTTTTACCAACAGGATCAAAATATTCGTCTGGATCCATTCTTTTTTTTTGTTTCTATTTGTTTTCAGATTTTACTTATAATTCATGTCTGTAAAACTCACAGTCATTTATTAACAGCACTTATACAGGGTTGTTCACCACATACGACACGGAGTATTGTAGCTAAACGATGAGATTTTTACAAATTGTAAGTTTTGGGTTCGATGAAGGACTATTAGAGGTACAATTTAAAAATAATTTTACAAGATACAGAGTGTCCCAAATAAATAAAAAATATCAAAGTTGTATTTTTTTAAATGGAACACCCTGTATATTATTACATTTTAGTTTCTACGATTAAAATAAAGGTAAATTTGATTAAGGTTTATTATACTTAAACCTTACCGTTTTTGAAATATTTTCAAATTTGTGAAATTGCAGTAAAAATTTTAAGGCTTCATTTCTCCAAGGGTATCAAAGTTTTTAATACTAAATATTTACTGAAGTTTATTTACTGATCAGTTATTGTGTTACAATAATAAAAATAATACTACCTTATACAGAGTGTCTAAAAATTTATTTTAAATATTTATTAGCTTCAAACGGCAATAACTTGTTTAATTTAAATGGAACACCCTGTATATTTTACGAGAATCAGATGCACAATTTAATTGTCTATCAAATTATATTATACCATTTTTACTTATCTCTTTAACTTTCCGTAGAAAATGCATTTGCTTGTAATTTAGAACTTATTTATCAATATACCCATGGACTATTGACATTTTAGATTATTTTTAAAGATGTACCAAATTTTTAAAGAGTACAGATACAAATATTGTCGATATAATTCGTTTATTTCATTAAAAAATAAAAAAAAACTGTTTAAATATTTGTTAAAGAGGACCAATTAATATGATTCCAGTATTCAAACTACATTAACTGACTGTTTGCGTTGATTAATAATAATTGCTCCAAATACTAAAAAACTGAATTTTGTATGGGCATTAGACAGTGTGATAAAAAGTAACACCTTAAAAATGATATTTCATTTTTTAATAAATGCTTATTTATAACAACAGAGACTAATTTGATAACTTATTATTATATTGATTTCTGACTCAAATCCACATTTATTTATAATAATTTATTAACGAACACAATTAAGTATGTAATTAATTAGTATATGGGCGGAAATAATGGTGTTATATTTAATTAATGGTATACTCTTTTATAAAGATTTAAATAGTTTTCTTTTTGCATACAAATGGGCTAGTAATATTATCGTTTTGCTAAAAACGATAATATTACTAGCCTGTATTTTGTATATTTGTTATTTTAAAAACAATCTAAAATGTCAATATTCCATGGATATATTGATAAATGAGGTCTAAATTATAAGAAAGTGCATTTTCTACGAAAACTTGAAGGGATAGGTAAAAAATGGTTTAATACAATTTGATAGACAATTTAATTGTGCATCTGATTCTCCTAAAATATACAGGGCATTCTATTTAAATTAAAGAAGTTATTGCCGTTTGAAGCTAATAATTATTAAAAATAAATTTTTGATACCCTTGGAGAAATGAAGCTTTAAAAATTTTACTGCAATTTCACAAAATTGAAAATATTTCAAAAACGGTAAGGTTTAAGTATAATAAACCTTAATCAAATTTACCTTTATTTTAATCGTAGAAACTAAAAATGTAATAATATACAGGGTGTTGTAAGGAAAAACGGTAAGGTTTAAGTATAATAAACCTTAATCAAATTTACCTTTATTTTAATCGTAGAAACTAAAAATGTAATAATATACAGGGTGTTCGATTTAAAAAAATACAACTTTGATATTTTTTATTTATTTGGGACACTGTATCTTGTAAAAATTTTTTTAAATTGTAGCTCTAATAGTCCTTCAACGAACCCCAAACTTACAATTTGTAAAAATCTCATCGTTTAGCTACAATACTCCGTGTCGTATGTGGTGAACAACCCTGTATTTTAGTGGTTTCGAGACATTTAATTTTCAGGATTTGTAGGAAATTTAAATAAAAATAATAATAATAATTAATTAAAATATCATTTTAATAAATTCAATATTCGGTAACTCCATATTCTATACCTGTTAATTTAAAAATAACAACATATAGCGGTTAGTGATAAAACAGTAAAAAAGTATACTTAATTAAAAGCTTTTTTGCAGCTTTTAGTATAAATTGCTAAATACAAATTTTTTTTTCGATTTTCGAATATTTAAAAATATAGCAGCTCAAGGCAAGAATGTTGTTATTTAGTAATTAAAATTATATTAATATTTCTACCTAATAAATTTGATATAGAAAAGATCCTACGAATAAGTTCCTTTGTAAACAACTGGTGAAAAATAAAATAGAGTCGCTAAACCCTGATATTTTCCCAATTCATAGCAATTTCCTTGCAGGTTTTCTTCGGAATATAAATCTGTCTCTCTAACAAAAGGCTAAAGACTCGAGATCACGACTAGCATCAGTCCTTAAGTCGTCTCAAACTTTGACATAATTTCACACGTCGATTGAGTTATTTATCTTTTAGAAATTGGCTGAAATTCTCCTTCTCAAGACTCTCTAACTCGAGTATTGTCCTGAGTAATAATTGGATGCAATCTTTTAATGCGGGATTAGAATATGAATGTGATTATTTAATAAGAAAATTGAAAATTCGAGAAAAACAAAACATAAAATAAGCTCTAATGTATGGTAATCATTAATCTGAAGATCTAGATAATTTTTAGTTTTTAGTTAAAAAACATAATTTCTTGATAATATGGCAAAATATCTAGTAGATATTATATTTATCTGCAAGAAAGAAAATCCAGAAAAAATCCAGTGGTTCTCAAAATTTTAATAATTTTTTTTTTGAAATTTTCAAAGTAAAATAACTCGGTAATTTTGGATTTATTTGAAAAACGGTAAAGAGAAAATATGTTTCTTTTGTCGAGATCTACCAACTCTGAAAATATTTGCACTTATTTAAGACTCACCCTGTATATAGGACTTTTTTCTTGTCTTTAAATGCGAAAATTTTCTAAACAAAATTAAAAAGAATCTTGCTCCGCTTCCTGCTAAACGTTTTCCCTGAACCCCCGCCTCTATTCTAGTGTGAAAACTTGGAGATAATGCAAATGAGGAAAATATTTATTCTTATACCCAGCGACTCGCTTTATAAGGAAATATTTGCTAAACATAAATTACTTTCTTCTAAATGGAGTGTGGGAGAGTCTGCTTATCAGAATTACAGCAGTGCATTGGAAGAGGCGTGTACAGAACAGAAATGGTGCCTGATTTTTATTAAATATCAAATAATTTGATATACAGGGTGTCCTGGACTGAGTGTGCATTAGAAGTTTCTAGAAAACTACAATATCTAGATCGGAGATTTTTTGCACATCATTGTTGCACAATGAGATCTATCGATTACACTTCTGGAAATACCGGAAGTTGACAGCATTTTTCTTATTTTAAATGGGTACCGCCCTTTTTTTTATTACATATTTAAATCTATACCAATATATAAAATCCTTAAGTGACTGACATACTGATTAATCACGATCCTGCTCAAACCATTCGACGTAAGAAGCTCAATTTTGGCATACAGGTTGATTCTAGGGTGTAGAAGTTCGATAAGAAGGGATTTTTCGAAATTCCAGTTCCAAGAGGGTGAAACCACCCCTCAAATATTACAATATTTTTATTTAAAAACGGCCAAGTTTCTGAAAAAAAGCTTAAATACGTATATTTTATTTTGTTTTTTACATATTTTAAGATTTTTTAAAAATGTATACAGGGTGTTTCGAAAAAGCTGGTCATTGATTAATCACTATCCTGATTAAAGCGCTTGACGTAAAAAGCTGATTTTTGGCAAACGGATTTTTCGAAAGACAAATTCCAACGAGATGAATCTACCCCTCAAATATTACCAAGTTATATAATAATATCGCCATATTGTTTTTTCTCATGCTGATATAAATGTGAGAAAATTTTATCCAGTTTGTATGTTAATGGAAATCACCATTACAAATGATCAATTCGACGCGAACGAAGTCGCTGGTACACCCTAGTTCTCTGTAAAATGGCGGAAAAAACTGTATAGCCTAGGAGAAGACATGCGGCTATCTGTTTCAAAAATTAAATTGTTTGAATGTCATATAATATTGACCGTAGTAAAAAATTATCATACATTTTTTTTCAACTGGAAACCCATTTTTGATTTCACCAGTAAAAAGGTTTTTGAATTCGTGGATTATACATGTTCCTATACCAAAAATAAATCGTTTTTAAGTTATTTAAGATTTAGTTTTTTACAGCGTAAATGTTTCCTGATTTTATCTAACTGCCTTTGACATTAAGTGTGTCATGTTAATGTGTCTGTACTAAAAAATGGGTGTACACATTTAAAATAAAATAGTTGCTATTAACTTCTAATATTTCTGGAAGTGGCCCATATTGAAAATATTTTTAATCGATATATCTCGTTGTGAAACAATGATAGCAAAAAATCTCCGATCTAGCTATTGTAGTTCTCTAGAAGTTTCTAATGCACGCTCAGAGCCTGAGAGACCCTGTATAGGATACTAATAAGATACTATAAAAAAGAGTATATTTTGAATAAAAAAAACGTTAGTTTTCCTCAGGATGTTGACTATTTACTTGATAGGAGCAATTAAATGAGGAGTGCGGAATTAAAAGGGGGAGTAACGGAGATGAAACAATACAAAGTCAGGAGAGTTAACTTAAAAGGGATGACCGCTAGATAATTAATTTCGACCAGTTTATCGATTTAAACGGACCGATGATGGTATTCAAATTATTTCCCATTAAAGGACGCTGACGGCGTTTCTTTGCATAACCGATCTGTAGTTGGAAGAGTAATAGAAGCAGTGCCGGACTGGTCTCACATCTTTTGAACTAAATTTCCTATTCTCTTTCAACAATATTTTATTTATTCAAACAGGTTTTAAAAAGTCTTAGAAAAATTGCAAATATAGAGACAAAATTATGAAAATTTTAGCATTTGTAGGAAATTTTCTGTAGATACAGAATATATATAACCTTTAAAGGCTTAGATATCTTAACTTTGTAGGAAAATTAATTTTTGGGACCCTAGATTTTCATCTATTTTTAATGAAGGTTAAAACGTCTCCTACATAAATTACTGGTCTCGTAGGAGTACAATGGCCTATATTTTCTTATTCTACACCCTTTAATTAGTACATATCAGTATTTTTAATAAAAATCAGTGACATGATCAAAATGGCCTATTTTCATTTTTACCTTTTTTTTAAACATTTTCAAAGGCAATAGAAAAATAGTGAACATAGTCATAAAATTATGAAAGTTGCAGCATTTGTAGAAAATTTTATGTAGATTCTGAATATATACACCTTAAAGCTTAGGTATCTTGGCTTTGTGAGAAAATTAATTTTTTGGACCCTTGATTTTCAGTTATTTTTGACGAACATTAAAACGACTCCTACATCAATAATTAATGTTCTCGTAGGATTCCTAAGGCCTATATTTTCTTATTCTACACTTTTTAATTAATAAATAACTGCAGTTTTACCGAAATCTGTGACATGACAAAAATAGCAAATTTTCATGACATATGTATGTATATGTATGTAAAAAAGTCGAAAAAATACCCATTTTTAACTATTTTTAAACATATTCAAAGTCCTTAGAAACTCAGATTCAGAATATATACACCTTTAAGGGCTTAGGTTATCGTGGCTTTGTGAGAAAATAAAAAAAAAATAAATTTTCGTGCATTTTTTTTATTAAGGTTAAAACCTCCCTTATTATCCAAATTACAACCTAATTAAAACCTATATATATATATATATAACCAAAATTATCTATTACCGTTCTCGTAGGACTACGGTGACATATATTTTCTTATTTTAATGAGTATAAATATAAGTAGTTTTATTAAAATCGGTGACATGACCAAAATCGCCAATTTTCATGAAATATGTCCATTTTTAGCTATTTTTTTAAACATTTTCAAAGGCTTTAGAAAAATAGAAAACATAGCCATAAAATTATGAAAGTTTCAGCATTTGTTGAAAATTTTATGTAGATTCAGAATATATACCTTTAAAGACTTAGGTATCTCGGCTCTGATAAAAATTTTCTGACTACTATTTTTCATCTATTTTTGATGAAGGTTAAAATGTCTCCTACCTAAATACTGTTCTCATTGGATTATAATGGCTATTTTGTTTTGCTACACTTTTTAATTAGTAAATAACTGCCGTTTTGACAAAATCGGTAACATGACGCTAGTTTTCATGACTTTGTGTATGTATGGAAAAAAGTCCAAAAAATGTCGATTTTTGGCAATTTTAAGACAGTACTGCAATTTTGTCAGAAAACCTTGTTTTTCACGGATTTTTAATGACAATTAAAACTTACTCGTACCTTTTTTATTAGATAATAACAGTAGTTTTAACTGAGCTAGAATATTGGTGGTTTTAAAGGAGAACCAAGAGAGACTGAAGTACTAATTTAGTTCCAGTACATAAATATAAAAGTACATGAACTTTTAAATCCCGAGCTCTCCAATTCAAATTTGAAGACTTGAAAACTGCCCATTTTCCGTGATCGCTGATTTATATTAAAATAATGCCGCTGACAGCGAAAGTCCGCTTCTGCAAAGCGGAGAGAGCCAGCCGAATGTTTTTTGCCATCCTTAACAATTTAGTCGGAGGCGAATAAGTGGCACCCGCTTGGCCATTAGCTGACCGCACTGTCCATTTTAGCTGGGAAACTTGCACTGCCACGTCAGCACATCCCCGTCGTCTCTAGTGACCAGTAGCGCCGGTCCCGAAGACAAAAAAAAACACAAACGACCCTATTTGAAAAAAAAATGAACCGGATACAAAACAGATTTGAGGGACGATAGGAAGCATTAGGCAGAGAACCGCGTCACGGGCGAAATTGTTAACTGGAATTAAATCTGTCAGCGGTATAGATAATTCAGCATTTATCCTGGACCGGGTCCCTGGCACACCCGTCTTGCGGTTTTATCTTATGTCCAGTCATTACTGGACCCCTTGTCCTCATTATCATACGAGAAATTGCTCTAGATATGTCGGAGAGTGGGCGTTACGGCTGTGTAGTGGAAATAAAACGAGCACAGTGGCGGGGAATCGGTGACATGACGAAATTCGCCAATTTTCATGGAAAAAAGGCGAAAAAATGCCAATTTTTGGATATTTTTTACTCATTTTTTAAGGCCTTAGAAACATAGTAAACATAGTCATAAAATTATCGATATTTCAGCATTTTTAGGAAATTTTATGTAGATTCAGAATATATACACCCTTAAAGGCTTAGATACCTTGGCTTTGTGACAAAATTAATTTTTTGAACCCTTCTTTTTGAGCTATTTTTGATGAAGGTTAAAACCTCCCTTATTACCGTTCTCGTAAGACCTATATTTTCGTATTGTACATCTTTTAATTAGTAATTTTTTACCGCAGTTTTAACAAAATTGGTGGTGACATGACGAAAATCTCTAATTTTCATGACTATACAGTATGTCCCAGTACACAGTATGAAAGTTTCAGCATTTGTAGGAAATTTTATGTAGTTTCAGAATATATACGTGTGAAGATTCAAATACTTTGACTTTGTGTGAAAATTACATTTTTGGACCATTGTTTTTCAGCTATTTTTGATGAAGGTTAAAACGTCCTGTATATCTATTACTGTTCTCGTAGGACTACAATGGCCTATACTTTCTTATTCTACACCTTTCAATTAGTAAATAGTTTTATCAAAATCGGTGACATGACCAAAATCGTCAATTTTCATGAGTCATAAAACATATTTATAAACATAGTCATAATAGTCATAAACATAGTCATAAAATTATGAAAGTTTAAGCATTTGTAGAAAAATTTATGTAGATTTAGAATATACCTTCAAAGGCTTGGCTTTGTGAGAAAATTAATTTTTTGGACCTTTGACTTTCAGCTATTTTTGAAGAAAATTAAAACAACTCCTACATCAATTAATGTTCTCGTAGGATTCCTAAGGCCTATATTTTCTTATTCTACGCTTTTTAATTTAAGACAAAAATGACCATTTCCATACATAGGAAAAAAGTAAAAAAAAACAATTTTTGACAATTTTTTAAACATATTCAAAGTCCTTATAGTAAACATAGACATAAAATTATGAAAACTTCACCATTTGTAGGAGATTTTATGTAGATTCAGAATATATACCTACACCTTTAAAGGCTTAGGTTATATTGGATTTGGGAGAAAATAAATTTTTTGGACCATGGATTTTTGCAAGTCAAGTAGTTTCTATAGTAGGTTTTTTAAATTTTACCAATAAGTATCTATGAGTCTGGTTCGTTTTTCATTGCGGTAGGAAGTCTGAAGGACAGTAAACATTATCCTGCGTAAAGTATGCCATTACAAAGCAATATAAAGCGCCGTTGATTGATTACACGTGCAACAACATAAGCCAGCGGATTAAGTAAATCGCCTGTTCGTTTGGGCCGCCCGTCTCGCAGCGGCGAAGAAGGAACAATCCGGAGAAGCACTCAATACATTATTTGCACACTCGAAAGTATAAATGTTCCTCTTTTCTCGGCGGCTCGTCGACGATCCGGATTTTAACTCGCACATCCATTTATCTAGATAAACGAAATCCACTGCACGCATTAATAGTCGCTCGTATCTAAAACAGCATTAGATCCGAACAAAAAGCTTTATTCTACAAGATACGTTCGGAAATTCAGCTCCGCCCTGCTTTAATTTTATTTCCCCGTATACTTTTTTAATCCGTCATTAATTATTTTTGCTCTCTACAACCATCCATGTAATATTTCTTCTAATAAATATTATTATTCTGGAGAATATCAAGGAATTAATACTGTAGGTGTAGTAAAGAGATGTAGAATCAACTTAATTTACATACTTTTAGGTTATGTATTGAGTACCTAGTATATTAATAGTTTTAAAGCAAGACACAGGAAACACTTCGGTATTTCAGTAAGTAAGACACTACCTAACACCACTGCATATTTCGCCGGTAGATATGCCAATGATTAGAATGGTTATTGACGAATGGTTATGAATCCTTCTTGTTCTTCTACTTTTTCTTCTTCTTCTTCTTCTTCTTCTTCATTAATTTTTTCTATTTCTTTTTAAACTGTTAGGCATTTTATAAATTTCATTTTTTTTAACTGTTAGACAGCGGCCAAGCTGCAGAATAAAAAAACAATGCTCAATACCACTAGTAAATAAAATGTTAGTTTTAGCAGTTAAAAGACCATACCATAACTTGGTATACTGATGCTTCCAAAACCAATACGGGAACAGGGATCGGAGTGTTTGGGCCGAGAGCTAATTACTCCGAACCAATGGGCACTTACCCTAGTATCCTACAGGCAGAAATCTACGCTATCGAGAGATGCGTACAACTTATCTTAGATAGGATTTTGCGAGAAAAGGTCCAAGGGTACGGATAAGGGACGGGACTATTTTCGAAGTAAACAATAAAGAAAATGAAATATGTCCCGGGGATATTAAAGGTACTCTTTTTCCATTCTTCCGGTCACTGTCTCTTATTATTTCGGTTAAAACATTCGTCGGCGCCACTCGCTCCACGAATACAAAATAAACATAAGTTTTAATTGAAGAATCTCGTTGAGCGCGGACTTGGCCCTCGGCACTCCGCTCTCTCTCTCAGAGTTTTCCCCAGAGTTATTATTAGATCGGTACAAGCTGATGCAAATACAGATTACGAAGATCGGCCAGATGAAAAATGAGATACAGCATTCGCATTGTCTTATGTTATGACAATAGCGGTTCGCGAGAGACCCAAGCCAAATATTTGCCTTCAGCCATAATGCCGCGTATACCTCAGCCTGCCTTCCGCTCTCAAAATATGGGGAAATTAGCTAACAAACATACGTTCGCACGATTCCCGCAGATCCTACGCGCTCAAAAGAAAGGAATCTTTCCAGTCTCTAGGTTATTTTCTTCAGTTTACCCAGTTGAAATTTAATTTCAACAATTAAAATCAGTTCGGGAAAAAAGCTGGATGTTTTATTGACAGGTCTCAAAAAATTAATAAGCGTAGCGATAAAATTCTGGAACTTTCAGGATTTGTAGGAAATTCTATGTAGATTCATAATATATACGCCTGTAGAGGCTTAGGTACCTTAGCTTTGTGAGAAAATTAATTTTTGTAACCTTTGTTTTCACCTATTTTGATAAATGTTAAAACGTCTCCTACATCCATTAGTGTTCTCGTAGGACTACAGTGGCCTATATTTTTTCTTATTCTACGCCTTTTTGAAATTAGTAAATAACAGCAGTTTTAACAGAATCGGTTTTAAAAATGTATGGAAAATAGTCGAAAAATTGCCCATTTTTAAACATATTCAAAGGCCTTCGAAACATAGTAAACATAGTTATAAAATTACGAAAATTTCAGCATTTGTAGGAAATTTTATATAGATAGACAGAATATCAAAATATAGCTTTGAAGGCTTAGGTACCTTGGTTTTGTAAGAAAATTAATTTTTGGACCCTTGTTTTTCAGCTATTTTTTTGATGAAGGTTAAAATGACCTTAAGTCCATTATTATTCTCGTAGGACTACAATGATCTATATTTTCTTATTCTACACCGTTTAATTAGGTGAAACTATCCCTCAAATATTAAAATATTTTTTATTTAAAAACCGGTGAGTTTTTCGGAAAAACTCTTAAACACGTATATTTTATTTTGTTGTTTTACATATTTTAAGATTTTTTATAAATTTATATAGGGTGTTTCATAAAATATGACCATTGAGTAATCACGATTCTGCTTAAACTACTTGACGTTTAAAGCTGATTTTTAGCAAACAGATTGACTGTGGGGTGTAGAGGTTCGATAAGGAGAAGTTTCTCGAATCTCAAATTCCAAGAGGGTGAAAACACCCCTCAAATATTACAATATTTGTTACTTAAAAAACGGTTAGTCTTTCGGGAAAACGCTTGGACAAGCGTAATTTATTTCGTTTTTTACATATTTTGAAATTTTTTAAAAAATCGTACAGGGTATTCCAAAAAGTTGGGTAATTTCTTAACCAAGATTCTGCTTAAACTGCTTGACGTAAAAAGCTTATTCTTGGCAAACGGATTTTTCGAAAGTCAAATTCCAACGAGATGAAACTACCCCTCAAATATTACCAAGTTATATAATAATATCGCCATATTGTTTTTTCTCATGCTGACATATGTAAATGTGAGAAAATTTTATCCAGTTTGTATGTTAATGGAAATTCTTGCTTTGCTTTATCATCACGAATCTTTATCGAACGAAGTCGCTGGTACACGCTAGTCTACAATAAATTAATATGATACTAAGTAAGAAAATCGCTAATCGGTAATACAAGAAAATTAACATATAAAAAAAGGTACTTAAATTATTGAATTCTGGTTGTCTTGACTTGAGGGTAATAGTATTGATTTAAGTCATTTTACTGACACAAGACTTAAGCCTTTTTAAAACTGACTTGTTGCAGCTCTGGGTACGAGTGATATCGGAGATGGAGAACTAACCTCTGTAAAACCGTCTCAGATACTGGCTTTTGTCAAAGCCTTGGGACTGTATATTGAGTTATAACTCAAGGAAGAGTAGTTCTTCAAGATTTTTCTGAGACAAAGCAATCCACAAATGTGGTCTGAGCGTTGTAATAAAAATTGAAAGCGCCAAGCAAATTTGGCAATCGATGAAGGAGCGATTTTTTGCGAGAAGAATTTTGCGAGAAAAGGGCCAAGGGTACGGATAAGGGACGGGGCTATTTTCGAAGTAAACAATAAAGAAAATGAAATATGTCCCGGGGATATTAAAGGTACTCTTTTTTCCATTCTTCCGGTCACTGTCTCTTATTATTTCGGTTAAACATTCGTCGGCGCCACTCGCTCCACGAATACAAAATAAACATAAGTTTTAATTGAAGAATCTCGTTGAGCGCGGACTTGGCCCCTCGGCACTCCGCTCTCTCTCAGAGTTTTCCCCAGAGTTATTATTAGATCGGTACAAGCTGATGCAAATACAGATTACAAAGATCGGCCAGATGAAAAATGAGATACAGCATTCGCATTGTCTTATGTTATGACAATAGCGGTTCGCGAGAGACCCAAGCCAAATATTTGCCTTCAGCCATAATGCCGCGTATACCTCAGCCTGCGTTCCGCTCTCAAAATATGGGGGAAATTAGCTAACAAACATACGTTCGCACGATTCCCGCAGAGCCTACGCGCTCAAAAGAAAGGAATCTTTCCAGTCTCTAGGTTATTTTCTTCAGTTTACCCAGTTGAAATTTAATTTCAACAATTAAAATCAGTTCAGGAAAAAAGCTGGATGTTTTATTGAAAGGTCTCAAAAAATTAGGAAACGTAGCGATAAAATTCTGAAATTTTCAGGATTTTTAGGAAATTTTATGTAGATTCATAATATATACGCCTGTAGAGGCTTAGGTACCTTAGCTTTGTGAGAAAATTAATTTTTTGTAACCTTTGGTTTTCACCTATTTTTGATAAATGTTAAAACGTCTCCTACATCCATTAGTGTTCTCGTAGGACTATAGTGGCCTATATTTTCTTATTACGCCTTTTAATTAGTAAATAACAGCAGTTTTAACAGAATCGGTTTTAAAAATGTATGGAAAATAGTCGAAAAATTGCCCATTTTTAAACATATTCAAAGGCCTTCGAAACATGGTAAACATAGTTATAAAATTACGAAAATTTCAGCATTTGTAGGAAATTTTATATAGATAGACAGAACATAATATAGCTTTGAAGGCTTAGGTACCTTGGTTTTGTAAGAAAATTAATTTTTGGACCCTTGTTTTTCAGCTATTTTTGATGAAGGTTAACATGACCTTAAGTCTATTATTATTCTCGTAGGACTACAATGATCTATATTTTCTTATTCTACACCGTTTAATTAGTAATATCAGCAGTTTTATTAAGAAAATTGGTGACATGGAAACAATATAGAAACATTATGGAAAATAGTCGAAAAAATGCCCGTTTTTTTATACATTTTCAAAGGCATTAGAAACATGCTAAACATGGTTATAAAATTATTCAGATTCAGAATATATACCTTTAAAGACTTAGGTATCTTGGCTTTGTAAGAAAATTAATTTTTTGGGCCCTTGTTTTTCTATTATTTTTGATGAAGATTAAAACGTCCCCTACGTCCATTACTGTTCTCGAAAGGCAACACATTTGCTTATATTTTCTTATTCTACACCATTTAATTAGTAAATATCAATAATTTTATTAAAATCGATGACATGACCAAAATCGCTAATTTTCACAAAAGTCGAAAAATGCCCATTTTTAGCTATTGTTTAAACATTTTCAAAGGCTTTAGAAAAATAGTAAGTATACTCATAAAATTATGCAAATTTCAGCATTTGTAGGAATGTTTATGTATATTCAAAATATATACACCTTGTAAGGCTTAGGTACCTTGCTTTTTTAAGAAAATTCAATTTTTGGACCCTTGGTTTTACAGCTATTTTTGATGAAGGTTAAAACGTCCCCTACGTCCGTTACTATTCTCGTAAGACTACAATGGCCTATATTTTCTTATTCTACTCATTCTTATTAATTAATAACAGCAGTTTTAACCAAATCGGTGTCTAGATCAAACCAACCAATTTTCGATATTTAAGATATCGCGAAAACTCTTGGAAACTAGTAGACACGGTCATAAAATTGAGAAATTTTTCATTATTTCCATGAAATTTTATGTATATTTAGTAAAGAAAAACACGATAAAGTATTATATTATTATGATAAAGACGTAAAAACGTGACGGAAAACTTCCCTTCGTCCGAATGCAAATGAGAAAGTCCTGTCCTCCATTTCCTGTGGTCAGTGCTAACTGCAGGCGCGCTGGTCCAGCTACGGAGGCGGCTGCGGCTCCCTGCCAAGTCCCAGGGAGGCGGCGGACAGTGTTGACGTTTCGCGATATAGCCGCATGCAAAGACTAAATTGAATTTGGGACTGGCCGGTCTTGTTTAGATTCCAGGATGGTTGTTTAGTTTGCCGGAACAAAGAAAACAGCCATGTGTTTATTCTGCTTGAAATAGCAAGCCACTCCCCGGACCGGTCGGCGTGCGGACGGCTAACGCCACGGTAAACACCTCGGCGAGATATTCGCCCTGGACGCTGGTCAGCACACTCGCATTCCTGCCTTCCCGTCTTGCTTTCCCGTCTCTTCTTGCTGCCGGTGTGTCGCTTTTTCCGTATAAACTTTTTTCAAGCTCCCAATCCAGTTTTAATTTATGTCTTTTGCAAATAGAAAGAAATCCTACTGTGTGGCTTACAAGATAAATTATAAATAGTAAAATTGATAAGTAGTCTACCTTAGAGCTCTGAGAAAGTCCTAAAAATTTGAAAATTTTAGGGCTTGTAGTAAATTTTAAGTAGATTTGGAATATGCAAGCACTAAATAGATTTAATTATTTAAGAAAATGGATTTTGCTAATCATTGTTTCTGTACGAGTTCTGTTTTATAGAAAAAGGAGTTTTTCAGCATTTGTAGGAAATTTTATTTAAATTCAGAATATGTATATACACCTTTAAAGTACCTTGGCTTTGTGAGAAATTGTTTTTGCGCCATTGTTTTTCAGCTATTTTTGATGAAGCCTTAAACGTACCCTACATCTATTACAGTTCTGGTAGGACTACTATGGCCTATATTTTCTTATTCTATACCTTTTAGTTAGTTAATAACAGTAGTTTTGACAAACGAACATGTGTGAATAACGAAATTTTCATGAAAAGGAAAAAAGTCGAAAAAATGCCTATTTTTTACACATTTTCAAAGGCCTTTGAAACATAGTAAACACAGTCATAAAATTATGAAAATTTCAGCATTTGTAGAGAGTTTTATGTAGATTCAGAATATATACACCTTTGAAGACTTAGGTACCTTGGCTGTGTGAGAGAATTATCTTCTTGGATCCTTGTTTTTCAGCATTTTTTGATGAAGGTTAAGACGTCTCTCTATCTATTACTGGTTCCCGTACTATAGGACTACAATGGCCTATAGTTTCTTAGTCTGCACTTTTTAATTAGTAAATAACGGCAGCTTTAAAAAATCGCAGATTTAAACTCTCTTGTTTTTGAACGATTTTGGTGTTGATTAAAACAATGCATACATCTAGGAGCGTAATCGTAAGGCCAAAAAAGTCAGTATTGTCTTTTAATTAACCAATTAGAGCAGTTTTATGGAAATAGTGCTTTGTCAAAAATATATAATTTTGATGACTTAAAATAAAGATTTCGTTGACTTTTCTTCGTATTCATTAGGGAACAGAGAACGCTCTAAAACTCTGCATCATTGACTGCAGCAATTAGACAGAACCTTGTTATATGAGAATGAGCGCCGAAAAAAAGACGACCGAATAAGAAAAATCGACGCGAAGCGTAAAATCGTCTGTTTTGCCTTATTGCAGAGGCGTTTGCCGAGCAGATTTCGGATTTCATAAATTAAAACTGGATATTTCCGCTTGATAGATGTGTTCGATAAAGTTTTTCGCTTCCGTCTCTCGAAATTAAGATATTTGCGCTGCTGCTGCATAATTAGAAACGAGGCTAATTTTGCAACAGTCCTTGTTTTCGCCTCTCGTACTTTAATTAAGGACTTTTACAAATGCCAGGTGTCGCCAGTCCGGGCCCCTTTTTTCGCACCTCGTCCTTTTTCCTTCAACTGCAACGGTAAAATTAAAAAGCGGTTTCGGTTATAATTTTCTCAAAATTCGCCTGGCGGTGCCCAATAACTGTGCCAATTCTTTCCAACTAAAAGAAATGAGCGTTACTTTGAATGTGGTAGACTATGATTCAGTATTGAAATTAAAAAAATTTCGGACTTGTGTGCAGTCAAGCATGAGGTTGTCCACTGAGAATACCTGCATTGGTGCGTTTTATGAGTGGTTGCCATATTGTTGATTTCCATACTAACGCATTTGTGCGCCAGCCTGATGAGCATGCTCTCTTTCTCTTGACGATTATACAGGGCGGTCCGAATTGTATTCCGGAAACTTCGGCAGCATATTCTGCAGATAAAAAGAAGTAAAAAAGTTCGTATAAATGTATGTCCTAAAATGCTTAGTTTTGGAAATACAGGCTGTTGAAGTTTTAGATTATTTCGATTTTTCCAAATAATTTATGAAGTGATGTCAATATTTGGATGAAAATTGGTGCCTGGGAGACTTGTAGAGAGCGCCACCTACATATTTTTAACTGGTTTTAAGAGTAATCATTTTTCGTCTGTACCTGTATAAAACTACTGAGTAAAAAATATACATTCACGAAGTTTTTTACGTAAAAAATGTCTCTTGGTAAAAATCGCCACGACTAATGGTTCTCGAGATATTTGGAATCGAAATTATCAATACAATAGATTGACATAAATTAAACACGTTGACTAAATAGTTATTAGATTGAAATCATAAATTTGAAATGTTTTTGTGCCAAAAGTTCCTCAGAAACTGTTTTATCATCATGCGGTGGTTAATTTCTCCCTCCCATACAACCTAAATCTACAGGAATCTGAAATTTGTTGCGAGTCGCTTCAAGAACAGGATGGTAAGGCTGTGCTACGCTTGGCGAGGGACTGCCGTGCCTCCTAATACTCTCCATATTTTCTGTAAGAACTTCATCGCTCTATAAACGTTTGTGCTACCTGAAGCATTTCTATGAATTCTTGTTTCCATGTTAATATTGTCTCGCAATCCATGTTTAGACCTTTGTTGTTGTTGAATGTCGAAATTCCTCTTATTTAGGCAGTAGGAACAATAAAAAAGTTAAAGATCGAAAATAACACACCTCCCCTCGCCCTTGAGCCTTTTCCGTTTTATATTGGAGACATCTGGGCAAAACTCTTTCAATTAAGATGAAAAATCCAGTGCATTAGTCCGGATGGGAGTCGGGAGGGGTCTTCGCGGAGGAGGGGATAGGTAGGGGAAAGAACGGTTAAAATAAGGGTGGGGGTGAATGACGCGACGGGGAGAACCGCCGACTTGTGCAAGTGGGTGGTTTTAAAGAGTGGGAGACTCTCTATTTTCCAACAGCGCCTGATTAGAACGGACAAAGCCAGATAGACGACTATTTTTGCTCTGTTTTCCAGTCTGACAGCATTGGCGTTTATATTTCGACGTTTCCCACGTTTATATTTTATTGAGATTCTTTTTTTTCGTAAAAATGTCGAAATTTTCATAACCAAGCATAATTTAATAGGATGTGAGACGCATTTTGTTTGAAAAAATATTTTGGCTAGTTACAACATTCGTTTTGTTGATTAGGAGTATTTATGGTTCATTTCTGGTCAAATATTGAATTTATATAGATAAATAGTTTTGAATTTTACAGCTTGTTTTTGCATTTTTTGTCTTAATTCCTATCATAAGTATTTTTTGCACTTTTATCTGACTATTTTTGTTGTTTTCCAGTCTGTCAGAATTTGAGTTTATATTTCGACGTTTCCTACGGTTATATTTTATTGGAATTCTTTTTTTTTTTAAAATATTGAAATTTTCATAACTAAACATAATTTAATGCGATGGGATGCACATTTTGTTTGAAAACATTCTTTGGGCTAATTACATCATCTGTTTTGTTAATTAGGAATATTTGTGGTTCATTTATGGTCAAATCTTGAATATATATAAAATTAATATAAAGAGTTTTAAATTTTACAACTTGCTTTTTGCATTTTTTTCTGAATTTCTATAATAAGTATTTTTGCACTTTTATCTGACCTTTTTTGTTCTGTTTTCCAGTCTGCCAGTATCTGAGTTTATATTTCGACGTTTCAGACGTTTGTATTTTATTGAGAGTCTCAGAAATTTTCATAATTAAACATAATTTAACGGGATGTTATATGCATTTTGTTTGAGTTAGTTACTACATTCTTTTTGTTAATTAGGATTATCTATGGTTAATTTCTTGTCAAGTACTGAATAATATATATAAAGTTAATATAAATAGTTCTAAATATACTTTTCCTGACTTCTGTCATAAGCATTTTTGCAGTTTCATCTGACTATAGACATCAGATTATGCATTTGGCTGAACCCGAAGTAAAAAATCAAGAACAAACATAAAAGAAAGGCGAAGTTTTTAAGGAGAGCGAATATATTGGAAGGTTTTATTTTTCCATCGAGTGAATCCCCAATATACGAGGCAGCTGCAAAATTTCTGCATGGCCGAACGAAGTGTGTCAAGTCTTAATGCTACGAAAATATATGGAGGCGCGTATAGTGCCTCAGTTCTCTTTCCAAAAAGCCATCACCGACTAACACGAGATTCTCATCGATAAAAAAATTATTAATATAAGCGAAGATTTGGGCAATATTGCTTTTCTGTCTCGTCATTCACATTTTCATTCGCTTGACTTAACACGTTGTGCATATTGCATGTGTCACTAGAGTAATGGTATTTTTGTTTAATGAAAGGTAAAGAAATATTTTATAAATTTCAATATAAAATATCGAACAATCCTTACATATCAATATACTGTTTTTCTTCATCAAATAAAAATGATGCTACTTTGTGTTACGAAAGAAAACATTTTATTTTCATTAATATTGAAAATAAAGTGACCATTTTGTTGTCCTTAGAGTATATTTGCCCCCCGAGCTAAAAGAACAACGTATTTGGAGAGGACAAGAACGAATGTCCATAGAGAGATAATAAGTCAATTCTCTGGCCTTCAATAAATAAAAGTTTTTTTTGAGTTGGCGCTGAAGCTTTTCCTTTCAAAATAAACTCATACTAGTAAGTTTTGGTTTGTATTTTTAGAGAAAAAAAAAGAAATTATTATAATACGAAGACATAAATTGAAGATTAGTTGAGAAAGCAAGATTCTTACCTGTTCGACGTCGTCTTGGTGTAAACTATCGTTCGGTGTCGTGGCTGCTGAGGGTCTCTGTGACGTAGAAAGGTTGATAGCACCGCCTCCATCTAGCATATCCTGGTCCATAGTTCCATCATCCTGGAAAGAGAACAGACATTCTATTTGCCCGAATTTTATTGCACAACGAAAAGAAAAGAGTCCTGCTTGGCGGAGAATTTATTCGCTCAACCCGAAATTATAACGAAACATTGCTTTGGAATAATTTAGGGTAGCCAAGGGATCCGCGTCTCTATCTAGCCAAGGGAGAGCATTTTTAGAAATAACGCCTCATAAAATAATTATTTCGCCTTTAAGGGAGGCCAAAAGAAAGTTTATATTGCCGAGAAAATAATAACTAGGAGATTCGCTTTAGGTACGGAAACTTTATTTTTACTGTATTAAATCAGTTTAATCTATCGGAGAGGGCAAACTATCTTGATTGGCATTTTAAGGGAGCCGAGCAAATACATTGAAATGGAGGGATTGACATTTTTCTTTGTTTAGGATAAAAGCAGTGACATCCAATTCCTGAAACTTTAATAAGTAGTGGTTTGGTGTTGATTTAGGAAGTAGGGGAGTTATTTTTAATGACAGGTCAGATAATATTAGTCCTCTAAAGATTTCTAGATGATATTTCGATGAGTATAATAATTTAAAATTACCAGTTTTTTCAGTTGTTTAGAAAATTATAGTTATTTTTTATACAAGACGATTAATTTTCATTCGATTTCAATTGATTTCGGAAAACGATAATGCAATTTTATCGTCGTGTATAAAACAATATTTTTTTCCATAGCGAGTTACAGAAATTATTATTTCAAAGAATTTATTACGAGTAGAGAAAATATTGTGCTGGTCTGGCGTTGGTTTCTATGTAATTGGACAAATAAATAAAGCGGCCTCTTTAGTTGTCAGTCTTGAGTCAATATTTTTTAATTCTCTTTCGTGTCGATTGCTGATTGAATTGGAGCCAGAAATGGCTCAAAACGAAATAAGTAAATTACCAACAGATATTTAGGCTGAGGCGACAAACGCCATATCCAAACTAGGGTAAACCAACCAGTGAATGAATGGGACCCACTTAATGAACAAAATAACTTTATCTTGCTCTAATAAGGTATACGGCCATTAAACTGTATTTGTTGTCATTTTTTAATCTAATTTACACTGCGTAGTTTACGACTAACTTGCTAAAATACAACCAGTTAATAAACGACACGTGCAAATCGCTGTTCAAAGTTGTGCTCTGACGTTGTTAGTCTTTTAAGCGCCATTTTCTTTAGGGTAAGTAGATACATATCCTATTATTAATGATGCTATTTAATTGTTCATAAAATATAAAAGCTTGGCAGTGTGTGAGAATATATATTTCAACAATTCATCGTTATTAATCCAAAAGTAAAACATCTATTATCTTTTAGGTTATATTTTCATTTAATGTGTTTAATAACTGGCGGAAAAAAAGTTCAAATTCCAGTGAATGAACGGCTGTTTATTTACTGGTATTTTATTCGATTATCTGAAATTGCTTTAAAATGACCCTTAAGCTTAGTTTACATATGTAAATCCATTAAAATACCTTAAATGTAATAAAAATAAATGCCAGCCAGTAAATGAACAGGATTTTGAATCGTTTACTTACTGGATATTGTTCCTGTTCATTTACTAGATTAGGCATAAGACCTTTTTGCAAATGATTTCTGTCTATTATTATTAGGATAAGTGGGCACTAGTTTTTGTTTTGGAGGTTTAAATTTAGTATTATAGTTTTATTAAAAGTATTCGGCGGTTACTAAAAATAAATATTTTTTGTTGGTACAGATGGAGCGGAAATACACTAGATTCAAATATTCCAAAGAGCAGTTGTCACTGGGTATCAGAGCAGTAGAATCAGGCAGCATGAACTTAAGTGTGCCGCTAGGCGATAACTTCAACAAAATGGGTAGAATTTCATCAAGAACAAGATAAAATAAAGCGTCAAAAAGAGGAAGACATTAAAAAAAGAAAACTCGATAGAGAAAGAAAGCGAATGGAACAAGAACGAAAAAATAAGATCAGGCGACAGTATGAAATAAAGAGACCTAACAGAGACTTGAGTGAAAACCTGTCACTTTTTGAATTAAAGCTAAAACAAGAACAAGAAAGAAAAACATGCAAAAAACAAGAGAAAAAGTCAGAAAAGCGGAAGTGTGATAAAGATCAGAAAATCGGGCAGCAGTATACAAAATGGTTTAACAGAGATGATTCCTCAAGTACGGATGAAAATCTGTCACTATTTGAACTGAAACTACAAGGACAAAAAAAGAAAACATACGAAAAACAAGAAAAATGGTCAGATATGACGAAGCGTAATAATGCTCAAAAAATCGAAGAATCGGACGAAGAAGGAACTAAGAATAAAATTTCCCCTAAATTGTTATCAATAAGTTTAGAAAAATCAACATCAAATTTTGACTTAAGTGTTCCTTTTGTTAAAGGTGATTATGTCTCTAAACTATGAGGATTCACATTATCCTGTCCTAATAAAGGCTGTTAAAAATAATGAATATAAAGTAAGTGCTCTCCATAGTACATTTATTTATTTATCGTATGGCAAACACATGGTACAATAAAAGTAATATGTATACAAATATACACAAAAGAATATAGAAAAACATGTACAACACTCAAAATTATAAACAAAATATATACACTGACAGAGGTAAAGATAAAAAACATCCATAGTACAAAAAGAACACTTGGAAGTGGCCGTCACCACCTGATCAAATTGGTATTACTCGGATAAAATTGTGAAAAAAATTACTGTTCCAATACCTCATAGCGCTGAAGGGACTTTTGTTATTAATATGTAAATGCAGCATAGTGTTTTTTATATTATACTCTTACCTGATTATGTTTATTAAAAGTTTATGTTTATTTAAACTTGAATTTTTGTAAAGCTTAATTTAATAAATACAACGTTCATTAACTGGTCTTTATGTGTTTATTCACTGACTTCTATCGTTCATTTACTAGATATTTCGCTTATTCGCCGAAAATTGAAATTTGTGAAACCATATTGTTTTATTTTTGCGTCTAGGTAATATTTTCTTAATTTTTCAATTATAGATAGTTGCCTTTGTACCAATTTTACCCCATATTATATAAAATAAAAAATCGTGATTTATTTAAAGTTAATACTTCGGTTAACTGTTCATTCACTGGTCGATTGACCCTACTTCCATTTAAATCCCGAATAACTTACGAAAAGGAATACAAAAATTTTCAAAAATGGAAGCAATTAAAAAACGTGCGAGAAGAAATAAAGTTTTTAACCTATCCTCGTTGTTAAAGTATAATTTCGTCCTATTGCTGCCAAAAGTCACTAACTAACATTTTTCCGAACAACCAAATTCAATCACTAATAAAATTATATTTTCAATCGGAGAATCGATTGCAAAAGTCATTAACTACGATTTCTGGCTATTTATGTTTTATTTTAATACCGAATAGTTACTAACTATAACATCTTTATGCAATGCAATTCATCTTTAGACGCATTTTTCTCGGAAGTAATAAAAAGTAAGTTAGTGACTGTTGGCAGCAATGGGACGATTTAATCTACCCTTGTGGTTAAAGTACTATTTTATCTACTATTTTTGATAGCTATCAGGCAATTTTAATAGTTGCTATGGAAAAAAGTACATATATTTTTAAAATTCAATTAAAGGGGACTTCTAACAAAATTTAAAATAATGAAATGGAAATGAAAGCAAGATTGCCTGTTGTACATTGTCCTTGCGACTTATCTTGATACTGTTTCGCATGAGGGCAAAAAGGTGCCATTTTTCACAGCTCTTACAATGGAAGCCGTTTAGGGCGCTTGATTGCTGGCTTTTTCCTTTTTTCCAAGCCCATTCATACCGATGTCCATCGTGGAGCGAGAGGCGGTCATCTAAATAGTCATCGGACGTCTTATTTACATTTTCAAAAGGACGCAAAATGAGAGTCCACATCCACAGAACAGAATGAAGATTGATGTTGTTATCTCTTTATAATAAAGCCCTTTAGTTCAAAATTTAGGTATTATTTGAGGGGTTCAGCAGTGAACTGGATCAAGTCATAGAAGATAATTATGGAGAAAATGAGAGTTAAAGTTTTTTAATGTTACTTATTTAAAATAAAACAGTTATATTTTAAATTGTATAATTGCAAACTAAAGTAACTCAAAATACCGGTGTGGTCATTTTTATGAATGTTTGTTTATATTTTTTTGGACTTGAACCGTTTTATCTTTGAAAATATTTAAAATTTTAGATATAAATTCGTTCATCGGTACATTCTTCTTCGTCATTAAGAGATTTGTTGACTTCACATTGTCTATTAATAGTGTTTTCTTCGATTTTTATAAAAATTATGGTATATAGGCGGGCTATAAAGGGGGGAAGGTCTTTCATGTGTTGCCTTTTAGAATGTTTTACGTTACATCTGTATGAAATGATAACATATGTTATGTCATAGATATGTCAGATATCTTGTAAGTATTTGTAAGAAAATCAGCCAACTTATTGATGTAGTAATAGTGAAAATAATGATAATCAAACTATACTTTCAGAATCGATAGAATCAGACCTTTCAGATGGCTGATAATTTGATTCACTTGGTGTTCAGACTTTGTTTCATTGTCATCCTTTTATAAAAAAAAAGTGTTTTAGCTCTGAACTTTAGCACGTGTGTTAAAATCGCGCACAGCGTTAAATTTTATGGACTTGATCCATTTCACTTTTGAAAGGAATCAACAGAATATTTAGAAACCAAACAGAAACAGGCTATAACTCCCAAGTAGCATTTGGACGTTATCTAACGTCGGGTATACGTCGCGTTCAATAAACCCGACGTCGGGTACCAACGTCGGTTCGACCGCCTGACGACCCTTATTTGCACCTATATGGGGAATACAGATTCGGGTCGCCTCGACGTCGGTATCTGACCTAATAGGGAATATAATCCTACCAATTACCAACGTCATATTACGTTGGATTTTAGTCACTTAAAATTCGTCGCTAAGCACTTACGTTACGTTTAGTTTCATATTCCAAACTACCTAATTACAAATGGATTCATAATCACTCCTCGAATATAACGATAAGTGTCTATCTAATTTCATATTATAATAATTCTGAATCATTAATCCAGACATCAGTTTTGTCAACGGAAGTCACTTTTTTATATATCTGATTAAAATACTCCGGAAAACAACGAGCGCCTTCAAAATTAGGTAGATTTATGAAATAAAAATATCTATAAAAAAGTAACTCGCAAAATATTTTTTTAATTTTCTAGCTGGTTTAATCATAAAACTGTACTGTGGTTCCCCCCAAACTCAACCTTATCAATATTATTCTACTAGATATCGAAATGTGAATATAAATTTTAAAAACAAAAAACGATTTTAAAATGGCTGACAATCTGATACTTGTTAAGAATGGCGGATTTCTGTGTCCGACTTAATATGAACTACCAATATACCAATTCCAACCGGGTCTCCAACATTAGTCGTCTCACACGACCGAAGTCATCAAACCGGACGACCGGCAATCGTATTATGACGTATATAATTCCAACGTACGCCACGTAACCTCACTTTGCGTTATCAGTGATTTGTGGATTTGTACGACTATATTTTAGTTTTTGTTTTCTGCTTAAAAAAATGGGCAGCCATTGTATTTACGGACGTAAATAGAGATACGTAAATTAGGTTATAAATATGAACATAAAATACAACAAAATATAATTGGATGTTACTTTAGGGATTATCAGTGAGACGTATCCTATTCGGACAACGGGTAGACGTCGGACTAGTTCAAGTATATGTACGTCGTGCAAGCCAACGTGGGAACGACGCACAGTGCTTCGTCCCTTGGACAAAAATCGAAAAAAAAGTTAAAATTTACTAATATCTGAATATGTAATTTTATACTTATAGCAATGTTCAATCATCCTGTATATTATTTTTCATAATCAATGTTTTTTGTTAGCAAATATTTTCACTAAAAATAAGTTTTGCGATCATATATCAGTGAAATTGTCTTATATCAGTGAAAAGAATAACATTCATAGTAGTTGTGTATATGGAGTTAAACGGTACGTACTTAATTGAAAGCCACTATGGATATTGTTAAACAAGGTATGTACTTTAAATTTATTTCTAAACAAGTTCGTGATTGTTTAGTTTTTATTTATTTTTTAAGATGAATCTTAAATGTGGGTGCTTGTCAGATATAACACCCTCCGAATTTGGCATTTATTTATATATCAATCGAAAGCATACACTTAAATAAGAATTTTAAGCAAAAAAAAATTGCGGATGAACCACAATTTATTGAGAAATAAATAAATTAAAAGTGCATTTTTAGGTTATGGTGAAGTTGTATAAGCGTGTAATTATTGTAAAATATGACGATTATATGCATTTTTTATTAATATAAAGGTCAGAATTAATCATTGAGAAGCATTAATAAGTCTTAAATCAAAAATAGAGTTCGTGATATCTTTTGTAATATTTGCCTGATCAATTTACTCATTCGATTCAAACTTGCCGCTGGGGCCGTCTGTCACCATTTGTTGTTGGCGATGTAAGCTGCCTAAGCATTGTTGCCAAAGTTACTTTTGTTTGTATGATATACATAATACCGTATGATCGAAAAAAAAACGGCGTCCAGCTGGCTTGGAAATGACGATCGATGACATTCCCCATATAATTTTACATATAAAATGACAGCGATGTTCATTTCATAGCCATGGCTGACGCCGTTTTTTTTCGATCGTTCGGTACGTTACATGATACAAAAAAAGAGTTGAGACCGAAAGAGTTTTGATTGCGTTGGTTTCAACTTTTCCGTGAGTGTGTTAATCTTTTGTTTTGTTTTTTATTTTAATACGAATCTGATTGCTTTCACTTGATTTTACGTGCCGGTCGCCGGACGAACAAATCCTTATACAGTAGCGCTGTCACGATAAGAACAGATTATAAGTTATTTTAAAATCAAGATATTGAAAGCACTCAGATTCGTATTAAAATATAAAAAAACAACAGATTAACCCCCAAACAAGTTGAAACCAACGCAATCAAAACTCTTTCGTGCAACTTTGTAGTTATAAATAGTCAGATCTCGTAGGCAAAATATCAGCTATGGGTAGGAGCAGTTCCTCAGACGATCGCCTTTTCTTGATTTTAAAATAATCTGTTGTCATAGTCTGTTGTTAACGTGAGTTTTCTTCCGACCAGCACGTGTTTTTTTTTAATGAACCTTTCACTAAGAAATGAATGAATGCGATCATATATCAGTGAAATTGTCTTATATCGCAGTGAAAAGAATAGCATTCATAGTAGTTGTGTATATGGAGTTAATTAAATTATGGATCATTGACAAGCCACTATGGATATTGTTAAACAAGGTATGTACTTTAAATTTATTTCTAAACAAGTTCATTGATTGTTTAGGTTTATTTATATTTTAAGATGAATCTTAAATGTGTATAAAAATTTTACGTTTTCAAACTTCAAAAAGGCATTTAAAAAAACATATCAAAACATATCGTAATTATTGAATATATTTGTTGTCATATTCATACACTTTAATTTTTGTATAGTTCACCTGCGTCTGCTTGCGACGAACTTTATTTTATAATACTTTTCAAATGGAGTAAAATTGATAAGCAATGCCGATCTGGTTAATACTTAGCTTGATCATAAGGACAAGAACTCAAAATTATTTGTATTTCAAAAAATGTGTTCTTTATTAGATATTGATGAACCTTCCAGTCAAATAAGACACCACTTGTGCCTGAAATGGAGCGAAACTATGTTGGAGCGAAACGTCGCATAAAAAAAGTTTCCATCTTTCAATTTATTATAAGAACTCATACCCAAGAAAAGGAAAAAATAATATATGGATATGGTCTCTTAAAGAGGTAACTATTAACATCCGAATCCCTCATACCAACAAAGGGAACACGCGAAACAACGCGAAAAAGTAACATATTAGAAAATGATGTACAGAAACATCTTATAATATGTGAGGATAATTCATCTACCTGTGATTTGGATACTATAAATTTGGAAGATTCTGTCAGCAGTGATTCTTCTGAATCAGAGTAGTTACGATCTATGCATTTTTTTGTCCTAAAGTAAATTTATAGTATCTTAAGTTTTTTTTTAATTAAATATAACATTGATGTTTCTTTTTCATTAAAGAAATTTTATCATTTTAGCTTATATTAGGCTTATATTTTAGGAATCATGTTCTAATGTTATTTAAATTCTTTTTTATCCCAGGGATTTATTTAATACTTACAACGTTTTCATACTATAAATTATTATTTCCTTAGATGGAACACAGCTCCAACGTTTTTATTATTTATAAGATTTTTTTTTCATAAACGTGGGACTAAGAATATCACCTTTTAGTACAATGAGAGTACTCATCATATGTGTCAAATAAACCTAGTTTGAATAAATTGCCTACAATAAAAGAGAAGTTTTGCATTTTTGTCCGATCATATGGCTCTAGACCATATGATCGAAGCACTGTGCGACGTTGGGAAATTAATAAAAATGGTACGTTGTTATTTTGTACGTCGACAGATCGTTGGATTTACCGACTCGGATCCAACGACGTCGCTTTGAATAGGAAAGCGACGTCACCGGTCGTATCACCAGCACCCGACCTAAATTTGCACAAAGTCTGACGTCACTTCAGGTCAGATTTAGTTCGAAGTCAGATAGATGCTACTTGGGCTGCTTAGTGCGTGAAGTATGACTTGATTCGTTTCTCTACTGGAAAAACAATATTTTATAAACGTATAAAGACGATTATCTTCAAATAGTAGGAAATTGGACTTGATCCATTTTAATTCTGACCACTCGATTTAAAAACTGAAAATTTGTATTGTATTGAGGAAATAGTTAAATCCTGAACTGAAATGTGAGAGCCAGTGGACATATACGATTGGAAATTTGTAGGGGTGTTAGGAGCGCAAGAAAAAAGGGGGCCGAAAAACACTCGACAGGCGAGAAGAATTGAAGCCGAATGTATCTAACGACCGTCGCGAGGCATTGGGGTCCCCTGAAATGTGCCGAAACATAAAAAACTGCTTTTATTTTCTTATATTCTTATTATTTATGATAATACGTTTTGGGTTTCTCGAGGAGAAAAGACTAGCAATTTATATTATACGCGTTAGATGGCGTGGACTTTTTTCGACCGTCCTAGACCGAGGGATATTTTTTGCTGAGAAAGTATTACGTCCCAAGGAAAGGAAATATGTTCCTTTTATGGCCCAGTAATATTGCTAATTTTTTTTCGACCACCCACCTTTTTGTCAAGTCAAAAGGGAAGAATTTTTTAAGGAGTTATTTTATCTGGTTAGAGAATTTAAAATGATGTAGAATGTTTAGGAGTTAGTTTTTACCTTACCGATCTATTTTGTGTTCCTTTCTTGAGTTATAACGAGTTATAACTTATCATACAGTCCAAAGGCTTTGATAAAAGCCAGTATCTGAGACGGCTCCATAGAGGCTAGCTCGCCATCTCCGACATCGGCCGTACCAAAGTTTATGGGTTATTTCCCCTGTTTTCAATAGTTCCTATCTAAGATAAACGTACGCATCTTTCGATTGCGTTACTTTTTGTCTGAAGGATGCCGGGGTAGGTGTCTATTGGTTCAAAGTATTTATATATAGTATTATTATAATAATAAATAATATAAATAATTTGAGTACATTTACATTACAAGCGTAATAATGGGCTTAATTAATATCTTATTAATATAATATATTAGCTTATTAATATAATATAATGAAATATTAATATTCGTTTTGCCATAAAGTGTCTTTTGAGTTGCTAGATAATTTGAAAAATATTATAAGTTCCACATAATGCAACACTGTGTTTTTTTCGATGTTAAAGCCTGTTCACTTCTATCCCAACCCATGAATTGTCCTCTATTATCTATGAACAATTGATAAATCTAATCTTAATATAATTGTGTGATTTTCAGTATTTAATAACAATATTTTGAAACTTGTTATATGAACTAAAACTAATGGGAAATTATAACAATGAAATATTTAAACAGAAGATGGGGTTACCGATGGGTTTTAATTTCACCGTTATTCGCAGAAATATTTTGGCAGATTTTGTAAATAGTTATTTTAAACAAGTAATTCTCTTACATATAAATTTTTTATGAAGAAATGTTTGACATTTATTTTTATAAAACAAGAGTAGTTTAATATCAAAAATGCCAGTATAAGCAAAATATTATTTTTAAATATGTAATGGTAAACCTAAGTACCTAATAATAAATAATTTTGATTTCTAATTTTTCAATTATATTTTCGATCCATTACACTGCATGCTAATTTAAGAAAATTAATATCAAATGTTTCAATTTCATGATTTTAAAGTTTATTGTTAATATAACAAATTAGCTCTTACAATTTTATTATTTAATAAAACCAACGATGCCAAAATTTAGAGACTATATTATTTTTAAATATGATCTATTATAAATAATTTTGACATCTAATTTGTTGTACATATCTTGCTACTACGTAAAAATGTTTATATTAGCCCAGATTATTTTAAAAAGAGTTATTAATAAGGTATAGCAAATTTACTGTTATTATTAGTTTTCATTGTATAGTAATTTGTTTAAAAACATTAAAATCATTAAACATTAAAATAATAAAATTTATTTCTAACAGAAAATAACCTAACATCCCTAACTAACTAAAGCCAAACAATAATATTCTTTAAATTACATATCAATTTATTACCAATATATGGCAACAGCGCCCTTCATAATGTATTTTTGGATGTAAATACTATTAACCTCAATAAAAAAATAATGTGTCCTAGGTCTTTATATGATATAAATAATCAAAGACGCCGGCTAATTTCGAAAGAAATCTACATCGCCGTATATACAACTAAAAATCCAGTTAATATTTAGGCCAAATAATAGATCCTGACGAATATATGAATTTCATAAATGAATGAATTTTATAATAATGAAGCATTTTTGCTGCTTGCAATTACTTGAATACAACATTTAAAGGCAGATGACGCATTAAATTCGATAATTTTATACAGTTAGATTTTTCAAAATGTCTTTTACTAGCTATCGAATTATTCGAATGAATTGCAACTATCGAATGTTTCGATAGTATTCATTCGATAGTTCCCACTACTAGTTATTTCCCCTGTTTTCAATAGTTCCTATCTAAGATAAACGTACGCATCTTTCGATTCCGTAGATTTTTGTCTGAAGGATGCCGGGGTAGGTGCCTATTGGTTCAAAGTATTTATATAGTATTATTATAATAATAAAATTTATACACAATCAATTAAAAGATTTAATATAAATAATTTGAGTACACAGTACATTACAGAAGCGTAATAATGGGCTTTAATTAATATTATTGTGTTTTCTTTATAGGTGCTTCAATAGCAAGAAGGGCCAAGCTGCCATCTACATTGAAGCGACAGACGAGCGATCTTTTGACAGACAAGCAATCGAAATAGAGTACGATCTCCAGCAACTGCCAAAGAATACCTATGGATACGATCCAAGCGAAGAATGTAGACCTTGCTCCAAAGAAGAACTGGCACATATTTTCTGTACCAGCGATTTAGGTAAGATTTTGTAACATATTTTTAACTCTTAAAAATTGAGTGTTTGATGACTGTTCTACTATGAACTGGTTTACCTGCCTCTATACTGATGAATTTTTCCTACCATTCTAGACATGTTTTTGGGGCAGTCATTGTTTTGGGGTCAATTTTATAATAATTGTCCACCACACAGGTCAGTTCTGGTCTGAAAAATGATATCGATAAGCATGGTTTGGCCATTTCTACACTAAACGTACAGGGTTGTTATAGAAAATAATAATTAATTTAGCTTAGTTTCTTGAACTGTAATATTTATAAATTATGCAGAAATTCTTGGGAATGCAGTTCAGTTTAAATAATAGACAATCATATCTATGTCATATTATATTTTTCTAATAGACATTATATCTATGTCATATTACATAACTAAATTATTAGAAAAATATAATATGTCATAGATATAATGTCTATTATTTAGACTGAACTGCAGGGGTGGATGGGGAAGTGGAAACCGGCCCGGGAAAAACAGGCAACCGGCCCAAATCCACAAAAACAAAATGACCATAACGAAGAAATATATTTTATTTATTAATATATAAGTAAAGGTGTAAAAAGCTCTTTTGCCTCCGGTTTAAAAAAAAATTAAATTGTCTTGATCAAAATTTTCGTAAAGACCAATATTGGGTGGGACATCTGAATTTTTACGACAAAATGGCTCAGTTTTACAGGGTTCTACTGCTTTATTTCCATTATCGATAACGGTAATTTGATCTTGAATAGGCTACGATTTTGAGAAAATTTAAGACTTCCTGATTCATTCAGTTCAGCTGACTCAATCCTCTGTGAAACACATTACTTTTAGCTTTTAATTATTGCTCAATACTACAGTGAGGTGTTACATTCTTGGTAAGTCATCCACTGGGAATTGGAGAAGAGGAATTTTCCTTTCCAGGGTGTTCCAAGCTTTGCTGAGCTGACAGTTCTCCCAGTACTGTTTCCGTCAATGACCATTCTAATCATTTTCGCATTGGCATATCTACCGACGACAATCTCAACGGAGAGACAAAATATAAAATGATGTAAACAATGGAGAGAAAAAAGTGGGGGAAATCTTGGCGCTTCCTGCAATTTAACAGGGGTGAAATGTGGCAAACACCGCCCGAATATAGAAATTATCTCGCGAAACAGGTCCTCGATGGTGCGGGGAGATAAAAACGCGCAGGAACTTTAAAAATACGAAAGATAATTAGGTATTTCCGACGTGGCAACACCGTCGGCGCGCTGAAGAAAGCCTGTAATTGCAAATAGCGGTGCAACCCCATTGACGACTCTCCATGAATGTAAATGGTCCGATCCCCCGATGGTTGGATCTTTGCCTTGCTCTTTTTTTCTTTAATTTATGTTTTTATACTTTTTATTTGTTCGGCAATCGGGCGCGGTGGCTCAGCCCTCATCCCTTCTGGGCCGTCCTATTCGATTTGTTCCCCACTTCTTTCAATAGCGCACAGCCACAAATCAGCAATACTTCATTTACAGGCGCACTTGCCTTTCTAATTTATTTCGTCCCATTAAAATTCAGCTCATTTCCTTCACTTGCAACTACTGAATATATAAAATTAGTTGCTTCTCTCCTAAATTATATTACGTTGCCGTATTATATTCTTTTCCCTTCTCTGGTTATGAACTTTATTTTTTTCACTCCGAAACGACCAGATCGTAAACTTTCTTATTTAAATACGGAATAATCCAATAAAAGTTGATTTATTCAATTCATTTCCGAGAACTCCAGCCAAAAAGTACAGTTTTATCATAATATGTTAAATAAATATTGCAAAAATTGAGCTCGAATTTTTGAAAATGGTGTAAGTACAATTTAAAAAAAATGAGTTAATGGTATAATTTCAGTAAGATATAGACACATTCTTTCCATATTTATAATCATACATTCAATGGAGGACGATTTTTTATAAAGTCAACAAAATAATTTTGACTATTAAATGGTATCACAAAAATGTTTTTTTTTTGATAGTGGAATAAGTCCATTCGGTAAAGCTAGTGTCTATAAAAAGATGGACTTAAATTTACTCCTGTTTTTATTTTTTGTAATATGTTATTTTTGAAAGTGTAGTCCATTTGGAGTTAAAAAGACTCTCGATATATATGAAATACCGTATGATCGAGAAAAAACGGCGTCAAAGGCGGCTGGGGAATGACTATCGATGCTATTTTTGACGAGGTCGAACTCTGCTCAAAGTTAATTAACTTTATTTTGATTTTTTTAGTTAATTTAAATTCTTCTTCTTTTCACTTTAAAGATCTTCAAAAAAATTAAATTTTAATTAAAATGAATACTAAATGTAGAAAATCTAGAAGACAATAGTAAGTTTCCGGATACAGAAATCTATATCCAAAAAATATTTTTTTCTGATAATTTGAACTATACCAGTTTTAATTAATAAAAAATCTATATTAGGTAAATCCAGAAATCGTAATTAATACTAAATGCGTCTTTAAAAGTAAAGAAGAGAAAAATCAAAAAGGCTCTAACCTAACAATCGCCCGTCCCAGTTCCAGGCATTTCGATAACTCGTTAACAAAAATCAGATTATTCTACTGTTAAAATGTATGGATTATCCTTTTGTAATTGTCTAATACACACTAGACCCTTCAGATTTAGTAAAACTGTAGCTGTAAACCAGTTATGTGTGTTCATTACTATACATGGAAGAAGTATTGTGTTTATCAACAAGGTTAATTGTAGGCCTTTAAATTTTGCTTAATATGGTCATATTTTGTAATATTCAACTCATAATTGTTGATACTTCTGGTGGATGATGTTCAATTTTATACATGTATAAAATATAAACACACTAAATTGAAGTACTAGAAACGGTAAGGTGGGATATTTTTACGAATCTGTATTATTACTTTTTTACTTATAGAATATCTACAGCTGTGTATAACCTCTAAAAAACAAATTAAATGAACAAAACTATGTCCAAGAAATAGTCTATTGTATAGAGGATTTAAGGAAAACCTTAAAATGTTTGTACAATTTGTTTTTGAATTTCTTCTAGGTTTCTGCATCTTCGGTCAGTGAAAGTAGAAATATCATCAGCAGTTTTTTCAGTCCATAAGATTCAACATTTAAAAATACAGGGATACTTAATCATTAATTAATCTTAATTATTCTTTTTGAGATATAGGCACTATAGGCAGCAAAATATTAGCCTTATAATCCCGGAAGCTGTGGCCAATAAATTAAATGATAAATAATTGTAAATTGTTTATACATATATAAATCACTTGTTTTAAAATAAAAAATTGGCATTTTAAATTTTATATTGTATTTATTTATTAAATGATAAAATTAAAATATTTATATACTACATGATCTAACACTGTAAGTCTTAGTTTCTTTGGTTTGGTTTACTGTTTGCCGAGTACTATGGGTATAGTTCATTAAATTAATAGATTCTTTTCTTATGATTGACATATGCATATTAATTGTTTTCTTAAGTTATGTTACAATGAAACTCACTTTATAAACAGTATAATATAGGTATTTATTTTCTTTCGAATGGTATTACAAAATATGTTTTACTGTGAACCCTACTAATTAATATACTATGCCTGGTTCAAGAGTCTAAATCTGTACTTATTACATTATCATTTAATTTAATAACAAACCTAAAATATTTGTCTGCGACTTACTAAAAAAAACAATTATGATTTTCGAAAGTGATTAATACAGCTTTTTGTAAAATTATACATTACTTCTTGATGTATGTATTATATTAATTCATTTATTTACTTAAATTGTTCCAATGTGTATATTATTTCCTACAATCTACCAGTAGTTACGTTAAAAGTTAAGTATGTAAATAAATGACTTAGGAGCCTAAAATTATTGAGATTAAATAACGTAATATATAAGTAAATAAAATTGACAATACACCAATAAAATATTTTAGCAATAACCATTGATTCCTGCATGGAACTTTACTTGAACACAGCATCACCAATTTTGTTTTCATTAAATTCTCTATGCAATAGATTATTTCTTGGACACAGTTTTGTTCATTTAATTAATATGCTTCTTGGAAAACAGAAACTTAGGCATACACAGAAACAGATACTCTATAAGTAAAGAAGTAATAATAAAGGTATTCGTAAAAATAACTATCTCACCTTATTCTCACCTCCTAGTACTTCAATTTGGTTTGTTTATATTTTATATATGTATAAATTGAACATCATCCACCAGAAGTATCAACAATTATGAGTTGAGTATTGCAAAATATGACCATATTAGGCAAAATTTAAAAGCCTACAATTAATTTTGTCGATAAACACGATAGTTCTTCCATCAACTAACGGATTATTTACTGGTATTAAACACACATTTTTATTTACAGCTATAATCAACGCAATATTGGTAAATCTGAACGGTCTAGTGTGTATGAAACAATAATAAAAGGCTAATCCGTACATTTTAACAATACAATAATCAAAACTGTTGTCGAAATGTCTCGGTCGGAGGCTTGTCGGACGACGAGATTTAGTTAGGTTAGAGTCTTACTGGTCTTGCTCTTCTTTATTTTTAAAGGCGTTTACTGCATTAAGGATGATTTAATATCGATTTTTTATTGAGTAGAACTGGTGCAGATCGAAACATTTGAGAAAACAATTTTTTGGAAACAGATATGTGTATCTGGAAACTTTCTATTCTTTTCTGGTTTTTCTATATAAGGTATTAATTTTTGACAAATTTTATGTCAGTTCTCAGTAACTGACGTCTAGAGTTCTATCTCGTCAAAAATAGCATCGATAGTCATTCCCCAGCCGCCTTTGACGCCGTTTTTTCTCGATCATACGGTATCTCGATACATGTAAAAATGGACTTATACTTTTCAAAAATAACAGCTCGATTAATGAAAAAGGAAACAATTCCAGCTGTTCGCTTATTTTTCCTTTTGATGTTTCTATTATTCAAGCCGAACCTTTATAAAAAGTGGAGAGGCATATTTAACCCTGTCAAAATCTATAGCAACATGTTGCAGCGGCATAGTTGAGCGACGTAACATCTCAAGCTAAAATTTATTAAGCAATTAAGGGAAATTGGCTGTTTTGCGCTCCGCTCTGACTGACATCAAATTTCGGTTTGTTTTGTTTAGCGCCGGGAGCGTAAATCATTTTGATTTGTCAAGCGCGCCGAGCGCCAATAAATAAAGTCCTTTTCATGGCGGTTTCGCACATCATTTAGCTGTTTTCTAGCGTTAGTCGGCTTGTTTAACTCCCCAAACAGAATTTATGTCACTTAATGGGGTACTTTATTTAATATGTACCTTGTTTTTTAAAATCCTAAAATTACAGGGTCCGGCAATAGTGCGTCGGACATCCTCCTCCTAGAATAAAAAACTTGGGAATTTTGTTTAATGTTAACCTAAAGTATGCACGAGCATGTATTTCAATTTTTTATTATAGGAGCTACAGATGCCCGACACACTTTTGCCAAACCCTGTATAGTACTCTCGGTTCTCTTAGTGTGAAATATACCCTATCGATTAAGTTAAGGGTAGAACCAGTAATAAGCACAAAGTAAAGGACGGAGTGAAGGAGTCAAAACGTCGCCCCAAGCTACACAGTGAACGATCTAAGACGGCCGGGGCCGGGACCCATTCATTTGTTTGTTATGAATTATAAATGGCCGCCTCGGATCGCTGCCTTGCCTTCTATACACTTGTTTTGTTTGGCGGCAAAAATGAAACGCCCGTATAGGTTAATTAAATGATTATTGTATGAAGAGCCTCTTGAATGTTCCGGAGGAAATTGGCTAGAACGCCTTCAGTCCGTTTTATACAATAAAAACAAGTTTTCTTGGGTGAAAATCCAAATTTAAATGTTATATGTCTCTTCAAAAAGGCCTATGAGTAATTCGTCACTTGCAAGAGAATCTACAAAATAAAATAGTTATTTTTAAATACTGCTGCGTTAATCCAATGGATAAGTGGCGAAATACCCATAGAAATTTTTTGAAGAGATGAATCCGCCACAGAGGTATAGACATTTGTTAAATGTCTCCTTATATATTTCCCTGTCTAAGCCAATCCTGTATTAAAAACCGCTTAGACGCAATGCAGGAGCGTTAGTCCTTCGACAAGAAAATAAATTGCCACGGAAAAAAATCTGCCTAATGTTAAACCGATATTGTAAGTGTCGTTGGCGACGAGGATCTAATTTGAAACGGTACAAGACATATTTTTGGCAAAAAACCGTCGGGATTTGGAAGTGGATTCGAAATAAACTTTATCACGGGAGCCGTAACAATTGAGGTTTTATCAGTCGATAGGATAAACTTTTACAGAGCTTAAAGCTCTCGAAGAGAGGGAGCGGTAAAGACAAGATCTGGAATAAGAAGAATTGGGAAACAAAAAACAGAACTTATTTACTTTTTACTTAAATATAACTGCCTAAACCTCTAGTTTATACGGCTTGGATTATTATTGCCAGTTTTCATAAAAGAAATACTACATTATTAATTTAATTCGTTTAAAAATCATAATTTTCATATCATAAGCCAAATGTTAGAACCATTTTTGTATACATATATTATTATCATCCCGTGTGCCCAGTATATGGATGTATACCATGATAGTAAGATCCATGATTACCTATAGAGCAGTTGCTTGGTACACAAAACTAGAGCAACATACAGCAAGACAAAACCTGTGCAAAGTACAGAGACTGGCATGCATCTGCATCGCAGGTGCCATGAGAACATGCCCAACAGCAGCAATGGAGCTCATTCTAGACTGATTAAAATGCTCATTGACAGAAACAGTACTGGGAAAACTGTCAGCTCAGCAGAGCTTGGACCACCTTGAAAACAAAATTCCAATTCTCCCACTCCATACCAAGAATGAACTTTGAGCAACACCTCACTGTAGTATTGAGCAATAAAAAGGATTGGAAGAGAGAAACGTTTGCTCGGCATGGAAAAGACCGCACCATAACGTGGTATACTGATGCTTCTAACCGCAACCAAAGCAAGGACAGAGATGAGTATTTGGGCCAAAAACTAAATACTCCGAACCAATTGTTTTGTTTCTGCCTAATTTCAATGGCGTTGTTCTTTTTTAGATATTAGTTTTTATTAATAGTTGTTTTTTAGGCCTGTAAGTATCACTGCTTCTATTCTGGATTCTGGTCCCTCTTTATAATACACTGTAACCTCCGCCCATGCGAAAAATGACCTCTCAGGCCGATCCAGTTAGTGAAACGTTTAAAAATGACCACGGGGCCCTCATCGTGCGCTAAACATTTACAGGAAACTGATAAGATGCAGACACACACAAAGCTAGCCCCTCGCAGTCATTTATACCGTTTAAGGGATAATCTGGATAATACATCCCCGACTTATCTTTGCGCTCGCCACTGCTTTGAACAAGCTACTATGTAATACAGTCAACTTCGAACCCTCAGCCTCATTTTTAACAATGCTACATTTAATTTCTTCCTCTCCTGTACATTTTTTAACTTAGCTAGTAGGATGTATATTATATACAGGGTGTCCGAGAAATAAGTGCAAGTATTTTAACTGGTAGTATATTTCGGCCTCAGAAACACGCCTATGAGTTTTTTTTTGCGAAATTTTTTTTTGGAAAATTTGGAATTTTTTGGAAATTTTTTAGTTTTAAGTTAAAAAAACATAATTTCTTGATAATAAGGCAACATAGGTAGTAGATTAAATTTACATGAAAGACAATCCAGAGAAGATCCAGTGGTTCTCAAAATTTAAGCAAAAAAGCATTTTTTGTTTAAATTTTCATGGACTTACTTAAAAAACGGTGAGGAGAAAAAATGTTTTTTGACCAGATCTACCACCTCTTAAAATAGTTACACTTATTTCTGGGACACCCTGTATACAGGGTGTCCGAGAAATAAGTGCAAGTATTTTAATTGATAGATAGTTAAGCGAAAAAAAATGTTGAACATTTCATTATCCACATTCTGTATGTTTATAAGTTATAAGTTCACATTTTTAAATTTCTACAAAAATACATTTAAATTCATTTTATTGACATTAGATTTTTTAATCATTGTAGATTATTATTAAGTATAGTGCAACGTCTACTATTTTCAATACCTTTTTTACAATAAACTGAAATAATGAAACTCAGATCTACCATCCTATGAAATACTTGCACGTATTATATAATATATACACTATATATAACCAGTGAAACTAAAGCAGAAATGAGATACTTTTGACAAATGATTAATTCTAAGAAATATTTAGAGGTCTGAAATAATAAATCTCTGTCAGAACAGTATATTTTTTATAGTGTTTAAAAAGAAAATATAAAGAGAATGAAAACACCTCCTGAAGATTTCCATCCCGATAAATGTGTGGGACATTATGCGTAAAGAAAAATGCGAAAACATTTCGGCAATATACATTATGGCGTTGCTGTATTAGCATAAAACAACATTGTGCCAACTATTTAGTTATTCAAATCACGGGGGCAATATTTCTGAAAGAAAATCTACAGTTATTTTTCAGTAGAAAAAAAACGTCATAATCATACTATCATCCCTTAATTTAGACCGTCTTTCTCCCCCGTTTGCCACTTGATAGCATTTTATACGAAAACAAGCGCTATATTCTTTGCAGAGGATGCCCTTAAGGGGAGGTGAATTTTTATTTTATAACTTTAGAAAAAATAAAAGTATAACACATTATATTTTATATGAATTTTTACCTTTTACAAGTAAATTATTAGTATCTCTCTTTGTAGAGAATTATACAGAACCATTTACTTTTTACAGATTTTTAATTATGATACATATTCAAATATTCCAAAATAATATTTTTAAAACAAAATTTTCAGTATCAATAGACAGTTTTATACATTTTTTTGTATCTCTATAAACAAGTTTAAGAAATTAATTATTTTTTTGATTATCGGTACCTCTTCGGCTTCCGAGCAATGGGAGATTTCGAGACTTGGTAGGCATAAGGTTTTGGCTGTTAATAAAAATTCTAATATTCACATATAAGAAACAAAACTTGCAGTATCTATAGGAAATTTTATGTACTTTCCATATATGTATAGAAAAGTTTAAGAAATTAATTATTTTTTTAATTATTGGTCCCTCTTCGTCTTCAGAGCAATGGCAGATTTAGAGACTTGGTAGGCATAAGGTTTTGGCTGTTAATAAAAATTCTAATATTCACATTTAAGAAACAAAACTTGCAGTATCTATAGGAAATTTTATGCACTTTCCATATATGTATAGATAAGTTTAAGTAATTATTTATTTTTTTGATTATCGGTCTCTCTTCGGCTTCAGAGCAATGGGAGATTTGGAGACTTGGTAGGCATAAGGTTTTGGCTGTTATAAAAATTCGAATATTCACATTTAAGAAACAAAACTGGCAGTATGTATAGGAAATTTTATCCATTTTCCATATCTATATAGATAAGTTCAAGGAATTAATTATTTTTTTGATTATCGGTCCCTCTTCGGTTTCAGAGCAATGGGAGAATTCGAGACTTGGTAGGCATAAGGTTTTGGCTGTTATAAAAATTCTAATATTCACATTTAAGAAACAAAACTTGCAGTATCTGGCTGTTATAAAAATTCGAATATTCACATTTAAGAAACAAAACTGGCAGTATGTATAGGAAATTTTATCCATTTTCCATATCTATATAGATAAGTTCAAGGAATTAATTATTTTTTTGATTATCGGTCTCTCTGAGGCTTCAGAGCAATGGGAGATTTGGAGGCTTGGTAGGCATAAGGTTTTGGCTGTTATAAAAATTCAAATATTCACATTTAAGAAACAAAACTGGCAGTATGTATAGGAAATTTTATCCATTTTCCATATCTATATAGATAAGTTCAAGGAATTAATTATTTTTTTGATTATCGGTCTCTCTTAGGCTTCAGAGCAATGGGAGATTTGGAGACTTGGTAGGCATAAGGTTTTGACTGTTATAAAACTTCTAATGTTCATATTTAAGAAACAGAACTGGCAGTATCTATAGAACATTTTATGCACTTTCCAGATATGTGTAGATAAGTTTAGGAAATTAATTATTTTTTGATTATCGGTTCCTCTTCTGCTTCAGAGCAATGGGAGTTCGAGACTTATGTAGTATGAGATTTCGACTATGATAAAAAACTTAATATTCATATTTAAGAAACAACGCTTCCATGATCTATAGAAAATATTATGCACTTTCTAGACCTGTATATATAAGTTTAAGAAATTAATGATTCTTTGATTACTATAGTACTTTTTGTGTTTTAGAGCAATGGAGGGGTTCGAGATTTGGTAGGCACAAGGTTGGTGAAAATGCTAAAATAGTAATTCAAATGTTTTGGTGTTTCGTGGCAAAAGAAGAACCATATGGCGTGAGATTTTCGGTTACGTAGCAGAGAGATAAATCAGACGGGTGCATGGCGGTTCGTCGTTTTGTTTGTCGGATGGAGCTGTGTGTGCATTGGCTTGACCGATCCACGGCGCAAGAGCGCCGACGACGGCATCTCAAGACTTCTATTTTGTTGTTTTGTAGGTAAGAAATAGAATAAAATGTGTTGTATTGTTGCGTGGGCCGGGCTGGCAACGTTCGGATTCGCGGCTGGGCGGCGCGCTGCGAGAACGTCGTGCCAACCAGGTGACGACTGCGCGATATTGCGTCACGCCCCTGGGCTTCCTGCAACGGTCAAGAGAAAAGCATCGTCTCAGATGGACCGCCAGCCAAGGTGCACGTGCTGGACCAGCATCTTTCGCTGCAGGAATGCAGCAACGATCGCTGAAAAAGCCCTACCGCCCCTTTGCATCCATTCCTTTCTTTCCCTCATATCCATAGTGTCGATAAACATATATATCTCGTGAGTCGACAGTGTATACAGGGTGGTCCGAACTGTATTCCGGAAACTTCGGTAGCATATTCTGCAGATAAAAATAAGTAAAAAAGTTCGTATATATGTATATCCTAAAATGCTTACTTTCGAAGATACAGGGTATAGTTTCATTTTTATTTCGATTTTTTCCAAATAATTTCTGAAGCAACGTCAATATTTGGATGAAGATTGGCGTCTGTGAGTTTTTTCACATGAGAAATTTGATTATGATGTCAATATGACACCTATTTCTAGAGGGTGCCACCTACATATTTTTTAACTGGTTTGAAGAGTAATAACTTTATGTCCGTAACTGTATAAAACTACTGAGTAAAAAAAAAATACATTTGAAACGTTCTTTACGTAAAAAAGGTCTCTTGGTACAAATCGCTACGTGTAATGGTTCTCGAGATATTTGGAACCGAAAGTATCAATACCTGTCATCATTGACATATATTAAACATGTTAATTAAATTAGTTATTGCCCCAAAAGTTCAACAGGACCTGTTTTATCATCATTTTTTTCTAAAAAATTATGATTAATTTAAAAAAATAAAAAGTTCCCAAATTTATCATTTCAGTCAAATAACTATCCACCCAACATGTTTAATTTGTGTCAATAATAACATGTATTGACTATTTCTATTCTAAATATCTTGAGAACGGTTGCTCCTAACAGTTTTTATTAAAAGACATTTTTTACGTAAAAAATCACGGAAATGTATATTTTTTTACTCACTATTTTTATGCAGGTACGGACGAAATGTTATTACACTTCAAAATAGTTAAAACATATGTATGTGGCGCCCCCTGCAAATAGGAGTCATATTGACATCAAAATCAAGTTTCTCATGTCAAAAAACTCCCAGACGCCAATTTTCATCCAAATATTGATGGTACTTTAGAAGTTATTTGAAAAAAATCGAAATAAAAATGAAATTTTTACACCCTGTACCTCCGAAACTAAGCATTTTAGAACATACATTTATACGCAATTTTTTACTTATTTTTATCTGCAGAATACAGTGCCGAATTTTCCGGAATACAGTTCGGACCACCCTGTATATACTCTACACTTATGAATATTAGGACACGAAATTTCTATCAATTTAACTACTACGTGAATAATTAAATCAGATGATGGCATATACATAATCTTAAAAATAAGATTATTTGCATCGATCTTCAACTACAAATCAGCGCCTTAAAAAATATTTAGGCAGAATATAAATATAATAAATACTTACGAAGTAAATAAAAACAGACAGCGACAACATTTAGCACAGTATTCTTACATCACGAAATAAGTTTACACTGGCAGTCAACACAAGTATCTTTCTACTGACGATTAAAAAAAATATATTACAAATATTGATATCTTACTTCCTTTGACAAACTATTGCATAAAAGTCATATCAGAGTTGATAGAAAAACAATAGCCTTAAAACAAAACTATCTGTAAATTAAATAAAAATTATTTGTCCGGTAGATATAAAATATTCCGTAATTTATCTGACAATCTATTTTATAAAAGTCAGTACCTTTTTGGAGACGAAAAGTTATTCAAGATATATTATTCATACATAAAACAAAAGGAAAAAATTAGTCGGCAAGCCCTCAACAAACTTGTAATTCTTTGTCGTGTCAAAAATAAAAATTTAATTTTAATAATATATATGTTTTTTAATAAATCCGAATATTTCAGTATCATGTACAAGGTATGTCAGTGTGAATGTACAAGGCGAGACAACAATAGAGTAAAGTTTATTATGTAATTTATATCGAAACTATGAAATATGACATACTAATTAAACGTTGACGTCAATCCCCATTTCTTCAGATATTTTTGTAAAGGCATCATGCACACTATTTCTATTTTTTTTTATTTTTGTCGCTACGATTACATAAATATGGACATGTATTTTTTCACAAATACGTTTTTTCTTCCATTTTTTAGACTACTGTGTGTGAATTATTTTTATATCGACTGGCGATTGCTAGATGTACAGGATGTCCCATTTTGGTGTGTTTTATGGGGTTTCTGGTTTATGAGTAGAGATATAAAGATGCCGTTTTCACATCATCGTTCTACTTATTATGAAACTAAATATGCTACACACAGATTTATCCTAGCCTTCTTAGTTCAGAGTTATTCCTTATTTCTTTCTTTTACTTTTTATTTTTTTAATTAGTAGAAATTTTTGCATTTTTCGATAACCTTTGTATCTCGATTATCTAATAACTTATCGAAAAGGTGAAAATGATCAGCGATGGGCGGTGGGTAAGTACCCAATTTGTAGATAAATAAAATCTGGGTATATATGTATATACCTACCTGTAGATTTAGATGAACATCCTAATTTTAATAAAAGGAGTTTCCGACGACCGCATAGTAAATACCCGGTAGGTATAATACCGGGAATAGAAATATACCAATATATATATATATATATATATATATATATATATATATATATATATATATATATATATATATATATATATATATATATATATATATATATATATATATATATATATATATATATATATAAGGAATATTGTAGATATACTCCGTATTCTTGATATTACTGGTATTATACCGGGTATTTACTATGCGGTGGTTGAAAATAGCTTTTATAAAATTAGACTGTTCATCTAAATGTACAGGTATATACCGGATAGCCTGATTTTGTTTTGTTCTACCCATTGAGTACTTACCCACCGCCCGTGTCTCATTTTCAGGTAGAATGCAGTGACGAAACTAGTTCTGTCTATTTCGAAAAACGACTCAAACTTATGTTCTTTTTTTTTAAACAGGACACTCTATATATTATTTTTTATTTTATTTACCTTGTTATGAGCTTTCTAAAATTATAATATAACTATATTTATAAAAAAATATAACTATATTTATTTATTTAGGTACTGCTAAACGGCTCTTATTTTATTTAACTTAATTTTACCAGATAACTTTGCTTTGCATCGTGATATTTTGATAAACTACACGGAAACTGAACTCGTGCTACTTTTAAATAACATGCCAATAACCAACATTTTACGTTCGAATAAATTAGTTGATTGTTTTGATTACCTAATTTAAACCGGCCGACTATGTAATAAAGTTAAATAATGCATTTTTACCCCGTTTATGAAAATAAGTATTTTAGAAAGCCCGTAACAAGGAAAATAAAATAATGTTCAAAATATCGCATAAAAACATATAAGTTTTAATCTATTTAAAAAAAGACAGATTCCAACGAAGAAATAGTTACGACACTGCATTCTACGTGAAAACTGTACGGGAAGACCGTTTTCACCCTTTCGATATGTTATGATATAAAAGGATCGAAAAAATGCAATAATTTCAGGTTCACCCTGTATTTTAGGAAGTAAGAGAGCTGGGACATATCTGTATGTAGCATCTTTAGTTTCATAAAAAGTAACAGCGTAATGTGAAAACCGCATCTTTGTATCTCGACTCATAAACGAGAAACCCTGCAAAACACACGAAAATGGGACACCCTGTACAGACGTACTGCCAAATCAAGAAATTACCTACGAATGAAATCCAAGATCGATTTATATATTTTAGTATTTTAGTATTTTTTGTGTTCGTGATAATTCCTTTGCTACTTCCTCCAAAACCGACAGTACGTGGAAGGAGCGTTTCGAGGAAGTAAACGGACGAAGTAGCGTTTTGACGAAGGAGGAAGGAACACACACTCGCATAAAATCGACATTTTCCCATAGTAAATATATGATTTTTGGACGAAGGGACGCGAGGAAGGAACGAAGTGAAGTAGCGAAGTGTGAGTACGGGGCTTGAGTGTGAATGTCTACAATAGTGTACGCTGGTGTATACGGTTACGAGTTTGTTGAGGGATTGCCGACTAATTTTTTCCTTTTGTTTTTCTATATTCACTATTTAAATTTTTACTTTATTCATACATATGTATACTACGGAAATATGTTACATCAAACTTTGATACCGATGAACCATCATCATTTCCAGGTATGGTGTAGCCTTCATAACATATTTAGGTACTCTTCGTCCTTCTTGCCAGATGTCCTGCTCCCATTGCCACTTGAGGGATTTCATTCTGTGGATGACATCAATTATCTGGGTCTTTTCTCGTATCCACTCTATTCTTCTAGGGCCTTTCTTAGTTATTCTCAGCATATTTCGTTCCATTGAGTGTCGTGCAGTTTTCTTATAATGTCCGTTTTGAAGATCCAGGTTTCGCATGCATAGGTTATGACTGGTAGTACACATTGGTCGAATGTTTTCATCTTTAGATAAAGTGGCAGTCTAGGTTTGAATATGATTGAGTTTCTTCCATAAGTACTCCATGTTAACTTAATTTTTCCGTTGCTTTATGGTGTAGAGATCCCGAGCTGTGTACTAATTCTCCCAAATATTCTTCTACCATTTCCAGTGCTGTGTTTATTACAATGTCTTTTCTGTCTACTAGTTCGTTGTACATTACTTTAGTTTTTGCCAAATTCATTTTGAGGCCTACTGTATTGCTGGCTGTATTTAGTTCGTTAATTTGTGCTTGTAGCTCTTGACTAGTGGCAATTAGGACTATGTCATCATCGAATCTAGATGGTTAAAATATTCTCCATCTATTTTTAATCCTTTGTTGGTCTAGTACAGTTGACGGAAGATTTCTTCTAGCATTGCAGTAAACAGCTTTGGGGATATTGTATCTCCCTATCATACTCCTTATATAATACCAAACCAAACCAAACCAAAAAAAATGGTTTTTTTTAATTTTGAGGACCACTGGATCTTTTCTGGATTTTCTTTCTTGTAAATTGACTCTAATACCTATGTTGCCATATTATCAAGAAATTATGTTTTTTTACTAAAAACTAAAAAAAATCCAAAAAAAAATTTCAAAAAATTTCGAATTTTCATTTTTTTTTTTTCGCGAAAAAAACCTCCTAGGCGTGTTTATGGGGTGGAACTACTACCAGTTAAAATACTTGCACTTATTTCTGGGACACCCTGTATATCATTACTCTTATATCGATGAACCATAAAATAATGTGTACATACATTCAATTAAAAGTACCTCCTATAAATGTCGTACCAAGTGTAATATTTTAGCGACATTTATTTGTGAGGATTAGCTAGGTATGTAAATGATTGCAAAATTATCAAATGAATTAAGGTTTGTTTAGATCTCGTCGTGATTTAGGTCGTTTGGTTGATCATTTTTGCCAGATATTATTTTTTCGTCTTGAAGGAATTCGAAATCTCGTAAACTATTAGTATTGTGTTTGCTTATTCAATGTAAACATGGCGGTTTATTACTGAAATGTGTTAATTTTGTTGGCCAACGTGCTTCAAAAAATATACGAAATAATTCACACATATTCGCATTTCGTATCGCGAATGTTTATCTTATTCGCACAAGACAAGGCTCTGTAATAATTTCTTAGTCTTGTACTTTAAATATATAGTAGTCTAATATAAAATAAATATACCCTTAATAATTAATAATATATTACATAAAGGAAAAGAGAGTTACCGCGTTCTAGTGACCTACATAGTAACACATTTTGAAATATTTAATAACAAGTGCAGTTTTTATTTGTTTAAATTTTATATAATATTTATTTGTTGACACACACACCTAGAAAAATGTGCAATTGTAAATAATAATATTTATTTATCGCCAATTTAGTTGCTAATTGCAATATAAAATTCTTTATTCTCAATTCAATTAGTATTATAAATAATATAACATAAGATACATAGAGAAAGGTGATATTTATTAATAAATGAAAATTGTTTTAAAGTATAGTATAAAAGCGGCAACCAGAAAAACACCTTATAAATAATCAGGAATTCTTCAGATGAATTGTTGAAAGGAAAAGTCTAATTACTCGAGTTCTATATACATATACTATGATAGTTGTAAGAAACGTTTGCAAAAATAATTATACTTTAATTTTTAAGACTCTTCATTTTTCTGTAGCTTTTCAGTGAGGTATTTACAAATTTTCGATAAAAAAAATGCATAGTCATTGTTGTTTAGGAAAAAGCACAAGCAAGGGGGGAGAGGCCAATTAGAGATATACAATGGGGAGGAGTTTCATCAAGAGCTTAGCTGAGTTTGCAGATATGTATATCTTAGGGTGGGATGCAGTGCTGGCTGGCTAAATATTTTTAGTTCATTTTTGTACCACTTAATATCACTTATTATTTCTGTTATAATCACATACTGGATTTTCCAGTATATTATTTTTCCTAGTTTGAAAGTTCTAATATTGATATTTAAGGAACAAAACTAACGGTTTTTAAAGAGAGAAAAAAAATTATGTGGTTTTTAACTCCCAATAGATAAGTTTAACCAAACAATTAATTTTTTAATTATCGACCATTTTTCTGCTCCAATACACAAATCGAGGAGGAGATTTCGTAAATATCAGGTTTCAGCTATCATAAAAAATCTAATATTGGTATTTAAGAAATAAAACTAACGGTTTCTATAGAAAATTTTATGTAGTTTTCAATTCCTAATAGATAAGTTTAACTAAATATTTAGTTTTTTAATTATCGACCATTTTTCTGCTACAATACACTAATCGAGGAGGAGATTTGGTATATATCAGGTTTCAGCTATCATAAAAATTCTAATATTGGTATTTACGAAACAAAACTAACGGTTTCTATAGAGAATTTTATGTAGTTTTCAATTCCGGATAGATAAGTTTAACAAAACATTTAGTTTTTTAATTATCGACCATTTTTCTGCTACAACACACTAATCGAGGAGGAGATTTGGTATATATCAGGTTTCAGCTGTAATAAAAATTCTAATATCGATATTTAAGAAACAAAACTAACGGTTTCTATAGAAAATTTTGTGTAGTTTTCAATTCCTAATCGATAAATTTAACTAAATATTTAGTTTTTTAATTATCGACCATTTTTCTGCTACAATACACTAATCGAGGAGGATATTTGGTATATATCAGGTTTCAGCTATCATAAAAATTCTAATATTGGTATTTAAGAAATAAAATTAACGGTTTCTATAGAAAATTTTATGTAGTTTTCCATTTCTAATAGATAAGTTTAACTAAATATTTAGTTTTTTAATTATCGACCATTTTTCTGCTAGAATACACTAATCATGGAGGAGATTTGGTATATATCAGGTTCCAGCTATCATAAAAATTCTAAGATTATTACTTAAGAAACAAAACTAACGGTTTCTATAGAGAATTTTATGTAGTTTTCAATTCCGAAGAGATAAGTTTAACAAAACAATTAGTTTTTTAATTATCGACCATTTTTCTGCTAGAATACACTAATCATGGAGGAGATTTGGTATATATCAGGTTTCAGCTATCATAAAAATTCTAATATTGGTATTTACGAAACAAAACTAACGGTTTCTATAGAGAATTTTATGTAGTTTTCAATTCCGGATAGATAAGTTTAACAAAACATTTAGTTTTTTAATTATCGACCATTTTTCTGCTACAATACACTAATCGAGGAGGAGATTTCGTAAATATCAGGTTTCAGCTATCATAAAAAATCTAATATTGGTATTTAAGAAATAAAACTAACGGTTTCTATAGAAAATTTTATGTAGTTTTCAATTCCTACTAGATAAGTTTAATTAAATATTTAGTTTTTTAATTATCGACCATTTTTCTGCTACAATATACTAATCGAGGAGGAGATTTGGTATATATCAGGTTTTCAGCTATCATAAAATTCTAATATTGATATTTAAGAAACAAAACTAACGGTTTTTAAAGAGAGAAAAAAAATTATGTAGTTTTTAACTCCCAATAGATAAGTTTAACCAAACAATTAATTTTTTAATTATCGACCATTTTTCTGCTCCTATACACAAATCGAGGAGGAGATTTCGTAAATATCAGGTGTCAGCTATCATAAAAATTCTAATATTCGTATTTAAGAAATAAAACTAACGGTTTCTATAGAAAATTTTATGTAGTTTTCAATCCCTAATAGATCAGTTTAACAAAATATTTAGTTTTTTAATTATCGACCATTTTCCTGCTACAATACACTAATCGAGAAGGAGATTTGGTATATATCAGGTTTCAGCTATCATAAAAATTATAATATTGGTATTTAAGAAACAAAACTAACAGTTTCTATAGAGAATTGTATGTAGTTTTCAATACTGAATAGTTAAGTTTAACAAAATAATGGGTTTTTTAATTATCGACCATTCTGCACCAGAACACTAATCGAGGGCGAGATTTGGTATATATCAGGTTTCAGCTATCACAAGAATTAATATTCGTATTTAAAAAACTAACAGTTTCTATAGATAATGGTATGAAGCTTTCAGTTCTGGACAGATAAGTTTCAAAAAATATCTAGCACTTAATATAAAATGCATAAAATAAAAATATGCTATATGTTTATTTAATTTCATTAAATAACAGTAAATATATTAAAAATGAGATTTCATGTAGGTATGTTACGGAAAATATTTAAAATTTTTCGAAATAAACGGTCAAAAAAAGTGTAGAATCATTGTTGTTTACGAAAAAGCAAGAGAACCAGGGGGAGACCAGCTGCGGATTGCAGCGAGTCATCTTGCCGATGCATTTACCGAACAAAGAATGTAAACAAACCCATCACTGGAGAGAATCGTTCCCCATCAATATACGCAGACCAATCCTGGCAGTTGTTTTCCTTTTTTTCTCTCCTCTTGCTTGTTTTTCCGTCTGATATTTTTACTAATACTGCATAAAACTGCAAGTAATTCAATCCAAATCCGATCGGAATACATATACAGATTTTTATCCTGTCGCAAACAAGAACATTCACCTTCGCCATACAGTCAGCAATTTTCAATAGAAATATATATTCCATTGACAAACAAACAAAGTCTTATTTTTATTTAATTTTTGGTACATTATTTTTATCTAATCCTAAAAATTTTAAATCAGATTCTTCAGAGAGAAGGTATATTCATCTGGATAGCCCTGTTGTATTTTTAATTTTAGAAAGTTATTCTTGGAATTATGTTTGGATGTTCCATAGGGAAAACATAGAAACTAAAAATACATACTACAGAGTTACAAATAGAAATACAAAATATGTTAAGTGTAATTTTATTACTTTTTATTATATTTGTCTTGTCCTTTTTTTAATTTGTTCCAATACAGTTGCATATAAGACACTAGATTTTCAAGGTGTATGTATATACAGAGTGAGTCTTAAATATGTTTAGAGCTGGTAAATGTCGATAAAAGAAACACATATTTTGTCTTTATCGTTTTTGAAACAAGTCAAAAATAACTGATATTTTACTTTGAAAATAAAAAAAAATCTGGGCTTTCTTGTAAATTTAATCTTAATTCCAAAAATGTTTTCAAAAAATTCCACATTTTCATTTTTTTTCGAGAAAAAACCTTATAATAGTGTTTCTGGTTTCGAAATTTTCTACCCCTAAAATATTTGCACATATTTAACACTGACCCTGTATATATACAGCGTAATTAAACATATATATTCATGGCAATATTTTAGGGCTGGTAGATATCGATAATAGAAATATATTTTCTCTTAACCGTTTTTCAAATACGTCCAAAATAACCGAGTTACGTATTTGACTTTGAAAATTTCCAAAAAAGTATTTTTGTTTAAATTTTGAGAACCGCTGGATCTTTTCTGGGTATTCTTTCTTGTAAATTTAATCTACTATGTACCTGTGTTGCCATATTATCAAGACATTATGTGTTTTAACTAAAAACTAAAAAAAATACACATTTTTTTCAAAAAATTCCAAATTTACTTTTTTTTTGCGAAAAAACCTCATAATCGTATCTGTGAGGTCGAAATATACTACCCCTAAAAATATTTGCATTTATTTCAGACTCACCCTGTATACCGTGCTGGCAACTGTTACTTTTGGGTCGGCATTTACATGTGTGGAAGTAAATCGCATAGGGATCTTATTAAGTCGGAGTGAGAGAAATGCGACGGAGTGCTGTTGCGGCGTTGCCGATACGCCTTTCCTTATCAAGTAAAGTAAAATCACGATCGCAAACCGCTTATTTTTAAAAGACTTTTTTTTCAAGAGATAACTAGATAAAATCATTAGACATGTTTCTGAGCATCTGAAATGGAATTATAAGGATATCTTTAAGGTGTCATTTTTTTTATAAAACTCAACTTTTTAACACATAACAGGCCATAACTCAAGAACCACTTTAGATATTGAAACTTTTTTTTATTTTCAAGATCGGATATTATACAATATGTTTACATAAGAACAATTCGATAAGGTTGTTTTTTCCATTCAAAAATTGTAAACAATTCATCCATTTACTTTTAGAGCATAGCAATTTTCAGCAATCGTGTAATTTTTTTATTGATAAAGATTTTCACATACTGTCTACAAAGAAAATACAGCAGAAATATTAACAAAGTTCTTGAAAAAACTACAATCTATTATTTCTAATAGATTTCGAGATATCGATTTTTGAATTCAGAGTTCTAATAGCGCGACCACTATCGAACACCCACTCAGTTCCATTTATTTTTACCAAAAATGCAAGTGTTTCTAGCTTGCACTTAAAAAAATTCAAGCTATAGGGAAAATTACAACGACTCGTTAATAAATAAACAAATCTAGTATCACGAGACGTAATTAAATCGTGAAGCTGAACGCATGACGTACACCTTTCCAGAGAACTTTAAGTACTGATAGAGGTATTGATTGGGTCGATCGGTCAACTGCGACAAATCTGCTATATCCCCTTCCACGTCTCTTAGAGATGTGCACAGTTTCTCGGTTTATTTCATACGTTTGGCAACGTGTTTACTGTCCTCTCTTTGTTCAGTACATTATAAACGCATTGTACTCTTCTTACATACGGAAATCTCGACCCAAGACTAACCTTTGCCAGCCCTTAGTATACATCCTAAAAAATAAAACGTTTTTAAAATATAAATTAATAATTTTTTTCCTATTTGGAAGGTTATGATTTTTTATATTCTACTGTTAAAATACGTGTTATAATTTGACATTTCGAGCACATCCCATTGCAAAGACAAATATGCGATGAAACTGCATATAATAATAATCCAAAACACCATTATCAAACATTATCCCGAAGTGTAAACACAGACCCATTTTCTTTACAAATCATCCCCGCTCTGCGTGCTCTCAATATTAAAATTTCGCTTCACTAATAAACATTCTTCTTGCACCAGACAAACTCGCATATATGTTATATTTGATTAAAACCTACATGCCCGGCGCGGGCTAAAATAAAAATCAACTGACTTCACTTTATTAAAGACTACGAGCAAGAACGGTTTTCTTTTATTTTCTGAAAAATTAATTGCCATATTTTCGGGATATAGCGGCCAGTCAATTCGAAACTTACCGGAAATGCGTAGTATATCGAATTTTCCGGATCAGAATCAATGGCGTTTCGTTATATTTATTCTCCAGGAGCTCACAAAACCCTATTAAATATACAGGGTGGTCCGAACTGTATTCCGGAAACTTGCGCAGCATATTCTGCAGATAAGATAAATAAAATAAGATAAGATAAAATAAAATAAGTAAAAAAGTTAAATGTGGTATAAATGTATGTCCTAAAATGCTTAGTTTCGGAGATACAGGGTGTAGAAGATTTTCTTCAAAATAATTTCTGAAGTAACGTCAATATTTTGATGAAAATTTGTGTCTGGGAGGTTTTTGACATGAGAAATTTGATTTTGTTGTCAATATGATGCCTACTTGTAGAGGGCGTCACCTACATATTATTTAACTGGTTTGAAGAGTAATAACTTTTCGTCCATATCTATATTATTATTACTTTACAAAACAGTTAAGACACATGTAGGTGGCGCCCCCTAGAAATTGGAGTCATATTGACATCAAAATCAAATTTCTAATGTCAAAAAACTCCCAGACACCAAGTTTCATCTATATATTGACGTTGCTTCAGAAATTATTTGGAAAAAGGCGAAATAAAAATGAAACTTCTACACCCTGTATCTTGGAAACTAAGCATTTTAGGACATACATTGATACGAACTTTTTTACTTATTTTTATCAGCAGATTATGCTGCCGAAGTTGTAGCACCTGTACTTGTATATACAGGGTGGTCCCTTCCTTGGTGGTATACATTGCACCTGTATATACAGGGTGATCCGAACTGTATTCCGGAAACTTCGGCAGCATATTCTGGTGATAAAAATAAGTAAAAAAATTCGTATAAACGTATGTCCTAAAATGCTTAGTTTCAGAGATACAGGGTTTCATTTTTATTTCGATTTTTTCTAAATAATTTCTGAAGTAACAATTCATAGGTGTGTTTCTGGAGTCGAACTGTACTTAAAATACTTGCACTTATTTCTGGGACACCCTGTATACTTCATAAGAAGTCTGAAGTTCCTGGAAAATGCATAGTTTCTCCAAAAAGAAAACGTATGTAAGAATGTGTGTTGTAAGAATTTTAATATTTAATAAATTAATTAATTGTTACCCACTACTTCTCAGCTAGCTCCGCCACTGGTAAAACCAGCAATCAAGATTTTTTGCCAGGTTTAATACCGATCAGCATGCCCGCAAGAATCAAATGAAGTTCCTTCGGTGTTGTTTTTTGCTCTAAAATATCCAATCGCCAGTCGGTGGAATTTTTTTCCAAGGCACTTGGATGCGATGAAGAAAGATTAAATATTTAAAATCAATTAAAAGTACGATATACAAGGGCCTCAACTCAGAGCTTACTTTATTATTGATTACCCTTTGCATTCTTTCGCATTGTTTTCAAGTTAAAATATAAGAGACTCTAGTGACCTGTAAAATCGCAATTAAATTTACAAAAAAATCTGCCATACAGGGACGAATTTTAAAAATACCTATCAATGAATGCCTCTCCTTGAATTGCTAATTGAATTCTTTTTACAATTTTATCTTAAAGAAATGCACTTTTTTATTTTTTTTTCTAACTCGAGTATTTTCCAGGGGAGCTATTCGCGCTGTAATTTCACGAAATACAGGAATACGGTCCTGCAAAACCGGGAAATAGTGGTGAGAAGAGGGTTTTAGCCATCAAGCGGGACGATGCTGATTTCTTAACGCTTTTGTCTCCTTTTAGCCTTTTTAAAGAGGATTTAAAAGTGATAATTAAAAACTCTTCGACATTAAAGTGCAGGCGACTTCATTATTTCAAAAATTAACTCTAAATCGATAATAATAAGTGTTTCTTTGTTAGGGCTTCGCCTCGAATAAGACAGTTCTTAATTCCTTTTTCCTTACTATGTAATACTTTTTGTCATAATTTTTCTGGACTCGATTTTCACTTCTTTGTTTTTTTTCTTATTAAATATTTAAGATTATTATTTATGGAAACTATGTTAGTTATTAATCCAGTATAAAATTAATTCAAATTCCTGTCTCAAAAACTCAATTTACTGGAATTTGTTATGATTACTGCGAAGAAAAAAGTAAGACGTTGTTAGCAAAAGCCTGGAAAATGGAATAATGGTGTGTTATTCTTTAATTAAAAGTAAAAATAAATAATGTTCGAAATAAACTAAAAAGATTTACGAAATAAAGTTTACGTTAGAATTATTCCTCGCCTTTAATGTTGTTATTTTCGCAATAACAACATAAAATAAACGGATACGGTTTTATAAATCTTTTTCGATTTATTCATGTAGTGTGAAAGCAGGATTATTAAGTTTAATTTAAACAAAATGTTTTTGATTACACATCCTAAAAAGTTTATGTTAATGTAATCCATCGAAATTAATATGTGTTTACTCTAATTTTATTTGTTTTACATGCATATGTTTTGTTAACGTTTTGTACATTTGTTGGCACACGTTTCAGATTATTAAATAGAATAGAAAATTAAATTTACCCCTAATATTATACTGGAAATAATTATTATTGTGTTTTATTAAGTAAATAAATATGCCCATTGAAATATATAATAGGTAATTATTTTTGGCAAAAAAATTCCTACCATCTACGCGTATTTGCTTTCATTTCCAATTTTCAGCTATTTACAAATGGAGTTATACAAATGATGTAATACCGGGCCTACAGTATTCGACAGGTGATGTATGATTATTCGATTTTTTTATATAATATATATTATATAATTTCAGGGAAATTACAATACAAATGGAAATAATAATTTTTATTCCAAACGATTAAATTTTCTCACTGATATATTTTATACGCCATCCAATCCTTCAAGCTTACAGGGGTGTATCAATATGTAATTAGTCTATAGCTAATTTATACGAGTGTTTTTAGAGTTAGACTTATGGATAATTTAATTATACAGGGAGTCCCAGAAATAAGTGCAATGATTATAATTTATATTATTAAAATTGATGATAATTTCATTATAATTATAATAAAATAAAATGAACAGGTCAGCTAGAATGACTGTCACAGTGGTACCCCAAAAACATAATTTTTAATATTAATTATTTAAAAACTACTGAAGATAAGAGCACCAGTAAAGTAATATTCTGAAAAGTAAACTTTAAAACAAGAGAGGTACATATTCTAAAGCAGAAATTTTAACATTAAATGTTTTTTTTTCGAAAATTAAATATCTTAGTTTACACGATTAAAACACGTAGAACAAGTAGCGTCGTACGACTGTACGCATTCATTAGCTCCCTCTAGTTTACTAAACGAATATTAAACAATACAAACAACCTCTAAAGTATCATCATCCTTTGCTTAACCGGCGGAGTAAATTTTATGCAAATTCCCGTGTAAAATATTTCTACTTTATACGATATTCTTAGATAATACGCGGGTTTGTTTGATGCGAGATTAGTTAGAGAGGTAAAGCAGCAGTAATTCCGTTAAAAAAGATCTAGACGTGATATGGATAAATGCCTTCTTTTTTCCACTATAGTACATATAGAACTAATAATATATACAGGGTGTCCGGAAATTAATGCAACAAAATTTGGTCATAGATTCTTGAAAAAAAAATAGGTGACCCGTATTTTTTATTTTTGGCGAGTGGTCCCCCTTTTCTGATTTACAGCCCCCTGAATTTCGCCCCGAAAAAGATTTTTTTTTAATATCTCAGGGCCCTGTTGGCCGAAAATCACTAAATTTGGTACACGTTGTTTTATCATAAAATGACATTTTTTGATGCTATTAACTTTTTTTTTATTTTCATCAGTGACGTCCCTAACGTATTTAAACTAAATATTATTGAAGAAAAAAAATGGTACGCCACTGTTTTTTTTTAAATAAAATTATTTTTAAAGTCTACATTAAATTTGGAACAAATTTGATATCTTGACCTTTTTTGGTACGACGTACCGTTTTCGCGTAAAAAAATAAAAACCATTTTCATACATGATTTTACAGTAAATTTCAATGGCAAAATTTTTAAAACGGCAAAATTAAGCTAAAAAAATAATTTTTTATTTTCCAAAATCTTGTTTTTATTGTGCGAACCAAAATGTCCAAAAACCTAAATTGCCTTTTTTTAAATTTTGCTGGAAAAAAGTTCAGATTCGTAATCTACGACCTTAAAATAGGGTGTATATTAATAATTACCATTTATATATTCATTAAAGATAAACTGTAGTATATTCATATTATTTTTTGTAAAAAAAGTTATATTTAATTTTTTTTCAGTGCAGACAAAACGTTGTGACTGAACAGATACGACTGACATGTAAAATGTTAAGTGTAGCGGTAGCTTTAGCGCGAGCTGGTTATTATTGTCGACCAAAATTTGTTTGTTTGTTGATACTGTTACTAAAATTAAACACCCACAGACGTACGTTGTCTATGACGGACTCGCCGCAATAGAACAAGCAGCCGCGCCATTATTCAGTTATCTTTTCGAGCTTTTTGTCGTGTAGCAAACGAGAAACGCAGGAAAAAAGAAAAAATAATAGTTTTGTTGATTTTACGGATTTTTCTGTGTATTAATTAACTCTGAAGATTTCTATATTTACCAGCAGGCATGAGCGTCCGTCTCACTCTGTAGCGCGCATGTTTATATTAGTGAAAGCCAGATAGAGATTGATTCTTTGGGTTAATGTGAGAGCCAGCCTGAGAGAAGAAGGCGAAAGATACGTATATGCGCGGCCAAAGAACACTCTATTAATGGCATTTCATTTTTAATAGTTGTTTGTTTTTCCTGTATGCTTCATCTTTGTTCAAACATAGTTAACGTTTAAACAAAAAGAAGAGAAAAAACTAAACCTCGCTAGGAATATTTATATTTCCAAACGAAAGCCGCTTGTATAGATTTAGATAAATATACAAAACAAATGTTTGTTAAATATTTCTTCGAAACCATATTTTCATTGTTTACACAAATTAACCGATGTGTGTTCGTATTTCTTCCCATCACCTGTCATATATATATACGCTGACTTGTCCAGCTCATTCTGTTTTGTTTAAAACGTGCCCATTAGCGGAACATTTTTATTTATAAAGTCTTATTTAATTTGGAAAGATCTGCAACTCGCTGACTCAACCAAAACAACCTGTTTATGTTTCACACAGACGTGGTTTTACTCAAAATTCTACTTATTTATATTAATCCTTCATTTTCTATTGCAAAAATGGTTCAAACCAAACCACCTAGCAATATAAAGAATTTTTTCGTCTATACATTACCTTACGAAACTATCAAAGAAATTATCAGCCGAACAAAAGAAGACGTACTTCCACTAGTCATAGCCTTTATAGACTTTGAGAAGGCTTTCGACTCGACATATAACGAAACAATGTATTGACAGGCCTTATATAGAAACTATCGCCAATAAGAAGCCAAAGAGTAATGATATACAAAACAATCCCCGAGTTCCCAACTGGCAAAGAAGCACGACAGGGAGACGCAATAAACCCCAAAGATGTTTACAGCAACACTAGAAGAAATCTTCCGTTAAGTGGACTGGACCAAAAAAGGATTAAAAATAGATGAAGAATATCTTAACAATCTAAGCCCACGGCCACACAGAAAGCGTTTTAAGCGTTTTGCGTTTTTTGCGTCTCAAGCGCTTTTTGCTATTTTACCGTTTTAAGGGCTTTTGTCGATTTGCGTCCATTAAAAACACGCAAAAGATGCGGCAGGTCTGCAATTTCTATCAAGATGTCATTTAGTAACGTTGCGCGTCGCAAGCTCGTGGATTCCCGGCCCGTCCAACAATCAATCCTGTGAGAAAGAGATAGGCGAGATCGGCGCCATTAGCGTTGAAGAGACGAAGATAAAAGATGCTGGGATTGAATTGTGGACGGGCCGGGGCGTATATTCGGAGACAAACACAATCTACTGCTAGTGCCGGTGGTGTGTGTAAAAATAATAATTATTATTTGCCATTTATTTTACGAATTTTAGTTTATATGTGTATAGTTTTTTATGTTGTAGTGTTTTGGGATATATATTATATAATAGAATAGTATATAAATATTTCTAGTTGCTAATGCAATTTTAGGACATGATTTATGAAACATTTTGGAGTGAAACTTCTTTACGCGCGCTGGGAGTAAACATTCAAGGCCGTGACATACGAGCTAGCGAGACGGCCCTGACACGAGCTAGTTGTAACGAAACGTGTTAACGGCTTAGAAATACGTAGTGACGCGACGTGTATTTGTGAGCAGTCCACGTGTTTATCAAAAATATTGATATTTTAATACAAATTTTGTAAAAGTGAATCAAATTATTACGTGTAAAAACCATTTGTAACACGTAAAAAATTATTTTTATTATTTTACGCGAATAAAACTGATGAATATTTTTTTACGTGTAAAAAACTATTTGTTACACGTAAGACTATTTTGTTACGCGTCAAAAACTTATTGTTTCTGGTAAAAAAACTTATTTACGCAAAAAAAAAAATTTTACGTGTAAAAAACTATTTGTTACACGTAAAAAACTATTTTTTTACGCGTCAAAAACTTATTGTTTCTGGAATAAAAACTTTTTTTACGCATAAAAAACTATTTTTTTACGCGTAAGAAAATATTCCTTTAATTTATTACATTTTCAACATTTCAAACTACATTTTTTCAAACAGTTCCTTCAAATTTTTGAATTTAATAACCTAAGATGGGACTTGATTGGGATGATATTACTATATATATAATAGAGGCTACACCACAATTCGAAATGGTTGAATAAGCTGAAAATAATGATGATGATGATGATATTACGTTTTACCAGTCAGTGTAGCATGTCAGGCAATACGGAAGATTGTCTAGAAAAGTGATGGCAGTTCTCAAGACGCAAAAAGAATTTCATTCTATATTCGTATATTTTAAAGATTTTTAGTAACGCCACTGCAAAAAAAGAACAAAACCATAACGTGCTTGAGGAAGAATTAAAATCCAATCCTGGTGGCATCATAATATATCGATTTGATAGTAATCAGAAACGAATTGTTTATTGAAAAAAAACAGCAATAAATAAAAGTTTCTTATTACTTTTAAAACTTATTACTTTTTAATCAGCGGATGTGATAAATTTTTAAAATATTTCTTATGCTTAGTCACTGTACACGAAAGCGAGTGATATAGCCAAAAAAAATCATGTCATCTGATAAGCGGCAATCGTAGTCCTTCGGCATGGTGCGGGATACGCCACTGGCCGGGACACAAATAAACTTACACTAATTTATTATGGTAAGGCGCTCGCAATATCACACATTATCCTCGATTTCCATGCGTTAGAAAAGGACGGAGTGTCCTATGTAGGTCGAGAATTAAAACAGCGCTTATTAAAAAGCAGTATATAATAAACATCTTTTATCTGAACATCATGTTTATTTGTTTATTATAATATGACGTCAGTTGTTTATTCAACATGACAGAATTAAAAATACGAGAAGGTTAGAGCGTTTCGCTTATTGTTAAATGGTTCAAGCAACTTTTACATGTTATTCAGTTATAAAATTAGGTCTTTGAATTTTCTCGTTGCCCCAACTAAAAAAAAATGTGTATTGAACTGTCTGATTTTATCCATTTCATTAATTACATATATTGATATAATTCATTTTTTTCAATTTGTGCCTTCAGAAGTGTAAAATGAATTAGTTCAAAGGTCATTTAATACAAAAAATTAGCAGATGTTATCTGAAAAATAAAAAATCGTACAGTAAGTATTTCAGTTTCCAGTTGAAAAAGCAATTAAAAAATTTCATTTCCACCTAAATCTTTTGTAATTTTCTTGTTCATTGAATATGTTGTACTAATTACTAACCAAAAAAAAACCTACGTATATTACCCTTGAAAAATCCTCACGTGGATTGAAGAATGATTTTTTCTCCATAGAAAAAAAAATAAGCTAACATTTGATCTATAACAATATTTCTATTGTGCTTCTCAAATATTACAAATAGTTTCAAAATATTTTAGTTAGTTATCAATTTTTAGTTTATAGTTTTTGATATTATCGACTTTCACTGTTATCTAAAAGTGTATAGATTTAAATACAATAATTACAATTTCATATCTTAAAAATAGTTGATTTTTTAGAGTGTTTCAAACATCGAAAACTGGAGCATAAATACGCTAAGTTTGCACATTACCCGAATCATTTTATTTATTAAACAAAAACTATAATGGTCAAACAAGTAATCTAAATGACGAAATAATTGTTTATACATTGTTTATTATAATACAACATGTGTCTGTAAACTTGAACCCATTAACTGAGAAAAAATTAAATAATTCTAGAGTAAAATGTTTTATATTCTGTGGCCAGTAGCGTCGAATAAATAATTTTAATTATCCCTTTAAAAATTGACCGATTTCTCATTAAAAATATTAAATAAATCTATTAAGTGTTTATATTTTATGTCTATGTAATTTCATCATCTTAATGTTAATTTCACTAACCAGTTTATAATAGTTTAACAACAAATAACTCCAAGCTATAATGTAAATTACTGCCTGCTTCTGATGCTGTTATTTTTTCAAAGAAGTAAACAACAATATTGGAATGAAAAAATTGTAATAACCCAGAAAAAAACAATGACAAACAAATTTTTCTGAGCTACTCCACAGAAGGAGGCGATTTTTAACGTGAGTGTTTACGTGAAGTATTATAAGCATTACTCGAAGCATTCTTCTTTGTTCCCCCATCTCAAGATATAGCCGTTCCCCAAGAATTTCAACCAAAGACGATTTAAGACTTTGTTTACTCAAAATTAAAAACCATTCTTCCGTTTTTACTGAAAGACTCGTATTAGATGACATTGGCGTAGATTTTTTTTCTTTCATATAAGTATGTGGGTATATATTTTAATGTTTCTATTAATAGTTCCTTTTATAAAGTAAAAACCAAGGAAAAACTGTTTTTGATTAAAAAATATCACCGAAGAATACACTAGAATAACAAACGGGCATTTTTTCGACTTTTTTCCATTCTTACATATAGTTATGAAAATTTTCAAATTTTGGACATGTCACCGATTTTGATAAAACTACTGATATTTACTAATTAAGAGGTGTAGAATAAGAACATATAGGCCATTGCAGTCCTACGAGAACAAGAATAGATATAGAGGACGTTTTAAGCTTGATCAAAAATAGCTGAAAAAGAAGGGCCCAAAAATGTAATTTTCTCACAAAGTCAAAATATATGAATTTTCACAAGTATATATATTCTGAAGCTACATAAAATTTCCTACAAATGCTGAAATTTTCATAATTTTATGGCTATGATTACTATTTTTCTAAGGCCTTTGAAAATGTGTGAAAAATAGCCAAAAATAGGCATTTTTCAACTTTTTTCGTTACTCATACTCATGAAAATTGGCAATTTTGGTCATGTCACCGATTTTGATAAAACTACTGATATTTACTAATTAAAATGTGTAGAATAAGAAAATTTAGGCCATTGTAGTCCTACGAGAACAGCAATAGATATAGAGGACGTTTTAACCTTCATCAAAAATAGCTGAAAAATAAGGGTCCGAAAAATGAACTTTCTCGCAAAGCCATGATACCTAAGCCTTTGAGGTTTTGTATATTCTGAATCTACATAAAATTTCCTACAAATTCTAAAACTTTCATAATTTTATGACTATGTTTATTATTTTTCTGAGGCCTTTGAAAATGTGTAAAAATTAATTAGCCAAAAATGGGCAAAAAATTAATTTTCTCACGAAGCCAAAGTATATAAGCCTTTAAAGTTGTATATATTCTGAATCTACATAAAATTTTCTACAAATGCTGAAACTTTCATAATTTTATGACTACGTTTACTATTTTTTTGAGGCCTTTGAAAATGTTTAAAAATTAATTAGCCAGAAATGGGCAAAAAATTAATTTTCTCACAAAGCCAAGGTACCTAAGCCTTTAAAGTTGTATATATTCTGAATCTACATAAAATTTCCTACAAATTCTGAAACTTTCATAATTTTATGACTATGTTTATTACTTTTCTGAGGCCTTTGAAAATGTGTAAAAATTAATTAGCCAAAAATGGGCAAAAAATTAATTTTCTCACAAAGCCAAGGTACCTAAGCCTTTAAAGTTGTATATATTCTGAATCTACATAAAATTCCCTACAAATTCTGAAACTTTCATAATTTTATGACTACGTTTACTATTTTTTTGAGGCCTTTGAAAATGTGTAAAAATTAGCCAAAAATGGGCAAAAAATTAATTTTCTCACGAAGCCAAAGTATCTAAGCCTTTAAAGTCGTATATATTCTGAATCTACATAAAATTCCCTACAAATTCTGAAACTTTCATAATTTTATGACTACGTTTACTATTTTTTTGAGGCCTTTGAAATAGTGTAAAAATTAATTAGCCAAAAATGGGCAAAAAATTAATTTTCCCACAAAGCCAAAGTACCTAAGCCGTATAAAGTGTACATAAAATTTACATAAAATTTCCTACAAATCCTGTGAATTTTCATGTAAAAATGAGAAAATGATAGTCAATTTTTCGACTTTTTCCCAAACATGTAGTCATGAAAATTGGTTATCGTTGTCGAAGATGTTACAGTATAGGCACAGTTTAAAGAATATAAAATATATATTTTATATTCTTTAAACTGTGGTATAGGGACTATTGATGGTTTGGCGTAATACATTTATTTGCTACGTAACAAAATATAGTACGAGAATGAGCCTACTAACGACACTGTATATAATTCACTTAAAATTCAAGTACATACGACCGTTTTATTTGTTTACGCATAAAAAACAAAAGGTATTAAGACGTCTGTATGTAGGCTTTTGTCATTGATTCGAAATCTATATCTAAATACGAATTTTTGACGCCGTCATACGCACGAGCCTAATAAATTGTACGGCACATTATTAAAATGTTACATTTTAATTTAAAGCATGTGTAAATACACACACGGGTCTTATCACTGTCGACCTTGAATTGTTTATAAATATTTATCATAAAAGAAACAATACAGCATAAATATATCCTACTTTTCAAATAAAATAATTATACGGTTATCTAACAACATTATCTTTTCGAAATTAACCGGATAATTTAATAATCTTTTTCGATAGAAATTTTATAAAAGTATTATGTTATTTCGTGTTTGATAAAGGCACTTTTACAAATTCATTCAGTTAGATTAATATTATAATGATGAATATATTACGAAAAATTGGCATTATATTTAATGAAAATGACAGTGAAAATCACTGCAACGAGAGGAGTAATGTTTAACAGCTTAAAAATAGTTTTAAATGTACATTGTCGTCTATTTAAACATATTTCGAAAATTGTTTATCTGTTTGAGTTGGGTTTAAGCAAAACCGTTCGATACAGTTTGAACAAGCTCTGCTGTAGGATCTCGGACGATTTTTATACACAAGGTCGTCTAAAACGCTAAGTCCACATTTTGTATATTTGTGCTGTATAAATCAATAATGAATTTATTAATGTTTGTTTGTTGTTACATAAAGTCGATGTCTCCATTTTGGTTGTTGGCTCGGGCTTTTTTAAACATTGTCACAAACTAATATGGATTCGATTCATTGGTAGATAAGCATAAAACATTGTAGCTCTATTTAGTATTGTTTTACATTCATATCACTTAATGCTACGAAAAAAAAACAAAAATGGGTATTTTCCGAGTTTTTTCCATACATATAGTCATGAAAATTGGCGTTTTTCGTCATAGATTTTGTTAAAACTGCTGTTCAAAAAAATATTTTTTTTTCGATTTTTTTTTCGTAGAGTGATCCTTCTAGTATTTATACTACATTTTTTGTCTCTTGTAAAAAAACGCCAAACAAAAATGTTTTTGTCCATCAAGCTATGGCGGCGAATAAAATCTATTATGCTTTAATAATCTAGTTGACGAAAATATTAAATTTTATGTTAGTGCCACAAATTATATTTGACAATAAGCTTCATAGAAAGCTTAAAAAATAATAAATTTTAAATTAATTAACGTTCGGGTTTATTGATGCTCTCTAACGGTCAAACAAAGCACTTTTGTATTAAGGTAAATCATTATTACTCAATAAGTAGTAGTTCTATGACCACGGAATACTGGGACACCCTGTATATTATCATATATAAATGTATGGCTGATACAGTAAATTCCGAAACTAATTGCGGGTGATCAGCGGTCGAAAGTTACAAATTCCGAAAATATCTAATCTCGGACGGCATCGGGGGGACCGGAATCTTTAGAGAAAAGAAAATTTAGCAAGAAAAAAGGGCAATATAAGCCGCCCTTTGGGTTTTAAATCTCTCGGAGAATGCTTTTTCAGTGTTGTCCCGAGCTATCCCAGACTGTCGAACTTATTATGATGCCATTATGGCGTAAACACAAACAAGGGTTACGATATTTACGACTGGAAAACCAAAGGTCCCCCATAAGTAATTGCCTAAGCGGTTTTCCGTCTTTTTTTATACCGTTTTTCTCGTTTTTTGGTTTTATTTTTTCGCAACTACACGTTTCTGATTCTCTGAATACTTTGAAATGCCTTTTTTTGTCATCTTAACAATCGTTCAGAGGTAAGGGTTGGAAGAATTGATTTTTTCACCAAACCAGAGCTTTTAAGTCCTTAAGCGTTAGTATATTTTAAATCTACATGAAATGATCTACAAGTACTGAATTTTTTAAAGTTTTATGACTAGTTATACTATTTTTTAAAGAATTTTGAAAATATAAAAATTTCAGGAACTATTCAAAAATAAGGGTTGAAGAAATCATTTTTTTTACAAAACCTAAACAATAAATCTTTAAAAGTTTATATATGTTCTAAAAGTACATAAAATTCCCTACAAACCCTGAAATGTTCATAACTTTATCACTATTTTTACTATTTTTCTAAGCGCGTTGAAAAGATTCCAAAAAGGCCGACAAATTTTTGACTTTTTTCTATACATGTAGTCATGAAAATTGACGATTTTCATCTTGTCACCGTTTTTGTTAAAACTGCTATTATTTACTAATTAAGAGGTGCAGAATAAGCAAATATAGCCCATTGTAGTCTTACGGGTACGGTTTTAGAAGTAGATAAAGGTTTTTTCATCATCAAAAACTGTGCAAAAACAAGGGTTCAAAAAAATAAGTTTCTAACAAAACCAAAAATATTAAACATTTAAAATTTCCTACAAATCCTGGAATTTCGATTTTTTTACGAAACTATAGCAACTTAAGCTAAATGTTGAAGTACTGTAAATCTACATAAAATTTTCTATAAATACTGAAATTTTCTAAATTTTCGGAGTTCACTTACTGATTACTAATACCATCGAAAACATAATTTAAATAAATAGACAAAAAATTAGTTGACAGCTTATTTTCATTATAATATTTTAAAATTCAGCAAGTTTATGAAGGTGTGACCCTGTCTATCAGTGAAGGAATTGTCTCATATTTTCTTTTTTTTTATTTAAAATAGCGGAAGAATACGAGGACGGTATATCAGTTAGGGTGAATCCCCGGGAAAATAAAATATATGTTTGTTTCCCGACCCTTGGCGCAAAGGAAATTTTAAAGACTGTATATAATTTTAAAGTCGTTTCTTTTATCTTTTTCGGGTTTATATCTGTAAAATATTCCGTATTAACTTTTCCTCTAGGGGAAGTTATGCGCTTTCCCGCCTCGAATTTTCACACTTTGGAAACTTCAGAAATAACGATGTTGTTCTGAATTAAATGGTCTGTTATTTCTCCGTCCGGAAATATACCTTTCCATCGCCAGCTAGATGTCCATAGTTCACCCTTTACGGTCATAGAGATGATTACACGAAAAAATAATGCAAGGGTGACCCAACATTTTTTTTGACTGTATTAAAAATCGAAAATACACTTACACTAAATCGGGAATGTCTGATGGTCGAGGGCCAAGGACTAGTCGCTGCAGGATAGTGACCCTTCGACCAACCTACTGCACTTTCGTAGGGTACTTCGCCTATATGGCCCTAAAAAAATAATTAAAACACAGAATTAGTACAAAAAATCTTACCAAATTCAGAAGATTGTTCTGAGATAGTTTCAGACAAGGTGTCAATTCAAAGAAGGATTCTTTGTTAAAAATAAAGGCTCCGTCTAGAACACTGACTACCTCAAACTTTGTTTACTATCACAATAAAAGATGGCGTGGTATCAGAGCACTTTATCCCATATTTGAAATTCATCCTTAAAAAAATATGAAAGAATATCTTTTCTATAAATATCTTAATAAATACGAACATTTTTTAAACAAACAAATATGTTGTTTACACAAATACTTATCAGTTTCGCCTTGCTTTTTTGAGACTCTTAAATCGCTACATTGTCTGTATTGCGGGACCTATACAGTGTGATCAATTATTTATCAAATTAAAAACTGCCATAATCAGAGTTGACTAATATAATATACACACTTTTGAATAAGTATTTATTTTACAAATTAGTAAAGTAGATTCTTTTTTTACTCTCAAATCTCAATGAGAAGGTTGAATGATAGAAAATATTTAATCAGTTTATTTTTTCTTATCTAGAGATAAACATAGCACGTGTAGGGGTCTCTCAAATAATAATGTTATTTAGAGGAAAAGAAGTTTTTTAATTATATAGCCCCAATTCATCTCTGATTAATTAAATCATCCTAATATTAAGGGATCCTTCGACTATAAAGCAGGGTTCGAAAAAAATCATGATTTTTTTTTAAAAATCAAAAAAATCTGATTTTTTATTTAAATGGCATTTTTTTGATTTAAATCAGATTTTTTTGATTACTGGTTGTTATTATTTGCAATGTTTGAAATTGATTAAAAAATTATTTGTAATGTTTTAAAAAAAATAGTGTTTTATTCGGAGTAAAAATGTACTTTTTGTGCCTCCTTGTAACGTCGGAATAGTTTTACGATGGTCCTTCAAATGTACAGCGTCGTCAAAAAAAAGTATAATTTCTACTCTTAATAAAACAATACACTATTGTTCGGAAATAGTCTTAAGTAGAGAATGAAATTAGTATTATCTAATGTCAAAGTGTAAAGTACTTACTGCAAATAAAATGTCGGTAAAAATTTGGAAACATACCAACGTTTCAAAAAAAAATATATAAAACAACATATTTTCTGACAACTATTATAGATTTTCGGGAATGAAGATATAGTCTATATCAGAAGAATCTAGTTCTGGCACTAGTCGGCGAATGTGTATTCGAAAACCGAATTTTTTATAAATAAATTTTAAAGTAAATTCCTGCGTTTAGCGGTCTTATGGATCCACACGAAATTACTTCAAAAATCGGTTCAACATTTAAATTGATGAATAGATATTTTTATATAGTTTTATAAAATTTACAATTAATTTTCGATTTATTATCTGTTATAGAAATATTTTTTATAGTTTTCTAGGATAGATTTTTATAACTTTTACAGTTATTTTTTGATTTATTATAAAGTTTCAATAAAATTATTTTTTTGATTTAAATCACATGATTAAAATTAAAAAAATCACTTGATTTAAATCATGATTTAAATCATTTTGACCCTGCTATAAAGTAATAGATGCACAATTTTATAGGACCTCTAACACATCTTGAATATTTTTTATTCTATGCCATATTATATGTATTTTAAGCAATGTTACGCCGCTGGTCGTAATTCAAAGTGGCGATTCCAGGATATTCCAGAATATCGGACAAAGCGTATCCCGGACTGAGTCCGGAACTAAACGGGAAGGAACATCGCTATGTTTTATAGCGTAGAAAGGGGGCGTTTACACAAATGAAATTATAATATCTTTTTCGACTAAACGCAATGTCCCGTATAAATTTCCTTTCCGACATTAAACTTATAAAATATAAACCTTCAGCTCTCGGCGTCAGCGCTATTCTTTCGCCTAGTCCTCCACCTTTCTCACAGGCGAAGAGATAAGAAAGATATATATATTTTGGGTTTCTAGTTGCTGACAGCCCCAACAGTTCGCATTTTCTCAATAAAAGTGTTCATTGAATTAACAATCATGTTCATGTATTACCATCACTGTACTAGAGACCCTAAACTCTTATTTTATTATAAATCTATATTAAATTTAGTATATGATTACCAAAATGTTTAAATATTTTTGACTGCCTTTATTTTCTAAAAGCTTTTAACAAATTTAAACCGTTCAGAACAAAAGTCCGAAAAATCGATTTTCTTAGAAAACCAAAGCATTTAAGACTGTAACTGTTTATTTACTCTAAATCTACATCAAATTTTCTATCAGTTCTAAAATTTTCGTAATTTTATAACTGTGTTTACTATTTTTGCAACAGCTGAAGAAAAAAGCCCAAAAATAGTCAATTTTTCGACAATGAAAATTTTTGAATTTCCTCATGTCACGGATTTTGTAGAACCTGCAGTTACTTTTTAATTAAAAAGTGTTGAATAAAGAAAATATAGGCTATTGTAGTCCTACGAGAATAGTAATTGATGTAGGAGACTTTTTAACCTTTATAAAAAATAGCTGAAAAATAAGGGTCTAAAAAATTAATTTTCTCACAAAGCCAAGGTATCTAAGCCTTCAAAGCTGTATATATTCTGAATCTACATAAAATTTTCTACAAATTCTGAAACTTTCATGATTTTATGACTGTGTTTACTATTTTTCTTAGGCCTTTTGATATATGTAAAAAAAGCCAAAAATTAGCTCATGAAAAATTGATGATTTCCGTCATGTCACTGATTTTGTTAAAACTGCTGTTATTTACTGACTAAAAAGTATAGAATAAGAAAATGTAGGCTATTGTAGTCCAACGAGAACAGCAATAGATATTGGAGATATTTTAACCTTTTCAGAAATAGCTGAAAAACAAGGATCCGAAAAATTAACTTTCTCGCAAAGCCAAGAGGTTCTAAGCCTTCAAAACTGTATACAGGGTTGTTCACCACATACGACACGGAGTATTGTAGCTAAACGATGAGATTTTTACAAATTGTAAGTTTGGGGTTCGTTGGAGGACTATTAGAGCTACAATTTAAAAATATTTTTACAAGATACAGAGTGTCCCAAATAAATAAAAAATATCAAAGTTGTATTTTTTTAAATGGAACACCCTGTATATTATTACATTTTTAGTTTCTACGATTAAAATAAAGGTAAATTTGATTAAGGTTTATTATACTTAAACCTTACCGTTTTTTGAAATATTTTCAATTTTGTGAAATTGCAGTAAAATTTTAAAGCTTCATTTCTCCAAGGGTATCAATGTTTTTAATACTAAATATTTAATGAAGTTTATTTATTGATCCGTTATTGTGTTGCAATAATAAAAATAATACTACCTTATACAGAGTGTCTAAACATTTATTTTAAATAATTATTAGCTTCAAACGGCAATAACTTCTTTAATTTAAATAGAATGCCCTGTATATTTTAGGAGAATCAGATGCACAATTAAATTGTTCATCAAATTGTATTATACCATTTTTACCTACCCCTTCAAGTTTTCGTAGAAAATGCATTTTCTTATAATTTAGACCTCATTTATCAATATATCCATGGAATATTGACATTTTAGATTGTTTTAAAGCAACAAATGTACAAAATGTACAGACTAGTAATATTATCGTTTTTAGCAAAACGATAATATTACTAGCCCATTTGTATGTAAATAGAAAACTATTTAAATCTTTATAAAAGAGTATACCATTAATTAAATATAACACCATTATTTCCGCCCATATACTAATAAATAAATGTGGATTTGAGTCAGAAATCAATAAATAAGCATTTATTAAAAAATGAAATATCATTTTTAAGGTGTTACTTTTTATCACACTGTCTAATGCCCATACAAAATTCAGTTTTTTAGTATTTGGAGCAATTATTATTAATCAACGCAAACAGTCAGTTAATGTAGTTTGAATACTGGAATCATATTAATTGGTCCTCTTTAACAAATATTTAAACAGTTTTTTTTTATTTTTTAATAAAATAAATAAGTTATATCGACAATATTAGTATCTGTACTCTTTAAAAATTTGGTACATCTTTAAAAATAATCTAAAATGTCAATAGTCCATGGGTATATTGATAATTAAGTTCTAAATTACAAGAAAATGCATTTTCTACGGCAACTTAAAGAGATAGGTAAAAAATGGTATAATATAATTTGATAGACAATTAAATTGTGCATCTGATTCTCGTAAAATATACAGGGTGTTCCATTTAAATAAAACAAGTTATTGCCGTTTGAAGCTAATAATTATTTAAAATAAATTTTTAGACACTCTGTATAAGGTAGTATTATTTTTATAATTGCAACACAATAACTGATCAGTAAATAAACTTCAGTAAATATTTAGTTTTAAAAACTTTGATACCCTTGGAGAAATGAAGCCTTAAAATTTTTACAGCAATTTCACAAAATTGAAAATATTTCAAAAACGGTAGGTTTAAGTATAATAAATCATAATCAAATTTACCTTTATTTTAATCGTAGAAACTAAAAATGTAATAATATACAGGGTGTTCCATTTAAAAAAATACAACTTTGATATTTTTTACTTATTTGGGACACTCTGTATCTTGTAAAATTACTTTTAAATTGTACCTCTAATAGTCCTTCATCGAACCCAAATCTTACAATTTGTAAAAATCTCATCGTTTAGCTACAATACTCCGTGTCGTATGTGGTGAACAACCCTGTATATTCTGAATCTACATAAAATTTCCTACATATTCTCACATTTTCATAATTTTTTTGTGTATGTTTAATATTTTATCTAAGTGCTTCAAAAACATTAATACAAAATTAATACCATGAATTAGTAAAATGATATTGTTTTCTTCTCGTGTTTTATTTATAAAATAAAAGCTTGCAGCTCTAAGCGTTATTTTTTTAGCTTTTCTTCCTTGTAAGGTGAAAGATAAGAAAGGCCTTGTTGTCTTTTACTCGTTTTTTTATATAACAAACTCCAAACTCTTTTCACTGTTTATGAAGGCGCATTTCTCAGGAACAGGGGATTTGTAGAAATGTTTCAAATTAAACACATCTAGACAGTACGGGCTGTTTATCCTTGAAAGACGCACAAGTACGTGTTTGTCGTGAGATTTGAAAGAAAACATTGACACCTGCAAAAGGGTAAATAGTCATATATGATGTCGACGTGCCATATTAAAACAAAAACGACTTGAATTTTTCCCGGCTCTCTTGACTCAGGCCTTTTTCAACTGCTGATCTTTGCTTTCTATATTAAAAAGTCGTAAGATATAATATGTTGTTGTTTTACCAATTATATACTTTGTTTTCTTGCAGACCAGACTTTGCTGATTCTACAGAACAGGGGTTCGTGCTGATCTTAGAATGGTAATAAACAGTCAAGAGAACCCTCGTAAATAAACAAATAATGAATCGCCAAATTTAAGGTAAGGTATAGAATAAAACGCGGTCTTAAAATTTTGAAAATCTTGGTGGGTGATGCGATTTTTTAAACACATCTCGTTCGCGGTATCAATATCGTCGCTCGTCGCGATGACTGATTCTGAGTGCGGCTGTTAAATAAAAATAATTTTGCAATCATCCTTCAATTCTATGGTGTATTTAGAAAAATTAAAAACTATTGAAGAAGGACCTCCAAAGCATATTTTGAATATTAATACTAAATTAAAATCGTGCATTCGTGATTTTAGTGAAAATGTTAATAAAAGTCAATACTGGTTATGTGGTTGTAACGCACTCATTTTTTGTTGGTCTTGTCTACTATTTTGTGTAACATACGTTCACAGCTAAATTTAGGTCTTTTTTTAAATTGGTTTGATTCTTTTTTTTACATGTTACATATTATTATATCAAAGAATGCATACACAAAGCAGCTTCTGAGGTCCTGGGTACGATCGACAATAATGAAAGGAAAAGGAAGCCTTACTGGTGGGACTTGGATATACAGGATATTATAGAGGATAAAAGACGCAAATATACAAAATACTTGAGCACCATGAAGATCGAAGACAAACTAATATATAAAAAAGCCCAAGCTAAAGTACGAAGAGAAATATGCCAGAAGAAAAATCTGATATGGGAAAAGAAGTGTAATCAACTAAACACATATGTAGAAGGTAGAAGAAGCACAGAAAGTTAGAAATTTATAAAAAATGTCAGAAAGGGAAAAGGCAAAGAAATCATCTCCCCGATTACACCACAAAAATGGGAAGGATACATGGAAAATCTTATGACGGAAAATAGAGTCGAATTTATGGACTGCCCTGACGTGACGACAAATATAAGAACAATGGGATCCCCGATTAGAATATCAATGGACGGAGTAATTAAGGCATCTACCTTACTAAAAAATCGTAAAGCACCCGGACCGGGAAATATACCGGCAGAGTTAATTAAATCAGGACCGAAAAAACTGTACGAACACTTAAGGAAGATATTCCAGGACTGCATAAACGGAACGGATGCGCCACAAGAATGGAATGAGGCTTACCTCTCAACTATATACAAAAAGGGAGATCGTACTAAGTGCGAAAACTGCAGGGGAATATCAGTAACAGCCACTGTGAGTAGAATATATGGAAAAATTTTGACAAATAGGATCGAAAACGAATACCAAGAAATAGAAGCCGAAGAACAAGCAGGATTTAGGAGCCGGAAGATCGACGGTGGACCACTTATTTACAGTCACTCAAGTAATAAGTAAAGAGCAATATAAACCAAGAGCTACATCTTGTGTTCGTGGACCTGCAGAAGTCATACCACAGCGTTCCCCTTGGATTTACTGGAACCAAAGGTCTGAAACAGCAGTGCTGTATTTCACCAACACTGTTCAAGATATATCTCGAACAAGTTCTCCAAGGTTGGAAGCAAAATATGAAATATGGGAGTACCCATAGGGGATAACATGCTCTACACACTTTGCTTCGCGGACGATCAGGTGATCATAGCACAAGATTACGATGACATAAATTATATGACACGTAAGTTTATAGAAGAATATCAGAAATGGGGACTCGAGATCAATACTAACAAAACAGAATATATGTGTATCGGAGGAGAACAACAAGATCTAATACTAGAAGAAGGGAAGAAAATGAAGTGCTGCACAAAATACAAATATTTGGGTATGCAAATCACAAATGATGGACTGTTGGATACAACAATTAAAGAACGAAACCAACTTGGAAGAAATGCTATCACGGTATTGAATGGGATACTGTGGGACAGAAGCATAAACAACAAGAACAAAACTCTAATATACATTAGCATCATAAAGAGTATAACCACGTACAGCTGTGAAGTCTGGCCAATTAAGGAAACAACAAAACGAATGCTGGAAGCTACAGAGATGGATTTTTGGAGAAGATCAGAAGATCAACTAATGAACGCATAAGAGAGATTATGGAAGTTAAACACACGATAGTGGACGACATAAAGAACAGTCAACTCATATGGTACGGGCATGTCCAAAGAATAGCAGAAATAAGAATCCCAAAGCAAATTATAAACTGGAAACCTGCAGGAAAATCAAGACTCGAGCGAATAACTAATGAACGCATAAGAGAGATTATGGAAGTTAAACATACGATAGTGGACGACATAAAGAACAGTCAACTCATTGGGTACGGGCATGTCCAAAGAATGGCAGAAATAAGAATCCCGGAGCAATTATAAATGGAAGAGATGGCAGGAAGAAGACGTTGACCGGGTAGACCGAGAAGAAGTTGGCAGGTGCAGGGATTGCACACGTTTATGGAGGAAAGATCTATCGGAGACGGTGCATGGAGAGATGGCATATATAGACGTAGAACGTTTATAAATATATTATATATATATATACATATCTTGTATATTTTATTCTTTAACTTCAAAAATTAAAGACTTTAATAAAAAAAGAAAAAAACTTTATTATGTTGGTAAAATGTTCAACTCGGCAAGTATCGAAACATATCCTGTCTAAGTAGTCTAGAAAAAACTTAATAAAAAAACTCTTAATAAAAAATACTATGAAATGAGCAGGTTATAAGGGTGGGTGGGCTTTAAATTCCACGATTGTGCAAATTATTGCTGACAAAAATGCTTTCTTATAAGGAAATTTATTATGCTTAAAGCCTTTAGCGTATAGGGTGCTAAATATCGCCTCGAAAGCTTAAACACTCTCCAGATAAGACCCCTAATATGTTCCTTTAATTTTTTACCCGTAGCTCTTTTATGTGCGAGGGCGCCACCAAGCAATCGGGATTTCTCACATAGCCCTGCAGAAGGAAATATGAAAAATTTAATAAAAACAACAATGGAACTGTAGTAAACCTCAAAAAATCACCCGTTCTTTCAAAAGTTACTTACTATGAGGGTTGTCTTTTATATTTTGCATATAGAGGTAGAAAAAAAACAGTAGATAATTTTTAAACATTATTCTCCACGAAGAGAAATGCAATTTTGCATCCGTTGGAACCAATTCTGAAAGCAACTATTCTAGTTGCTTATTGGTATCTCGAAATTTGTGTTTTTGAAGGCGTTGACTGCATCTTCTGAGGAGTGGAACCTTTGTCCACGGAGTTCATTCTTAATTTTTGTTAAAGTAATGTACCAATCAGTAGTAACAATTTTTTGATCTTGCAGAGGAATTATTGCAATATTATTGAGTTGCCTGCGTTAAACCAGTGTTGAGTTTTTTGTCACCAATTTGGCTCTAATTATTGTTTTCTGTTCTTCCATCAACAAATGCCGTATCCAAGTATTTTTTTCTATATAACTCTATATCAAAATAAAACACTAAATTACTACAATACACCAAAAGACTTTTACTTATACACTGGATGCGCGTTTCGCTACATGGTTAGCGAAACCCATCATCGGCAGATGATTAAAACTCAGTTTATTAAAACTTAATTTAATCATCTCCTGATGATAACACAGTTAGCGAAACGCGCGTCCAGTGTAAAAGTAAAAGTGTTTTGGTGTATTGTGGTGATTTAGTATTTTATTTTGCTGTTGTAACAGCAAAGGTTCCAACCCCCAACTGTAATAATTATTCTTCATGTAAAAGTTTTTGAATTGAGGTCTTTGCAATACTCAGTGATGATTAAATTTCACGATATGTGACATATGTCGATCTTCTTGGATCAGCTTACGTATAGCATTGACTCTTCTTGGGTGACTGACGTTTCGTAAGACCTGTTATTGGATCGTCGTTATGACCAATCCGTCCATGTTTAAATTCACCATACCAACGAGAAATTGTTGACTGATGTGGGGCTTCATTGCCGAAAACAGAAACCAACTCTTCAAGCCATTCTTGTTGAGACAATTGTTTTGGAAAATTATGAAAGATTATTCAGCGAAAATTTTTTTGGCTAAACTTCAAAAATTCAGTTAGCTTTAAACGAAGCAGTCTAAAACTTTAATGTCAAGTAAAGATGGCAGCTAATTTTGACATTTGATAGATGTTGACAGGCGCCTACTATGTTTCTATATGCTAAATATAAAAGACAACTCTCGTATTTTCAAAGTGTGAAAGAGAAATAAGAACCTGATACGCAGTGTGGCCCGTTGATTACTTTATACGTATAGAGAGATCAGAAGAATGCTGAACTAAGCAAGCATTTTTGTGTCTCACAGTGGGGATTTAACCAAAACGCCCCCTAACGGTCGGAATCAAAGAGGGTCGAACTAGAATATTTAACATTTTTCCTTGTTGAGGCGAGCTGTTACCAATTAGTGGTTAAGTCTGAGATGCCACCAGGCTTTTATACAGGGTTGACCATTGTTAACACCTTCTCTACGTTCTTTCGTGTTCTTCGTTATTATGCATTAAGATGCTTTGACCCAACATATACAAACAAAATGTAAACAAATCGTTTGTTTATTTACAGTAATCTACATAACATTTCCTGCAAATGCTGATATTTTCGTAATTTTATGACTACGTGTGCTATTTTTCTAAGGCCTTTGAAAATTAGTAAAAAAATAGCCAAAACTGGTCAATTTTTCTACATTTTTCCATACGATTTTAGTCATGTGATGGATTTTGTTAAAACTGTTGTTATTTACTAATTAAAAGGTGCATAATAAGAAAATGTAAGCCATTGTAATCCTACGAGAACAGTACATTAAAAGGTGCAGAATAAGAAAATGTAGACCATTGTAATCCTACGAGAATAGTAATACATATAGCAGACGTTTTAACCTTTATCAAAAAAAGCTGAAAAACAAGGGTCCAAAAAAACAATTTTCTCACAAAGCCAAGGTAGCTAAGTCTCTTCAGAGGTTCAACTCATTCTGAATCTACATAAAATTTCCTTCTAATGCAGAAATTTTCAAAAATGTGTCACAAAAAACTATGTCACAAATTACCTATAACAGATGCGAAAGAAAGCGACTGCATGGGAAACCGTTCGGCAAACCCGACACGCCTATTGAGTGGTGTAAATACACCAGTCGTTTAGTCCGGAAACCCATGCTGTGTCGTATTCGCTTGCTGGAGTGACATAGTGCGTGGTTATATGTTTCTTTTTAAACGCGTGTAGGATTTTTGTTGAACTTTTGAACTGTTATTTCTAAGTTTTGGTAATTTGTATATCTTATTTATATAATACAAATGTGTTTATTTATAGGGAAAAAAAAGATATTTATAGTATAAAAAATTAATTTATTTAACAAAATTTAATTAACAATGTGACAAAATAGTTTGGTTGGTTCTATCGGACTTTTTTCGACTATATAAATCTTTATTTGTAAACTTTAATACATCAAATATTTTCAATCTAATAAATCATTTAATGATGTAAATAAGACGAAATTTCTCACATGGGTGGTCAAATTTTATAGTTTTCATTATATCAAACAGCCTCTGAGAAATGTTTTCAACTCAAAATGCCTTTAATTATGTTTGACTACATCATTAAAAAGGGTCTTCAAATACATCAATGTGATATTTGTCTAAAATTTGCAAAAGAATCCGAATCTCTGGATAACTCGAAATTATTTACCCATTTAAAAGCCTTTGATCATGAAAGTGGAAAAATTTGTTTATTTTATTTACATGCTGGAAAAATTATTTATATTAAATTTTGATGAGTTTTGCACTGAAGAAAACATTCAGAGGCTGTTTGATATAATGAAAACTATAGAATTTGACCACCCATGTGAGAAATTTCGTCTTATTTACATCATTAAATTATTTATTAGATTGAAAATATTTTATGCATTAAAGTTTACAAAAAATAAAGATTTATATAGTCGAAAAAAGTCCGATAGAACCAATAGAAAAGTAACTATTTTGTCACATCTTTAATTAAATTTTGTTAAATAAATTAATTTTTCATACTATAAATATCTTTTTTTTCCTAATCTCCTACGAACTGATATAATATGACGAGCAATCTATTAAATTACTGAGAGATTATATGCCTCGATAATATATTGGTGCAGATTATTTTCACCCAAACTATACATTGATGCGGATTGTCTATGAACTCTTTCTGAAGGCCACAGAAACCTGAACGCGGAATTCGGTGTTCTTTCGCATCTGTTGTAGTTAATTTGTGACTATGTCTACTATTTTTTTAAGGCTTTTGGAAATGTGTAAAAAATAGCCAAACATGGTAATTTTTTCGAAAATAGGTTAATAATTATGATTGTTCTCACCCTGTCGATCTGGGAAAGTAGCAATTTCAAGGTCATTAGGGGAGACTTAATCCCCTGTAAGAGGAAAATAAAAGCAAAATATAGCCAGCAAGCCATTGGCACGGAGCTATTACAATTTTTTTTCACCCTGTGAACCGTTCAGGCACAATCGAATTCTTTAATGAATAAAATTATGGGGAAATATTTTCGAAATTGATTTAGCTTATACTTTCCCTTTTTTTGGGAGGGCTAATCTTTACTCCAAAGAGTTCATTAACTTTTTTTCCAGAACTTCAATACTTAACCATATTTTTAAAATTTTTTTAGGCTGCGAAATTTGGCAGAAGTGCTACCAGATTATCTATTACCTATTTCTCGTAAAATTATTAAGAGAAATAATAAACGGTAAACAAAACTTACATAATACCGTTCATTTGGCATCATGCTTCCACATTACAAAAAGTCCAGTGTCGCACATCGTCGAGGTTTAAAGAAAGAAAAAACAATTAATTATCACATTAATACAACTCTTTTTTGCACGAAAACTAACAAATTAACAATATTAAATATTTGAGCAAACAAGAAATTGTCTGGCATTGCGAAACAAGACGGAATCCTTAACTAATAAAACTGAAGGTTTGTGTATTTTCCGTTGAATTTGTGTATTTACTAAAAGAAAATTTGTATGTCAGTTAAATGGGTATATAAAGTTAATGTAAAGCAAATGATCCGGGAATGAAAATACATAAACAATATCTATTTAATTTATTCGGGCCGGCTAGAATTTTTCAGGAAAAAAGAAGGCCTCCGGGTTTATTTTTATTTTGTTCGGAAATAGTTACCAAACAGTAAAGGCTCATATGAAATAAAGCAGATCTGTTTATGCGAATTTGACTTGCTATAATCGATAAGTTACAAGATAGTCTATTTATTTGTCCTTATTGATGTTTCAATAGGCATTATATATATAATTCACCTATATACAGGGTAGCAAAAAACCGTTCACCGTTTCAAACTAAACGAAGAGAACCTTTTTTACATAAAAAAATCCTAGCTCTAATTCTCATTATTTGTTGAAATTCTAAGGATAAAAGAAGTACCGCCATTAGCACTCTCTACCCTAATGGATAGTACCTGTTCAGGGCTGTTACGGAATTTTACATTATCGCCATTCGCTTTGGCATTAAAATGTGTCTAAGAGTAGGTACCAAAATTCAAGAAAAAAAGTTTATAAATGTTCTTAAAAATAAACAAAATATATTATTTTTATTTAACCCTTCGAGAGCTGTAACTTCTTTGGAACGCATTTTAAAGCATATGTTTATAGGAACATTTCGTTTTATTTTTATCTGTAGAATTACCCACCGAATTTACTTTTTTTGACACCCTGTATAATCTGCGGTTATATTCTGAGGCTCAAGTCTCTCTTAGAAATTATAATAAAAATGAATATAGTTCTAGCTTCATCCACTACATTATCCAACACTAAAAAAAAGACACATTATTCTTAGAAAGTTTCTATTTTTAACGGAATAATCATTTGTAATATTTAGACGGTCGACCCATCGCTCGACACCACTGAACATAAACAAAATTATAAACACACTTGTGTTTATATTTAGAATTGTTTTCGTCAAATCTTAAATTTGAAATTACTACACTTGAATACCGCATTAGTTGTTTTGAAATAGTTTCTCGAGACTCCAATTCAGAAAACTGGAATTTATAAAACAGTTTTCTGTGTTAGGTTTATCGACAGAAATATACAGGCATGGCCAAAATTATTGCGGTTTTATCTATTGGAAAGATTTGGGGATTCTGTGAGGGAGATCGATTTTTTTTAAAGTTTTTGCCAAGATTTAACCATCATCAATAATATTACAAAAACAAGGGTCCGAAAAATTAATTTTCTCACAAAGCCAAGGTACCTAAACCCTCGAAGGTGTATATATTCCCAATCTACATAAAATTTCCTACAAATTCTGAAACTTTCATAATTTTATGACTATGTTTACTATTTTTCTAAGGCCTTTGAAACTTTGACTTTTTTCCATACATATGCTCATGAAAATTGGCGATTTTCGTCATATCACGGATTTTGTTGAAACTGCTGTTATTTATTAATTAAAAGGTACAGAATAAGAAAATATAGGCCACTGTAGTCATACAACAACAGTAATAGATATAGGGGTCATTTTAGCCTTCATTAAAAACAGTTCAAACAAAGTTTTATCACAAAGCCTAGGTACCTAAGCTTTCAAAGGTATATATTCTGAATCTACATAAAATTTCCTACAAATGCTGAAACTTTCATAATTTTATGACTATGTTTACTATTTTTCTAAGGCCTTTGAAAATGTGTAAAAATAGGCAAAAATTGGGACTTTTTTCCATGCATATGCTCATGAAAATTGTCGATTTTCGTCATATCAGGAATTTTGTTGAAACTGCTGTTATTCATTAATTAAAAGGTGCAGAATAAGAAAATATAGGCCACTGTAGTCATACAACAACAGTAATAGATATAGGGGTCATTTTAGCCTTCATTAAAAACAGTTCAAACAAAGTTTTATCACAAAGCCTAGGTACCTAAGCTTTCAAAGGTATATATTTTGAATCTACATAAAATTTCCTACAAATGCTGAAACTTTCATGATTTTATGACTATGTTTACTATTTTTCTAAGGCCTTTGAAAATGTGTAAAAATAGGCAAAAATTGGGACTTTTTTCCATGCATATGCTCATGAAAATTGTCGATTTTCGTCATATCAGGAATTTTGTTGAAACTGCTGTTATTCATTAATTAAAAGGTGCAGAATAAGAAAATATAGGCCACTGTAGTCCTACAGCAGTAATAGATATAGGGGACGTTTTAGCATTCATCAAAAATGGCTGAAAAACAAGGGTCCACGAAATAAATTTTATCACAAAGCCTAGGTACCTAAGCTTTCAAAGGTGTATATATTTTGAATCTACATAAAATTTCCTACAAATGCTGAAACTTTCATGATTTTATGACGATGTTTACTATTTTTCTAAGGTCTTTGAAAATGTGTAAAAAATAGGCAAAAATTGGGACTTTTTTCCATGCATATGCTCATGAAAATTGTCGATTTTCGTCATATCAGGAATTTTGTTGAAACTGCTGTTATTTATTAATTAAAAGGTGCAGAATAAGAAAATATAGGCCACTGTAGTCCTACAACAGTAATAGATATAGGGGACGTTTTAGCATTCATCAAAAATGGCTGAAAAACAAGGGTCCACGAAATAAATTTTATCACAAAGCCTAGGTACCTAAGGTTTCAAAGGTGTATATATTTTGAATCTACATAAAATTTCCTAATAAATGCTGAAACTTTCAAGATTTTATGACGATGTTTACTATTTTTCTAAGGCCTTTGAAAATGTGTAAAAAATAGACAAAATCTTCGACTTTTTTCCATACCATAAAAAAATGGTGACATGACGAAAATCGCCAATTTTCATAAGTACGAGTATATATTAGGAGATACAATAATTTTGGCCATATCTGTATATATGTATTTGTTGATATATCATTGGGCTTTAGAATAGAAAATGTTATATAGAGTGTTTTGGGATAGATGCAGGTATAAGATTTATTCCGTTTCCTTTCTTACAAATGAAAGAAAAACACGTCGACAAACGTGACAGTTCGGAGCTGTGTTTTGAAATCCGAAACGTTCCTAAAATGTGTGTCTCACTTCGTATTATTCTAGGCTTGTTTTTGTTGTTCTATTTTCCTTTTTTGTTTGTCTGCAGCCTATGAGAAAACAGAGCAGTTGAAAACATAAAAGGTCCGCGGCCCGGCCCTAGATTCAGATAGGTACGCCAGATGCCGTTTTATTTACTTATAGGGCAAAGGGGCCTACAAAATAAATATATACCGAGGCTTTTAAAAAAGAAGAACTTCCCTAACATAAATACCTAGTATTATAAAACTAATAATATTCTAGTTTTGTATATAAAAAAAAAACAGAATAATTATAATATTTACTTATGATACTTCATGATTTTTAACATATTTCACAATGTCCATTTGCGGTAGAATTTCGTGTTTTTTTCTTTTGATATTCACTAAACCCATTGCTATAATTAATAAAACCGCAGGAAAAAAACTTCGACAGTATAGTCTAGTTTTTAAACCGTCTTATCTGACAGGTTAAACGTTATGTGTAGCCGGGGCTTAAGAGAGATACGATATTTTTCGGAATAAATCTGATCGATTGTTGAAAAAGAAGAATAAAAAGGGTTTGCCACGCCACTGTGGCGATTGCTCGTTCACATTTGAAAAAAGAGTTGGAAGGCTGTTTGATTTTGTTTACAGTGACATTTTGAGGGGTGACATTTTTGTGTTTGTACTGCTCCACGTAAAAAAGTGTGGAAAAATCAAATAAAAAGAACCGAGCCTGGGTTTCGTCGTGGCCTATACGTCAACGTAAGGAAACAACTGGTTTTGTAATTTTTAGTTTCCTTCGAAATTCACAAATAAATACGATAAAAAAACAATAGGCTGTTGACTTCCATTGTTTTACAGATTAAATGTATTTTTAATAATAAATAAATAATATACACGTACCTACCGTATTTGCCAACAGATTTGTCACGTTTTGTATATATGTACGTTTATTATAACTTATAAATAAAAAAAAAATATTATTCTTGAAACATCAAAACGTATGTAGGTAAAAAAAATCCTAAAAAATATCTCGCGAATCTAAACGTCCTCATTAATTAACGTTTTTTAATTTATTCTAATTTAAAGAAACTCGCATTAATATTTAAGATATGCCTTGCAAGCTTATATAATATGTTTGCAGATACACAAATTTATGTGTACATGAATAAAGCGAATTGTTTAATGAAGCTGTTAACAACATAATAAAATATTCAAATGTTTACTTAAATAAATTATTATTGTTCAAGTAAAAATGTTATTAGTTTTTGTCTACAAAACTTTACACGTGGCATCAAGGTGTTTAGCTGACAAATATTAACATTTTCGTTATAATAAATAACATAAATATATAGAAATATACATAAAAACTCTTCTTTTCTCGACGGAAATATAGTTTTCAAAGTCGGGACTGTCAAATAAAATTTTATTTTCCACTTTATGTGTTTATATAAAAACAAACTTTTTAATGCTTTTCCAAGTTTCTGAGGAGAAAGTTTCAGATACAAAGACTTTTTGGTTTATTTAGCCTTGACAAACAAAGATTTTATCTAGTACAGATTTAAATTAAATATATTTACGTAAAAAATCATTATTATTTCGTGACAATGTCATACATAAATATTTTATGAATAATAATTAATAAAACAATTTTTTATTGCTAATAAAATACAATTGTTACACCGTTGGCGGAAGCAACAATCACAATTTTAAGATCAATATATTGATTCCGGTGAATAAACTTATTTCCTTCATGATTTTTCACTGTCTTTAATTTGAAATATTTTGATAACGCTAAATAATTTTATTGAGTCAATATAGAATATGAGTTTCAGAATGATCACGATCCTGCCCGTGTGTCGCCACCTTCAGACGAAGAAGTATTTTTTGCGGGAGATTCAAATTATTTACAATTTATATACGGTAAATACCAATAAAGACTTAATATTGACAATATTGATATTGATAAAATATTCTTGAATATTATATCAGAAAGTAACTTTGGACAGTAAAGTATTTAAACAAGATGTTAGTTTATATTAAACAACTGTTATAAATTTTCAATAAAAAAAACACTAATTCAATACAGAGACTTTTGGATCTATGACTTACAAATACTTCTAACCATCTCTGATATACAGGGTGGGTCCTTAAATAAGGGCAAATATTTTCAGGGCTGACAGGGAATAAAAGAAACATATTTTCCCTTTGCCCTTTTTCAAATAAGTCCAAAATAACCGAGTTGTTTTACTTTGAAAATTAAAAAAAACGATTTTTTGCTTAGATTTTGAGAACTACTGGATATGTTCTGGGTTTTCTTTCTTGCAAATTTAATCTACTCCCTATGTTGCCATATTATCCAGAAATTAGTTTCTTAACTTAAAACTGAAAAAAGTTTTTTTTCAAAAAATTCCAAATTTTTCAAAATTTTTGAAAATAGTAATAGTTTGGATAACATTTAGGTATTTATTCTGTTTTGATTCTCCTGAATAAGGTGAAGGTATTTGGAACATTATAAATAATTTCTTTCGGTATAATAAAAGACATGGGCGTCCTAAAAATTCTTGTATTTATGAGTTACAAATACTTCCAACTATCTTTGATAGATATTGGTTTGTTTTCTAAAAAGAAGAAAATAGTAGGAAGAATATGAGTTAGGTACTTAAACTGTTTGAATTCTCCTGAATAGGGTGAAGTATTTGGAATATTATGAATAATTTCTTTCAGTATAATACAAGACCGAGTTACAATAACTATCTTTGATAGATATTGGTTTGTTTTAATAGTAAGAATAAGAGTAAGGAGAGCTTAAACCTTATTAGTTTTTCTGAATAAGGAGAATATGAGTACTTACTTCCAGTGTTACCTACGAGACATAACCGTTATCGCAAAAAAATTGTCAAAATCAGTACAGCGAAGGGAGGAAGTTGTTTTAGTTCCTGTCAAACAACTGTCACTAATCCATCCACTTGTGTCACTCGCGGCAAAGTCGCGCGGCGTTACGTAACGCATAAAAGAGCGGGCTTTTCGAAAAGTGAGGTTAGGATGGGCGACGGCCGAATACGGACCAGTAGCGACGGACTCGGAATCTCTCCGCAAGCCGACCGAACTGACGGCGCGTTGTTGGATTCATACTGAGAGCGTACAGATACATACGTACACGCTTATGCGGCACACATAATGTGCCGTGTTGTTTACTGTTTACTTGTCTGCTCGCTCGCCTCACCCGTATGAGAGATGTTGTTTACACAGTTATATTTAGAGTTAGAGAAATGCAAAAGCAAACCAACTACACCTGCCTCGTCGGCTGGATATCATCCCGCAGGGACGTATTTGTGGATTATCCTTGACGGTCGCTTTAAGCCTTTATTTTCACAGCACAGGGCTGGACTCCACTTTTTTCCCACCCGAATTTCCATTTTACCATTTTTTCTCTAATTATTATTTTTTTTCCAATAATTTTGTAACGCTGATGACAACTTAATTTTATTATATTTTTTTTTAATAAAAATAATAAAATATACAGGGTGAGTCTTAAATAAGTGCAAATATTTTCAGGGCTGGTAGATCTCGATAAAAGAAACATATTTTCTCTTTGTCGTTTTTCAAATAAATCCAAAATAACCGAGTTATTTTAATTTGAAAATTTCTAAAAAAAATAATTTACTAAAATTTTGAGAACCACTGGATCTTTTCTGGATTTTCTTTCTTGTAAATTTAATCTACTACCTATGTTGCCATATTATCAACAAAATGTGTTTTTTAACTAAAAACTAAAAATATACTTTTTTCCCACCCAAATTTCCATCTTATCATTTTTTCTCTAATTATTAATTTTTTCCAATAATTCTGTAACGCTGATGACAAAACCCAACTTAATTTTATCATATTTTTTTAATAAAAATAATAAAATATACACAGTGAGTCTTAAATAAGTGCAAATATTTTGAGGGCTGGTAGATCTCGATAAAAGAAACATATTTTCTCTTTACCGTTTTTCAAATAAATCCCAAATAACCGAATTATTTTACTTTGAAAATTTCCAAAAAAAATCATTTTTTGTTAAAATTTTGAGAACCACTTTCTCTAGGATCTTTTTCTGGATTTTCTTTCTTGTAAATTTAATCTACTACCTATGTTGCCATATTATCAACAAAGTATGTTTTTTAACTGAAAACTAAAAATATTTCCAAAAAAAATCCAAATTTCCAAAAAGAAAATTCGCGAAAAAAACCTCATAATCGTGTTTCTGGAGTCGAAAAATATTTTCACTTACTTAAGACTAACCCTGTATTGTAGTATAATAATCTAGGGTTGTTCAACAAAGTTGAAGAGGTAATATTTTGACCAGCAGTATAACAAACAGTTTAAATGAAATAAAAGAACCTACGTTGTGTTAAAATTATTTTTTATTGTGACTTACAATTGACTTGAAATTTGTAAATAGCCCTATTTATTTTATTAAATTATTTTTAGAGAGAGGTTTTGTTAGTTAGCTGGTCCCCATCTGCAGGTACTGAGGTGGTGAATTGAGTACAAGTACTGAGGCTTTGAATTATTAACAGCATAAATCGAATCCATTATATACATACACATGTTATACAATATAAGTATCAGATGAAATAAATCAGGAAAAGCTTTAGCACAGAATATTACAACAGGAAAATAAGGGAGGAAAATAAATAAAATAATGAGGAAATATTTACTTTGTTTTTAATAACATAATTTGTCACAATAACCAAAATTTACAAACCAAAATAACATCAATGCGTCTCGAAAGGTAGTCTCAAAGCTATTACCTAACATCTACCATCTCTGTTCATTGTCTGATGGGAGGGGGTTAAAAATCGTAACTCCAAAATTACAGTGGCTAGCGAAACGCGGTTTTCAATTTAAGATTAGGAATAATATTTGCAATAAAATTTGTAATAACATAAAAATCAATCAAAGTCGCAGTTTTTGAGATAAAAAAATTGGAAAAATTCCTTTACTTTGAAACTGAAAGAACTGCCTACCAATTTTTTATTAACATATTTTAGTTTGGGCGGCTATACGTGCCTCCCCGGCGCCAATTTTTTCCTTTCCTTAAAAAAATCTATACAAACGAAAATGTTGAATTATGGAATATAGATTAAATTTGATTGTTTGTATATAATTTTAATTACAAAATTTCTATTTTTTATGTAGAATTCGCTATTAATTTAATGGGACTCATCATTTCTAGAAATTTTATTAAATAATTAAACTTTATTACTTTTTTATAGACTCGAACTCAAAGTTGTAATACAGTAAAAGGCAACATATCAGTCGCATTCACGCATCCAATTTTTACACATTTATTTGTTACAGATAAAAAAAGGCCACGCTTGTCACCAACAAATTATTGTGTTTATCTTAAGTAAATAAATTTGAAATAAAATCAATTAGTGGGAAATATCGTAGTTGTACAGGACCGGTTTAGAATTTACATCAATTTTAACGTCAATTACAATTCATCTTTAGAGAAAAATATGCATATTTGTTTCGGAAAATTTTACTTATTTATACAGTCCTTTTCAAAAGAAATCGAAACTACATAAAAATAGATTGATTTATCGATCTATCTAATATTAAACGATTCCTGAAAAAAGAGCTGATCTGCGCCCCCTGCATGCGATTATACTGGCGATATCATCTTCAAAGGTGCGAAATTATTATAAGGGCTGTATGTGAGTTTAAGGGTGGAATCAACCCCACGGAGCCTCGATATTACTGTCAGCTCAATCGACTGTGCAAAACCCTATTTAGAAAAAAGTTGCTTATAAAAGCCGATTTCGGAGGCAATATTTTTTAGGCCGTATTAGAGATTTTCTTTATTTATAATAAGGATAGAGGAATTACAATATATGAGCCTTAACCTTACCCCATTCTATATATAATTAATAGATTTGGTATATGAGAAATTAATGTCTCTATCTTCTGTGGCGGATTCATCTCTTCACAAGAGTCCTATGGGTATTTCGGCACTGTAAGAAAATCTACAAAATAAAATAGTTATTTTTGTAAAAACTGCTGCGTTAATCCAACGGAGACCAACTTGTCAGCAGTGATTTACTAGGAAGTATATCTCTTCCCGTCGTCGGAAGCAAAAAAAACACAAAAGACCGAAGAAAAGCTATTTACAATATCTAAATACAACTATTCATGAACACTTTAGAATACTTTTTTTCAACATAATGAAGTCTATTATTTTTTTCTCCAAGTATATGGTTGTGGAGGAATTGTCATGGAAAGCTCTTACAGAGAAATCCGCCAAGTGAAACGGTGTATGTTTACGTTTAGGGTTCGAGCCCGGGGGGATCGCGGCTTGTATTTGTACTTTTACATAACTAACTAACCACTTTAGCGTTGTTAAAGTTAGCTTTAAGTTTGCTGACTTGTCGTACACTTTCTTGGCAAACAGCGCACCGACCTGCCTCTGACCTTTCACCCCTCATCCCTTTGTCTTTCGCGCGTTTCCATGCAACCACCATCTATTCAACCATTCTATTAAATAAACGGTATTACCACAATTTTCTTATTATTGAAACAAAAACTATTTTAAACTTAATATTTAAAGAGCTGATTCTTGGATCTATTCACATAATACTTCATATGACGATATTATGTGAATAGTTCCTAAACATCTTAACTTTAAAAAAAATGGTAAAATTTTCTAGTTCACATCTGTCAATTATACGAGGGAAAACAAAATGTTGATATTTTGGTGAAAATTTGAAACACCCTGTGGAATATGTTAAGACAGCAGGTTATTTAAAAATGATTTTATCAGCTAGGTTCATCTTTTCTCTATAGTTTATTTTTTGGTTCATTTCAGAAAAAAATCTTATTTTTTTATTATTTCTTTTATTTTTTATTTTTTTATTTTTTTAACAGAACGTCAACGGTTTTTGTGAAGCATCTGTAAAAAAAACTAAAGTGTTCTCGAATTTCGTTGCATTTAGATATTTTAAATAGTTTTCTCTTTGTTCTTTGTATTTTTTTGCCACTATTATTATGCCACTGCTGTCAATTAGTCTCCATTGGATTAACGCAGTAGTGTTTACAAAAAATAACTATTTTATTTTGTAGGACTTTTTTGAAGAGATGAAGCCGCCACAGAGGTACAGACATTTGTTACATTCTACATTGCTGAGGAGAGGACTTTTATTAGTAGTGGGAACTATCGAATGAATACTATCGAAACATTCGATAGTTGCAATTCATTCGAATAATTCGATAGTTAGTAAGAAAACATTCGTTGAAAACTATTCGAATAAAAATTATCGAATAGATCCGTCATCTGCCTTGAAATATTGTATTCTAGTAATTCGGCAGCAAAAACCATTCATTTATAAAATTCATTCATTTATGAAATTCATTTATTCGTCAGGATCGATTATAATAAAATATTAACTGAATTTTAGTTGTCGCCCGGCGAAGTAGGTTTCTTTCCGAGAAACCCGACAGCGGTCGGTGGCAATGCTATGAAAGAAGCCGGCATCTTTAATTTTTTGCGGAGTCAGATATAGATAAGGACACATTATTTTTTTTATTGAGGTGCTAGTATTTACACAGAAAATACATTATGAAGGGCGCTGTTGCCATATTTTGATATTAGTTGATATTAGCAAAGATTATTGTTTGACTTTAGTTAGTTAGGGATAGTATATGTTTATATATTCTGCATTTTTTTATTAATATTCTGTTGTTACACTGCAATAATACTTGTTATTTTGGATGTAGGAAAATGATTTTTAATGTTTTTAAGCAAAGACTGGTTTAATAAATAATTATAACAGTAATAATTTGTTATACCTATTAACAACAAAATTTAAAATCATTTAATATAAATATTTTTTTAAGTAGTAGCAAAATATAAACAACAAATTAGATGTCAAAATTATTTATATTAGATCCTATTTAAAAATAATATAGTCTCTAAATTTTTTGGGGGGCAACGTTGGTTTATTAAATAATAATAATAATAATTACAGAACTAATTTGTTATATTAACAACAAATTTTAATATCATAAAATATAAACATTTATTAATTTTCTAAGCATACAGTGTAATGGAAGAAAAATAGAAATAAAAATTATTTATATTAGGTGCTTTATATTACTGTTTAAAAATTATATTTACTTTTACTGGCATTTACTTTAAAAAATAAATGAAATATTTCTTCGCAAAAAACTACATGTAAGAGAATTAGCATAAACAAAATACAAACATCGTTAACTTTTTTTTAAATTGGCACGTGTAAAACTTTCATTTTAATTTTCTCACCCCATAGTTTGAGTTCGATAACCCCATTTACTTAACCACATTACTTAAATATGATTATTAAGTTCAACTAATTCATATTATTAAAACATCTAAAATACAAATATGTATTTTTAAAATTAATTGTAAGTTCATCTCATCTCTCTTAAAAATTGCTACTTCTCAAAAGTTCCTATTAAAAAATAGCCATATACCATATAAAATTAAATAATCGAAAGATCGGACTACGGAAAACCACACAAATTTTCGGAAAAATTTTGACCACCTGCACATGCACACAATCGTCAATAAATAAAATTAAAAAATAACTACTATTTTAGTATTTTAACTATTTTAATAAACGCAAAAATAGCACAGTATTTATACGGCGAAGTTATAATAATTTGGAAGAACTAATAATGCACTGACGCATACAAAAATCAAACGAATACTAAATTTCATTTATCAAAAGCATTCGATAGTCGTGGCTCAACGATAACCATTTAGTCGCACGGCGAGGTTGTCACATATGCTTTAGTATACAAATGAATGAATGATTTTATTCGAATAAAACCATTCGATAGTTGAAATCATTCATTCATTAAACATTCGATAGTCTAATTCATTCGATAGTTCCCATCGCTAACTTTTATATTGGGCACACTGTATATAATTTCGATGGAGGTTTGACAAAATTAGATTTTTTAGTACGATATAAAATGCGGCTGATTTGAGAACGGCATAATAAAAGCGAGGAAGATCGATAAGGCAAGTTTATTTATGAAAAGAGGAAAAAGCAAGAATAACATCTAATTAATAAAGTTAATGGAACAAAGGGCTGGCCGGGCCCTAATCTTCGAATTTGGGCGGTACATATCGAATCGTCGGGCCCCGGCAATTGGCTTTTATTTTATAAGAAAAGTTGGTAGCACGAGACAACCAGCGACGAACCGTGTCATTATAAAAACGCAAAAGAACATTAAAATGTGGCGGAAAGTTTTGGCAACCGTTACTTCATTAAGGCCCGGGCGGATTCTAATCGTTTCTGCGCCCAAGGGGCCTCCAAGTTGTTTTCTTGTTTCTATCGGGGGAAAGGGAAACTTTTAATCTCGATCGCCTTCGAAGAATAAGGAAAATACTTCAGGCATCTTTGTGCACCATTTTGCGGACTTTACACTGTTTTTAATCAACCCCAAGAGATGTTATTAATTTGTTTAAAGGACGGTCCACACTTGCTATATAACACTGCTATAGTCTGTCCAACGAGAAGATCCTTGACAGTGATAGATGTGTCTGTCATTTTAATTTCAAAGTAGTTTATTTTATTTTACAAAGAAATAAGTTGGTACAACTGGAACGCATAGCAGGATATATTTAATATTTGATTGACAAGATGACAAGTGATTACTTCAAAATATTGTAAAAAAAACTGTATAAAACTGAAAAAATGTAATCGAGTTATTTTATTTAATAAAAACGGTATGTGTTAATACAAAACAAACAAGAACAAGAAACTACATACCAAAAAATATAAAAAGAACTATTATTTACTTTCAAGCTTTATGAAACTACCCGCATTTATGATTATATTTATCCATATAACTTATGTACAAATACAAATTTGTAATATTCCACAGGAATAAATAAAACAACATAGGTAAATAAAACAAACTATTTTAATAATAATAACACCTACCAAATTTTATACCTTAAAGGTTGATTAATTAACTTTAATCTTAATTTTTTTAAACCAGGACCTTTTGACATTATTTTTCTGCAGTACTAAAATCCATTATTTACCTCTCGTGTGATGTCGATATTTTACAGCTACTCCAGTTTTTAGTATATGTTTAGTTTGATCCTTCTACCATATACGAGATGCACTTATCTACGACGAAATGGTATACAAACTATTACAAACTTTATCGATGGCAACTTCATTGGTGTATAAGACTTTCTGCCTGGACAGCGAGTATTAACCATAAACTGTGCTCTGGGTCTTCAAAAGACACAAAACACACGTAATAATACGAATCAAAATGCATCATCTTCCAAAACGCAGGGTATTTAACAAAAGTTGACAGAAAATTATTACCTATAATTTGGCAAGACTTTGACAAGCGTCAAAAATGACAAAAATCTAAAGGCGAGTTCATACGCATCGGTGTCCGTTTGTCGTTCATCGTTCCGTCAAACCAATAAAAATGAAATACGATCTGTCATTTTTAAATAAACCAATAAAACTGGTTAAAAACAACAAGACACGACGTATGACGGATTTATATTTAAACCCATCCATAGATAACTTAAAAATTATTAGAAACTTTTTTTAGTAAAATAAATAGATTGGTATGGGACGTCATCTGCTTTTCTTCTGTCATCGTCTGTCGAAATCTTACCTGAGAAAAAAAACAGAGTATATATAGCAAAGTTATATAACATGTTACATATTTTTTAGTTATATTTAGCAAATTTCGATGCTATATAACTTGCTAGATGTTATCCATTTGTAGTCGGTAAAGATCAAAAGATGTTGTGCAACATTGCTATTGTAACATGAAACAACGCGTCCACACTTGCTAAATTTCTATTTTAGCCGCTCATATTTTCAGGGACGTGCGCGACAGAATCTTAGTGTGGTGAGCTGATATTGGTTTGTTTATTTACTGGTCAATAATACCGTATGATCGAAAAAAAAACTGCGTCCCGTCGGCCTCGACGATGACGATCGATGACATTCCCCATATAATTTTCCATATAAAATGACAGCGATTTTAATTTCATAGTATGTATTTGGAAACAGAAAAAGTTGAGAAAAAAATGCGTTATCTAATAGGTCAGTTCCAGCGGGAACAAAAGAAATGCAAATCAGGAACTGCATGGTTTAGATGAAGTGGATAATTCAAAATGGTTTGCTTTTGCTTTTACAGTACGTCTGTCCGTTCTGTAGCTACGGGGTATCCGTGAGAGGGGAAACGATATTCTCTCGATGTTTTTCGTAAAAAATAGACGACGCGTCCCATCAATAAAAATTCCACAAATTTGCAAGTAGCTAATAAAATGAGTGGGCGGAGCGATTTGCGGTGACGCACTCGTCAAATCGACGTATAGAATATATTGCTGTTTATTTAAATGTTTTTTGTCTGCATTCCTTTCATAGACGCAGATCCAGCAGACGAGACGTACTGTAAATTATTAATGTTTTTAAAAGACAGAAACACACCACGAGAAACAGCCGAGGCAAGTTTTGAAAAGATAAGCTAATTGAGTTCAACTGTATCTAGATCTTGCTGGTAGGCTATGGCGAACTCAAAACCGCTTTTTTTCTCGACTTTCTTTCCCTTAGTTCAAAAATAATTACGCACGCCGCTGCTGCGAGCTGAACCTCTTTCTCGCCAAAACGATTCATGACTACGAAAACTATAATGTTGACGGCTCCCGGTTTTTTAACATGTTACATGTAGCTTGTTAAATAGCAATGTTATATAACATGTTACTAAATGTGGACCCTCCTTAAGAACAACTCACAAATTCTGTAGTTTTAACCACCCTGTATATAAAGTATATATTATGATTATAGATCTGAACCTTATATGTCTGTCCCTCTGAGCTAGAATAATAATAGCTTTCAGAGAGGATCGTATGTAAGAAAATTTTGTTCTAAAAATTGTTTTATACAGGGTGAGTCTGACATAAGTACAAATATTTTCAAGTGTGGTATATTTCAGCCCCAGAAACACGTCTATAAGGTTTTTTTCGCGAATTTTTTTTTTGGAAAATTTTTAAAATTATTTTTTTTTTAAATTTTTAGTTAAAAAACATAATATCTTCATAATATAGCAACATAGGTAGTAGATTAAATTTCCAATAAGAAAACTCAGAAAAGATCCAGTGGTTCTCAAAATTTAAGCGAAAAATCCATTTTTTTTTGGAAATTTTCTAAGTAAAATATCTTGGTTATTTTGGACAGTTGGTGGTTGGTTTAACATTTATTCACTTTTAATCGAGAACTACCAGCCCTGAAAATATTTGCACTTATTTATGACTCACCCTGTATTTATATCAGCCCCGTAATATTTATATTACATTTATAAATGAAAAAGAATGAAAAGAATGTTTCAGCATATACAGGGTGTCCCAGAAATATGTAAGTGCAAGTATTTTAACTTGTAGTATAGTTTAACCGCCGAAACACGCCTATGAGGTTTTTTTCGCGAATTTTTTGGATTTTTTTTTTAGTTTTTAGTTAAAAAACATAATTTCTTGATGCTATGGCAACACAGGGTTTAGATTAAATTTACAAGAAAGAAAATCCAGAAAAGATCCAGTGGTTCTCAAAATTTTAGCAAAAAATCATTTTTTTTTAATTTTCAAAGTAAAATAACTCCGTTATTTTGGACTTATTTGAAAAACGATAAAGAGAAAATATGTTTCTTTTATCGATATCTACCACCCTTTAAAATACTTGCACTTATTTCTAGGACATCCTGTATATAAATTTTTATGTTCTTTTAGCAAATAGGTATATACAAATGAGCTAGAATATTAATAGTTTTGAAAGAAAATTTGCTGTATATTTTGAATTATTCATCCCTTGTATTTGTACTTTTGTACTGAGAGCCTCTGCGGAGCTCATATCTTCTGAGTATTGATGTTCACTTTATTGCAACTTTCCATCTTATATATTTTTTATTATTAAGAAATAATTGTTTTCGATAGTTGTTTGTCTTTATAGTATAATGCGATAAAAAATATATATAAATAGGTATATAAAAAAATAAATATTATGCCCTAAATTCAAAATATACACAAAATTGGGGGTGTCTGTATAAAAGAAATTTTGTTTAAAAGCCGTACAAAATAAATAAATATTGATATAATTGTCTCAGAAATTTTAAATGTACCTAGCTCATATTCTTACTTGTGATTTTAATAAATCTAATAAGAAAGAAATATTCCATCTACCGTATTACTTTTATTGCACTGAGTTCACCCCAATCCTTGATCGGGAAAATGTTTTGTCACTGACTCGGGGGTTGGTGGAAATTAAGGAGCCGCGTAGGTTTGCATCTTGATCCGGTGCCATAAGATTTATTGGCGAAAAAATCAACGCCGATGGCACTGAATATCAAACGAAGAAGTTCGATAGCAGTGGCGTACTTTTCCAGTATTTATTTTTATCTCGTAACGTGACCTACAAATTTCGCAGCATATAAAAAATATGTATCAAAAATATTAAAAATGTATACAGGGTGTTTCAAAAAATCTGGTCATCACGATTTTTGGAAAACTGATTGACTTTAGGGTGTAGAGGTTCGATAAGAATGGATTTTTCGAAACTCGAATTCTAAGGGGGTGAAACCACCCCTCAAATATTAGAATATTTTTTATGTAAAAACCGGTGTGTTTTTCGGAAAAACTCTTAAACACGTATATTTTATTTCGTTGTTTTACATATTTTGAGAGTTTTTAAAAATGTATACAGGGTGTTTCATAAAATATGACCATTAAATAATATCGATTCTGCTTAAACTGCTTGACGTTTAAAGCTGATTTTTGGCAAACGGATTGACTGTGGGGTGTAGAGGTTCGACAAGGAGGGGTTTCTCGAATCTCATATTCCAAGAGGGTGAAAACGCCCCTCAAATATTACAATATTTGTTATTTAAAAAACGGTTAGTCTTTCGGGAAAACGCTTGGACACGCATAATTTGTTTTGTTTTTTTACATATTTTGAAATTTTTTAAAAAATCATACAGGGTGTTCCAAAAAGTTGGGTAATTGGTTAACCACGATTCTGCTTAAACTGCTTGACATAAAAAGCTTATTTTTGGCAAACGGGTTTTTCGAAAGTCAAATTCCAACGAGTTGAAACTATCCCTCAAATATTACCAAGTTATATAATAATATCGCCATATTGTTTTTTCTCATGCTGACATAAATGTGAGAAAATTTTATCCAGTTTGTATGTTAATGGAAATTCTTGCTTTGCTTTATCATTACCATTACAAATGATTAATTCGACGCGAACGAAGTCGCGGGTACACGCTAGTATCTTATAAAACGAAGTAGATATTGTGATTTTTTAGACAAAAACAAAAAACTTGAAGTGAGGAATTTTCGTATTATTTGCTCTAATTGATTTGTGATATAGTTTTTTAAACTTTGATTTGAGTTTCTCTTTATTTTTTTATCTGCAATAAAATTTACCTGTATGTTTTTAACATAAGCAATTACACATCTCGTTATATTTCGTACATTGTAAAAATTATACTGTGAATAGTTCTGAGAACGAAACCCATTAGCAAACAACGGAGATGTCAATGTTAGTCGGGAACTATTGTGAACTAAAGCCCTAGTTCAAGGAACTATTCCTATGGAGGAACTAGAACTAAGGAACTAGTTAGAATTCCCACCTCTATATTACAGTTTGTTGAATAAAAAACGATATCCACCACTGTACTAGGATAAACTGGCACCGATTCTAAATCAAAATCTCGACAAACAAACGGATGCTGATGAGGAGCAGTGATGTGATATGACAAGGTCCAGGGGCTGTTACCAATTCCGTCCGTGCAAATTCGCCCGGTCAACTAACCAAACTTCTATTCGGCATGCATTTTAAGAAGTTTATTTTACGATTGACTTATTCACGGTCCTCTCCTCGACGAGAATCGCACCGACGGCTGATCGAGTGTGAGATTTTCAAGCCTTCTTTCTCCCCGTGTCCGAAGATATTTCTTTTGACCGATAGGATTTCTCTGTTTATTTATTTTGATTCAGTTTCACGGTCTTGTACCTCGGAAAGATAAAAGAAAATATAAAATTTGTATGCCAACATATTTTTTCTAAGAAGTTATTAATTGTTACAAACCTCAAAGTTTCAAGATTTATACAATTCTGTTATGTACTTTAGGAGAGTGTGTACTAGCGATGGGAACTATCGAATGAATTAGACTATCGAATGGTTAATGAATGAATGATTTCAACTATCGAATGGTTTTATTCGAATAAAATCATTCATTCATTTGTATACTAAAGCATATGTGACAACCTCGCCGTGCGACCAAATGGTTATCGTTGCGCCACGACTATCGAATGCTTTTGATAAATGAAAAATGAAATTTAGTATTCGTTTGATTTTTGTATGCGTCAGTGCATTATTAGTTCTTCCAAATTTTTATAACTTCGCCGTATAAATACTGTGCTATTTTTGCGTTTATTAAAATAGTTAAAATACTAAAATAGTAGTTATTTTTTAATTTTATTTATTGACGATTGTGTGCATGTGCAGGTGGTCAAAATTTTTCCGAAAATTTGTATGGTTTTCCGTAGTTTATATGGTATATGATTTATTTTTTAATGGGAAATTTTGAGAAGTAGCAATTTTTAAGAGAGATGATATGAACTTTGAATTAATTTTAAAAATACATATTTGTATTTTAGATGTTTTAATAATATGAATTAGTTGAACTTAATAATCATATTTAAGTCTAATAGGTTAAGCAAATGGTTATCGAACTCAAACTATGGTCCTGCTCACCCTAGCAGGGCAGGTACACATAACGTGCTTCATTGTTTCATCATCTTCCATACAGAGTCGGCATTCGGCGTCTTCCACCAGTCCCCGTCCTCTGTGGTGAGATCTCAGCCGGCAGTGGCCCGTACACTGCAGTGAGCACACGCGTTCCATTCCCTACCGGCCTTTAGGAGTTCTCCTGTTCTATGTTTGGATGGCCCTGCTAGGATTTTCTTGGCATGCTCCATTCCGGGATCGTCATTCCAGTCTCGGAATGTCTCACCCCTAACCCATTCACAGAGCCTGTCTCTTCTTGCGAGATTTTTAGGGGAACGCTAAGTGTCGGTTCTAAGGCCCACGAATGGCGAGCGCCTGCACTAGTTTGTTGCGAAGAAATATTTCATTTATTTTTTAAAGTAAATGCCAGTAAAAGTAAATATAATTTTAAATAGTAATATAAAGCACCTAATATAAATAATTTTGATTTCTAATTTTTTATTTATATTTTCGTTCCATTACACTGCATGCTTAGAAAATTAATAAATGTTTAAATTTCATGATTTTAAAATTTGTTGTTAATATAACAAATTAGTTCTGTAATTATTATTATTTAATAAACCAACGTTGCCAAAAAATTTAGAGACTATATTATTTTTAAATAGGATCTAATATAAATAATTTTGACATCTAATTTGTTGTTTATATTTTGCTGCTACTAAAAAAAATATTTATATTAAATCATTTTAAATTTTGTTGTTAATAGGTATAACAAATTATTGCTGTTATTATTATTTATTAAACCAGTCTTTGCTTAAAAACATTAAAAATCATCATAGACGTGCTTTTCGTTGCCTCAAGTGCTTTCAGCGCAGCTTGACTATCCGAAAATATGCATATTGTTTTCCCGGTGTATTGCTGTTCTACCAGCAGTTGCACACAGGTTTCAATAGCATATAGCTCAGCTTGGAAGATCGTGCGTGTGTTTCCAAGACTGTGGTAGATCTCAGTCTTTGGACTGCTGCAGTAAATTCCTGCGCCAGATCCTTTTCGTTTTGATCCGTCCGTGTACCAACACATTTCCCCGCATGTAATAAGCTAGCCGTTTCCCCGGCTTATCCCACTCGTCCCTGTTCGGAAACAGGACGTTGTAGGTGCGCGTCAAGAGTTGACTGGTGGTGTAAGATCCGAGATCATTCCCATAATCTCATCCGACTGTAGTTCTTCTACTAGCCGGTTTTACCAAAATATGGCAACAGCGCCCTTCATAATGTATTTTCTGTGTAAATACTAGCACCTCAATAAAAAAAATAATGTGTCCTTATCTATATCTGACTCCACAAAAATCAAAGATGCCGGCTTCTTTCATAGCATTGCCACCGACCGCTGTCGGGTTTCTAGGAAAAAGAAACCTACGTCGCTTCGGGCGACAACTAAAAAATTCAGTTACTATTTTATTATAATCGATCCTGACGAATAAAATGAATTTCACAAATGAATGAATTTTATAAATGAATGGTTTTTGCTGCCGAATTACTAGAATACAATATTTCAAGGCAGATGACGGATCTATTCGATAATTTTTATTCGAATAGTTTTCAACGAATGTTTTCTTACTATCGAATTATTCGAATGAATTGCAACTATCGAATGTTTCGATAGTATTCATTCGATAGTTCCCACTACTAGTGTGTACCACTCAAATTTTTATAATGCCTTTATAATCCTGAAATGTTCAGCATTTAATCGAAATTACACCCTGTATAGCGTAAGGTAATTCAAAGGGTAATATAACAGCGGCAAGCATGCCGTTCTTAAGCCCTTTTCTACGAAGATATTCGGAGTCAAAGTTGCGACTGAAATTTCTCATGATTGTTCCCTTAGGCCTTGGTTAATTGTCTTGTAATATAGCAAGATCCGGGCTTCACTTTTACAATATCAGTTTAAGGGGTTCGATGTTTTACAGGTACAATTTGGCTGGATATATATGTATTATATGCCATGGGGGGGAGTGTTCTGATGAAATTTACCAAGTAGTTACTCGGATGTAAAACATCACTTAAGTTTTGAAGGTGATGTTAGTTTCTCTATGTGTATAGTCCTATTAAACCTGCTCCTAGTCGGTTTAATCACGTTTGCAGGCAAGTTTTGACGTTATGGTTTACTTCGAGGGTATTTATCTTTTTAATTAATTTGTAACTACATTTTACTTCCTTACAATTAGATTTTTTAATGTGATAAAACATAAAAATGTTTCATGTAGGTCTCAGGAAATTAAGTAAATTCGCGTCTGTCGTCATCCCAAATGACTGGCTTCGATTTTCTAATAAAAAGTGACAGAGGCTGGCAATAATAAATACATCCGTAATATCAGCAGCAGCCACTCCAGGCTTATTTAATTTATTTCGGCTCTTCAGCCGTCAAATCCGAAATTTTGCCGCACTTTCTGCGAATTCTTTTAAATGGGCGTCACTCGAAAACAATTCGCCAACTTCGCAGGAAACAATTTCTTTTTATTTTGCTTTATTTTCGTTATTATGCCTCTTTCATTTATTTTTGTCAACTCGATTGTCTGGAATTAGACAAACGACTTGCTTTCTTTGCGGCTTTCCGAATATTTCTTTTTCTAATTATCGTCTTCTGCCCTCCAAAATTCATTCTACACCCAACGAAATTATTTATTTGATAAAAAAAAACTTTTTTATAATTCGTGGTCTAAAATCGACAGAAACACCAATACATTTTTTGTTAAACACTTATCTTGTTAATCTCACGTAAATTTTGAAAATGTCAAATCTTATCTCCCCAGATTAGTCCAAGAAAATAGGCCTTTCAATACGAAGTTACTCTGAAAGATCTAAAAACGAATTGTGAATGATTTTTTTTTAAATTCACCCCCCAGTAGGGGTGAAATTAATAACAGAAATTATTTTTTTGAAATTCCGGAGGAACTAGAAAAAAACATTTACATAGAAATTATCTCTATACTTTTTTTGTTCAGATCAAAATTAACCGACATAGGATGGCTAGAAGCTAGGGGATGATAGTAGATATTTTAAAAAAATTATAAGTTGCAGAAAAATTCATATATTTAACATTTTTATTCAATTTGTTTGTTATAAATTTCAATTAATATTTTTTAAATTCATCCGGAGAAGGGGTGAAAAATAGAAATAAAGTATTTTTTCCAAATTTCAGAGAAACGGTAAGGACTTTGAAAAAATGTTTCAATAAAAGTTATCCCCTAGCTTCTAGCCACTCTATCTCGATTAATTTTGATTTGAGCAAAAAAGTACAAAGAAAATTTTTATGTAAAATTGGATACACTACAAATTTTATTTGAACTTTTTTTTTCTAGGCCTTATAGTTTCTCCGAAATTTCGAAAAAAAAATAAAGAAAAATTCTGATACCTACAACTTTTGCACATAATAATGCATTTAAGCAACTTAAAAGAATACAAAACATAGTGTAATGCAAGTAGTTAGGGTAACTTTTCGGCGTTTTCTGAAGGAGGGTTAGGAATTTACTGCATGAGTAACTTACGAACTCCGGCATATTTCTTGGTGTGTGATCACGTGTAGGCACTAATAAGCACGTGGCGCACTGTCATATTTTTCGAAAGAGCGCGGATTTAAGCGTGTTTTGAACGCCGCTAGAACGTCCACATCGATAACACCCGAATAAACGGACGCATAAATTAAAAAGAAACGAAGAGGAAGAAGAGAAACAAATAAAGAAGAAAAAACATGAGCCGTCGTTCGCGCGGACGATCGACAATTTCTACGTGTAATGAAATGCTGTTTGTCCACGACTGTGTTGTATTTCCTTACATACATAGTAGGTACCGCGTGTTTGTTATAAAGGGATGGGGTAAATAAATCAATACTGTAGTATATTTGTACTAAGCAAGAAGAACCGGCGTTGTGGGGCGAGAGGATTGCATGCATGTTGTTTACAAGGGAAGGAAAACAAACAAAAAATGTTAGCTAGTTGTGTACCGAGCGCTGCCGCGACCTATCAACGACATACCCCCCGCTCTTTATCTCGCCCTTAGACGCCGGACCTTGGCCGGGCATACGTCGTGGATTTAATCGTAGGTGCATTCATTATTTGCCTCCCTCGTGCCAGTTTCGACTTTTAATTATTATCGATTTGTGCCATTTTATAATCCATGGTCAGTTTGTTTCTTACACGTTTCTTTAAAATCGATGCAATACCATCATATATTATTTTAAATATAAATACTTTTTAAGAATCTGTGCCTTTTGTAACTCGGCGGGTTCGCCATAATATTCTCATTCTGAGAGCTTCATAATATCATTGCGATTTTTTTAAAATTATCGCATTGATTCAGCTTATTTATTAGCTTTTTCTTTTTCTTTTTTTTCTTTTTTTCTTTTTTATGGTGTAGCCTCCGTCACATATTTAAATACTCTCTTTGTTTTGTTTTCAACATTGTTGCCTATTGTTGGCTATGAGGGTCCTAATTATCCCTGCTAATTTCAAAACATCAGGTTTGGTCTTCTTCTAGGTCTCTTGATACCATGCTGTGATTTTACTGGTTTATCTGTTCGTCTTTCTTTCAAAATTTTTTGAAACATTTTTTCATTTTTTTTTAGTTTTTCGTTAAAAACCCTAATTTGTTGATAATATGGCAACATAGGTATTAGATTGAATTTACAAGAAAGAAAATCCAGAAAAGATCCAGTGGTTCTCAATATTTTAGCAAAAAATCATTTTTTTTTGGAAATTTTCAAAGTAAAATAACTCCGTAATTTTTAAAAACTTATTTGAAAAACGATAAAGAGAAAATACAGTGGTGGCCAAAAGTATGGAAACTTTTTACTTTTTAAAATATCACAGAAAATATTGCTATGCTTAAACTCTCAGGAATAGAAATGAACAGCTTATCAGCAAATAAAAGTATTCCAAAAATTACACAGCGAAAAAAATCTGTTTAGCAGTTTTTGTAGGAGAACAATAGATTTCTTGTGGCCAAAAGTATGGAAACCATAAATAAATACATTAAAATTATTTAGTTTAAGCTGATAAACGGTACGATTTGCTTCAGATAAATATAAACATCATGCCCAAGTCTAAATATTTCTCTACGGATTTAAAAAATAAAATAGTTGAATTATACAAGAGCGGTTATAAACAAATTCAAATAAGTAAAAATTTAAACATTTTAAAAGGCACCGTTTCGAAAATAATTCATAAATTTAATAAAACAGGGAACGTTTCAACAGCTTTTAAGTCAGGAAGACCAAGAAAGTTGTGCAACAGGACAATGAAAGTAATGAAGAGAATATCAATGGGAGATCCAAGAAAAAACATCCACAGACATTTCTCGAGAAATGGGTGAAAGGGAATATCGGTGTCTGCACGCACGGTGAGAAGAAGGTTGGATGACATGGGACTTTTTGGAAGAGTTGCGGTGAAGAAACCACTAATATCAAAGAAAAATAGGATGGCCCGCTTTAAAATTGCTCAAGATCATCTCACCTGGTCTTATCAGAAATGGAATACTGTACTGTTTAGCGACGAAAGCAAGTTTCAACTGTTTGGTAGTGACGGGAGACGTTATGTACGAAGACCAAAAGGTACACGGTACAGCCATAAGTACCAGATGCCCACAGTAAAACATGGGGGTGGGAGTATAATGGTATGGGGGTGTTTTTCTCGCTCAGGTGTTGGTCCTCTTCTTAAAATTGATGGGATAATGGACCGTTTTTTGTACAAAGACATATTGGAGAATAATATGCTGCCTCATGCTGATGAAGAAATGCCACTCAGATGGTTGTTCCAGCAAGACAATGATCCCAAGCACAAATCTCGGTTTGTTCAAAATTGGTTAAATGAACATAATGTTCCACTAATGGAAACATTGCCCTCACAGTCTCCGGATCTTAACCCCATAGAAAATTTATGGGACCATTTGGATAGCAAAATTCGAAGCCATTCTATTTCAAATAAAAATGAATTATGGGAAGTGCTAAAAACTGCATGGGCGGCCATTTCCAGTAAAGATTGTACGAGATTGATCGATTCGATGCCACGAAGATGTAGAGAAGTAATTAATTCAAAGGGATATTCCACTAAATATTAGTAATTTTATTTTTATATTATCTTGAATTTTAATAAACATTTTTCTTAAGTTTCCATACTTTTGACCAAGAAAATATTCATAATTTTTTATATAATTTTTGATAGCTGTAATTTTTTATTTAAATGTATTAGGTTTTGTAGGAAATTATTTGTAGGTCACGATTATATACGTCGTTTTATTTCATATTTTAATTTCTCAGCATAAATGACAAATTAAAAAAGTTTCCATACTTTTGGCCACCACTGTATGTTTCTTTTATCGAGATCTACCACCCCTTAAAATACTTGCACTTATTTCCGGGACACCCTGTATATTCTTCTACTCTTTTCAATGTTGTGTTTTTATTAGAAGAATTATTCTGTCTACTAATTCGTTGTTTACTTTAGTTTATGCTAAATTCATTTTGAGGCGTACATTATTGCTGGCTGAATTTAGTTCGTTAATTTATGTTTGTAGTTCTTCAGTACTTTTGGCAATTAATTCTGTGTCATCAGCGAATCTTAGATGGTTAGGATATTCTCTATTTTTAATCCTTTGTTGGTCCAGCTCGCACTTTATACCAACAAAAATATTTTTAAACCTCTAAGGGTATGGAAAAAAAGTGCCCCTCGAAAAAAAATCCTTTTTCGAGGTGCTAAAAGGAATAGTGATAAAAGTTATAAAACTTCGGTATCCATAGGAAATGTTATGTATAATTTTAGAATATGTAAACTTTTAGCGGCTTAATTTTTTGGTTTTTAAGAAAATCTATTTTTTCAACTCTAGATGACTACAACAAACTATATTTTTGTACCTACAACAGTATTTTTTTTAAACAAAATATATATCTGAAATAAATTTATAAACATATCAAGTTACTGTGTGAGTGCATCATATAAATATTTACGCTACATATGCCAACCCTGGATAGAATTACGTCATTGCAATATTTCTGTTTATTAATAACCGAAGTAATTATAAATAACGTAACAAGAAAACCAATTAGAACATACTTTCAAACAAATATTATGATTTACATCGGACGCACGCTTAACAGAGGCAACAATGCAAATCTACATAAAGAAAAATTTAAACAAATCCATCTATTATTATGAAAATTTTCTGAAGGAACTCTCAGTATGTACGCTTTTATTTACGTAAGCACAAACATAAACTAATGCTTATATTTAGAACGAGTTTGTAAACACCCCATATGTTTATTCGATCCATCTTGAACATTAAGACGCTTCTATACACAAACAAAAATCAATAACGAATATCTCCTTGTATTTATTGCCAAATACATTAACTTTCTAAACAGCCTTTTAGTATATTAAAAATTTTAAATTTAGATTTAGTACGTCTCTACTAAAAAGAGGAATTGAAAAACTACAGAAAGAAATGTGCTTGCTATAATGATAAAAAATATTTAATTTCAACTGCTTTCAATTAAAAATCGTTTTAAGTGGTCGAACTGGAAAGCGTTGGAGAAAGAAAACAAAACTTGGATTTGTAGAAATAGTCTTAAAAGTATTTGTATATTTGGCGGAACGGAATTGACACTAGAGCTTAATGAAATTCGGTAAACCCTTTTTCTAGACTAATAAAAATTCTTTAAATATCTAATTATCATTACAGGACTTTTCACTTTCATTGGGGGTTTAATTTTAAATGACACTTTGGGGTTAATCGACTTGCCCCTTTTAAATTTCATCACTTTCGACTGGCAGACTTTAGTGCTGTCGTTTTTGCACTTTTTATTTCCCAGAAAGCGCACAAGTTTTTCTGGCTTCCATTAAAAAATTAAGTCTAGAAGGACCGACACAAAAATCGTTAAATATAATCGAATATCTCCTCTATATGTGCAGACAGACACACGGTGAGCTCGGCTCCCAGAGATACAGGTAATCATGAAAATTGGCGATATCACCGATTTAATTACTAATTAAAAGGTGTAGAATAAGAAAATATAGGCCATTGTAGTCTTACGAGAACATGAAAAGTCGTTAAAGATAGCTGAAAAACAAGAGTCTAAAAATTTTATTTTCTCATACAATCAAGATATTTAAGCCTTTAAAGGCGTATATTATATTCTAAATCTACATAAAATTTTCTACAAATTCTGAAATTTTCATAATTTTATGACTATGTTTACGATCTAAAGCCTTTGAAAATGCGTCAAAAATAGTGAATCAAATGGTCCATATTTCGACATTTTGTCCATATAAACATAGAGAGAAACAAGCCCTATAACATAGGATACAACATTTTAATGAACAGTGCTTTCCATAAAATCAATAAAATTAAAAATATACGAAATAACATATATGTACTGATTTCTTTCGAAAATCGACAACTATGAAACTATGAACCCTTCCCGGACACAAACGGTACATTGTGAGACAGGAAATTGTAGAGAGAAACAAGCCCTATAACAAAGGATACAACATTTTAATGAACAGTGCTTTCCATAAAATCAATAAAATGAAAAATATACGAAATAACATACATGTACTAATTTCTTTCGAAAATCGACAACTATGAAACTATGAACCCTTCCCGGACACAAACGGTACAGTGGGAGACGGGAAATTGTAGAGAGAAACAAGCCCTATAACATAGGATACAACATTTTAATAAACAGTGCTTTCCATAAAATCAATAAAATTAAAAATATACGAAATAACATATATGTACTGATTTCTTTCGAAAATCGACAACTATGAAACTATGAACCCTTCCCGGACACAAACGGTACATTGTGAGACAGGAAATTGTATAGAGAAACAAGCCCTATGACATAGGATACAACATTTTAATGAACAGTGCTTTCCATAAAATCAATAAAATGAAAAATATACGAAATAATATACATGTACTGATTTCTTTCGAAAATCGACAACTATGAAACTATGAACCCTTCCCGGACACAAACGGTACATTGTGAGACAGGAAATTGTAGAGAGAAACAAGCCCTATAACATATGATACAACATTTTAATGAACAGTGCTTTCCATAAAATCAATAAAATGAAAAATATACGAAATAATGTACGTCGTGTACTGGATTTCTTTCGAAAATCGACGACTATGAAACTATGAACCCTTCCCGGACACAAACGATACATTGTGAGACAGGAGATTGTAGAGAGAAACAAGCCCTATAACATAGGATACAACATTTTAATGAACAGTGCTTTCCATAAAATCAATAAAATGAAAAATATACGAATAAAATGAAAAATATACGAAATAATATACATGTACTGATTTCTTTCGAAAATCGACAACTATGAAACTATGAACCCTTCCCGGACACAAACGGTACATTGTGAGACAGGAAATTGTAGAGAGGAACAAGCCCTATAACATAGGATACAACATTTTAATGAACAGTGCTTTCCATAAAATCAATAAAATGAAAAATATACGAAATATTATAAATCGACAACTATGAAACTATGATCCCTTCCCGGACACAAACGGTACATTGTGAGACAGGAAATTGTACAGGGTGGTGCCTCTCATACAGATCCTGAAATTTTGATAATTTTATGTCTGTCTACTAAAAGCTTACAAGATTTTCATTCCATTAAAAAATTAAGTCTAGAAGGACCGACACAAAACTCATTCCTAAATTGAATAGGAATATCTCTTCTATCTATATCTGCAGACACAAACACTGTGAACTTGTCTCCCAGAGATACAGCCGTCAACAATAAACCAATAATATTTACAAAACAAACAAATAGGGTAAAGAAAAGGCCATCAATCAATATGTGTTGTTTTTCTTTATCCTAATTCTGAAAGCCCTTCCACTTAATGCAGCCTCGCACATCTCGCCGAAAAGCTTTGTTTTTTTTTCGCCCTTTTTTCAAATTTTCAATTTCGAGGACTCAAATGAGGTGTTATTTTAAGGGGACGGATTAACCCATTTTAAAAAATAATGTAGTGCCATTCAAAACTTAAATAATTTAGCTTTATTTAGTCTATAAATGTCATGAGATAATAAGAACAGGACATAAACGTGTGTCCATTATAAATTTAATAGGATGTGATGTAAAAATTCAAAATATATTATGGTTAAAGTTTTAGTTTGGAGAGCTTTAAGCGATTTTTTCCGAGGTTTTTCTGCCCCAGCAGCGTTGGTAAGAGTTTCCCCGCCGTAAAATGCTTCGAAAGTTTTAAACGGTTGTATTATGGAGTTTTTGTCGCGTCCTAGTCTTGACTACATCAATTACATTAAGCGCCCTCGCTCAGGAACAGCAGAAATTTATAGTTGTAGTTTCTTTGCAACGAACGTTGTTTAATATGCAATTAAAAATACATAAAGTGTAGAACATTGTAGGACGGTTATTTTTCACAAGGCGAAAAACATTATTTAAAGGGGTAGTTGAATGTTGGGGCAGGAATATTTATTTTTCTCCAACTCGACAGGGTCAATGAATAAAAGATCACTTCAAAAATTGTTCAAAAACAAGGGTGGAAAAATTTGTTTTTTGTACAAACACATTTAAGCCCTTAAAGATATATTCTATAAGTACATGACATTTTCATAATTTTATGACTATATTTACTATTTTTCTAAAGTCATTGAAAATGTGTAAAAAATAGCCAAAAATTAGCCATTTTTTCGACATTTTTCCATACATTTAGTCATGAAAATTGGCAATTTTCATCATATCAATCATATCAATCGATGATATGATGAAAATTAGAATAAGACGTACGGGACGTTTTAACCTTCATTAAAAAGAGCTTAAAAGCAAGGTTGCAAGGTTGCAAAAATTCCTACAAATGCTGAAATTTTCATAATTTTATGACTATATTCTCTATTTTTCTAAGGCCATTGAAAATGTGTAAAAAATAGCCAAAAATTGGCATTTTTTCGACTTTTTTTCGTTTTTCCACTCATGAAAATTGGCAGTTTTCGTCATATCACCGATTTTGTTAAAACTATAGTTATTTACTAATTAAAAGGTGTAGAATAAGAAAATATGGTCCATTTTAGTCCTACCAGAACAGTAATAGAAGTAGGGGACGTTTTAATCTTCATTAAAAAGAGCCGAAAAGCAAGGGTCCAAAAAATAATTTTCTTACAAAGCCAAGGGTAACCAAATCTTTAAAAGTGTATATATTCTGAATCAACATAAAATTTCCTACAAATGCAGAAATTTTCATAATTTTATGACTAATGTTAACTATTTTTCTAGCGCCTTTGAAAATGTGTAAAAAATAGCCAAAAATTGGCATTTTTCGACTTTTTTTCGTTTTTCCAGTCATGAAAATTGTCAGTTTTCGTCATATCACCGATTTTGTTAAAACTATAGTTATTTACTAATTAAAAGGTGTAGAATAAGAAAATATGGTCCATTTTAGTCCTACCAGAACAGTAATAGAAGTAGGGCACGTTTTAATCTTCATTAAAAAGAACTGAAAAGCAAGGGTCCAAAAAAATAATTTTCTTACAAAGCCAAGGGTAACCAAATCTTTAAAAGTGTATATATTCTGAATCTACATAAAATTTCCTACAAATGCAGAAATTTTCATAATTTTATGACTATGTTTACGATTTTTCTAACGCCTTTGAAAATGTGTAAAAAATAGCCAAAAATTGGGCATTAAAAAAAATTGGACGATTTTTGTCATTGTTAAAACTGCCGTTATTTACTAATTAAAAGGTGTAGAATAATAAAAAACGTACCAAGATACCTAAACCTTCAATTGTGAATATATTCTTCATCTACAAAAAAGTTTCTGCAAATTCCATACTTTTATGACTATACTATGTTTCAAAAGGCTTAGAAAATGTGAAAAATAGGCCACAAAAATAGTCTATACAATTTTCCATACATTTATTTTATATTTCAGTCATACTATCCAGAGAAGCAAGTATTGGGATTGTAATAAAGAATAGTATCTACTATTTTAAAAGTAATAATTTTAACTCTGAACAAATCGTTCAATAAATAATCCATTTGCCACAGGAAAATTCTAATTCGGCAATAAACGTCAAAATTTGATGGAAGATATCTCTCTATTTCGTATTTATGTTTCCCCCCAATATATGGCTACATTTATCCTGGCACTTTTTTATTCTTTCCAGCATTCCAGCGACACCGACCTCTATCGTTTATATTTTCCCATTTTATGTAAACCCGCTATCATATCTTTCGTGACGTTTTGTTTGTGTTGATATTTTTAGATCAGACGAACGCATCACGTAATCGCACAGGTTATTATCTAAAAAAATACTTTCTAATTTTTAGATAAGTCCCAGACGGGCTGAAGAGGCTTTATTAAAGATAGTTTTGTGTGTGTGTACGAGTAATAGCGCAATATTCGATGTTAGATAATTTCCTGTTACATGCCTTATTGTCTTTGTTTTATTTGTTATTAATACGTTTTATTGGAAAAGCGCTGTGTACAAGTACAGGACCGTATTCAGAATATTCTTCCAGAAATATATTGTTACTTATTAGTATTTTAATAAAGCACGCTTTTAGGTGTTTCAAAAAACTTTTAATAAGAGTAACTTTAACTCTACATATATGTTTCGGCTTGTTAGGCCTTTTTCAAGAGTTTTTTAAGAACTAATCGTCTAACTACACTGTAACTATATATATATTTGCTATGGGGGTGGGTTCAGAGAGTTTACAATAGGGGTAATAAAAAATGTGTTTAGAAATCCTTGTTGGTCGTTAACATTATTTTCGTTTTTAACAGATTTTAGTATTTCTAACTGTTCAATGTAATTTAAACGTCTACCTTTTGTTTCTCTGTGTAGTAACTTAATTGAGTTTTCATTAATTTTGTGATTATTTACTATACAATGAGTTGCAAGACCAGAACTATGCTGGAGATTATTAATATACTTTACATGTTCTTTAATCCTTATATCTAAATTTCTACCTGTTTGGCCTATGTACACGGCATCACAGTATTGCAATCCACCCTATATACACCCGACTTATTTTTGACATTAGTTTTGTCTTTATTATTTAATAAAATTTGACCTAAATTTCTTTTATTTACGTTAATAGTTTTACATCCTATTTTATTGAGATTATTTGATATTTTGTTAGTTAAATTAGGAATGTAGTTTAAAGGTTGATAATTGTTATTGTCTTTAGAATTAGCGGATTAAAAATTTTTCATTAATATTTTGTTTTGTTTTTTCTTTAGCATATTATCAATAAGGGAACACTTATATCCATTGTTGATGGCGATCTGTTTAATAATATTTAACTCTTTTTTAAAATTCTCTGGGCTCAGTGGAAACATTACTAATCTATGAATTAAACTATGAAAGGGTGACATTTTGATTTGCCAGGATTGGTGTGATTGACTATGTATTACAGTGTCTGTGGTAGTGGGTTTCCTGTAAATATCAAATTGTAATCTATTAGACTGTTTTATAATTGTAACATCAAGAAAATTGATGGTATTAATACCTTTTTCAATAGTAAATTGTATTCTGGGTTAATTGAATTTAATAATGTTAAAAACTGTTTAAATTTCTCTCGGTGCCTGACCAAATACAAAAATGTCATCTACATATCTTGCCCAATAATTTATTTTTGATATTAAACTACTCTTGTTTTTAAATAGCTTCTTTTCAAAATCTGCCATAAATATTTCTGCGAATAACGGTGAAATTGGGGAACCCATCGGTAACCCATCTTTCTGTTTGTTATATATAATGTTATAACAATATATATATATATATATATATATATATATATATATATATATATATATATATATATATATATATATATATATATATATATATATATATATATATATATATTGTTACTTTATTTTATTCTTGTATTTTTAATTTTTATTAAATATTTTCTATTTCATTAGATTATGTAAATAGGTTATCTATTTTTTTAGTCGTCAACCAAAGTTTCAAAAATAGTGATAAGATATAAAAAATTTCAGGATTTGTAGGAAATTTTATGTACAACTTAACAAGTATAGCTAGAGACGTGAGAAATATAAAATAACACGCGACCGGTGCTATCCCCCAGTCTCTTCCTATAATTGTTCAACTGTACTTTTAGAATATATAAACCTTTATAGGTATAATTTTTTTGGTTTTATTGATTTTTTCAACCCTGATTTTTTTAACAATTTTTGATTATATATTATGATTTTTTTATTATGATATTATGAAAATTTCAGCATTTGTAGGAAATTTTAATTGGATTCAGAATATATACAACTTTAAAGACTTCGTTACTTTGACTTTGTGAGAAAATTAATTTTCTGGGTCCTTTTTTTAACTAATCTTTGATGAAAGTTAAAACGTCTCCTAGATCAATAAGTGTTCTCGTAGGACTACAATGGCCTAACAGCAGTTTTAACAAAATCGGCGACATGACAAAATTCGACAATTTTCATGGCTATGTATGAAAAAAAGTCGGAAAAATGTCCATTTTGGGTTATTTTTTACACATATTTAAAGGCCGTAGAAATATAGTATACCCAGTCTTAAAATTATGAAAGTTTCAGCATTTGTAGGAAATTTTATGCAGATTTAGAATATATACAACTTTAAAGGCTTAGGTACATTGTCTTTGCTAGAAAATTAATTTTTTGGACGCTTGTTTTTCAGCTATTTTTGACGAAGGTTAAAACGTCCCTTACGTCTTTTACTGTTCTTGTCCGACTACAGTGACCTATATTTTCTTATTCTACACCTTCTAATTAGTAAATAACAGCAGTTTTATCAAAATCTTTGCATGATGAAAACATCACCAAAATCGCTAATTATCATGACTACAAAAATTTCAAAAATTTGTCAATTTTTGACTTTTTTTGGGATGGTTTCCAGGTTCTTGGAAATGTAGTAAAAGCAGTATTATTTACCTATTATTATTTCTTGATTTTTTGTATTTGCAATAATATAAACGATATTTCTTTAAAAAAAAGTTATGGGTATATTGGGCATAAATTTTTTTTTTTTAATATCCATTTTTGGGGTAATGATTCTTATTATTCTAAATAAAAAAGAGTATATTTAGTTAACAAAAACATTTAGGCGTTAAAAAATAGAACGAAAGTGTGAATGAAACATACGTCAACGTAAATTATTTTGATAAAACACGGATTTCCGGAATAAACGAGATCAGCCGTCGTTTTTGTGCATCATAAACACAACAGGTGGTTGTATTTTGTATTTTCAAGCTGTACACACGCAAAAACGCGTACGAATTTGCCGCCCTGTTAACATTATATCCTGTGAAGTTAAGAATTTACACAGCCAATCATTTACCACGCCAAAAAAGGTTATTACGATGTTTGTATCTCATATACCCTGTTTTTACTCCATTTAAACATTGTGTTTTATTTTCTGTGGGTTTATTTAAGTATATTAAATTAATAATGCTTTTTATTAAATTTTGTTATTTCTACTCGTGAAAATAGAAATAGTCTGGTGTATGTTTATTTCCAATGTACTTTTTTCTTGTTTATGCTGAGATTTGCTGTATATTTAATTCTATCATTTGCAAAAAATCTATTTACAGGACTCCCCGTCGCGAACCAATTTATACATTGTCAAAAATCGAAAGATCACACGTCTAAACATCTAAAACTTGGTTCGCATTGTTTATGTAGCTGCTTAAATATTGATAGAAGTTAAACACCGCAAAGAATGTTTTGCTCTTTGTACACATGTGTCAAGAAAGTTTAAGAATCCAGACGGAAATAAATATTCCAGAGAAAATAATTCTGCAGAAACACCAAATCTCACTTATTCCATTTCCTTCATTTTTTATATAAGAACGATAATATATTTTGCCTGTTTTTGGTGTGTGTTCTACTCTAATGTACTTACTCTTTAACTTAGTTATTTTACTATTGATATTTCTACGCCCTTCAGTTAGTAAATAACAATAATTTCTACGGAGGTTCTTTTTGGCTTCTATTATGATTATATCTATGGAAAAAAGTCCAAAATTTTTCGATTTCTGGCATTTTTTGACCTTTCGAATATAACAACGTTATTAGAAATTCAGTTATCCACATTTAAGTTATCTAAAGTTACGGAGGTTCTTTTTGGCATCTATTTACATGACAAATGCGGAACGATTTATTATAAATTCTGTATTCAAAGTAACAGCGTTCCTCCTAAAACACATACGCAAGAAGATAAAATATTCTTTAGTAAAGTTGGCGCACGTGCTAAAAAGGCTTCTGCTCACGTAGGAGCAGATTATCACTGCTGATACTAACAATATAATATATAATAAACGTTTCCATTTAATTCCCGTTGAGACTTTTGCCAGGAAGCTAGCAACGAAAGAATCGTCGGCATTTCTGGAAAGGAGAGGCAAAAGAATCGGTCCCCAGCAGCATACCAAATAAACCTCTCCGTTTATTATCTGCAGCAATTATACTTACCTACAATTACAGGAAAATTACAAACTACAGCCAAAGATTTTCAGCGGAAAAGCCAGGCTGGACTTAGTACGTGGGCATCTGACGTATGCTCATAATTTTCGTTTTATTTATTTTATTATTATGGGTTTATTCATCTTCATGCAGCTTTTGTATATTTCTAATTATTAATCAAGAGAAGTTTTATAAAAATTGCTGGTTAAAACTTATATCCTACATCCAGTACCATAAAAACAAGGTCTATATTTTCATGATCTGCGTTTTCTGAGTGAAAAATCGACAATTTTCAGGAAAATAAAAACACTAAATCACCACAATACACCAAAACACTTTTACTTTTACACTGGACGCGCGTTTCGCTAACCATGTTAGCATCATCAGCAGATGATTATAAACTAAAGTACAATCTACAAGGTGAGCGTTTATATACTCGCTCAGTGGGCCCCGAGTGGGCGTGGCAAAATCTAGCCAACCGAGTCAGAGCCAGCTGAGCGTAACAGTTAGATTTCCGCCACTAGAGTAGTAGGAACAAAGAACTTGAAGGAATTGGACCGTTGACTCTGTTCATACTATCTTTACATTTATTAATTCTGATGCTTTCATATGCATCTAATTGCCTGTAATTTGAGACTTGTTTAATTAATTTTAAATTATTAAGATCTATACAATGTTCATTATCAACAATATGTTCGGCAACGCAAGATTTATCCGGTCTACCATATCTTATCTGAGCTAAATGTTCTTTAAATCTAGTTAATATTGATCTTCTAGTTTGCCCAACATATTTCTGATTACAATCTTTACAAGAAATTTCATAAATACCCGACCTTTCCAATGGAGGTGTTTTATCTTTTGGATTACCTAATAATTGTTGTAATTTATTATTAGCACTATACACAAGTTTATAATTGACATTCTTAAAAATTCCTTTTAGACCACGGGATAACTCTCTATCAAACGGTATCGAAAAATATTTAGACGTATCTTTCTCCACTTGAAAAGTCGAATTTTCAGAAATCATTAACCTATACCTACGTTTTCTAATTAATTTATCAACTAGTGAAGGAGAATATCCATTACACTCAGCTACATTCCTAATGTAATCTCTTTCTATTTCATATCTTTCGTTGGAAAGTGGGAAACTAAGTAATCTATGAACTAAGAAATTTAAACTAGCCATTTTATGTTCAACACTATGATGTGATTCATTAGGAATATATCTGCGTGTGGTTGTATTTTTCCTATAGATATCAAATTCCAGGCAATTATTAGTATTTCTAATAACTAATATATCTAGAAATGGTAATCTGTCGTTGTTCTCAATTTCATGCGTAAATTTAATGGAAGGAAAACGATTATTTAACTTAGAAATAAAATTATCTATGGTGTCTGAATGTGTGTCAAAAAACAGCAAAATATCATCCACATACCTAAACCATACTCTTGGAAAATACTCAAACTGATTCTTAGCCTCCACTTCAAACCTGCTCATGAATAAATTAGCCAAAAATGGAGACAATGGATTACCCATTGCTGTACCTTCTCGCTGTTCAAAAAGTTGTTATTAAATTGAAAACAATTTTGTTTCATACATAACGATGTAAGCTCAATATATTCACTCACAGTTTTGTTGTCGAGACCATTTGCGTTCAGTAATTCCTTTAAGTAGCCTAAAGTATGTGGAATTGGAACACTTGGGAACAACGAAGATACATCAAAGGAGACCAAAATTTCACCTTCATGCAATGTTATATCTTTAATTTTGTTAATGAATTCAATATTATTTTTAACTGAGAAAGAAGGTTCATGATCAGGTAAATTTTCGAACTCTCTTGATAACCATTTTGCCAAATTATAAGTCGGAGAACCTACAGCCGAAACAATTGGGCGCATAGACTTGTCCGGTTTATGAATTTTTAGCAAAGCATACAATTTTGGTAATGAGGGATTGGATACTTGCAATTTCCTCTTTAAATTTTAAAAAATTTAATTTTCAGGACTATATGTATGGAAGAAAGTAGGTAAATTATCCGTTTTTAGCTAATTTTAACATAGGTAGCTAGAGAAATACTAAAGAGAAGAATACTACTGATAAAATTGTGAAAATTTTCAAAATACGTAAGAAATTTGATGAACTGTCAGAATATAGGACAGTATGGGTATCGGTTCTTGGACTAAAGGAGATACCTTTTTGAATTCCTCTAGCCTTATCCTCCATTTTCTTTTATTACAAGCCAGGAACGTTTAATCCTCAATACAATAAGTTGCATTATGCTTTCCAACCCTTTGATAATTCCCTACCTTTAGGCACTTTGGCTATAATTATTTAGCTAAAATTGACCTAACTCGGTAGTTCAGAATTGCTACCTTTTTATTAAATATTCCTTTACCATAGAGAGATGTTTTTTTTTCATCATGAGAATTTTAATTAATATATCTTGTTTTATTAGTAAAAAAATGATTTCTAGGCACTATGTGCAAGAAACAATTAAGTATATGGTACATATAAACATGAAACAAATGCAAAGCACGAGAATCAGTATACACTTCTTTTGCTTGGTAAGCATTCTCTTGCAACCCTTTTTAGATTATCTCACCCTCCTATCTGTGAGTCACTGTTTATATATTTACACCCTTCTTTCCTCCTCTCATGTTTGTACTTAGTTATTTTTGTTAAAATGGCGAGTGTATTTGTTATAGTACGTAGCCCTTCTTTTCAATTTATTTTACCGTTAATATCTGAAGGTAGGATTTTAGTAAATAGTGTTTATTTTGGGCCTAATTTTACTAACTAGTTATAAAACTCATTTTATTTGTTTGGTTTTAATTAAGATAAGGCTCAAATGAGGAAAAATGTACATCCAAAACGAGAGCCTCTCAGGAAGAGGGGTCAAAATTAAAAGTGTTATTTTTTAATTTTAATCTGAATTAACACAGAAAGGCAAAGACACACAATTAAGTGTTTTTTATTGTAAATAATAATAATAAATAATATATAAATAATGTCAGGTGTAGATAGATACCTTTTTCATAGAAGAGTTTTAATATTTGTAAATTTGTGCTTTGTACATTTTTGGTTATTTTTTACCTCTTTTCAAGGCATTCACAAAAATAATAATCTTGGTCATAAAATTTTGAAAATTTCAAAGTTTGTAGGAAATTTTATGTACTTTGGAAAAATACCTAAAAATGTATAGCTAACCTATTTTTTTAAAAATTTTTAGTTTTAGTGATAGATAAACTTTTACCTACAGCTAAAATTCTGTTCGTAACGCTACACTGGTCTACTTATATTTTCTTTTTTAAATATTTCTACAAATTTCAGCATTTGTAGGAAATTTTCTGTAGATTTTGAATATATACACCTTTAATAGCTTAGATCCCTTGGTTTTATGAGAAAATTAAGTCATGTCTCTTAGTTTATTATTTTTTATATTTTAATAATTCAGCGCACTTGGTTTTTAAGATTGGGTTTGTGGGTTTTTGGCCTCTATAAATTAATAAAAATCTGTTGAAATTCGACAGGTGCCCAAAGAGTGGAAGACAAAAATTATGAACGAGCCGACAAACAAATTGGGAAAAATCTTAATTAGTTTCCGAAGAAGGGACGAAAGAAATCGTACTACGAAGAATCTATGGTCTGGTAAGTTATGAATTTCAATAAATTGTCCTCAGCCTTTCGTGAACTTTTCTCTCTCTCTCTTTCTCGCGCTTGCTCTTCCCGGTATTATAATTAAAAAATCCAATATTCACTAAAAGAATATTTTTGCACTCATAATTCATCCGGTTTTATCTTCGTCATAAATAAGCGACCCTAATAATTAAAACTTTTTTCTCGCGCCGCGGACCTGGCCTTACGAAAAGATATAATGGGCCCCTTTACGTTTAACACTCGCATTTTGCGCCATCGGTGTCATTTCACTTTATTTTTCACCCACTTCGGGGCCAGCCAGTGGTAATCACTTTTCCAATAAGCATAATGCCAACCCCCACTTGCTCCAAAAACGAATTACTGCACACACCAGGTAATATGAAGAATTTCATAAACAAGTTTATATTTATATCTCTATTTATCTCGCCTTCTTCTGATGGCTTTCGGCCTTAAAAAATGAAAAAATGACTTGAATGAATTTTTGGATTAAAAAAGCCTTAAAAAGTAGTAAAAATAACCATAAAATTCTGAAAATATCAGGATTTGTAGGAAATTTTATATAGATTCACAAACAAACCTCTAAAGGCTTTGTCAGAAAATTAATTTTTTGGACTCTTGTTTTTAGCTATTTTTGATGAAGGCTAAAACGTCCGCGACGTTCATTACTGTTCTCGTAAGACTACAATATCCTATATTTTCTTATGTTTCACCTTTTAATTAGTAAATAACAGCAGTTTTAACAATATCGATGACATGACGAAAATGTCAAAAATTTATCGATTTTTTCATCTCGAACTGCTTATAAAAATAGTAAAAATATTGATCAAGGTATAGAAATTTCAGTATTTGTAGGTAATTTTATGTAGATTCAGAATATATACACCTCTGAAGGTTTAGGTATCTTGGCTTTGACAGAAAATTAATTTTTTGGACTCTTGTTTTTAGCTATATTTGATGAAGGCTAAAACGTCCGCGACGTCCATTACTGTTCTCTTAAGACTACAATATCCTATATTTTCTTATGTTTCACCTTTTAATTAGTAAATAACAGCAGTTTTAACAATATCGATGACATGACGAAAATGTTCAAAATTTATCGATTTTTTCATCTGGAACTGCTTATAAAAAAGTAAAAATATTGATCAAGATATAGAAATTTCAGCATTTGTAGGTAATTTTATGTAAATTCAGAATATATACACCTCTGAAGGTTTAGGTATCTTGGCTTTGTCAGAAAATTAATTTTTTGGACTCTTGTTTTTAGCTATTTTTGATGAAGACGAAAACGTCCGCGACGTCCATTACTGTTCTCGTAAGACTACAATGGCCTATATTTTCTTATTTTTCACCTTTTAATTAGTAAATAACAGCAGTTTTAACAATATCGATGACATGACGAAAATCGCTAATTTTCATGAGTATGACGTATGGAAAAATGTCCAAAATTTATCGATTTTTTTTTCGCCTTTTTGTAACATGTTTTTAAACTGCTTATATAAATATTGATCAAGGTATAGATATTTCAACATTTGTAAGTAATTTTATGTAGATTCAGAATATATACCTTTGAAGGCTTAAATACCTTGGCTTTGTGAGAAGATTAAATTTTTGGGCCTTTGTTTTTCAACTATTTTTGATGAAGGTTAAAACGTCCGCTACATCGTTTACTGTTCTCTTAAAATTACAATGGTTCATATTTTCTTATTCTACGCCTTTTAATTAGGAAAGCAGTTTTAACAATATCGGTGAGATGACGAAAATCCGCAATTTTCATGACTTTAAATTGTCCTGTTTTTGACATTTTTTCAACTGCTTATAAAAATAGTAAAAATATTGATAACGTTATTAAAATTTCAGGATATGTAGAAAATGTTATGCATTTTTAGAATAGATAAACTTTTAAAGCCTTAAATACTGATAGCCTACATACGTTGACGTCAGGTGTAAGCCGTAAGGCCTTCTTTCTCAGAGGTAACGATTAAAGCGGAATCGCAGAAAATTAAGAGATCCTGGCAGAATGGCGAAGGACTGTGTAACTCTGTTCGATCCTTTACAGTCGCAACGTTATTTGATTGCCGTGCCGTGCATTATTAAACCATTATTGTTCCATCTGCTGTTTAGAAGCAGGCAGGAGTCCCTAATTTTGCCGCATAAGGAGGTAATTAACAAAACACAAAGTTTTGTTTTGGGAAGAAGGAACAGCAGCAGCAGCGAGACGTCTCCGATAATAATTAAGGTGGAGCAATTAAATATTCATCTACATTGGGGAAGTTAACAAACTTGAAAATGCAAGACGTGGTGCCCGATATCTCTATTCCTTCTCCGAGTCTCGCTGGAGAATTACGCCGCCCGTTGCGACAGCGGCACGTTTCTACACTCCTAATTAATTAATTGATAGAGACAAAAAACGTCGGACTACCGCCCCCAAACTAGCAAATCCCTTAACCCCTTTCGATAACCAAATAAAACAGGCCTGGACTTGGACAGTACTAGATGAAACTTTTTATGGACTGTCTGAAAAGTATAAGTCTTCAAAAGTGAGGTGGTCCGAACTCTATTCCGGAAACTTCGGCTGCATATTCTGCAGATAAAAATAAATAAAAAAGTTATAAATGTATGTCCTAAAATGCTCAGTTTCGATACAGGGTGTATAAGTTTCATTTTTAACGTCAATATTTAAAGGCTCTCATGATATGCAGAAGACTGGCCGGAAATAAATGGGGCTGCTCCCCTAACATTTTGCGCTGGATGTATACCATGATAGTAAGACCCATGATTACTTATGGAGCAGTTGCCTGGTACACAAAACTAGAGCAACGGACGGCAAGGCTAAACCTATGCAAAGTCCAGAGACTAGCATGTGTTTGCATCACAGGAGCCATGAGAACCTGTCCAACAGCAGCAATGGAGGTCATTCTAGATCTAACACCACTGCACATTGTCATTGGTAGATATGACAATGCGACAATGATTAGAATGGTCACTTCAACGGAATTAGTACTGGGAGAATTGTCAGATCAGGGGCTTGGAACACCTCCTCAAAAGGAAATACCACTCCTGCAACTCCCAGTGGACGATATTACCAAGAACGTACAACTTTGACAAACATGTCAATAGTATTGGTCAATTGACAAAGCACCAGTCAAATTCTTTCGTCATTTTAAAAAAATAAAAGTAGGAGAAATTACATTTATACGTATATTAGTGGTTAAAAAATAGTAAACAAAAATTAAAGAATTAGAACAGAACGAAACATTACATTAAATGATAATTAAATTTAAAAAGTTTTATATAAAATTTAATATTAATTTAAATCTAAAGCGTGGTCCACACGCGGCTAACTTATCGTACGATTTGTTTGCATTTGCATTATATTAAATGATACAAAAAAGAAACCGAACAAGACTAATAATTTTAAACAAATATAAAGCCATTCTGAGGTAGCGGAAAGAAGTGCATAATAGCAATCAAAAAAATACTAATGAGTGGTGGTAGCACAGGCTAATCTAGACAACGGAATCTCATCTTCATCACAGTCATCATTGAACTCATTGAGTCAACATTAAAACAGCAACTAATGCAGATTCTTTCGGAAGATGGTGAAACAATTCCTCCAGTACACCTCATCACTAGAGTGCGCCGAGACGACAACCATTCGTGCCATGAATTTTGGTACGACTGATATTGGAGATGGAGAACTACCCTCTATAAAACCGTCCCAGATACTGGCTTTTGTCAAAGCCCTGGGACTGTATGATGAGTTATGATTCAAGAAAGGGGGACACAATGGATCTGTAAGGTCGAAGTGATTAACCCCCCTCCCACTCATTCTTAATTCTAAAAAAATAAACGTCAATATTTAGATGAAAATTGGTTTCGTTAATTAAAAGATTTTGACCTGACCTGGTCAAAATCTTTCCGGTCAAAATCTGTCACAAATCTCGGTCAATTGACCGCGGTCAATTGACCAAGCACAACTCTAGTCATTATTGACAAAAAATAAACATGTTGAGTAGATAGTTATTGGACTGAAATAGTAAATTTGGGAACTTTTTAATTTTTTAAATTAATCATAAATTTTTCTTTCAAAAAATGACGATAAAAAAGTTTCTGTTGAATTTTTGGCACAAAAACATTTCAAATTTATGATTTTAGTTTAATATCTATTTAGTTTAATTTATGTCAATGACGACGATAGGTATTGATAATTTCGATTCCAAATATCTCGAGAACCACTACTCGTAGCGATTTTTACCAAGAGATCTTTTTTACGTAAAAAATGTCGTAAATGTATATTTTTTCACTCGGTAGTTTTATACAGGTACGTACGAAAAGTTATTATTCTTCAAACCAGTTAAAAAATATGTAGGTGGCGCCCTCTACAAGTAGGAGTCATATTGACATCAAAATCAAATTTCTCATGTCAAAAAACTCCCAGACACCAAAATTTATCGAAATATTGACGTTACTTCATAAATTATTTAGAAAAAATCGAAATAAAAATGAAACTTCTACACCCTGTATCTCCGAAACTAAGCACTTGAAGACATATATTTATACGAACTTTTTTACTTATTTTTATCTGCAGAATATGGTGCCGAAGTTTCCGGAATACAGTTCGGACCACCCTGTATATTCAGAATCTACATAAAACTTCTTACAAATGATGAAATTTCCATACATAACAATTTGCAATGGGCACTTACCCTAGTATCCTACAGGCAGAAATCTACGCGATCGAGAGATGCGTACAACTTCTCTTAGATAGGAACTATCGGAAACAAGAAATAGCCATCTTATCTGATAGTCAAGCAGCGTTAAAGGCGATCAACTCAGTATCAATCAATTCGAAATTGGTCAAAGAATGCATAGAGAAGCTGAATAAATTAGGCAAAGAAAACAAAGTCCTCCTACACTGGGTGCCTGCTCACCAAGGGATAGAAGGCAATGAAAAGCAAATAATCTAGCTAGGAAAGGAGCAAACACTCCAACTAACTGGACCGGAACCGTTCTGCTTTCCAAGTGGTAACCAACTCAAGGCGGAACTCAAGAACTTGGAAGATTCCATCCGCAACCTGGAATGGAAATCTTGCAATGGTCTAGGACACTCGAAGAAGTTTCTGAGGGCTTACGATCAAGAAAAATCAAAGATCTTCCTGGATTTACGTAAGAACAATCTTCGGATTGTCACGGAGTTTTTAACAGGACACTGTCTCCTCAATGAATACCTCAGTAGATTGAAACTAAGATGCAACGGCGAATGCAGATTCTGTGGGGAAAATAGGAAACACCAGTACACCTCATCACTGAGTGCTCCGAGACGACAACCATTCGTGCCATGAACTTTGGTACGACTGATATTGGAGATGGAGAACTACCCTCTATAAAACCGTCCCAGATACTGGCTTTTGTCAAAGCCCTGGGACTGTATGATGAGTTATGATTCAAGAAAGGGGGACACAATGGATCTGTAAGGTCGAAGTGATTAACCCCCCTCCCACTCATTCTAAATTCTAAAAAAAAATTCTAACAATTTGCAATAGCTTCTAGTTAGTTAAAAACGTCAATTTTATTATAATCGGTGATTTAATTTTTTAAATTATTTCTCATTACATTAGATGTTATATTTTATTTGCTACTTCATTGAATTAAATTATTTAGTTATGCATTAATAAAACCCATCCAACTAAATTTTCAAATAATCTTATCTCAGTCTGAATATTAAGCATTCCTCGAGTTGCACATACACACAAAATCTCGAAAACCAATCAGTGACTATGATCTAAGGCTCTTCTTTAAAAAAGTAGCTACTTAACGTCAAAAATTATTTGCCTCGTCATAATTGAATTGAAGTTTTAAGAGATTAAAAGTTTTCAATGGCGACGTCACAACAGAGATTATTTTTAGAGATAGGTCTTTCTTAGAATGAAATTGAATTTATCTTGTTACTAACAAACAAATTTCATTTAGAATATCATCACTTATATAAAAACAGTCGTTTTGCGTAAATAAAAATATAGCAAGTTACAAATACAAAGACAAACAAAAGTCCGGTTCTGGCATAGGAGTTGGAAACAAAAACACATTTATTTTCACCCTTATTTATTAAGCAGCGCCTAATAGCCTAACATTTGTTAAATAAAAGTGGTGCTGTCTGAAGACCTACTAATTCGAATTTACGACACCTTCAATAAAAATAGGAAAAAATCTAAAATAGCTGAAAAACAAGGGTCCAAAAAATTAATTTTCTCACAAAACGAAGGTACCTAAGCCTTCAAAGGTGTATATATTCTGAATCTACATAAAATTTCCTACAAGTGCTGAAATTTTCATAATTTAATGACTATGTATACTATGTTTCTAAGGTATTTTAAAATGCGTAAAAAACTAGTCAAAAATTAAAAAAATTTCGACTTTTTTCCATACATCAGTCCTGAAAATTCGCCATTTTCGTCATGATTTTCGTCACCGATTTTGTTAAAACTGCTGTTATTTAGTAATCAAAAAAGGTGCAGGATAAGAAAATATAGGCCATAGTTAGTCCTACAGGAGACATTTTAATATTTATCAAAAATAGCTGAAAACAATGGTCCACGAAATTAATTTTTTCACAAAGACAAGGTACATATAAGCCCTCAAAGGTGTATATCTTCTGAATCTACATATAATTTCCTACAAATGCTGAGATTTTTATAATTTTATAACTATGTTTACTATTTGTCTAAGGCTATTGAATATGTCGACTTTCCATTCAGCATATGCACTCATGAGAATTTGTGATTTTCGTCATATCAACAATTTTGTTAAAACCGCTTTTGTTTACTAATTAAAAGGTGTAAAATAAGAAAATATTGGCCATCGTAGTCTTACCAGAACAGTAATGTACCTAGGAGAGGTTTTAACCTTCATGAAAAATTGCTGAAAAACTAATAATGGTCAAAAAAATGAATTTTCACACAAAGTCAAGGTCTTCAAAAGTGTATATCATCAGAATCTACATAAAATTTCCATACATAGGTCCTGAAAATTGACTCAACTGAGACCTAAAATAAGAAAATATAGGCCTTTTTGACCATACACTGTTCAGTTTTTATATGATTCAGAATAAAAAATATATAAATTGTAAAATTAGTAATTTTTTAATGGCCATAATGCGTTCTTTCAAAATCATCGAACAACTAAATCATTTCCGTAGATCCAGTGACGTACCGTGACTTTGAATTTTGAGACCAAAAACTGACAAATAATTTGTCAAAAAAATCATATTACAGCTATATGTTTTATTTTGCATAAAAATGTTAACTAATAAGTTAGAATAATTATAATTCTTCCCTAACTAAGTGGTTTTATCGCTAAATTTAACTAAAGCTAAGTACAACACAAATCTTAAATACGTGGACTATTATAACAACAAATACATCGTAAAAGACTATTTTGGTAGCATTCTGAACTAGAATTCAAGTTAAACATTTTAGAAAATAATTTAAAGGAAAAATGTTAATATTAATTTTTGTATACTGCTCAGATTTATCTGGTCTTCTATCATATATTTTGGAAATTAGAGAATTACCTGAAGATTTTCATTTAAAAATTGGCAGTGATAGTGGTGGTGGATCACTTAAAGTTTGTCTGAATGTGCTCCCTGAAAATGATCCCGAATATTTCAAGAAATATAAAAGTGCTGGGATTAATAAACTATTCATAATTGGCTTAGGACCAAAGTTGTCTGAATCTTATGCTAACATTAAAAGCCTCTTTGAGACGTTAGATCTGCAGTCCAGATGTGGAATTTGTTCCTATACTTTTGCCGCTGACTTTAAGCTTATTATGATTCTCCTTGGTCTTCAGTCAAATTCATCCACTTACACTTGCCCATGGTGTGATGTAATTGTAAAGGAAATGGAAATTAAAGGATCATTCAGATTTATAAAAAGTATTACAGAAAATACAAATTTATGGCAACAATCTGGCGGAAATATAACAAGATCAAAGATTTTAGTAAGCGTTTTTGTTTGAGATATTTCTTTTGTATTTTTTAAACTGTTGTTCCAACCATATAAAAAAGCGCAATTATTTTTTAGAAAACTGTATAAACATACCTTTAATCATTGGCGACGAAGAAACACCTGTCTTAAAGTATATTCCCTCTCCTGAGCTTCACCTTTTGTTAGGTGTGGTTCAAAAACTATTTGATTGTCTTGAATTGGAGAATACCAATGTTGCAACAGAATGGATAAAAAAAGCGGGATTGAAACTAGATCATTATGGAAAATGTAACGGAAATAACGCCAGACAACTTTTAAAGAAAGTGGATATTTTGAAGACAATATCGCCCGGTAAAGAATCCTATTCAAAGTTTTTAGAAGCAAAAACCTAAACATCTTTTTTTAGGAATAAATATATTGCAGTGTTTTCTGCATTCAATCAAGTAGTTTCGAATTGTTTTGGTCAAGCACTAAACAAACATTTTGAACATGACATCGAACAATTTAGATTGGATATACTCAACTTAGGTATTAAGATAACTCCAAGGATCCATGCAATTCTGCATCATGTGCCAGAGTTTATAAAAGCTAATCATAGAGCTCTAGGATTTTACTTGGAACAAGCATCTGCGAGCAGGTTCATTTTTCCTTTAAATTATTTTCTAAAAAGTTTAAATTCAATCCTACAAAAATAGTCTTTTACGATGTATTTGTTGTTAAAATAGTCCACGTATTTAAGATTTGTGTTGTACTTAGCTTTAGATAAATTTAGAGATAAAACCACTTAGTAAGGGAAGAAATATAATTATTCTAACTTATTAGTTAACATTTTTATGCAAAATAAAACATATAGCTGTAATATGATTTTTTTGACAAATTATTTGTCAGTTTTTGGTCTCAAAATTCAAAGTCACGGTACGTCACTGGATCTACGGAAATGATTTATTTTTTCGATGATTTTGAAAGAACGCATTATGGCCATTAAAAAATTACTAATTTTACAATTTATATATTTTTTTATTTTGAATCATATAAAAACCGAACAGTGCATACGGTTACGATTGCTTTTTCAACTTTGTATTTTTGACGATGATAAATTGTAAGATCATTTCGAAAATTAAGTATTTCTACCAAGAGTTGAATTGATTTGACATAAAGCAGTAAGCAAAATAAAGAAGTTAATGTGGAACAATGGCTTGTGACTAATTATTGAGAGAGCCTATAAAGTGGATAAGTTGAGGGTGCCAATGTAGCTGTGTCCCTCTCAACAAAACAAACGCAATACCTTCTATGCCATTTCTACTACGCTTTATTGCCGAGACTTTTGCCGAAATAGCATTTCTTAACACAAAAGTTCCCGAAACTTATATTGCCGAGGATAAAAACAGGATCTCTGATAGATTTTATAAGCAAAGTCGAAGAGCAAAGAACGTTTTAGGTATTATTCGCGAATTGATCGATTGGTCGCCGTCAAAACAGCCATTCTTGAATAAAACTTTGGCTTTTTCGGGAACCAGCGGAGTAGACGCGCCTTTTAGGTCCAACGTTCTCAACAAACAATTGTTTAAAGTCCTCGAATGGCTCGTATCAAATTACAGTTGGCGTAAATAAACAAATCGAGATCAACCAGACCCTTACTCCATTAATATACCTCTCCTAAATATTTTTTTTTTCCTTTTCTTTAAAGGTTTTTTTAATGTGTTTGTGCTTTCGATTTTGTTTAATATTTTCTGGCAGTGTAATTGTTAATGATTAACATTTACTTAAATAGTAATAATTATATTGTCTATAGCCTAATATTTGTATTTTGCACCGGAATTCTACGCCATTGAAGACTATTAGACATAACGGGAAACAGTAGTCGTTAAGAGTTCGATTTTCTCTAACGGGGATTAGATCTTTATTTTAGAGCTTGTTGTTCCCTTCCTTCCTCCGATAGTATTTTATGACCTCGTAATTCCTTTCCTTTTATCTTTTTTCCGATTTCGTTTATATTTGTTTATTCACTGTTATGCCGTAACTTCCCTTGCAGGAACTATATCTCTCTCGATTAACAATGTATTGACATCAAACATATTGTCCTTCCTTCATTTCGTTTAATATAATGTACATTTAGGTTCATTCTATTTAAATTTTACTAAATGAATTGGGTAGATAAATTGATTTTTTTTAAATGTCTATAACTCTGTGGCGGATTCATCACTTCAAATAGGTCCTATGGGTATTTCGCCACTGCAAAAATACAAAAAATAACTATTTTATTTTGTAGATTTTCTTACAGTACAAGTGGCGAAATACCCATAGGACTTTTTTAAAGAAATTGTTTTTTTTTGGAAGCTTGTAAAAATTCGTTTATTTCTGGTGGTTCAAATAAAAGTTATCGGTATCTTACAATCAACTGAAGTTACTTAATAAAACTTAAAACTGTTGCGTGGTGGCAAATTACTTTTCTATTATCGGAAAAAGTTAAATTAACAAGCTGTTACCTCGAAATTTACCAGTAGCTATACCAAACAAGTCTGAAAATGGGTGTTCCAGGCAAGTTCTTTGAAATTAAATTAATTAAACAATTGTTGCATATTACTTATACATTAATTAAAGGTTTTTAGTTTATAGTTCTACAAGTTTGTTGCTATACACCTTTTTTATTTTATTTTTTATTCAAAGAAGAATTAGAACTTTTATATATTCTTGCTTTTAATAAAAGTTACATATTATAGAACCTAGAAAAGCCAAAAAATCTATAACGGGGGTTGTCGCAAACAAGGGCTAAAAATGAGCTCTCTCAGTCCCTTATATAAGCGCTGATCCACCAGACTCATAATTCCGTCACATTTCCGTGCATTTCCACATTTCATTAGTCTTGCAGTTCATCACCGGGGTACGTGCCTCTCACCCCTTCAAGAGTCACCTGTATACTTTGTTATGTCAAACGACTTCGCTGTGACAAGGCAGAGACGAAATTATGGACCATTCCTACGTGCAACTTCCGTTTAATGTCCAAATGTTTCTCGCGCCCGTCTCTTAAGATATTGTCCCTTGTAGTAAGGGGGAGGGAGAGGTTTATTAAAACACGGAATACACGTTCTGTTTCATAAAACGGTTGTCAGTCTCGTATTTTGCTAGGAACACTCTAAGAAACATTTAGATATTTGTCTCTGTAATTAAAAGTTCTGCCAGTTTTATTCCGTTATATTTTATTTTTAAGCCATCTATTTGTTTGGATACATGGTTATAATATGAAGCAAATAATGCAAGTAACAATATGAAGAAAAGAAATTAAAGAGTAAATTCGACAACCGTAGTTACACTCCCAAGAGGTGTATTGTCTAAGAGAATATAGTATTATGATTTATAAAGTGACAAATTTTCAAATCCGGAAAAATAAGAGCAAAAATTTTGTAATTTTTGCTTTTTTCAAGATGCCGCCAAATTCGTAAATCAGCCAGACTTGCTTTTGATTCTAGTGTATGAGTGATACGTTGAATTTCAAGCATGGGAAAATAAAGATTACGGATTCCAAAAATCTGTCAAATTTTTTCTTCAGCCAGACTGACTTTCCTCCACTTGGGATGTGCCAGACTGTTATTTCCATGATCCTGTCTGGGAAAAAAAATATTTTTTTTATCTATCGATGGGTTTACCATCGAAAAATTTAAGCCTTACAGATTCAGAAATTGTCATTTAATGACATCAAAACGTACTATTATACCGGGTGCGTCTCAAAAGTGGCTCACCCCCTATAACTTTTTTATTCTTTGAGTTAAAAAAAACGAGATTTGGTATGTTAGTATATGACATAAATTAGAATTGATTGACGTATTCAATTGCTTTCGGTCACTTCCTGTTTCACCGGAAATGACTACAACTTTTGATTTTTAAATGGTACCTTCGGTGTTTTTTTTTTCTTTATTCGATAGAAAATGACACTCTGAATAGAATGACATATCATATGTCAACTTTTGACATTTTCGACTATGGTTTATTTGAAATTATACCATGCGGTTTATAACGACAATTTGACTCGAAATACCAAGTGTGTGGTATCAAATTATTCGTAAAAAATGCTTTTTCCAAATACGCTACTGAGCCACCCTCGTTCCATTTGAAAAAATTGAGATATGATTAAAAATACGATTTGGGCATTTTTAAACCGGCCAGGACAAGACACGAAAAACATTAGACGATCAAATCTATTTCCAAGGCTCCTTGATTAAGAATTATTATTTTTAACATAGAGCCATGGCACTCTAGATTGAAATTTAAAATAAGATTTTTTATTAAGCAAGAATGTCAAAAGTTGACATATGATATGTCATTCTATTCAGAATATCATTTTCTATCGAATAAAGTAAAAAAATACTGAGGATGCCATTTAAAAATCAAAAGTTGTAGTCATTTCCGGTGCAACAGGAAGTGACCGAAAACAATTGAATACGTCAATCAATCCTAATTTATGTCATATGACATACCAAATATCGATTTTTTATCTGAAAAAATAAAAAAGTTATAGGGGGTGAGCCACTTTCGAGACGCACCCGGTATATTCACCGACTGGAAATATAATTACAAAAAAATCACTGTCTCCTGGACTATAATATAAAACAAGGAACACCAAAATGAAAAATTGAGAAACAAATAACAAAATATAGAAAAATTAGAAAAAGAAGATATACAGGGTGTTTCAAAACAAGTGCGAAAAACTTTAGGGGGTGATTCCTTGTTCAAAATAAAGGGTAGTTTGCTTTATAAACGTTGGGTCAAAAGTCAACCATTAGGGAGATATCGCGGTACAAAGATGGCGGAAAAATAATGTTTTTATTTTTTATCTTGAAAACGAAAAGAGATAGACTAATGAAATTTTATGGAAGCATTACTGTTATGAAAACACACTTTCAGGTAATTTTTTTACTTTTTTAAAATGAGTGGAAGCGGTTGAAATAAACTACCCCTATCATTCTTGTTAACGAAATTTAAAGAAAAATCTTATCAAATACATGCAAATGCTTTAATTCGATAGTTTAGTTTGTTTAGAAACTTTTTTACCTCTTGTGTTTTTTTGATAAAACTCACCGATTGGAAATTAAAAAATAAAATGTAAAGCATTACATGTCAGGACAAAAAACATTTTTAGATTAAGAATCTAGAGATAATAACGATAATAATAATCATCTAGATAATAACGTATTGCAGTAGAGTAATGCCAAATAAAATAATATTAGGAACATCCTAAAAAGTAACAGCGGCCGACTAGATTTTTCCTAAAAAATTACAGCAGCCCACTAGATTCTTTATCAGAAAATGTTTTTTGTCCTGACATGTAATGCTTTACATTTTATTTTTTAATTTCAAATCGGTGAGTTTTATCAAAAAAATACAAGAGATAAAAAACTTTCCAAACAAACTAAACTATCCAAATTAATTTTTTTGCATGTATTTGATAAGATTTTTCTTTAAATTTCGTTAACAAGAATGATAGGGGTAGTTTATTTCAACCCCTTCCACTCATTTTAAAAAAGTGAAAAAATTAATTGTAACAGTAATGCTTCCATAAAATTTTATTAGTCTATCTCTTTTCGTTTTCAAGATAAAAAATAAAAACATTATTTTTCCGCCATCTTTGTACCGCAATATCTCCCTAATGGTTGACTTTTGACCCAACGTTTATGAAGCAAACTACCCTTTATTTTGAACAAGCAATCACCCCCTGAAGTTTTTCGCATTTGTTTTGAAACACCCTGTATAAAAAAGACACATAAAAGATATTGTATAAGTTTTAATTTTGAGCTGAAAGTTCTGTAGTAAAACTGCGTGTACGAAATATCCCGTGGGATATACGTAGGAGGGATGATTGAGATGAAAGCAAGGAGAACCCTTTTAATCACTAAAGCATTGTCGCGAACGCACAAGCAATAAACCAGATAAATAAAGAATAAATTAGGAAATAGGCGTCGCGCCAGCAGGGGCCGCAACTCGAATTAAATTAAAGTAACAAATCGCGATGTTAAAGGGCTGTTCCGCGGCTCGACATAAACATGTAACCGAGAAAATTAACGTGCCGTCGCCTTGCGCCGCTCGTCTAAGGCCCGAAGAACAAACAAGAACAAATGCAAATTAGATAGTTCGCTATTAACCCATAGGGCTCGATTCTCGTCTAGCCGTCACCAGACGTAGGGATTGCTGAAGGAAGAGCGAAGGGGGAGGGACTGTAACCTTAATGTCGCTAATTGCTGAGAGGACGCTTCTTCATGCCAGCATAAACAAACTGAAAATGCTACTGTTTGGCTTAATTAAGTTATACCCGTTGTTTATCCTTAGTCTCGCAAGGAGACTCAGCACCAGCAGGAATTATGATTACTAAACTGCCGTGACAAATTTCTTGGTTTATTATTTTCCCACTTTGTTGAGGTGTTATTATTTTGTGGGAGTGTAATTAGAGGTGTACAGGGTGGGTCAAATTCGACGCTTTTAAATGGAAACACCCTTTTCTGTAGGAGATAAACGAAAACTAATATCGGTGTTTGGAGCTCAATTTTCATCAAAAACATGATGGTGAAAACCGAATATCAATATCTGTTACCGTTTCGGTGTTTTTCAAAAATGTGCATTTTTAACAAATCGCTGTAACTTTTTTACTATCGAAAATTTTGTATTTCTATGAGAACATTTCCAAAGCACCTTTTTACGTAGAATTTAATGGTTTAAGTATATTTTTTTTAAAATTAATAATTTAAGAGTTATCAACAGAAAAATTGATTTTTTATTTGGGACACCCTCTATATTTTTAATTAACTGAAAAGCATTTAAAATTACCTTTGCAAAAATATAGCACACTTGAACTTGATATTTTGTTATGTTCGAAATGCAGAATTTTTAAAAGTGCGTCACTTTGAACTAGTAGGCTTTGGACCCCTTATTGATGATATGCCCTTAATGGAACTCGAAAACATATTTTTCCAGCAAGTCGACTTACCGCCTATGAACGCTGAAGTTATCAGCAAATTTTTGCAGCCAATTTCTAGAATAATTGAATAGCTAACCAAGATCCCAGCCGTTGGCCGTCGAGGCCGCCTGACTTAGTGCCCATGGATCTCATTCTATGAATATATTTGCGGAAGAATAAAGGTTCCTTATTCTTCTGTATAATCTAGACAAGAATTAGAAATACTTAGCAGTTATGAGAGGGTATCTTTCACCCCTACTGAGTTAATGAATTCCGCGAGAACTGTTCAAAAACTGCCCCGTCTGTCCATAACAGAAGACGGTCGATATGTCGAACACCTGTAGCAAAATCTCATTTCTTGGTTTGCTATTTATTTTTATTGTTATAGTTTAAATGTGTTGATGTTGGTTAAATATATTTTAAATTGTTATAAAATTCTGCATCTCTCATAGCAAATATTATTTTCGTTTTAATTGATGCTCACAGCTAGAATTTTTTTGCATTACAGCCGGTGCCGTTCAAAGCCTACTTATTTAAAGCGGGCGAATTTTTATATACTATATTATCTCGAAGAGGAATCGAGCAAAATATCAAGTATGTTATATTTTTGGAAAGGTAATTTTAAATTCTTTTCAATAAATTAAAAATATACAGGGTGTCCCATATAAAAAATCAAATTTTCTGTTCATAATTCTTAAATTATTAATTTTAAAAAAATTATACTTAAACCATTAAATTCTACGTAAAAAGGTGCTTTGGAAATGTTTTGATAAATATACAAAATTTTTCACAGCAAAAAAGTTACAGCAATTTGTTAAAAATGCATATTTTTGAAAAACACCCCGTAACCCCGAAACGGTAACAGATATCGATATGCGGTTTTCACCATCATGTTTTTGACAAAAATTGAGCTCCAGACACCGATATTAGTTTTTGTCTATCTCCTATAGAAAAGGGTATTTCCATTTAAAAGCGTCGAATTTGACCCACCCTGTACATCCTGGTATTTAAAAATTATTCTTATGGGATGCCATACACATCTGATGGCTTCTTGTATTCCTTTAATTAATTATAAAATGTCTTAATACCGATAAACAAATATAAATAAATTGCAAGATAAAAGGTAATTAATATTTGAGAACGACAGCAGCCTTGCGCAGCTCCTGGAAGGCAAAGCGTTTATTTAAAATCTAAATCTAGAACAAACACTCCATTATAATGGTCAATAGATTATGATCAAAATGATGGAGAGTAAGCCGAGAGTAATCAGCAGCGGGGCTTGTTTACTTTTTTAACATATGGCAAATAACAAGCCGGCCACTCTAAATAGGATAGCGCTATTTTAAAATAATTATGCGATCCTGTAAAACCAACAGTGAAGCGTCCGAGCCAGCTCAGTTTTCTGTTAAAATAATTTGCTTGTTTCGCTTGTTTGCCATATGTCATTGCCGAGAGAATTTGCTTTGTTATTGCCTGGCTATTATTGATTTAAATACTTTCGAATCTAAATATCGAGTAAACTGACAGCCGCGTATTATAGTTACGGCTAAATGGAACCGATAGCAAATCCTCAAGAACTTGGGACAATACACTTCAAGTCTTGGCTTAATTATGCTCCAGCTCGCTTGACTATTAACTTGTTCATAATACACACATTCCGCAGGTAATCTAACACTTGCGCGACTAACGATTTGTTTTAAGATAATAGGAAAATAGTTGATTCGAATTTACAGATATACATTTCGCGCAGATGGCTAGTTAGACCGGCATCTTTGTTTGATTGGGCAATTAAGATTATATGAGGCATTTGGAAATTTTTTATTATATTAAATAGACTAGTCAAAACGAATTAGGGATGACGTTGATAAACTTCGTTTAAATAAAGAAAATATATTTCTTTAAACATATAAACGTAGCAATATGTTCCTTAGGAATTAAGTTTGAATGTAGTGTATGCACATTGGTGTTCATGACGAAAAAAGTTGAAAAAAAACTGCTGAAAATTGTATTTTTATTACGTTCTGAATGACTACAATATTTATTAGGGTGTCCGTTATTTACAAGGTTACACGACGCCCTCTAAATTTTTACTTTATTGTTTAAAAAAATAACAGATCATTGTAAAACCTTAATATTCACAGTAAACCTTGCTCCAAAGGCGATTCATTTTCATCATTTAAATTACATGGGAATTTGCCACTTTTTGCAAATAATTTTTTTTCTCTCGATCTTGTTTTCTAGCAGCCATGACAATCAGATTTTGTACAGAATTGGACGCTCTACAAAAAAGGTCTGTTACAATTTTTCGGTAAACCTACTCCTTCAAAAGTTATTCATGGTTAAAGTTAACCACTCGGTAAATTCCTAAATTCTTCAACTTTTTTGACAAAATTATGATTATTTTTGAAAAATTTAATCTATTACTGTAAAAATACACAATTCTGATGGTGTTAAGGTTGGATAAGAAATCTTCAAGTCTAATGAAGTTTAAACCATTTAAGTATAGCTGATTTATTTTAATAAACATTCTTTAGTTGGATTTTTATATTTTTTTTATACTCGCTTACAATCTGAATCACATATTGTTTTTCCTCTTCACTTCTAAATAAAATATTAATGTATTCTTCTGATAATTTAACAGCCCTTTCTGCAGTATCATTAACTACTCTCAAATTTTTTACAATTTCTAAGCCTCTCATATATCCAGGATCCTTTAACCATTCCGTACTGTCTAACTGCAGAAAACTTGTATCAATATTAAACCGTGTTAAAAATTGTGACGAAACGAATTTGAATTTATATAATAATTAATATTTTTGCTTATAAACCATTTAAAATCATCCTGATTAAAAATGAAGCGTTTAGAAATATCTCTTCTTTCGTAATAGATTAAATTTTTCAAAAAATCATAATTTCGTCAAAAAAGAATTTAGGATTTTATCGAGTTGTCAACTTTAACCGTGAATAACTTTTGAAGGAGTAGGTGTATCGAAAAATTGTAAGAAACCTTTTTTGTAGAGCGTTCAATTCTGTACAAGAATGTGTGATTGTCATGGCTGCGAGAGGCAACGCTTCTAATTATGACAAACACAGCGTAGAATTAAATTTCTATATTAGCAGTTAAGTGGCAAGAATCCTTATATAATTTTATTATATACCTCTACTGCAAGAAATTTGTTTTCTATTTTATAATTTGGCTTACCTGAAAAAAAACCTTTTACCATCCTTTTACTATCGATTAGTAGTGGGAAGTATCGAATAAATACTATCGAAACATTCGATAGTTGCAATTCATTCGAATAATTCGATAGTTAGTAAGAAAACATTCGTTGAAAACTATTCGAATAAAAATTATCGAATAGATCCGTCATCTGCCTTGAAATATTGTATTCTAGTAATTCGGCAGCAAAAACCATTCATTTATAAAATTCAGGGCTCCGAAACCGGTAGTTAGAGCAGATTGATCCGCATTATGACAAACACAGCGTAGAATTAAATTTCTATATTATCAGTTAAGTGGCAAGAATCCTTATATAATTTTATTAATATCGTTAAACTGACCTACAATAGAATTTCCAAAAATACCAGTCCGCGACGATCAAAATCGTCTTCGTTCGTTGAGTTCTTGTACCTGTAACCGTACAACTGAATTTTGTACGGGTGGAACTTGTGTTTTTTTAATATCGTTTGGACACTTGTACGATTCACGCCGGTCGCAGTCTCATTGGCTAATTTCCTGGTACTCAGCGTACTATCCATGGCAACTTGGCCCAATACGAATACCTCCATAGCTTCATTTACTACAGGATTTTCCCTCTGCCTCTTTTTATTCATAACGGAACCAGTTTCGTGAAATTTTGCTACTAAATCGCGAACAATTTTGCCATAAAGGTGTTTGTCAGGATGGCGTTCATTGAATATCTGCGCAAATCGATTGCCACATTCATTATTTTTAAAATAAAGTTCGATTATATCCACTTTTTCTGCAAGTGAGTACACCATAATTGTTAAAAGGTTTAACGATATTGAGAAGAACTTCAACGCACAAGTCACAGAACAGCTTTCTAGCAACTACCGCACCTGATCGTTCAACCTTATGGCAAGTAAAAAAATGCGTAAACATCTAGAAATAATAAGAAAAAACAGCAAATTGGTCGAAGGAATTTATCCTTATCATTTACTCTGATAAATGTTTAAATAAACTTTTCAAATTTCAATCCTTCATATTTTCTATTTCAAATATAGAGAATTGAAAGCTCTTTTCATTGCGGTGCCACTTGACCCCCCTTCCCATTTGAAAAAAATTGGGGGATGGCACCCCCGCTTAGAGGGTTGAAGATTTTGCAATCATTTTTGGGGCAAAAGTTGCCCCCCTCACAAACAAAATTGACATGTTTTTGGATTTTCTGAAAAAAAATTACCCTGGCCGTTATGTTAAAAATTCAATATTTAAAGATGCATATTTTACATTTTAAAAAGGAACCAATAAATGATTCGGCGGACCTTATCTTAATTTCTTCTGGGAAAAAGTTTTATGGCCTCTTGGCAATGGCTTTAAGGGTTTCGCCAGATGCGTGTGTTAGAAAGTAGTTAGTTGTTGTCTAGCATTTATAAGAGGAACTGTATCTTTTCACTAGTTTAAAATAAATTTAAGTTTTACTCTATTTTCTCGTGTTTAATTCTAATCACTGCCCCTGCAACTCTGTTTTTTCAACAGGTTATGGGCCCAGGGTGTGTAAAGTGTGATTAGAAAACGCGTTTTAAGTTCGGTAGTACACGGGTTGTTCGGTTTGTGTTTCGACGTCGTAATAAAAATGGCGAGTAACGAAAATGCAAACATTGGCTTTAGTGTCGAAAAACTTAAAGGTCGTGAAAATTACAGTGACTGAAGTTCCAAATAAGTGCGTTGTTAAAATTAGACGGATATTTTGGAGCTGTATTAGTCAACAATGGGACACTTTAGTAGATGCTTCTACAAAAGCTCGTCGTGAGGAGAAAGCTCTCTCAAAAATAATTCTTTCTCTGGATAAGTCGACGTATCCCCATGTGATGCAGGCAACAACGGCAAGTGAAGCGTGGAAATCTCTCGAAAAAGCGTTTGAAGATAAAGGGCTTCACAGGCGATTAACACTCTTAAAAAGTTTGTGCTCAATAAAACTAGAAAATTTTGGTACAATGGAAGAGTATGTTAATGAAGTCATGGCTGTGTCCCAACAACTTATTTCTATGGGAAAACCAATAGATGATGAGTTTCTAGGCGTCATCATGTTGCAGGGACTTACAGCTGATTATGAGCCAATGGTTATGGCACTAGAAAATTCAGGTGTCGAAATAACATCTGACTTTGTAAAGACCAAGTTGCTGCAGGACAAAAAATATCAGAACGGCAAACATGCTAGTGATTGTGCACTTGCGATGAAGATAAGAAGAAAACCTCCATGGTGCTGGAACTGTAAGCAGAAAGGTCACTATAAAAATCAGTGCCCTAGAAGTGAGCAAAGTTCTTCTTCATCAAAGGTGGAGAACACTAGTAAAAATGGGCGAAAAGCTTTGTTTGTGGCAGCTTTAAGTGCTAATAGTGTACATGACACAGCCTGGTACATTGATAGTGGCGCCTCGTCACACATGACTGGAAACAGTAAACTGCTCTTTAACCTAACAGATGTAGATTTGGGGCAGGATGTGTTTGTGGCAAGTATAGTAAAACTGAAACAGCACGGCACTGAGCAGAGCATATCAAAAATAAAATATGTTCCAAACCTTGTAGTAAATTTATTGTCAGTGAATGAAATGGTTTCTAAAGGACACTGTGTACATTTTGACTTAGAAGGATGCAAAATAATTAATGGGCATTTATAAGAGGAACTGAATCTTTTCACTAGTTTAAAATAAATTTAAGTTTTACTCTATTTTCTCGTGTTTAATTCTAATCACTGCCCCTGCAACTCTTGTTTTTTTCAACACGTTATGCCTTGCGGAACGTTTTCGATGGGTCACCCTGTATATGTGATCCTTAATTCGTTTTGATTAGTTTATATATTATAGTGAGAGATAAAAGAGGTGTGCTTGATTTTGCGCTTTAATAATAAATCTAAAACAAGGCCGAGGGTCGGTCGTGAGCGTCCAGCTCAAAACGAACAATAAGTTTATCGTGAGAAATGACTTGGCTGGTCCTTTGTCACCAGAATAATGACTTCTTGGCAGATAAGGCGTCCGGTGGGCAGTCGGTCAATTTCGATGGTCACTTGCGTGCATCGTGTTTGTATTGTTCCGCTTGCGGCCGATCGTGGCCCTACTAAATGGACTGTGAAGCGATAGCGTCGGAACTGACCGCTCCGACTTATCTGCCAACAAACAATGGCCCTTTGACGCCGCTCCTTGTCCAAAAATTGTTTATTCCTTGGCTCCCCGTTACGGCCCCGCCGAATTAAGGCATCTTTTAAATGCCCCACGCTGATTTATAGATTTCCCAAAATGTTCAAAAAGGTTTTACTAATACAAAAATATACAGGGTGTCCCAGAAATAAGTGCAAATATTTTAAGGGGTGGTAGATCTCGATAAAAGAAACATATTTTCTTGTTTTCATTCATTCTTTATCGTTTTTCAAATAAGTCCAAAATTTTCAAAAAAATATTTTGCTTAAATTTTGAGAACCACTGGATCTTTTCAGGATTTTCTTTCTTGTAAATTTAATCTACTACCTATGTTGCCATATTATCAAGAAATTATGTTTTTTAAATAAAAACTAAAAAAAAAATCCAAAAAAATTTGCAAAAAATGCCGAATTTTCAATTTTTTTTTCGCGAAAAAAACTTCATAGGCGTGTTTCTGGGGTTGAACTATACTACCAGTTCAAATATTTGCACTTATTTCTGGGACACCCTGTATATACAGGGTGGTCCGAACTGTATTCCGGAAACTTCAGCAGCATATTCTGCAGATAAAAATAATTAAACAAGTTCGTATAAATATATGTCCTAAAATGTTTAGTTTCGGAGATACAGGGTGTAGATGTTTGATTTTTATTTCAATTTTTTCCAAATATTTCCTGAAGTAACGTCAATATTTGGATGAAAATTGGTGTCTGGGAGTTTTTTGACATGAGAAATTTGGATTTTGATGTGTCAGTATGACTCCTACTTGTAGAGGGCGCCATCTACATGTGTTAACTGTTTTGAAGAGTAATAACTTTTCGTTCGTACCTGTATAAAACTACTGAGTGAAAAAATATACATTTCTGATTTTTTACGTAAAAATGTCTCTTGGTAAACATCGCTACGAACAACCGTTCTCAAGATATTTAGAATGGCAATAGTCAATACATGACATTATTGACAAAAATAAACATTTTGAGTATATGTATAAACATTTTGAGTATATAAATTTACGAAATTACGTGAGTATAATGACTGAAATGATAAATTTGGGAACTTTTTATTTTTTTAAATTAATCGTAAATTTTTCTTCGAAAAAATACTGACAACTTCTGCTGAACCATTTTGGGAAATAGATTAAAGAGTAAATTAAATAGCCTTAAATGTCTTGACATGTGGATGGAACAGGCGATCAGGAGCAGCGTTATACCGAAATACCATTCGTGCCATGATCCTTGGTACGTCTGATGTCGAGGATGGAGAGCTGGCCTCTGTGGAGCCGTCTGATATTGGCTTTTGTTAAAGCCCTGAGACTGTATGATGAGTTATAACTCGTTATAACTCAAGAAAGGGGAACACACAATAGATCTATAAAGTCGCGGTGATTAACTCCCCTCCTAAACATGCTACATTCTACATTCTATACCGAAATCCTCCCTTAATGAGGTAATGAGCGTCTTTTCCGGCACCAATATGAAGAAAATAAATTAAAGTAACCCTTCTACGTCTTCAGAATCAGAAGTGAATGGAACAGGCCACCAAGAGCAGTGTTGGGATGTTTATAGGACTCTTATCTTTGTGCAAGAAATATTCCCTATTATTATTTTTTTAATCGTCACCCTGTATAGTTTTATTTCTTTATGGTTTCGTTTTTTATAGAAAATAATAGATTTTTTCCAATACTACTTGGGGTAAAGAATTTTTTTTATAAAAAGTGTGTGTACAGCGGTATAAAAACCTGAAAAACAGTACGTGGAAATATTACTAAGGGTCCTTATTACGCTGGGAAAAAAATTACGAAACTACGTGATTTTGGCGGCGCGCGGTGAAACAAAAACAGGGTAAAAAAAATCGGGCCAAGTAAGAATCTGCCCTAAAAGCGAGCGAGCCTTTTCACCCCATCGGCGCGACCAAGCCTGGAACGGCTGTTGCATAGAAATCAAGCCTAAATAGCCAAAAGGCGCTCTTAAACTTTCGAGTTGGCATTCCTCGGGCGCCGATATAAATTTACAAGATACCTATTTATAAAATAATAATGCCCTTTTAACCACTTTAACGTCTGATACCGGAGGCGTACGGGAATGTTTAGGGGTAGATTTGTTTCCCTTCTTCCTTTTTCGGCTTTCTCCATGTTTGGGAGCAAATTTTCGCGCTCCTGTTTTGCTTTTATTGGCAACCGTTTAAGGTAGTAGGAACGGGCGAGGCTTAACTGCTGTTAATTTAATGAATTTATCGGCCTTTTTCAAAATTTATACCTTCTTCGCCTCCAAAAAAGTTAAGAGTCTCTTGTTGTTCAGGAAAAACGCACCCCTACCTAGTAGTTTACATGAATTACCCTATAATGAGAATCTGAACCGTTTCATAAGTTTTATAAATAGATATAACTTAAATTACCTAAATTATTTGACCAACCTCATCAGTGACACCCCATTGAAATATACAGGGTGAGTCTTAAGTAAGTGCAAATATTTTTGTGGGTAGTATATTTCGATCCCAGAAACTGAATTATGAAGTTTTTTCGCAAAAGAAAACTTTGACAATTTGGATTTTTTTTTAGTTTTTAGTTAAAAAACATATTTTTTGGTAATAAGACAACATGTGTAGTAGATTAAATTTACAAGAAAGAAAACTCAGAAAAGTTCCATTGGTTTTCAAAAAAGCAAAAAATATTATTTTGGACATTTTCAAAGTAAAATAACTCGCTTATTTTGGACTTATTTAAAAAAGGGTAAAGAGAAAATATGTTTCTTTTATCGAGATCCACCCTGAAAATATTTGCACTTATTTAAGATTCGCACTGTATAGCGTTAATAATTTTAGAGATACCTTTAAAAAATAGGAACTACCCCTAAATTAATGTAAAATTATATAAGAGTTTCTTGCCTTGAACTGCTAATATAGAAATTAATTTCACGCTGTGTTCGACATAATGTGGATCAACCTGCTCTCACTACCGGTTTCGGGGCCCTACCCCATCATCAGGTGAGCTTGGGTCGTTCCACAATATGTCGAGCACAGCGCAGAGTATATAAACACGACTTGTCGTAAAGTAGCGGTAAGATATTAAGTCCCGCATCGCGAAATAGGTTGAATTTTTATGCGACCTCTAATCCAAGACATTCTCACTCGAACCTATAGTCTTACCAATCTTAAACTACCTTTAAAGGGCAAAAACCACCCTTAAGTTAGGGGTAGTTTATTCCTGATTCTATGCTGGATTCTAGATCTCAAAACATATCTTCTCATTACCGTTTTTCAAATAAGTTCAAAATAACCGAGTTATTGCTTTCAAAATTAAAAAAAATATATATTTTGGTAAAATTTTGAGAACCATTGGGTCTTTTCTAGGTTTTCTTTCTTGTAAATTTAATCTACTGTCTATGTTGCCATTTTATGAAGATATTATGTTTTTTAACTAAAAAAAATTCCAACTTTTTTTCAAAAAAAAATATTAATTTTCAATTTTTTTTTCGCTAAAAACATCTCAGACATGTTTCTGGGATCGAAATGTACCTACTACCGCTAAAAATATTTGCACTTATTTAAGATTCACCCTGTATAAAAAAATAAGTCTAAAAATTTGTTTAGAATATTATTTTCTGTAATGTAAAATAACTTTTCTTCTGTACTAAACGAGTTTTTTGCTGCTTAAAAAGACTATAAGAACTATTTAAAATGAACGTATTTAATGGGAGTGGGGATGGATAGGGACCAATTTGGGTAACCAACCTATACCGGACGGGCCACAACACAAGGGAGAGACTGCGGAATTAATTAAACTTGCGGGGATTTGGAATAGTCTTAACACCTCGACAATATATAGTGGTGTGCGCGCATCGCCCTCAATAATCTATTCCTATAAGCACATTGAAATATTAAACACGTTCTTATCTTAATTGCTATTTGCAGATTATTTATGTAGTTTGGTCAGAAAAGCATTAGTTCGGGAGCTATATTGTCGCGGAGCCGAATGGCAACGTCTTAAGAAGATAGAGGGAGAATTTGAGCGCAATATCGACCCGGAATATATTAGGAAATACCTCCGATGTCACTTCTTAGATAGTTTCCTTCCAATAACTAAAGGGTGTACTTTACATAACGTTATAAATTACGACTGGGATATTTCATTTTCCGAACCGAACGTGAGACCTATTATCCTTTATTGCTTGCCAGTAGCTCTTCGCCCATTTAAATACCTGCGAACTTTATTCCACCTATAATAATTAAACAATGCTTTACCTCTCATTCAATCACACCTCTGACACCATTTCTTACCTGTTCTCTGTTTTGTTATGTACTAGGAACTACTTACATTTTTAAACGGTTTTATTTAGCTCGACCCGTACAGTATTTATTTATTTGTTTGTTTATTTGGGTTAAAATTAGAAATTGAAATTTAAGTACCTTCCTGTTGTCAGATTGATCTGAAATTTGGTACACACCTTTAGTTCCGATGACAATACAATATAGTAATATCAATAACATTGTAAATCTAAGATGGCCGCCGGTACAAAATGGCGGATTTCATATTTTTCCACAACCCCCTCAATATGGGTATCAAATGAAAGGGCTACACTAGTAGAATACTGTGATTATGACAAAATTTAAAATCCAAGATGGACGTCGTTACAAAATGGCATATTAGGTGAGGGCATGAGTAGTCGTGTCCAGAACAGTTGTGTCCAAGATTGTGTGACGTTAGAAGGACAGATAAAAAAATAGGTGATTAGATGTACCTACGTAGTTAGCGGTAGCTTTACCACCCAAGTTAAGGTAATAGGTTAAAACGTGCTGAGGACTGTATGGCATTAGGGTGGCTAAAAATGTAATGTCGCAAGCGTTTTCCCCTCAAGATTGGGCGCGTCTTGTTGTATATTATAGCCTTGCCCCTCTACTGAACCTCTGGGGGGGTCGACCGTTAAAATGTCCATTACTCGTGGGAACAACATGGAAACAATAAATAAAAAACAAACAAAAATAAAAACGAAACTGCTATACAACGAAAAAGAAGGCTCGAAAAGGCGAAGGAAAAGTATAGAACGAAACGTGCAAAAGAAAGTGAAAATGAAACCTATAGTCGACTACAGAAACGAAGAGAACGGTTAGCCACAGAAACACCTGAGCAACATGATGCCAGGTTAATAGCACAACGTGAGAGACAAAGGCAGCTGGTAGAGTCAGAAACACCTGAGCGTCATGAGTCCAGGCTAGCATCGCAACGAGAGAGACAAAGAGAGTTGTTAGCGTCAGAAACACCTGAGCGTCATGAGTCTAGGCTAGCATCAGAACGCGATAGACAGAGAGAGTTGTTAGCGTCAGAAACACCTGAGCATCAGATTGTAATAAATTCTCAGGTAAAAAACCATGTAATAATGATGCACTAAATGAATTAAATAGAATGAGAGGAATATTCGGTCAGGATTGTAATAAATTATCAGGTAAAAAACCATATAATAATGATGCACTAAATGAATTAAATAGAATGAGGAATATTCGGTATTAAATACTAAAAACTAGAAAATAAAAAATCGGTAAAAAAACTTTTAAGTTAAACGGTTTTATCTTATGTGCACTGAAAACTAGAAAATATAATAACAATTAGGTATTTTGAACTTCTAGTTCAGAAATATTTTAGTACTAGGCAGAATAGCTTTTAGGCATATTAGACTAAAATAAAAACGTGGGGCCCCTCTAAAATCCTATCTATGGCAAAGCATATCTTTATACTTTGGTAGATCATGAGCTCGGCGTTCGCTGGTGAAGCCGCCACGGCTGGTTATTGATTGTCAAAATCTCCAGTTACGATTATAGTAAGTCGATGCAATCCACTTAGTATAGAAGAAAGTATTACAGCAATAGTTAATAGGCCCCACGTTTTTATTTTAGTCTAATATGCCTAAAAGCTATTCTGCCTAGTACTAAAATATTTCTGAACTAGTTCAAAATACCTAATTGTTATTATTATTTTCTAGTTTTCAGTGCACATAAGATAAAACCGTTTAACTTAAAAGTTTTTTTACCGATTTTTTATTTTCTATTTGCTATCTACGACAATACTTAAAAAGCCACTATCCCCGAAATGTTTTACGAAATATTTCTCGAAATATTTTGTGAAAAATTTCGCAAAACATTTCTGGAAATGCTTTCAGAAGTAAACTCAAATATAAGCACATATTATAAAAATTAGTTCCCACGTTTTCTGAAATTGATCGAGACGCGCCGTGATTGGTTTGTTTTTTATTGTTAACCCAGATTAAGCATAATAAAACGAGATGTAATTAACGGAATATCATCGAAACAACAGCTATTTTAAACACGTTTTGGTTTACTTATTTCATTGAGATTTATGAAAAAAAATCCTTTGCCTCGGGTACAGATACCGCCATGTTTTGGAAATAGCTCAAAAGGAAACAAAATTGAACGAGGCAACAGGAAACGCCAAAAAAATCCCCCCACGCCCTCCTCACGAGTAGTTTTCAATTAAGTGCTTTTAAGAAACGAGAGTAGGTCGAAGCAAATGGGTCAAAAAGAAATGGGTCAAAACAACCGGAAATAAATCGAAATGCGATAAACTTGGGCGACGAAATGGGACCTTGACCTGTTTCAAAGAGTTCTCCTCATAGTGTAGAGGCTGTTTTATACTAGGAGTTTCTGGATACAGTGATGCTCTTGATGGCGTATTCCATATACTGCTAAAGATTGAATGGTTTTTTACACCTCTTGGTGCTCATCGTCCATCCACATCTAGAAACATAGATGCCTTCTTGTACACACCCTGATATATAAATATTACTGTTCTACAATATTTAGAATTTATTTTTTTTTAGTAAAATTGTTAAGAAGTGAAATTGGTAAAGTGCCTGGTACATTGGTGTTCTTGATGGCATGTTGCATCCACATCTGAAGACACGGTGGACTCGTTGTACAGTTTCCGGTAATGTAACTCGAAGTTTTTACTCTTTAAATCTACTTTCTTCATATTATTGCCGGAAAAGTTTTTAATTAGTTCATTAGGAGAGGCTTTCGCTGCAACAGTGCTCCTGATGGAATATTCTATCGACACCTGAAGACATGGAGGGCTCGTTGTACACCTTCTGACAGTGTAACTAGAGGTATTTACTCTTTTTAAGATATCTTCTTCTTATTTTTTGCCAAAAAGTCTTTAACTAGTTTATTAGGAGAGGTTTTCGGTACAACAGTGCCCCTGATGACATGTTCCATCCACATCTAAAGACATGGAGGATTCCTTGTACACCTTCTAGTAGTGTTAATAGAAGTATGTACTCTTTTTAAGATATTTTCTTCATATTATTGCCGGAAAAGTCTTTAACTAGTTCATTAAGAAAAAATTAACTAGTTCATCTAGAAATTAAGAAAAATTTCGGTACAACAATGCTCCTAATGGCATGTTCCATCCACATCTGAAGATATAGATAGCTTCCTACCCCTTGGTATTTAAAAATATACACAACCAAACTTATATGGAATCATCTATTATTTTTCATAATTTTTGAGATGTATGAAAATTTTCTGTTTATGAATAAAACTGAGTCCTTACCAATGACTTTTAATGAAAAATAATCCATATAGCAATTAAAAAAAATTAATCAGTTCCCAAAATTAACAAAATGGGATTTTTTGGATTCTGAAACGAAATTAAGATTTAAGTTTTTAATGGCCAAAAAGCATAAACAAAAAGAAAATTGATAATTTTAATATTCCTTGTTGCCACCTCTAGCCCTTATGCAAGCTTCTATCCCCGCTGGCATGCTTGTTATTAAATTATCCACGTTGTCTTGGGGTATATTTTCCCATTCTGCTAATGCTGCATCAATAAGCTGTGCGAGATTTCTTGAATTGTTTCGACGAGCTCTAACCCTTCTTTTGAGCTTGTCCCACAAGTATTCAATAGGGTTTAGATCTGGTAAATAGACAGGCCAGTCCAAAACTATGACACCTTCCGTTTTAAGACATTCTCTAGTCACTCTGCTGGTATGGGGAGGTGCACTATCGTGTATGCAGTTAAAATTATCCCCAATTGCAGCTCTCCACAGACTAACGATTGGTTCTAGCACCAAATCAACATGTCTCCGACCCGTTAAAATTTGTTGAAGTGGTAACAATGGAGTTTTTGCTCCTAGTATAATACCTCCCCAGAACATTACAGTTCATCCTTTATATCTTGGTACAGATTTGGCAGCCTGAAGTCTCGCTCGTCTTCCTGGAGCTCTGAGAACCCACATTTTGCCAATTCTCAGTTGTCCAGTTGTGATGTTGAAAGCATCAATGTAGCCAGTCAGTTTTATTTTGCCGAGATAACTGTGGGATCCGTGACTCTACTGTAAAACCCTCGTGCACAAAGCCTTTTTCTTATGGTTTCAACTGAAACGTTCACACTTGTAGCTGCCATAAATTCTCTTTGTAGGTCTGGATGAGAAACATTGGATTTTATTCTAGCAATTTAGCACACAAGGCGGTCTTGTTGTTCAGTTGTGACTCTTTGACGACTTTGTCTGGGCCTATCTTTGCGTGTTCCTAATTCCAAGTACCTTGCATATGTTTTCGATTCTTTCCAAACCAAACACCCTGGGTAACGCCTACTATCTCTGCTACGTCTCTCTGGAGCATTCCTTGTTCGGTTAGAGCAATAATGCTTCCCCTCTGTACATGTATTAATCCAACATAAGGCATTTTTTAATTTTTTTGGATTGAATGAAAATTACCGGACAATCGTGATTTTACTACTGAACACAACATTCAAAAGAAAATAAATCGCAGCAGTCGTTTATTCTTTATTATCATGTTTATTTACAACAAAAAGCTTTATCTTAAAGTTGTATACCAATTTTTATCCTTGTAAGAAATTTAGTCAGAAATAAAGAGTGATTCCATATAAGTTTGGTTGTGTGTATTCTTAGATAATCTCAGGAATTTTAATATTTATTTTTTCCATGAAGTTAACTTGATAAGGTTCTTCGTACATTGTGCGCATTATAGCATGTTCCATCCTCATCTGAAGACATAGAGGCTTTCTTGTACATCATCTGGCAGTGGAACTAGGGTTGTTCAATTTACTCTTCTGTTTTCTTCATAATGTTGTTAACTAGTTTATTAGTTGATGATTTCAGTACAAACATGCTACTGGTGACATGTTCCATCCACATCTGAAGACATGGATATGTTTTTGGACACCTGTTGGTATTTAGTAATTGATTTTCTAACCATTACATAAAAATACAATGAAAAAAAATAAACTCAGGACATTCTCAACTATTTTAAGATAAAAGTGCAATAGCATGGTTAACGAAACCGTGTCTTCGCTGTAATGCAGATGATCTTTCACGGGCACAATAAGCAAAAACCCTCAATTGACGTATCGGCCACATTGTGGACGTCACGGGACGAGGACAGCGTAACAGCCCCATACGTTACTCTGATGCCGTCGCATTTATATGGACTAGCGGCATTGTTAGCGCGAGTCAACATGGATTTAGGTGTAGGGCACGTCGACTTCCAATCGGACTGGGCGCCTAATAGGACCCCCGAGGCTCCTCGGGCTCCCTACTTTATTTCTGTTATCAGGGCCCCGGCATCTACATATTATTGATATTCTACGACACGGGACATTTGCTTTTTCTGTTTCGAGTGTTTTTCTTGCTTAAAAGCTGTCCCGGACAGGGCAGGGGGGCGATTTCTTTCTGCCCTTAGAGAAAACACACCCTATAAACTTTACATATTTTTCGCCTCAAGAGTTCGGACTGTTTTTATTGTTTCCTAACAGCTTTTACTCCATATATATTATTTTTAACACGCTCTTGTTTCCTTTATCAAGTTATTTTATTTTTTCGGTGCCAATTTTTTTTTTTTTAGTCTTCCTATAACACCCTCTATAATAAACTCTAAATATTTCTGGAAAAAAGCCGAGACAACCGGAGATAATCCGAAACGAATCAAAGTTAGGCAAGGGAAAACGACCTTGACCTGCTTCGGACTTTTCCGCATGTGTAGTAAAATTTACTATACAGTAATCATAATATTATTATTTAAATAGTTTATGTCAATTCAGTTTAATTATTATAACAATAAGCTTATTCAATTCAAATGAAGTAGTGTAAATTACACATCCAGTTTTTTTTTATTTTTTTTTAGATCGGCAAAAAAAAGTTTTTTTAATTTCACTCAAAATGAGTTATTTGGGTCATAAATGACCTAAACACAAAATATTTTCATGGTGTCTGTCTATCTGTCCGTTTGTCTGTCTGTCCGTCTGTCTGTAACACGATAACTCAAAAACCGCTAAACCGATTTTAACCGAATTTGGCACAAAAATACTGTGGCACCCGAGAATCTGGCAATTAGTTTTTGGTGGGGATGGGGGGTTGGTAAGGGGGTATGGGAGGGGGTTAAAAATTTTAAAAAATCGTAACTCCAAAATTACAGTAGCTAGCGAAACACGGTTTTCAATTTAAGATTAGGAATAATATTTGCAACAAAATTTGTAATAACATCAAAATCAGTCAAAGTCGCAGTTTGCGAGATAAAAAAAATTGGAAAAATGCCTTTACTTTGAAATTAAAAGAACTGCCTACCAACTTTTTATTAACATATTTTAGTATGGGCGGCTATACGTGCCTCCCGACGCCAATTTTTTTAATCTTAATTTACTAGATTTGAAAATTATTCAAATATATTATGTTTTAACAATAATAATAACTAATTACAATATGTTTGTAAAGTCATATCCAAAAGACTACCACTTCTTGCTGTATTTTAATTTGATTCAGTTTGTTATAAATGGTATGTTTAACACTTGCTGTGCATTACTTAAATGATTGTATATACATCTTTAAATATCAATTAAAAATTATATTAAATTTGTTTAAAAAATTTAGATCTATCAGTCAATTGTCTAAATCGCCACAAGTTGAAAAGGACACCTCTGTTGAAGGGATCTCTATAATTTATGTGCGACGTGTTAAGCGGATAATTACCCAGTTGTTTATTTCTACCCGAACGAGAAACAGCACACAATAATTAGTTTGAGGCTGCTAATACGGCTAAATACCAGTTAAGTGATACAGCGTTGAGAAAGGGAAATAGGAATTCGCCACCCGTCGTCCTGTTTACAGGGTTGGAATAGGGTGGATTTGCTTGATACACCGTAAATAAATACGTAATAGAGATAGACCAAATACAAGCAATAATAAATATGTGTGCTAATAATTGAGAAGTCAAGATACTGACTCGTTTCGAGTTAATACACAAAAACTTTTTTAGCAAATGTTTGAAGCGTTATTTTACAAAAACCATGTCCATTGAGTGGAATCTTTGTTTTGTATCTGTTTTTCTAGAAATAAAAATTAATATTTAATTTTTAAAGAGAAAAAACACAAAAATAATTTGGATCAGGCCAGTTTTGTTGTAGCATGATCAGGGCCGTTCCTGGCGAGCGTGCATTGCGTGCACGCACGTAGGCGCAACATTTTGGGGGTGTGAAGGTGTGTGATTTTGGTGAAGTGTCAATCAGTACTTTGTAACAAAAAACCGATACGCTTTTTTGTTAATAAACAAATACTTAAACATACATCATAGGATAAAGTCTGCTTAGCGTCTTTTTTGCGTTGGCCGCACCGAATAAACAAGTCTAGGGCAATCTGTCGGCAACACATTGATCTCATCTATTTATTTTTCATTTTATTGATTTTAGGGAAAGCACTGTTCATTAAAATGTTGTATCCTATGTTATAGGGCTTGTTGCTCTCTACAATTTCCTGTCTCACAATGTACCGTTTGTGTCGGGGAAGGGTTCATAGTTTCATAGTTGTCGATTTTCGAAAGAAATCAGTACTTGTATATTATTTCCTATATTTTTCATTTTATTGATTTTATGGAAAGCACTGTTCATTAAAATGTTGTATCCTATGTTATAGGGCTTGTTTCTCTCTACAGTTTCCTGTCTCACAATGTACCGTTTGTGTCCGGGAAGGGTTCATAGTTTCATAGTTGTCGATTTTCGAAAGAAATCAGTACTTGTATATTATTTCGTATATATTTTTCATTATATTGATTTTATGTAAAGCACTGTTCATTAAAGTGTTGTATCCTATGTTATAGGGCTTGTTTCGCTCTACAATCTCCTATCTCACAATGTACCGTTTGTGTCGGGGACGGGATCATAGTTTCATAGTTGTCGATTTTCGAAAGAAATCAGTACATGTATATTATTTCGTATATTTTTCATTTTATTGATTTTATGAACAGCACTGTTCATTAAAATGTTGTATCCTATGTTATAGGGCTTGTTTCTCTCTACAATTTCCTGTCTCACAATGTACCGTTTGTGTCCGGGAAGGGTTCATAGTTTCATAGTTGTCGATTTTCGAAAGAAATCAGTACATGCATATTATTTCCGATTTTTAGTTTATTGTTTTTATGTATTCCATATAAAATGGGTCAGTTTTTTTCTTTAGGATACTATTTTTATTACTAAATATTTTTGTGGTTTTGTTCGTTTTCTTTATTTAATAAATGTTTTTATACTTTAATTAGAATAGTTTTTTTACATTTCCAATTTCATATTGCTCGTTTGTCGCAGAATATAAATTCTTTAAATTTTTGAGATTAAGATTAAAATATATAATTGATTTAAATATAAAAAGGGCGCACCAAAGAATGCTGCACTTAGGCGCCAGATACCCCAGGAACGGGCCTGAGTATGATGCATATTCCGGGTTTTGCTACAGCAAAATTTGCATCCTAACTTGGAATTATTAGATATACTATTATTAAAATTAGGTATGATTTGAAATGGACTGTCAGTAGTAATATTATACTTATGTAAAAAGCCTATGAAAAACTGCGGAATTAGCAACAGTAATAACAATAAATATAAGACGGATTTTGCTGCAGTAACGTAATTTGTAGTGATTTTTATATAGGAACTAGCGTGTACCCGCGACTTCGTTCGCGTCGAATTAATCATTTGTAATGGTGATGATAAAGCAAAGCGAGAATTTCCATTAACATCCAAATGGATCAAATTTTCTCACATTTATGTCAGCATGAGAAAAAACAATCGAGAAACCCCTCCTTATATTTTTTGAAACACCCTGTATAAATTTTTAAAAAATCTTAAAAAATGTAAAAAACAAAATAAAATATACGTGTTTAAGCGTTTTTTCGGAAACTTGACCGTTTTTTTAAATAAAAAAGTATTGTAATATAAAAAAAGTTTCTTCGTCTACACGCACAACGTTTTACTTGATACGTTTTGACTGACGGTAAGACTGACACGTAAAACGTTATGTGTAGATGGGGTTTTACAGTTGTATATTCCATTATGTTATATAAACCTATTTAGTTTTTAAGAGCCACATTTACTGTTTTTAATTTATAAAATACCAAAAATCGAAATTATTGGATTTTATTTTTATCCGATTTAAGGGAACAGAATTATTACCAGGGACAATCTAATACAGTTTGTTTATATTTGCCAATGTAGTAGCTTATATATGAGAAAAAAGCACCTGGCATTTCCAGATTTGCGTATGAACGATGCAATATTTCCAATATATCTGATGGCCTGAATACCTTGTTTCATTCCGTTAAATAACTATTTTGTTCATCAGTAATTAGTACTATTGTAACATTCATGCGACCACAGAGTACGTTTTGCAAGACTTTCTTATAGATTATGTAAAAATTATAAGAACTGATTCCAGAGTTTTGTATTAAATTTTAAAGATAGCTAATATCATATTGAATAATAAAAATGTTTATTATTTGCATTAAATTGCTTAAAATAATATTTATTTAAGTATTTTCCGTGTAGAAAGTGCCTCTAGTAGAAATCTATTAAAACAATGCAAACTTGGAAGTGTCTTACACCAAGACGGGATTCTGCGATATTAAGACTGTTTATAAGGCCATCGCTAAGTCTTGGTCTTTCATCTGCTTCTCTCAACATATTATATCTTATAAAAATATTATTCAAACAGGTATGGAATTAGAACAGTAACTCTTCAGAACAATTTATCAAGCGCCGCAATAAAAATTGATAATAAAAAACTCGAATGCATTTGCGCTAGACGCCATCAACCCCAGCTTACGGCTTCTTATAAATGATAGCCCCAGATCCGCGCCCATGGCTATTTACAAATGCAAATATTTTCGCACTATAGAGAGTTTCTCAATTTTTAAAAAGCGGAGCTTAGCCAGCCCGCGTCTGTTGACCGTTGCTGCTGCGAAGGGGGGCGCACCAGGATCTATCTGTGGGAGGAGCTGCTCTGATGCCTCGAGACGCCTTGGAGGCCTTCCTCCTTGGAGGCGAGGCCTCCCCCTCCCCCCTGCTGAATGCGCCGTCACCCCTCACCTGCCCCAAAGCGCAAAAGGAGAACCAACTTCCAGCAGCAGCCGAATCTCCCCGAGAGCTGTTGCCATTATTTCTCCCGTTTTTCTTACGTTTCGTTCTATCAAGCTTATATTGTTCTATCTATTTATTAAGATATACAGGGTGGGCCACTGTTTTTTTTATTTAAATCTTCAGTTACTTGAAATTAAATGTTCGTATTTTATCTAACTTTTTCTTCTTATTATGCACTTCCTATTTCTATTACGCTAGAAATTAAACAAGTTGCAATGTAGAGAAGCATTTTTTTTCAAAATTTCAAATTTTATTTAAAATACTAGAAAAAAATCTATTTCAAACTAAAATCTGTTTAGACACTATTACAATATGCAACCGATTAAAAATATAAATAAGCTATTTCAAACTCTTAAATGCGACTAAAATTTAATCTAAAATGGTCATATTTTAAAAACCATACAAAAATAGTATTTTATGTAAAAAAGTCAAATTGTATAACTCTGTATATTATGAGAAATATTAAAATCTAAACCAGGCCAACTTGACATGGATATGCATGTAGAAAAAATGTGCTGAACTTATGATCATGGAAAAAGATGCTTAAGAATAAAGGAATAAAGAATTGATGGACCCTCTGTATAGTAATTTTATAATTTAATATATAAAATACACAATAAGAATGGGAGTGTCATTGCAATCCGTGTATTGTATGAGATGAACGAAGAAGGAATGAGAAAAATTTATGTTTAAATTAATTGGACATGCCAAAATTATCTGTACCTGTAATATAATAATTATTACAAAATGTGCATAATAAACATCCAAAAGGTGTAAGAATCTATGGATAGCACGAGCATGAAATTAAATGCTAAATTGATGGAAAAAGGTTTTTCTGGACGTTACAAAGAAATCCAGGATCTAGTAATACAATAACCATTTAACAAAAATGTACATAAAAATGGACAGCATGAGCATGAGGTAGATGCTAAATTAATAGGAAAAGGGATCTTTTGGACTTTGACAAAAATCCTGGATGAGTATAGTAGGTCATCTGGTCTAGTAATATAATAATAATTTAACAAAAATGTGCATAAAAAGAATTAAGACGTTCTTGGATGCCAAGAGCGTCAAAAGGAAGATGCGATAGAAAGGCAGAGGAATGTGATTGTTTGGACGTTGCCAAAATTACCTGGATGGGTCTCCAGCGTGGCTCCAGCATGCCGGCTCGCGTGACAGCGTACAGGACGAGCGACACGTGGTCGACGTAACCGTGGAGGCGGCAACGTGGCCGGGGAGAATGAATAGACGGACGCGAACACGCGCCGGCTGGTGCCAGACTGTGGATAGCCGTCGCCGAAACGTTGGCTGGCCTCTGGAAAGCGGCGGCGCACTCCAAATTGACGAACCTGATGGAAACACACATGTCAATTAACAAATAACTTAACATTTACTTCAGACTTATACCTAAACATATCGCAAACAAGAGCTTCTACGTCCAGTGTTAAAAAAACCTGGATTTTGAACTAACTTTTATAAAAGTCTTTTTCAGAATATGTTGGAATATGTTTTCTGGGTTTTCTGAGTGGACCACCAGGAGACCAAGCTGCGACCAGTAATATCATTAAATCAAATGATTGATTTACCTGGCCGTTGGCTGGTCGCTGCCACCTGGTCTTCATCGTCAGTGCGTTCGAGCACTTATGTAAAAAAAATCAGATATAAAAAAATAATGTATCGCCTGTTTTTATATCTTTCTATTTTCTATAAAAATTAAACACACTAGACTATCAAGTAATTGTTGATAAGAACCAGACTGATATATGAGTCAGAAAATAATAATTTGATACGTGTAAATGTATTGATTATAATAAATAATAACAGGTACATTATAGTATAATTACAAGTGCAGTAAGAAAAAATATTTTTTATAAATTAACACTACTCATCATCTGGCATTACCTAGTCATAATATACAGGATGAGTCTTAAATAAGTGCAAATATATTCAAAGCGGGTAGATCTCGATAAAAGAAACATATTTTCTCTTTATTGTTTTTCAAATAAGTCCAAAACAACAGAGTTGTTTTACTTTGACAATTTCTAAAAAATAGGATTTTTTGCTTAAATTTTGAGAATCACTGGATTTTTTCTAGATTTTCTTTCTTACAAATTTAATCTACTACCTATGTTGCTATATTATAAAAAAGGTATATTTTTTAACTAAAAACTACAAAATTTTCCAAAAAAATCCAAATTTTCAAATTTTTTTTCACGAAAAAAAAACTCGTGTTATAATCGTGTTTCTGGCGTGGAAATATAATACCCCTAAAAATATTTGCAGACATTTAAGACTCATCCTGTGTCATAAGTGTCCATCCAATCCAGAAAACAAAGTTTAAAATATGAAATATATTTAATTAAAACTGAAATGACTTTAAAGTAAAACTATGAAATGGATATGGGCAGACAAGCTATTTAGCTAATGTCTAAGCTGTTTACAAGCTAATTGCTGGAATTTCTAAGTCCCGATAACGGATTAAACGTATATATGCTTCTGGCTGATAGCAAACAACAGTATCGATCAGCTAAATACGAGTAAACAAGTAGATTGAAATGTTACTTGTGCATTAGAGAGTTGGGGATGTTAAAAAGGTCTTTCTTTGTTACAAAACATCTTTTCTTTTTATATAGATTTTGTAGCAAGTTTATAGATATTTATTTTTATTTAATTACTGAAGAATCACAGAACTTGGTGAAATACGTTTCTTCAGGAATATAATACGCCAGTAGCATTAAAATTGTGGAGAAAGAACAAGGTGTTCTACTTGTAGCTAAGTATAATGTTTGAACAAAAAAATTAGGCTGTAAATTCTTACCATGTTTTTGCACATAATTTCACGATCACAATATGAGAGCTAGGCTGCTACTGTCGCCTTCTCGTGTCATTTACCGATATTAAAATCATAAGCTATTGGTATTTATTTTTTGGCAAAACAACATCATTATCTCCCGTCCAATAAGATCTCCTCAATCTTTCCCCCGTTTTCCTTTGGCTCTTGCGCTGTTTTTCCGGAAAAAATGAAAAGTAACGCTTTCCTGGACAAAAGATCGAGAAAGTGATTGATTGGTATCTGTTTATTATTTGCGTGTTGCCAGTAAACACCACCCTTGATGCCTGATTGGTCCAGTTCTCGCAAAATATCAGAACTCAGAAGAGGGGAGAAGTATTATAAGAATACTAAACGCATAGGATTTGATTTTGTATCTCTTTAGAAATTAATCGATATGTATGTATTTTACCTACTGTCCTATATATGGAATCCGGAGTCCGTTAAGACTTTCCTTGCAATTGAGGGGTGAAAATCTCTATATATTAAAATAGGGTACAGTTGGTGTGTTTCTTTGAAGGGGAGGTTTATTTGACCTCGAAACTCTAGCTATACACATCTTAGTTATTGATTATTTAAATGAAAGATGTACAATACTAATTACTAAGTTATACAAATTACTAAGTCAGTTACTAATTAACTTCAATTTTCATGACTAAGTGTATAGAAAATAGTTGAAGAATTGATTACAAATTTTTATAAGCCTTTTATGTAGATTCAGAATATACCTTTGAAGACTTAGGGGGTCAACTTTCGTTTAGCTGAAATCAGTTATTAGAAAAAAAAATTTGACTTTAAAAAGCTACTGTGAACCACGGAAAACACAAATTTTCCTGCGGAAATAAGCTATTTTCATTTTCTAAGGAAATTTATTAGACTTTAGAATAGCTGAAATCAGTTATATAAAAAATAAATATATTTTTGCCTTTTAGAAGCATTCACGAATTGAGGAAAACACAAATTTTCCTGCGGAAATAAGCTATTTTCATTTTCTGAGGAAATTTAATAGACTTTAGAATAGCTGAAATCAGTTATATAAAAAATAAATATATTTTTGTCTTTTAGAAGCGTTTACAAACTCAGGAAAATAAAAAATTTCTGAGGAAATCCTTGATTTTCATTTTCCATTTTTGTAATCATAAATACATAAAAAATTATCTTTTTATCACTTTTGAACCAAAAAAAAATCACTTAAAAGTGTCTAAAATGCTAACCAATCTAATAATAAATCGAATAATATTTTTACAAAATCACAGTTAATTATTAAAATATAAAAACCACAGCTTAACACCCTCCACAAAGAAAAGCTAACCAAAGCCACCGAAACCCTAACCAATCCTATAATATCTTTGGAAAATCACAGTTAATTACCGGGTCCCGTAAGCTTCTAAACTGAAAAATGTATGAAAAACAAAGTGCACAAAATGACATTGACACATTTCCGCAAGAATTTTTTTGTATTTCTTTGCTCTTAAAGGCTCCTATAAAACAAATATGTTATAAGTTCATTTTTTATGTAACTGATTTCGGCTATTCTAAAGTCAAGGCATTTTTTATGTTAAATAAAAATAAAAAAAATCCGCAGACACTTTTTTGTATTTTTATGTTTAGAAAAATGTCTAAAATACACCCCGAAGACTAGTTTTGATGTAACAGATTTCGGCTATACGAAAGTCCGAAAAATGAAAATGACGCATTTCCTCAGGAAAATTTTTGTATATTTGTACTCCTAACGCCTTCTAGAACGTATATATATAAAGTCATTTTTTATGTAACAGATTTCAGCTAAACGAAAGTTGAGCCGACTTAGGTACCTTTGTGAGAAAATGAATTTTGTGGACCCTTGTTTTTCAGCTATTTTTGATGAAGGTTAAAACGTCCTGTACGTCCATTACTGTTCTCGTAAGACTACAAATTACTAAATAACAGTAGTTTTAACAAATCGGTGACAATGATGAAAATCGCCAATTTTCATGACTTAAAGAAATTTTTGACTATTTTTACACATTTTTCAAGGCCTTATAAACATAGTAAAAATATGAAAATTTCGGTATTTGTAGAAAATTTTATGGAAATTCTGAATATATACACCTTTGGATTCTTAGGTACCTTGGGTGGTACCTATTAAAACCTTTAGAAAAATACTAAACTTGAACTTAACAATAAATAATGAACCAATATATTTTATTGAAATTTATATGTAATGAGTATTTTTAAAGAAATCAGTTTAAAAAAATATGATTTGAAATGTTTACGCGATCTGTTGGCCTGAAAGAATTTGATTCCAAAAAGCCAGCAAAGGTAAAGGTAAAAAAATAATTAAAAAAATACGGGATAATGGTAGGAAAATTGGGGCTGTAATTAAAAAAGCGGGGCTCCCTTTCAGTTAACATTTTTTGCTAAGACATGTGTAAATGAATTTTTTACACGGCGGCAATCTACATTATCCATTTTACATCATTCAGAACAAACATTGGCGGCAAACAGGGCGCTGGGAAATTACAAAAACAAATTAATTCAGAAGAAGACGCACGCACTCTCTTGTGTGTTTAGGCTGCTTAAAATTCAAAATGGATTAGCGGCAATTTTTAATGTGCAAATAAATCTTGCGAAATATGAATTTTCTTTTTGACCGAACGGACATACACAGGGGGGCGAGAAGTAAGGCAAATGTGGGATGCGTGTGTATAGGAGATAACTGGCCCTTCTTTATCTTTCAGGGCTATGAGAAAGGTTGGCCTACTATATCACGCACGCGGCGCCATATTTCTAAACAAAAATCTACCGCTTCGGAAAGGGTAACAAAGATAAATATATGCGGATTCCTTTAATTTCTTTCGCGGATAATCTTTGCATCTAAATAACCCACTTATACTAAATAAACTTGCTCATATTCTTGTATATACAGGGTGGTCCGAACTGTATTCCGAAAACTTCGGCAGCACATCCTGCAGATAAAAATAAGTAAAAAAAATCGTATAAATGTATGTCTAAGGGTACGAACATAGTGGAGGCAGGTTTCTGCTTTCCGGCAACCAGCGCCGTCTCTGGGGACCTATCTTGACCACATATCGCTCACAGCTCGCATCTCCGAAAAAGCCATATAACAATACACGTGATGCGTAATTTTGCGTATATGCCGTGCATTGTTATATGGCTTTTTCGGAGATGCGAGCAGGGTTCGGAAGTAGTTAATTAAGAGGAAATTTACCTGATTAAGTAACCTAACCTAACTATATTCAAACGCCGCTCCCGCCGCGCCAGCGTCGCACATAGGGGTATTTGGTCTATAAACCTGGCCAAAAGTGAAATATTTTTATTTTCATTTTTTATCTTAACTGAATACAAATCTATAAATACTAAATGTAAGCGCGTTTATTAGCTTTTTTTAAGTCGTAAGTTGACTATCAAATAACGTTTTCTTCTATTCTATTTCTTTATAATGTTTTATATTTAAAAAATCAGAGGCATTTTTATAAGGTGTAAGACTATTCGGCAATATTCCGCATGGAAATTAGTATCCGTTCAATGCTTAAAGTCTCCAGCTTTGGAATATGTACAAAAATCTTGCCAATATTTGCCACTGCCAAAAAAACATTGATTTAAATAGATTCTTAAAGGAAATAGTCTTTACCCTATAACACCCATCCTCGCTCAAATATCGTCTATAATATACAAATTACTTTCTTGTTCTAGCATCCTCATCCAATTGCTTGATTTTGCACAGAATGGCCCTATTTGATCGGTGGAAAGGGTTTCAGAGTAGAGGAAAAAATATTGTGTAGGAAAAACAAAATGGGGTTCCATATTAGCAACCTCTCCTCTAATTAATAATTAATATTACAAGCAAAAAAGCAAAAAAATCATAAAACATAATTTTGGCCAACTTTTAGTTCTTAATACCCTCTGTGTGCCGTCGGCGCGTGCAAAAGCAGAAATAAATAAATTTTCGTTCCGGTAAAAGCGAGAACGCCGATGAACGCTGGTTGACGGTGCCTGCCTGCCATCTGCCTGCTTTCACTGTGAACTAGCCGATTTGATAACACGCTTTAATTTTTCAAGGTTATAACCGCGAGGCGGCGCGGGGCGGCGCTAAGATGTACCCATATACAGGGTGTCCCAGAAATAAGTGCAAGTATTTTATACTTAACTGGTAGTATAGTTCAACCCCAGAAACACGCCAATGAGGTTTTTTCTAAATATTTTTTTTGAAAATTGGAATTTTTGAAAATTTTTTTGGAATTTTTTTTAGTTTTTATTAAAAAAAGATAATTTCTTGATAATATGGCAACATAGGTAGTAGATTAAATTTACAAGAAAAAAAATCCAGAAAAGATCAAGTGGTTCTCAAAATTTTAGCAAAAATCATTTTTTTTGGAAATTTTCAAAGTAAAATAACTCCGTTATTTTGGACGTATTTGAAAAACGATAAAGAGAAAATATGTTTCTTTCATCGAGATCTACCACCCCTTCAAATACTTGCACTTATATCTGGGATACCCTGTATAAAACAATACAGATGATGCGTATACGCAAAGTTGCGAACGATGTCAAGAATAGGTGCCCAGATTGGCGCTGGCAACCAGAAAGCGGCAAACCTGCTTGCACTGTGTTCGCACACTTAGAATGCTTAGTTTCGGAGATACAGGGTGTAGAAGTTTCATTTTCATTTCGATTTTTTCCAAATAATTTATAAAGTAACGTCAATATTTGGATGAAAATTAGTGTCTGGGAGTTTTTTGACATGAGAAATTTGATTTTGATGTCAATATGACTCGTAGACGCGTAGAGGGCGCCATCTACATGTATTTTAACTGTTTTGAAGAGTAATAACTTTTCGTCCGTACCTGTATAAAACTATGGAGTGAAAAAATATACATTTCCATGACTTTTTACGTAAAAAATGTCTCTTGGTAAAAATCGCTACGATCAACCGTTCTCAAGATATTCAGAATGAAAATAGTCAATACATGTCATTATTGACACAAAATAAACACGTTGAGTGGATAGTTACTTGACTGAAAGAATAAATTTGGAACATTTTTATTTTTTTTTAATTAATCATAAACTTTTCTGCGAAGAAATGACGATAAAACAATTTCTGTTGAACTTTTGGCACAAAAACATTTCAAATTTATGATTTCACTCTAATAACTATTTAGCCAACATGTTTAATTTATGTCAATGATGATAGGTATTGATACTTTCGATTCCAAATATCTCGGAAAACCATTACTATTGTGGCGTTTTTTACCAAGAGACATTTTTTAAGTAAAAAACTTTGTAAATGTATAATTTTTTATTCAGTAGTTTTATACAGGTACGGACAAAAAGTTATTACTCTTGAAACCAGTTAAAAAATATGTAGGTGGCGCCCTCTACAAGTAGGAGTCATATTAACATCAAAGCATCAGCTCTTGAGTTTGAACGATGCTAAGCTTCTACGAGCTAATTTGCAAAAGTTTGAACAAAAAATTAAAACAAGCTTTACCTAACGATTGCATGAACAGTTAATAGAAAAGTCATTGTATATTAATGAAAAAAAATCCTAAAATTATCTACCAGCATCGACTTTCACTAAACACATCGCATCCACCGCAAAAGAAGGACATAAGGATTGAGATCCGTTGCCACTGACAGTTTTGAGCTTTTTGCAAGCCCGCATAGCTTTAGGGCTGCACAGCTGACAGAAGATGCGACAAAGATACAGTTGGGGGTGTTGTTTTTCATCGTGACAAATTAGTTTTTTACCAGGGATTTTTTCCTCAAAGTGTTGAGCTTTGTTATTTACACGACGCCTTCGTTTTCTATAAACTCCTTGTAATTAAAAAAGTCTCTTTACTCAGACGAACTAAGAAGATATCTTTGTGTTTTAAAAACTTTTCAAACTTTCAGTTTGTTTTTAATGTTGTATTAATAAGATTTTTTAATACAACTCGTTATAACTCTTAGGACTTGAGTTATAACGAGTTTTAACTCATCATACAGTCTCAGAGCTTTGACAAAAGTCAGTACCTGAGACGGCTGCACAGAGGCCAGATCTCTTCCTAGACCTGATACCTGTGATGTCCCGAATCTATAATAAAGGATATATCTCTTTTTCTCTATTGCCTCCTTGGATTTGAGGTCCATGCCTATTGTGAGGACCTGACCATCACATTCGGAATCGTTATACGTATTGGTACAATTCCCTGGCCATGACACTACAGCCAGGCACAAGACAATGAAATGCTTCTTATACCCAGCTAAAGTGCAGACAACTAAAACTGGCACCTCCTAGCTAGAGGAAGAAAATAACGCATAAATCTAGGAGTCTATAACCAACTTTTAGTTAGTTAGGTAGCATAGCCAATATTTACTGTGTTCTTAATACCGTAGTACCTATTTAAGCTGATTGAATATTGTAATGTATAAAAAAAGATACTGCAGAATAATTTGGGGAGGAATTTTAATTTAAGGTGACGGCAGTGTTTACTCGAAAGATGGATTAAAAAAGAGTAATGAATAAAAGTTCAGGTTCTTAATAAATATTTAATAGCGTCCTGTTAATAAAGATGGAAGACAATTAATTGACAAATCCATCAGTCTAAATTAAAAACGCCAACTGGATTTGTCTTTAATCATAATTTAAAAAGTATATTTCGCACGTGGGAATTAAAAAGTTTCGTCTTCTTCTTCTTTTGCTGTCGCCGCTCGCCCCAGCTCTTATTAGATTCTAATTATTTTCGAATTATGCCCGGGACGTATTCATAATATTAATAAAATTGAATTTTTCAAATTTTAAATAAAGCAGACAGCTCCTAATTGTAATTAAATATCTGAAATAGCTTTACGTCACAGGGCTCGCTAATCGCTGCCCTCAATACCGAACGGTTCTCGTTTTATTCAATTGCTAAATTCACGAAATATTCAGATTAATTGACATTTTATTACGGAAGTTCCGTTTTGATATGGCTCAGCAGTTAATAGAAAAAAATATCTTTGGTTAATCGAAGAAAAATAAACAGAGTTGAAACTTGCCAAGGAAATTTTATAATTATTTCATGCATTCTATTTATTTCATAGACTTGAAATTTTTACTTGAGTTTGTGAGCATGTATTATTTTCTTTTTTCAGTTTGATATAAATTTTAAGTTACCTATATTTTTTTCTTTGCTTGTGTTCATGTTTGTGTTTGTTCATTTTCTTGGCAGCTTCATTGACAGCAAAGATTGAACGAATCGTTCATTTGAACGAGTATTAAAAATGAATCGTAAGATTCGATTCACTGCTTGTAAGCCGGTTCGTTCAATTGAATCGCAGCCAGCACGGATCCATAAGATTTGAACGATGAGCCGTAAAAAAGAATCGTAAGAATTGAATCGGATCACAATGCGATCGTTCGTTCAAAGAGTCTTGAGAATTGATTCATTGCTTACAATACGGTTCGTTCAATTGAATCGTGGCCAGCACGGATTCATAAGATTTGAACGATGAGCCGTAAAATAGAATCGTGAGAATTGAATCGGATCACAATGAATCGTGGCCAGCATGGATTCATAAGATTTGAACGATGAGCCGTAAAAAAGAATCGTGAGAATTGAATCGGATCACAATGAATCGTGGCGAGCACGGATTCATAAGATTTGAACGATGAGCCGTAAAAAAGAATCGTGAGAATTGAATCGGATCACAATGAATCGTGGCGAGCACGGATTCATAAGATTTGAACGATGAGCCGTAAAAAAGAATCGTGAGAATTGAATCGGATCACAATGAATCGTGGCGAGCACGGATTCATAAGATTTGAACGATGAGCCGTAAAAAAGAATCGTGAGAATTGAATCGGATCTCAATGAATCGTGGCCAGCACGGATTCATAAGATTTGAACGATGAACCGTAAAAAAGAATCGTGAGAATTGAATCGGATCACAATGAATCGTGGCCAGCACGGATTCATAAGATTTGAACGATGAGCCGTAAAAAAGAATCGTGAGAATTGAATCGGATCACAATGAATCGTGGCCAGCATGGATTCATAAGATTTGAACGATGAGCTGTAAAAAAGAATCGTGAGAATTGAATCGGATCACAATGAATCGTGGCCAGCACGGATTCATAAGATTTGAACGATGAGCCGTAAAAAAGAATCGTGAGAATTGAATCGGATCACAATGAATCGTGGCCAGCATGGATTCATAAGATTTGAACGATGAGCTGTAAAAAAGAATCGTGAGAATTGAATCGGATCACAATGAATCGTGGCCAGCACGGATTCATAAGATTTGAACGATGAACCGTAAAAAAGAATCGTGAGAATTGAATCGGATCACAATGAATCGTGGCCAGCACGGATTCATAAGATTTGAACGATGAACCGTAAAAAAGAATCGTGAGAATTGAATCGGATCACAATGAATCGTGGCCAGCACGGATTCATAAGATTTGAGCGATGAACCGTAAAAAAGAATCGTGAGAATTGAATCGGATCTCAATGTGATCGTTCGATTCTACGACGCGGCGCGGCGCCGGCCGGCGGTCATATAGGCATAAATGCCGGCACCAATATTTAGACTTGAACAAAAACTCTCATAGTCATAATCTGCTCTATCAAATAATCAATCCAATTACGCCAGTGTCATAAAGTGTTGAAAAACAAATGAAAGAACTGTATATTTCTTTTTCTGGTCCCTTAAGTAATTGTCCTACCAAATTATCGCCACTCGCCACTATCGGTAGTGCCAGTTACGATCTTGTTTTTATGAAACGTAAATTGTGCATGTGGTTCGTTCCAATGAACGAATCGTAGTAACCGATTCAATATGAGAAATTGAATCGTGTGATTCGATTCACTAAAGAGAATCGTAATACCCATCACTAACTGACAGTGAAACATTTAAAAGGTTACATTGAACAAAATCGTCAATTTTCATGACTACAGGAAGGATATTAGCGTGAAATATTTAATGACAATATATTTTAGTATATATAGACGCGGATTTAAATAATAAAAAAAATAAAATAAATCTACTCCTGTATAAATTTAATGAGTTTTCCCCATCCACTTACGTTATCGCTTTTCGATCGGACAGCTCTATTTTTTCTTCCTTTATTCAATCTCAGCCATTGTCTACCAGTCTGAAAATAAAAACGTAACGAACTTTGCTCTATATAAAATTAATAATCAGCGCTCCGCAAACGCGATTCCGCTGCAGATACAAAAAACTAAAGCTTATTAAAAAACCAATCGGGGTGTCGGTACGGGATATATTGAAAACGTGTCAATATTCTGGCACTATTTCAAGAACTCGTACCTCCTGACTGCTCACTGTTTCGCCAAACTTTAAAATATAAAACTCTAAAATTTTTACTTTGGTTAATTTTTCTAATTGCAAGTAATGTGTGTTTTTTTCTCTATAATTGGAAAAGCTTTTCACTTGCATATACATATGTATATCACAATACATTTATACGATTACTATTAAAAATTATTAATTAAAAAAATTGCTCTTTTGTTTTAAAACCTAGTAGAATATTTAACTTAAAGCGTAAAAGTAATATAAATAAATGAAACAGGATAGGGAGTGAGCCCAAGTGCTTCCACACCTGTTACAAAATCTTGATGGGGCTTGCAAAACTACAATTAGCCCTAATGGTTGCTTAGATTTCTGTCATTACGAATCTGGGCTTGGGACGGCTAATCGGGCGCATCAATGTTCCATCACATAGTGTTTATTAAGATTTCTCTTCCCCCAGCTTTGATATTGGCTTTATTGTACCCCTCCCTTTTATATTACTTCAAAACATTTCAAATCGCACAGAATTTTATGAATAAATTAACTAGAATAAATATCAAACATCAACAACAGCTGAAGATTTTTTTCTTTTATTGTTCTTTAAATTTGTGACAAAAGTCTCAAAGAATCGCCCAGTAGATATAATTTATAAAATAGAAACCAACAATTAGGATGAATCAGGTCGTAAAAGATGATCGTAAAATCAAAAACTGACAATATAGCTTTATGATCTAAGAAAACAAACAGAAAGTCTGTGGAAAAAACTTGGTTTCTTTAATATTCACTATCAGTTTTAATTACTTTATGCAAAACAGTTCTTTAAAACAATGTAGATTTTATTGGAAAATGTATCAGTATTTTTTAGAACAAAGCCCCGTCTACACGTTACGCTTTACCTGTCAGTTAAATTGAAGTAACTGTATTTATATAAATTTATAACAAAGAAGGCAATTGGCAAAGGAGTACGATATGGAGGCGCGGTATCCCCAAAACTGTTTACAGCAACACTAGAAGAAATCTTCCGTCAACTGGATTGGACCAACAAAGGATTAAAAATAGATGGAGAATGTCTTAATCATCTGAGATTAGCTGATGACATAGTCCTAATTGCCAATAGTCCTGAAGAACTAATACAAGCACAAATTAATGAACTAAATAAAGCCAACAATAAAGTGGTTCTCAAAATGAGTTTGGTAAAAACTAAAGTAATGTACAACAAACTAGTAGAAAGAAAAGATATTCTTATAAAAAATACAACACTGAAAATAGTAGAAGAATGTATATATTTAGGACAACTAATATACTATAGCTCGGGATCTCTGCTACCAGAAATCAACAGAAGAATTAAGTTAGCATGGAGTACTTATATATGGAAGAATATGTATATAAACGGGATTTGGTATAAATGTTTGATACTTTTTTCCAACTACAGCCTATTGCTGCCTTCCCGTTACCCTACGCCACACGTCTCGATTTAGTGCGTCATCAGCTTCTAGGTTACGAGCTTCCATTGCTTCCTTAACCGTTCCGTTCCAGGATTTTCTAGGTCTGCCTCTCTTTCTTCTACCCTGGGGAGTCCATTGAAAAACTTTTCTTGGCCACCTGTTCTCCGGCATACGTAGAACATGTCAAACCACTTTAAGCTGGATTTTTCAATTCGATCTAGCACTGTCTCCTCCGATGCATTCATGATACGCCTGACCTCGATGTTTGTCTTTTTTTCCATCCTAGATATACCTGCGCTCCTTCTAAGATAGTCCATTTCAACAACTTGGATTTTGCGCTTCGTATCTGCACTCAAAGTCCATAGCTCTGAACCATAGCAAAGAACTGACTCCACCAATGTTCGTCCAAGTCTCTTTTTAGTTGTTGCAGACAAGTTTCGGTCCCACCAGAGGCTATTAAGACAACCAATAACTTGTTTGCTCTTCTGAATTCGGGTTTGTATTTCTTCTTTGCCCAAACCCTCGTTGTTGATAGTAGCACCCAGGTATTTAAATTTGTCTACTTGTTGAATCTGGACGTTATCATCTATGAAGACTTCAAAACAAGCGTTGGAATTGACAGCTAAGTATTCTGTCTTTTTTAGACTAACCTGAAGTCCCCATTTGTTATATTCTTGGTAAAGCCTCTTAGTCATGAACTCCGGATCGAAAGAGTCCTGCGCAATCACGACCTGATCGTCCGGTGGTCGAAGGCTGGTAAAGGATCTCAAGGAGATACTCCAATGTCGAGTAGGAGTATTTCATCAAAAATTGAGAAATGTCCACTGTTAAGAAGCTCTGCCAGCAAGTCCTATTTCCTACGTCCTCGAAGGCTCATGAGAGCCGCGTGACCACTGGTAATGTATGGCATCCAATGGATGGGTGTTATGCAGCTAACAGGAAAAGGGCGAAGGCGATATTCCGGCGCCTCAAAACCGGTTCTCTCGGCTAAGGATGGGCATCCCTACAGAAAGGCCCCTGGTCCTCCAGGTTGGGGGTTGAGGCAACGGGCTAGCGACCTGTTACTCGACAAAAAACTTAATTGCTCAAAGAACCCTAAAAACGCAGACGATATATGGAAGAAACCAATCATATTCTAGAATGCGACTATATCTAAAGAATAAAACATTCGACCAATGTGTACTACCAGTCATGACCTATGCATGCGAAACCTTGATACTTAAAATGGACAATATAAGGAAACTGCAGGTCACACAACGCTCATTGGAACGAAATATGCTGGGAATAACCAGGAAAGACCGCAAAAGAATGACAGCATGGTACTCACGAATTACGAGACCTATAAGACCGGACCTGAGATGGGACTATGATATTAGGAATTTAGCAGGGTAACTTGGGCCCGCATAGTCAACAGTAGACAACAATGGGCCCAACTACAAAGAGAGTACCGAAATATGTGATGGAGGTTACATCATAATTAGAAATGGTTGAATAAGCTGAGAATGATGATGATGATGATGATGACAAAGATAGTAAAATGTTTTTTTTAATTTTTAAAAGGACTTAAAATGTAAAGGACTATGATTATGAGCTTCAAATAGAAGACAGAAAGGTGTTTTTTTTTCGTGCAACGATCCTTCAGGTCTATCGAAGGCGTACTTAAGCTGTTTATGCAGCGTTAAGCGATCTCCATCACTTAAAGCACCTGTATTTCTCACAACATTAAGATTAATAGCCCGCTCCGTGTAAATATATAGGATTTGGCCGAAGGTTCGGTCGAAAAATGCTGTCGGATTTCGAAGCCAGCGAGCATCATCCTCTTCAAGTTGGAGCTCTTCGCCGCTCAAAAGTATACATAAGATTAATCGTAGGCTTTGTTTATCCTATGTAAATGCTATTAGCGCATTTACTCCCGCTTTACTCTCCTCTCCCTGTGCCTGGGCATTTATTTTCGAGCAGACTTCTAGTGATTTATCATGCATCCCTAATAGACTGATTACTTTGTTTTAGACGGTCTTTTAACGTCTCAACAGGGTATAAGGTTTATCTTGTTCTTTATTTGTCCCAGTTTTTATTAATGAACTCTCTGCTACACCGACCTATTTTACTATTGTTTTCGCTAATTAACTGAATCGTTCTTTTCATATATTTAACTTAGCTAGTAAAAGCAAGCTTCAGTATAAGATAGTAAACATAGTCATAACATTATAAAAATTCAGCATCTGTAGGAAATTTTATATAGATTCAGAATATATACACCATTGAAAAGCTTTTTTATCTTGGCATTGTGAGAAAATTAATTTTTTGACTCTTGTTTTCAGCTATTTTTGATGAAGTGTCAAAGTCCTCTATATCTATGACTGTTCTCGTAGTATTAGAACGACCTATATTTTCTTATTCTACACCTTTTAGTTAGTAAATAAGAGCAGTTTGAACAAAATCGATGACATGACGAAAATCGCCAATTTTATGACTATATTTATGGAAAATAGTCGAAAATTGCCCAATTTTTTGGCTATTTTTACACATTTTCAAAGGCATTAGAAACTTATTAAACAGAGTCATAAAATTATAAAAAATTCAGCACCTGTAGGAAATTCCATATAGATTCAGAATATATACGCCATTAAAGGCTTTTTTATCTTGGCTTTGTGAGAAAATTAATTTTTGGACTCTAGTTTTCAGCTATTTTTGATGAATTGTAAAACGTCCTCTATATCTATTACTGTTTTCGTAGTATTAGAACGACCTATATTTTTCTTATTCTACACCTTTTAGTTAGTAAATAAGAGCAGTTTGAACAAAATCGATGACATGACGAAAATCGCCAATTTTTATGACTATATTTATGGAAAATAGTCGAAAAATTGCCCAATTTTTGGCTATTTTTACACATTTTCAAAGGCATTAGAAACTTATTAAACAGAGTCATAAAATTATAAAAAATTCAGCACCTGTAGGAAATCCATATAGATTCAGAATGGTATACGCCATTAAAGGCTTTTTATCTTGGCTTGGTGAGAAAATTAATTTTTTGGACTCTAGTTTTCAGCTGTTTTTGATGAATTGTAAAACGTCCCTCTATATGTATTACTGTTTTCGTAGTATTAGAACGACTCTTATATTTTCTTATTCTACACCTTTTAGTTAGTAAATAAGAGCAGTTTGAACAAAATCGATGACATGACGAAAATCGCCAATTTTTATGACTATATTTATGGAAAAAATAGTCGAAAAATTGCCGAATTTTTGGCTATTTTTTACACATTTTCAAAGGCATTAGAAACTTATTAAACAGAGCTTATAAAATTATAAAAAATTCAGCACCAGTAGGAAATTCCATAATTCAGAATATATACGCCATTAAAGGCTTTTTTTTATCTTGGCTTTGTGAGAAAATTAATTTTTGGACTCTAGTTTTCAGCTATTTTTGATGAATTGTAAAACGTCCTCTATATCTATTACTGTTTTCGTAGTACTAGAACGACCTATATTTTCTTATTCTACATCTTTTAGTTCGTAAATAAGAGCAGTTTTTTATCTTAATCCTTGTGAATCAAGATTAGGAAGATTTTTTTAATTAAGAACCTTAAATAATAAAACTATAGAACTGAAATATAGTAAAAAAAATAAGCTTGATTAAGACTGTGCGATTTATTTTTTTGGTGATAAGCTTATTGAAATAACAATATCTTAATAGTCTATAGATATATTCCAGGACATGCTTTTAAGGGATACACTTGGCACTGGAAATAAATGCATTCGTTTGATATAAAATAGCGTCAATATCCGTGTTCGATAGCGAAGTGAATAAATACAGCGATCGGGGTTCGCGGTCCATTGACCAGCGTCCGGGACCGTTCCTTTTACCGGTCAGTTCTTACAAATGGACCGGTGACGTACAACTAAAACCACTTATCCACTTGAGTCCGATTTTCGGGGGCCACCTTTGATATTCTCGCTATTATTGGGCGCTCACGAATATATTAGGATCGCTTCCACACGAAACACCGACAGGGCTGTACTCCTGTCTATATTATTTTTTCAAGATGTATTTTGACAAAGATTTTATATTAGAACCATATATTTTACTTTTTAATTTATTATATTAATATAGTTATACCGGGTGCGTCTCGAAAGTGGCTCACCCCTATAACTTTTTTACTTTTTGATAAAAAAAGAGATTTGGTATGTTAGTATATGACATAAATTAGGATTGATTGACGTATTCGTTTGTTTTCAGTCACTTCCTGTTTCACCGGAAATGACTACAACCTTTGATTTTTAAATGGCACCCTCGGTATTTTTTTACTTTATTCGATAGAAAATAAGACTCTGAATAGAATGCATATGTCAACTTTTGACATTTTCGCATATGATTTATTTGAAATTATAGCTTGCGGTTCGTAACGACGAAATTTGACTCGAAATACCAAGTTTGTGGTATCAAATTATTCGTAAAAAATGCTTTTTCCAAATATGCTAATGGGACAGCATCGTTCCATTTGAAAAATTGAAATATGATTAAAAATACGATTTGACCATTTTCTAACTGGTCATGACAAGACATTAAAAACATTAGACGATCAAATCTATTTTCCAAGGCTCCTTGATTAAGAATTAGTGTTTTTAACATAATCATGGCACTCTAGATTGAATTTTAAATACGATTTTTTCATTAAGCGAGAATGTCAAAAGTTGACATATGTCGTTCTATTCAGAATGTCATTTTCTATCGAATAAAGTAAAAAAATACCGAGGGTGCCATTTAGAGATCAAAAGTTGTAGTCATTTCCGGTGAAACAGGAAGTGACAGAAAACAATTGAATACGTCAATCAATCCTAATTTATGTCATATACTAACCTACCAAATGTCGTTTTTTATCCGAAGAAATAAAAAAGTTATAGGGGTGAGCCACTTTTGAGACGCACCCGGTATAGAGGGTGTTCCATGTATAAAAATCATCCCGATCCACACACTTTTTTGAGCCACCCTGTAGAAGTTAAAATATTTTCCTGAAATACATCCTTCTACATACTTTAGGTCTGCACTTATGGTGGGTTCATACAGCCAAATAAAATAAAATAAGAATAAAATAAAATAAGAAATAAGGAATTCTTATTTGTGTGCGTTCATACAGGCAAATAAAATAAAATAAGAAATATATATTTGCTCATGCGTAGTACGATGAGGCTGGATAAAAGTTACCTTTTACGATTGTTTATAGTAATTTTACTATTTATAGTATATTTATTTATTCGTTGCCTACTATATTATACATTTTACTTATGTGAAATTAAAAAATAAATTAAATCCAAACTGAAAATATTTGTAGGTTAGAATTAAGCGTGCGCAAAGCCGTTTTCACATAAAATAAAACAAGAAGTTAAAAGATAAAGACTTTTTATTTTATTTGTTATTTTATTTGGCTGTATGAACGCATGTACAGTATTCCATATAACCAACTTTCTTATTTTATTTTATTTTATTCTTATTTTATTTTATTTGGCTGTATGAACCCACCATTAAACAAAATTCTTAAGTTATTTATTATAGGAGCTACATATGTCCGACGCACTATTGCCGGACCCTGTATAAAGTAGTAGTAGTAGTGATATGCCTGTCGTGTATCTATATTACATTTTTCTAATAGAAGAAACGGAATTTGAATGAATTCCTGATTAAATAATCGAACGACATAATTGGCGAAATGATGAATTGTCAATTAAAGATAAGAAAAATAAAGGGCAAGGTTGATTAAAGGGCGGCAATGGAAAAGCCAAAGGGAAAACGGGAGAGAAAAAGGAAAACAAAACGATACTACCTTGTTTTTAATTATTGTCGGGAGATTAAAGCATGTAGCTGAGATGCAAGAGGATATTACCTCATTTATAACTGGGGTGGAACAGGCCCAAGTTTTACCCCTTTCGAGGCCCCAGACCTCAACCTGGTCACCCGGCAAATTATAATTCCATTCCGTTCTTATTATGGTGCTTAGAAAGTTGCGCAAAGTTTATTAATAAGACTGCGTGAAAATACTTTCTTATCTGTCTGAAAAGGAAATTGTTACGAGTGTATTGTGCCAGGACGAATTAGGCCGGTCGCGGCCTAAAATTTGAATACCAACTTCGTTATCTTTATTAAAAAACTTCTCGCCTTACCTCTCGACTATCCTAAAAATTATATAAACATATACGAACTTCATTATACTTGAATTCCAGACGCATAGGCAAATTTATTATTATTTTATTTCGATATATACTATATCTAATATCGAAAATATATTTTAGAAAAGGCGTCCATTATTTCCAAAGAGATCTGGTTTATAAATCAAAAAGAAGAAAAAACTGAGACTTTTGAGTCTTTTTTCTTCTCTTTGATTCTTGTTTTTAAGTTATTTTTGATGATGATTAAAAGGCCTTCCACATACATTATTTTTCTTGTAAGACCATAATGGCATATATTTCCTTATTCTAAATCTTTTAGTTAGTAAATAACAGCAGTTTTTACAAAATCGGTGAGATCACCAAACTCACCAATTTCATGAGTTTATACTATGTGTATGGAAAAAAGTCGAAGAAATGCCCGTTTTTGGCTATTTTTGCTGATTTTCAACGACCGTAGAAACAGAGTAATAAAATTATGAAAATTTCAGCATTTACAGGAAATTTTATGTAGATTCAGAATATATACAGCTTTGAAGGCTTAGATACCTTGGCTTTGTGAGAAAGTCATTTTTTAGACTCTTGTATTTCAGCTATTTTTGATGAAGGTTAAAACGTCCCCTACGTCCATTACTGTTCTCGTAAGACTACAAGGGCTATATTTTCTTATTTTACACCTTTTAGATAGTAAATAACAGCATCTTTAACAATATATGACGAAAATCGCCAATTTTCACGACTATATGTGTGGAAAAAAGTAGAAAAAATGCCCATTATATTGAATATATACTCCTTTAAAGGCCCCCCAGAATATATACTCCTTTAAAGGCTTAGATGTTTTGATTTTGTGAGAAAATTAATTTTTTGAAACATAATAAACGTAGTCTATCGAAAACCGAATGCTAGCGCCTTATCTGTAAAGTACCCCGAGATATTTATTCGTAGCCGTATAAATAAGGGGTAACTCTTTGCATAAAATTACAAGGATCCCGTCTTAATCGCGTTAGCCATGAAAAATTAATAAAACATTAAAATGCAAGTCGGATCCGAGACAGACATCTCAGATTTTTGCGGAGACGAAACCAGCATCGCATTAACCCTAAGCAGCCAGTCGATTTTGACTTTAGAAAAAGCCTGACGTGAACTTAAATACATACAGTCTTTGTTCAGTTATAAAATATCTATTTATCTATCTATATTTTCGTTGTCTTGCTTTGTATGTGTCTAAATAAAACCAGAAGAGTTATAATAGGAACAAGAGGATTCTGAGAGATGTAGAAGATCGTGAAATAGTTAAAAGACAATATCTATATTTTCGTTAAAAAAATCATCTGGTTTGAGGGGAACAAATGAAACTTTCTATCCAGTATGGTCAGTCGGTGGACTTAAGCCTTTCGTTTAGTCATGGCGACGTACCTACCGTATAAATATCCTCAACGTATAAGTTAATCTTGCGACCTGCCTGGACAAATATTATTATAACAAGACTGATCCTTCAAAACGATCGAATTAATTTGTTCGGAAGGGATTCGGGATGGACGTTGTTAACCTCATTATGTACTTCTAACTACCTGTGTGCCAGATGCTTTGCTAGTCCTCTACCTAATTAATGACTTCGGACTAAACTTCAGAAATACCTTCTTTTATTTGCTAAAAGGTTCTGTATATGCAAGGATTTATCATACTACACGTCGTTGCGGGGAAGATTATAAAAATGATGATAAAAGTTTACCATTTTATTTTAGAGTTATAAAAGAGATTCAAAAATACTAAATTAAATGAAAACTTAAAATAATCTGATCCTTGTCAATAAATCATAACAATCGCAAATTATGTCAATATAACAAATTTATTATGATTTTCTTCTAGGGATACAGTACTCCACAAAAGTTTGGAAACATACATTTAAAAGTATAATAATAAAAATATTTTATACAAGTTGATTTTTTTTAAATTCTTGTATAGTCAATAAATAATCAGGAATTATTCTTTTCATTCCATAGGTGCCGGTCCTCATACATATTGATATTTCAAATTTGCCACATACACTGTTATTTTGATCGGCTTGCAAAACACAAAAGTTTGGAAACATCATATAAACAAAAAATATACAGCCTTATCAATGTTTATAAATTCTTTACTTTGTCAATAGGTTAGTGTTAGTCAAGGTGTCACTAAAGTAGGTTCTAAATATTTCGTGAATATGCCAAAAACAAAATTATTATCTTTGGATTTGAAGGCTAAAATAATTGAAGCCATCAACATGGTACAAAAATGAGTGATATAGCCAAAAATTTCAATATGTATCGAGGAACCGTTTCCAAGATAATAAAAAAATATAAAGAAAAAGGTACAGTCGAAACATCTTTCAAAAGTGGCCGCCCTCGGAAAACTTCAGTGTATACTGATCGTCTAATACGGCGTATTTCGTCAGCAAATCCACGAAAAACTGCCAGACAAATTCATCAGGAGCTTATTTGTGATCAGCAATTAGTCAAAGATATTTCAACTGAAACGGTAAGGCGCAGATTGGTTGAATACGGGTTGCTAGGACGTCGCCAAGTAAAAAAACCCTTAATTTCCCCGAGAAATCGACAGAAGAGAATAAATTTTGCTCGAGAGCACCTCTCTTGGACACCTGCAAAATGGAATACCATCTTATTTAGCGACGAAAGTAAATTTCTGCTCTTTGGGAGTGACGGTATCAAGTTTGTTAGGCGTCCAGTTGGAAAAAGATTTGATCCCAAGTACCAGTTACCAACAGTTAAACATGGAGGAGGTGGAATCATGGTGTGGGGATGTTTCTCAAGGTCCGGTCCGGGCCCAATTGTCCGTATAGATCAAATAATGGATCAGTATGTATACTTAGATATACTAACACGTCATATGCTACCATATGCTGAGGAAAATATGCCGCTGATCTGGCAATTCCAACAAGACAACGATCCGAAACATACGGAAAGATTAGTGAAAAACTGGTTCCAAGAGACAAACGTCAGTGTAATGCAATGGCCACCTCAATCTCCAGATCTCAATCCTATTGAGAACTTGTGGGATCAAATTGATAGGGATATCAGAATTCACAACATCAAGAATAAAGAGGATTTATTCACTGCAATTAGCTTAGAGTGGAGAAAACTCTCAGTGGAAAAATGTGCAAAATTAGTGAACTCTATGCAAAATAGGTGTAGAGCTGTGTTACAAGCAAAAGGTTTTGCTACTAAATACTAAAATAGGGGATCTGTTTAACATTTTTACATTTTGTTTCCAAACTTATGTGGTTATAATTTTTGCAGAATTTCGAATGTATGTTTATTTCATGACATGTTACATGTTTTTTGTTGGCATTATAGTCTCAATTTAAGAATTATATTATATACTTTTAGTACACAAAAATACACTTCTCTTATACATTAAATACTTTGAATACATTTTATATTTTATTAAATTTTTTCGATGTTTCCAAACTTTTGTGGACTACTGTATATCCTAAATATACACACAACCAAACTTATATTTAATCACTCTTTATTTCTGACTAAATTTTTTTCATGGAAAAAAATTGGTATACAACTTTAAGGCTTTTTGTTGTAAATAAACATGATAATAAGGAATAAACGACTGCTGCGATTTTTTGTTCAGTAGTAAAATCACGATTGTCCGGTAAGAAGATGTCATAGTTTTGGACTGGCCTGCATGTTCACCAGATCTAAACCCTATCGAACACTTGTGGGACCAGTTCAAAAGAAGGGTTAGAGATTCTCGCACAGCTTATTGATGCAGCATTAGCAGAATGGGAAAAACATACCCCAAGACAATGTTGATAGGTAATTTAATAAGAAGCTTGTATAAGGGCTAGAGGTGGCAACACGGATTATTAAAATTATCAATTTTATGTTTGTTTTTGCTTTTTGACCATTAAAAATATAAATCTCATCTTGTTTCAAAAACCAAAAAAAGTACCAATAAAAGTAACCACTAACATCAACGCATTGATTTCTGGTATATGAATATTTTGCGTAAGGTATATGATGTATTTTGCGTAATCGTGGATTACTGTGTTTGAACTTTGACAAATACCAGAAGTATTTTTAAATCGAAAGAGAAACGTTCGAAATCTTCACAAATCCAAACCTAACCTACAACCGAAACTGACAGTTTATAAATGCAAAAATATTGAACCTAAACTGCCGCGAACATCCAACTGCAACTGAACCTCAATTGAACGCCAACTTCCGAGTTTATAAATCCAGCTTAAATCTTACAAGTTGATATGAACTTTTTGTTTTATTTTTGCAAGTTCTATCGTCTATTAAATTTTCCCGATTAAAATCTGAGACACCCTGTATAATTCGCAAAATTAAGTAATTGTTATCTACGGGGTGTTTCAAAAAACATGTGCCGTCTTTCTTATTAGTGTTTAAAATCTAACCAGAAGAGTTGTTATTGGAACAAGAAGATTCTGAGAGACGTAGAAGGTCGTGAAACAGTTAAAAGTAGGGATGCATGATTCGAATCGATTTTAATCGAAGATCGATCTTTTTGCCGAAAATATCGATTAAAATCGATCGATTTTTATCAAACGATCTTTTGGTAGAATCGATTTTTTTTCAAAATCGAAGATCGATTTTATTTATACATTTTTACAGGTTTATTTATTTGTTAGAATAAAAAAAAACACTTTAGTTTTGCTTGAATATTTGATTCCGGTGCATCTCTAATAACAACTCCAAAATTCCGCCATCTAGCAATGAAAAACGATTTTTATGTATCTAATTTTTTTATGATTATATCGTATTTTTATTATACCAGTACACCAATACATTCAGAATCGAATATCGATATTTAATAAGATCGATCTTTGGTTACCGATTTTTTTCTGGATCGATCTTGTTATGTCCGATCTTGAATCGATTCAAAATATCGATTTATTTTATTTTTGCGACATCCTTAGTTAAAAGACGTGGAAAGCAACCCTGCTTGTCGGGGTGTGTTCAAATATTCTCCACGCCGGTGCGTCGCACTTTGCCGATGGCTCCCCCGCGTATAATTTCCCCGCAATCATTCTCATTTAAACACTAACTCGAGAAAAGTACTTACGTACACGTTAATTTTTATGTTATGCCCTCTCTCCGGAAAACACGGCTTAGCGGTTGTTTCTCAACAACCCGCCCAAGAAAATTAACCGTTTTATTGCCCTATAAAATACTGATTGCCCCGCTACTTTCAAAACAAAAACTCAGATATTAATACGTCTTTTTAACTCGTTTTTTTTCGGCTATTAAGCAGTTTTAACCAAGTTCTTCAACACATTCTTTTATCTCACATTAAATCAGAATCATTTCTGTACCCTAAGAAAAAATATGACAGTTAACGTGGGCCGGGGCACTAATTAATATTTTAACTTTAACTCATTTAATAGTATAAAAATGTAATAAAATCAAAGACATTATAAAGATAGACCGAACATCTCATTCATAAATACTCGTTGGTAGTGTATCAAACATTCTAATGTGTCAAACAAGGACAGAAGAGACAGAGAAGTCTAAAATTTCCGACCCCGGCAACTAGGCGCATTTGGATTGTTCTAATGGCCAGTGGCGTATCGTTTTTTGGAACGAATTTAATTAGTAAAGTAAAAGTAAAGTAATTAGTAAAATTTTTACTCCATATTAATATGCTACATTAACACTTTTTCGTCAGATGAGTTTTGTTATAAGGTTTAATATAATAATACAATTAATATCCCACATATACTTATTTGAAACGTCAGTTACTTTCAGTTACTTTCAGTTACGTCAGTACAGTTAGTCAGTACTTTCAGTTACTTTTGAATATTTACAGGGTGACTCAGGCTTCCGAAACAGTCCTATATTAGGTTTGTGGTTGGTGACTTTTCTTTCAATTTTTTTTTTCAGAATATGGAGGCATTTAGGCACATTTTAGACATTTTTGTAAACATAGGTGGCCGGAACATATTTTCAAACCAAAGTTGTAGATTTGCCATTAAATTTCCATTCCAGAAATACCTAGGGTTGCCACTTGTCCTTTTGAAAAGGACAGGCCTTTTTGGAATAACTTGTCCTTTTGACTTTTTTTGACTTAAAAGTCATTTTATTTACGGTATTTTCCCTGAGAAAATTACCTACAGCAAACAGAAATATTCTTTTCGCCCAAATTTAATTAGGAATGTTATAAAACTTAACTTATAAATAAATTTTTTCTTGTTTAGAATAGGCAACATTAATTAGAACTTCCTGTTTAATCTCAAATGATAGTTTAGGTTTTAGTTTTACCTTTTTTATCTTAAAAAGAACTTTTCAAAATTAGTACTAATTAGTAACGATTTAGTTAGTTCGCAATCGATAGCTTCCTGTGAAGTACTGTGTAATAGTTGTTTAATCTTGTATTATTAATAACTTCCTATACCTAAAATCAATATTTAATGAGAAAATTGTGTTTTTTTTTGAAAAATAAGACAAGATTTGACTTTCGGTCTTCTTCTTATATTATGATGGCTCTGATACGAGGCAATTGCCTTTTAGTCTCGCAATAGAAGGCATTTATCATTAAAAGTATCAAATCTGTGTGCTACAGTATGGGATTTCTGTCGCATAATAATAAGTACCTATTACGTTTATTTACAAATCCTTTACTTTTAAAGGTAGCTTCATCAGATAATCAAATTTTAGTTAAATGTCCTAATCTTCATGAACTGTATTAAGCATATGTATTGCGGTTTGAATCACCCTGTATGTTGACAAAAATATTTTGAAAATGTGCGTTACAATGGCCCCCATCTTATGTAAAAAAAAGAAATAAAAATCAAAAACCAAAAACGTAATAGGTAAAAAGCTTTTTTGGAGGCCTGGGTCACTCTCTATATAGGTATGTATAAAACTAGTAGCCTAAGAATTATTTACAGTTCGTCCCATTCTAAAAAAAGTTAAACACACCGTACAAATAACTCTAGGAAGATGTATTTGTACGGTGGTAAAAATTGTCTAAACAAGGCCGAAGGGGCAGATATAATAAAGCAATAAAATGTAAAAAAGGTCGGGTAAACACCTTTGTTTATTTGTTGAGCAAAATTCCTTTAGAATATCGTATATAATGACTAAAATACGACGCAATTTTAAGAAAAAAATGTCACTTTCTGGCTTATAATAAAGTTTCAAATGTAACGTTTATATTCAAATTTGTTATGATCTACATCAGTTAGGTAGTAATTGAGACGAATTATAATCCAATTACCGGCTACTACGTTCTTTTTTTAAGAGATCAAAATTCAACAAATATAATTAGAAATTATTTTAATTGTGAGAGGCTCCCTTGTGGGACGCCTATGTACGATTACGGCGCGGCGGAAACAATACCTACCTGTGAATAGACAAATTCGGGAAATTTGAGCTTATTTGTCCACACATTTGCACTGTCGTACCATATTGAAAATTCGCGGATTCAAAAGTACATTAAACAAAAACAAAAACTACTGAAAAACACTGAAAAGTTCACTTTGGACTTGATTCCGACTTCAAACACACCGTAAGCTAAACGTAGTACGCTATAACGGACCATGGGCCGTCGCGAGGGGTGGTAGGACGGACGGCTCATTTCATTCTTGAAGACTAGCAGCGACGTTGCCAATAGTTCTAGACGTTTCAGCACATTAAACAGTAAACACGTCCTTTAATAGTAACGCATATATCCTCTGGTTAATAACATATTATTACGCATGCTTCTTTAAAAATAAACTATTAATTTAATTAAGAAATTGAGATTTCTTGATATCCGGTGAAGGTTTTAAAGTAACCTTTTCTGCAAATCAAACTAAGTAGATAGGCGCAAATTTGATATGTGGCAATGTCGCCTTCTCTATCTCAGTTGGTTTTTACAGTACGTCGTCAACCTCCGAATGTTTGATCGGGTTAAAATGCATAATGTGATATCTGTTTTTCATAAATCTATGAATAAAATTAATTTTATAATTTTCAGATATTTAAAGCTGTTATTATTTTTTTTTCTGAAAACCTACATTAATTATACAGGGTGGCCCGAACTGTATTCCGAAAACTTCGGCAGCATATCCTGCAGATAAAAATAAGTAAAAAAGGTCGTATAAATGTATGTCCTAAAATACTTGTGTTTCAGAGATACAGGGTGTAGAAGTTTCATTTTTATTTCAATTTCCAAATAATTTCTGAAGTAACCTTAATATTTGGATGTACGAAAGTTTTTTGACGTGATAAATTTGATTTTGATGTCAATATGACTCCTACTTGTAGAGGGCGCCACCTACATATTTTTTAACTGGTTTGAAAGTTATAACTTTTCGTCCGTACCGGTATAAAGCAACTGGGTAATAAAATATACATTTACGACATTTTTTACGTAAAAAAAGTCTCTTGGTAAAAATCGCTATGAGCAACGGTTCTCAAGATATTTAGAATGGAAATAGTCAATACGTCATTCTTCAAAAAAAAAAAAATAAACATGTTGAGTAGATAGCTTTTTATTTTTTTTTAAATTAATCATAATTTTTTTTTCGAAAAAATGATAATAAAAGAGTTTTTGTTGAACTTTTGGCACAAAAACATTTCAAATTAATGATTTCAGTTTAATAACTATTTAGTCAACATGTTTAATTTATGTCAGTGATGACAGGTATTGATAATTTCGATTCCAAATATCTCCAGAACCATTAGGTACTCGTAGCACATTTTTTACGTAAAACCACTTGGTAAAAATCGCGACGAGTAATGGTAAAATCGTAAAATGGCAGCGATCTTCATTTCAAACTCTAAATGGTATTCCATATTTGGTTACTTTAATCTACAGATCTTATTAATATCCTACATTAATTAATAATTCTAAAAAAACATAAAATTTCATTTATCGATACAACAAATATACAGGGTGGCCCATCGAAAACGTTCCGCAAGGCATAACGGCCAGGGTAATTTTTTTTTAGAAAATTCAAAAACACGTCAATTTTGTTTGTGAGGGGGTCAACTTTTGCCCCAAAAATGATTGCAAAATCTTCAACCCTCTAAGCGGGGGTGTCATTCCCTAATTTTTTTCAAATGGGAAGGGGTGTCAAGAGGTACCGCAATGGTCGGATGAGTGTACTTTCTTTTTGAACGGTGTGGTTAATCGGCACAACTGTGGGTACTGGGCTGAGGACAACTCCAGGGTTTTTCACGAAGTGCACACACAAAACCCTCAGAAATTGAACGTGTAGGCTGGTATTTTTGGAAATTCTATTGTAGGTCCTTTTTTTCTCCCTGGAAATCTAACAGGTGATATGTACTTGGATTTACTGGAAAATACCATCGACCCAGCCCTAACTGACTTCATAGAGGACAATCCTGGATACGTTGAAGCGGAATTAATATTTCAACAAGACGGTGCACCTCCAACAAGACGGTGACACATTACTCTCAAAATGGGCGTAATTATTTAAACAATATCTTTCCCGGTCGGTGGATAGGACGAAGGGGTGAAATTGAGTGGCCTCCCCGGTCACCCGACTTGACTCCTTTAGACTATTTTTTAAAGGGGACACATAAAAAGTAAAGTGTATAGTACTCCTCCGCCTCATTAGAAGACCTGCGAAGACGAATTATTGATGTTTGTCGCGTAGTGGACCCCCCAAGTTCTTCAGAATGTTCGAGAACGGTTTGAAACTAATTTGTATTACTGTATGGAGGTTGACGGGCATTTTCAGCATTTGCTTCATTAATAAGATAAGTTTTTTAAATTAATTCAATTTATGCGTTTTTCTTTGCAAAAAGTATTTTTCAAATTTCAATCCTTCATATTTTCAAAATGACTCGACCGATTTTCAAAAACGAAGCGGGAAAATATAGAGAATAGAAGCCCTTTTCATTGCGGCGAAAAAAGTTGGGGGATTACACCCCCGCTTAGAGGGTTGAAGATTTTGCAATCATTTTTGGGCAAAAGTTTTCCCCGTCACAAACAAAATTAACATGTTTTGGATATTTTCAAAAAATAAATACGCTGGTCGTTATGCCTTGCGGAACGTTTTCGATGGACCGACCACCCTGTATAAGAACGTTGATAGAAGCTATTGGTTAAATTGAAAATGTAAAAAATTCGGTCGCCTTCGTGAGCTTATTTTCTTCTTTGGCGTTGCTAAAAGAGAAATAAAGGGCAATCAAGGAATAAAGTGGGTTCCTAAATCGAAGAAGAAGCGTCTTAATCGTTATTTAAATCGAGACAAAAACGTTAGGTGAAAAGTTCCAAAGAGGCGTTTAAGGCAAAGCTGATAAATAAAGGGCCCTTCCTGGATTTCCCCCCAAGCAGGTAGATTTATCCGGAATTACGAAAAACCTTCCTTTCGAAAATTATGCGCTCAACATAATTTATACAACACTAAACGTCCTAATAATAAATACATTAACTAAGGGGAGGTTTTTTAAATCTTGTAAGTCTTATTTGTCCGTGGTTTCTTTATGCAAATCAGGCGGTGTTAACAATGCGCCTTCTCCCTTAAACAGTGTTGTAAGACAACATCATCTGGAAATTACGAGGAATTTTAACAGGCGCTCTTATATTTTATACAGACCGGAAAATTATGAAATTAAGACGATTTTTATTCTAATTTTTAATGCGTCTTCCCTTTTGATAAGGAACACCGCCTAAGGAGACGGCATTATTCTACAATTACGAAACGCGGATCGCTACAAAAGAAAGGCCCGTCACCCTTTCACGTTTTATTTATTACGCTGCTTTAGGACAATATTTTATTTGTCACCGACCACAATTTTTCTTCGCTCTTTATTTTTCAAAACAATATTGTCGATTTTGTTTAGAAATAATCAATGATATTTGAAAAAAATTAAATATTGTGACGGATTCTGTCGGTTCTTAATTCAACACACACGATAAATCAATTAACGAATTTATTTTCTAGCTATACACATAATACTAATTAAAAACAACACACTAATAACTTTTAAAATAACCTTCGCCAAATAGTCCATAATTTGCTTATCGCAGAAATATTCAAAATTCAGATTTTTGAGAAAATTAATTTTTTGGATTCTTGTTTTTCAGCTATTTTTGATGAAGGTTTTTGATAAACGTACCCTGTATCTATTACTGTTCTCGTAGGACTACAATAGCCTATATTTCCTTATTACTCTATAGTAAAAAGCCGAAAAAATGTCAATTTTTGGCTATTTTTACACATTTTCTCAGGTCTTAATAAAATAGTAAACATAGTCATAAAATTATGCAAATTTCAGCATTTGTAGGAAAGTTAATATTAAATTAATCTTCTGCGCTTTTTAGGAAATAAAATATGCAAAAACTGGCTAACATTTTTACACATTTTCACACAAGACCTTCGAAACATAGTAAACATAGTCATAAAATTATGATTATCACAACCTTGCCTTTTTGAGAAAATTCAATCTTTGGACCCTTATTTTCCAGCTACTTTTGATGAAGGTTATAACGTCCTCTACGTCCATTACTGTTCTCGAAAGACCACAATGGCTAATAATTTCTTATTCTCCACCTTTTAATTAGTAAATAACAGCAGTTTTAACAAAATCGCATGACAAAAATCGCCAATTTTCATGGAAAAAAAGTCGAAAAAATGTCAATTTTGGCTATTTTTGTACATTTTGAAAGCACTCAGAAAAATAGTAAACACAGTGATAAAATTATAAAAATTTTAATTAATTTAATTAAATTATTAATTAATTTATTGGGCCTTTGTTTTTCAGCTGTTTTTGATGAAGATTAAAACGTCCCCTAGTCTAAGCTTTTTAATTAGTAAACAGATATGTTCATAGCATGTATGGAAAGAATTAAAAAAATGCTCATTTTTGGCAATTTTTTTACTCATTCATAGTTCATAGTTACGAAAATAATCATCAAAAAATCGAATAAATTTTCAGAAATAGAAAATTGTATTTGTGGTGTATAACTAACGCCTTAAGGGAACTAATAAAGGGCTGAAATATATTATCTTGTAACGGCTTCCAATAGAACCACAGAAGATCGATAAAGATAGCCGCAAATTTACGTCTTTTTTTGCTGAGTATCGATGTTTCGGTGCTTTTTCGTGGCCTAAGAAATCTCAGGTCATCAATAGGGCAATTTCTTTAACGAGTCCGTTTGTGTTTGCTATCGTGGCCCTTTGCAGCTTAATACCCTCTTTTACAGCTTATTCAACTAAAAGCCGTAAAACATGGCCACATATCAAATAGTTTTTCCTTTTTGATAAATTTGACCGAGGCCGAATGTTATTATTTACATTTTTTAAATTACTCTTCTAATACAGTGAAATTTATATCTGTTACACTTTTTTAAAGATCTTAGTAGAGATTAGTCTTAAAATTATTAAAATCACAGGATCTCAAAATCCCATTTTTACCTTTTTTTTTGTACATTTTCAAAGGTTGCAGAAAAATAGTAAACATAGTGAGAATATTATGAAAAGTTCAGAATTTGTGGGAAATTTTATGCAGATTCAGAGTATATACATCTTTAAAGGCTTAGATATCTTGGTTTTGCGCGAAAATTAATTTTTTGAACTCTTATATTTTAGCTATTTTTTATGAAGGTTAAAACGTCCTCTGCGTCCATTACTGTTATCGTAAGACTACAATGGTCTATATTTTTTTTATTCAACGCCTTTTAATTAGTAAATAACAGCAGCTTTAACAAAATCGGTGACATGACGAAAATCGCCAATTTTCGCGACTGTATGGAAAAAAGGCGAAAAAAATGGCAATATTTGGCAATTTTTGACACATATTCAAAGGTCTTAGAAAGATCGTTATCATAGCCATATAATTATGAAAAGTACAGCGTTTGTAGGAAATTTTATGTAGATTCAGAATATACAGGGTGTTTCAAAACAAATGCGAACAACTTTAGAGGGTGATTCCTTGTTCAAAATAAAGGGTAGTTTGCTTTATAAACGTTGGGTCAAAAGTCAACCATTAGGGAGATATCGCGGTACAAAGATGGCGGAAAAATAATGTTTTTATTTTTTATCTTGAAAACGAAAAGAGATAGACTAATGAAATTTTATGGAAGCATTACTGTTATCATTCTTGTTAACGAAATTTAAAGAAAAATTTTATCAAACACATGCAAATGCTTTAATTTGGATGGTTTAGTTCGTTTAGAAACTTTTTAAACTCACCGATTGGAAATTAAAAAATAAAATGTAAAGCATTACATGTCAGGACAAAAAACATTTTTAGATTAATAATCTAGCGATAATAACGATAATAATAATCATCTAGATAATAACGTATTGCAGTAGAGTAATGTCAAATAAAATAATATTAGGAACATCCTAAAAAGTAACAGCGGCCGACTAGATTTTTTCCTAAAAAATTACAGCAGCCCACTAGATTCTTTATCAGAAAATGTTTTTTGTCCTGACATGTAATGTTTTACATTTTATTTTTTAATTTCAAATCGGTGAGTATTATCAAAAAAATACAAGAGATAAAAAAGTTTCTAAACAAACTAAACTATCCAAGTTAATTTTTTTGCAAGTGTTTGATAAGATTTTTCTTTAAATTTCGTTAACAAGAATGATAGGGGTAGTTTATTTCAACCCCTTCCACTCATTTTAAAAAAGTGAAAAAATTACCAGAAAGTGTGTTTTCATAACAGTAATGCTTCCATAAAATTTTATTAGTCTATCTCTTTTCGTTTTCAAGATAAAAAATAAAAACATTATTTTTGCGCCATCTTTGTACCGCAATATCTCCCGAATGGTTGACTTTTGACCCAACGTTTATGAAGCAAACTACCCTTTATTTTGAACAAGGAATCACCCCCTGAAGTTTTTCGCATTTGTTTTGAAACACCCTGTATATACACTATTTAAAGGCTTAGATGATCTTGTGAGAAAATTAATTTTTTGGACCTTTGTTTTGAGGTATTTTTGATGACGGTTAAAACGTACCTCACATCTATTAATATTCTCGTGAGACTACAATGGCCTATATTTTTTTATTCTGCGCCTTTTAATTAGTAATTAAGACCGATTTTAACGAAATATATATTAAAATTAAATGTCATATTTCTACATAATAATATTATGACCTTTAAAAAATGCTTTTTAAACGAAAAATCTTTTATTTGTTTAATACAATAAATAAAAATACTGAAGGAAGTAAATAATTAAAAATAACTGTTGGCGTTAATATTTTTTCGACAGGAAAATATTCGGGCACAAAATATCTAAATTTAATATTTGAAGACTAAATATGTTTTCTGAAAGGGGGCTCGGATCGTCTGGATATATACGTGGACCATACGCTCAGATACAAATATTGGTTTATTTACCGTGGGTCGGGTAAGCAAGCGAAGTGTTATACCACAAAATCGGAATCAGATTGTATAAGGGTCGTTCTCGGCCTTCGCTTTATCAAAAACTCCAAACAGTTTGCTGACTGGACAACTAGGTATAATAAAAGACGATGAACAGACTGCCGTTGGCGTTAATGGTTCCCTTTTTCTCTTCGTGACTCCGGCAAGGGACAGAAACCTATCGGCAAAAACACTAAGGGGGCACGCTCATATTTGTCAAATCTTTAATAGCCTATTTTCGTTTATATAACAACATCTCTAGTTCAGTTTGGACGAAAATAGACTCAGCCAAACAACTTACCAGTAATAGAATTAAAACATCCAAAAACTCTATAATTTATACTTATTTGTATCTGCTAATAATTATGTTTATTTACTTATGGGCCGTAAAATATCATAAAATTTTGAAAAATTCAGTATATATAGACATTTTTTATATAAATTTAGAATATATACACTTGGCTTTGCGAAACATTTTTTTTTTCGATGCATGTTTTTCAGATATTTTTGATGAAAACTAAAACGTCCCCTACGTCCATTACTGTTCTCGTAAGACTACAATGGCCTATATTTTCTTATTCCCCACCTTTTAATTACTAAATAACAGCAGTTTTAACAAAATCGGTGACATGACGAAAATCGCCAATTTTCATGATTTAAAGAAATTTTTGATTATTTTTACACATTTTTCAAGGCCTTATAAACATAGTAAAAATATGAAAATTTCGGTATTTGTAGGAAATTTTATGTAGATTCTGAATATATACAACTTTGGATCCTTAGGTACCTTGGGTGGTACCTATTAAAATCTTTAGAAAAATACTAAACTTGAGCTTAACAATAAATAATGAACCACTATATTTTTTATTTTACACTATTTAATTAGTAAATAACAGTAGTTTTAACAAAATCAGTGACATGACAAAAATTGCCAATTTTCATAACAAATTTTTGGCAATTTTTTACACATTTTCAAAGATTTTTGAAACATAGTAAACGTAGTCATAAAATTATGAAAATTTTAGCCTTTAATAGATTCAGTGCAGTTGTTTTTTTAAAAATCGTTTTTTCCAACTTTTGTTTCTATAGTGGATGATGACGGAATAAAAATGCTTCTGGGTCAAAAGACAAAATCCCACAATCCCGCAATATTAATGGTATACTTTTTTTAATTAACTAGTGATTAAGTGTTTTATGATCATCTTCTAAAATTATAATTATGTACCTTTAAAAAATTTCGTTATTGCCGAAATAGCCCTAATTATGTCCCACTAGCAAAACCGGTGATTAAAACTATGCTCGCTACAGTAGTCAAACTCATCTAAAAAGTGTTTTTTTTAACTGGCACAATAAATTATAATACAAGTTAGAAGCTGAAGATATCAAAATAATTACTTTTTTATTTTTAGAATTTTCACAAATTATACTTCCTAATTCCTAGCACTTTTAGAATAATTAAATAATAATTTTTTCGTACACTGAAAAAAAGGATCTCTCTTCAGTCGAAATGAATATGACTTTGACCCAAAAGATTGGCGCTTTTCAATAGGGCCAAGAACGACGTTTCTTTGCCCAAAGCATTAACTATCTTTTCATAACCTTTAAAAAATTACCTTAGAGAATAGAAGAATCTATCTGTCGAAAGTATTTCACTCTTGACCCAAAATGAATATGCAAAGAAGTTCTTGCTACAAGAACAATAGTTTCTTTGATTCATGCAAAAATTCTTGATTGAAAAGGGACCATTTCTTGATTAAAGAGACACTTTTCTTAAACCAATAGCGAATACTATTGACCTAACTAAAATTTATTTTGATCTAAGAGAAGTCTATATATCATATACAAGGTATATATTACAAGGTATATTATTTTCTGATAAATTTAGGTTTTCCTGGTCTGTAGTAAGTAAAGTGATATTATTTTCCTCGATAGTAGTTATTTCTGCTTCTTCACTCCTTGGTATTTTTTGGGGTGGTTCATCACTCTACAAATTAGTCGTTATTATTTTTCATCAAAAGAGTATTTAGCTATTGGAAAAATGGCCATATTTCTTGAATGAAGTACTTCCTAGCGTATTTTTCTTATTATCTTAAAACAAAGTAACTTGCACTTGGTTGAATGAAAATAGATTCAAGAGAAATTTTCGAATCTTTTACGCTAAAATAAATTCTCTTGCCACTAATTTTTTTTTTTTCAAGGTCGATGACGACTTTAGTTTAAGTCTATCTTTTTTATCAGTGTATACTCGCTATTTAAACCCGTGTATTGTATATACTAGTTGTTTACGATATTCTCCGATGGTGGCAGCACCGGCGGAGAATGCATCAAGCCTATATCTGGATTAGATGAAACCGAAATCGACTTGAGCTTTAAATTTTAAGCCACAATTTTAGACATCATTTGAGGTAAATCACTTCACTCACGGAAACCAATTTATTTCCGTAAAAATGTAAAAAGTCGCGGGAGGTATACAGTGCGCGTAGTTAAATATAAGTCATTTATTTAAAAAAAAACGAGATCGAGAGCCGGATCTAATTCGAAATCCGACCCTCCGGGCTCTAAATAATAAATTAGCACCTATCTGGCGGTTATTTTATTTCCTATCCGGCGCATTTTTCGCAAAACTACGGAGCGCTAGGCCCGAGCCGAGCACAAAGCCGTCCTCGAAAAACGTCGCAGATTCTTATTCTGATTTAATGAGTTTAATGTCATTATCCGCAATGATTTTCGGCATTCGTGCCGTTTAGAGGCATTTGAATTCGTTGAGGTGGAAGCAATGCCTCCAGACGCTTGATATTTGGCTCTTTTTAACTTTCGAACGCGCAGGGCCGCACTAAGACCAGCTTAAGCCCTTTGAATAATAGTAAATGTTGTGGTAAAATTTTGAAATATTCGCAATATCGCAATTTGTAGGAAGGGAGGAGATAATTAATTTTTTGGGCTTTTGTTTTTCAGCTATTTTTGATGAGAGTTAAAAGGTCCTCTACATCCACTACTCATGTTCTCATACGACTACTATGGTGCATATTTTCTTATTCTACACTTTTTAGTTAATTTTTCATGACTATACCGGGTGCGTCTCAAAAGTAATTTGACCCCTATAACTTTTTTATTTTTTTCAGATAAAAAAAACGAGATTTGGTATTGTAGTATATGACATAAATTAGGATTGATTGACGCATGCAATTGTTTTTTGTTGCTTCTTGTTTCACCGGAAATGACTACACTTTTGATTTTTAAATGGCACTATCGCTATATTTCTACTTTATTCGATAGAAAATGACACTCTGCATAGAATGACATATCATATGACAACTTTTGACGTTTTCAGATACGGTTTATTTGAAATTGTAACATGTGGTTCATAACGACAATTTGAGTCGAAATACCAAGTGTGTGGTATCAAATTATTCGTAAAAAAATGCCTTTTCCAAATATGCTAATGAGTCACCCTTGTTCCATTTGAAAAAATTGAGATATGATTAAAAATATGATTTGAGCATCTTTTAACGGGCCAGGACAAGACACGAAAAACATTAGACAATCAAAACTATTTTTCCAAGGCTCCTTGATTAAAAATTAGTGTTTTTAACACAGCCATGGCATTCTAGATTGAAATTTAAAATACTACTTGTTTTTAAGCGAAAATGTCAAAAGTTGATATATGATATGTCATTCTATTCAGAGTGTCATTTTCTATCGAATATAGTCTTTGAATAAGAAGACTAAGGAAGGAGCATAATGCCATCCATGTATTCATGCATGGTGGGCGGAAAAAGCACTCTAGGGTGGGGATCCTTGACAGTCCTGTTTGACGATTCATTTGACACATTTGAATTTGATTTGAAATTTTGTGGATTAGTCAGTCTTTACGGAGCTTATTTTATGTTATTTATTATTTATTCTACTACTGATAGTTGTATAAAGGTAGTAAATCTAGATGGAAATTGTGGCAGAACTTAAATTAACAGTGACACTATCGCGATTTATCGAAAAAGACTTTAAAACAGTTGGTTGTGTAACGTGCGGTAGACTCGGCAAAAATTGAGTGAAATAATGGAACAACTTTTCGCTAGTAAGTGACTATATAATATACATACGTGTAGTAAACCGATCATTTATGAAATTCACTTAAATTAACTAAATTATATATTTTTCTTGCATTTTTAGCTTTTATTTATTGCTTGTCAAAGATTAGATGTCAAAGAATTTAGATACGTTAATTTGACTTACATGCTTCAGTAGCGTATCGGATGTTTGTGTTAATAAATACTTATTATAACTTATCTATTTTTATTAGAATTATATATTTTATAACAATTTTAATAACTACCAACATTTATTCACAACGTAAAATAAAACAACAAATTATTGAGTCTACCCCACGTCTACCCTACATCATAGTTTTAAATTTTTTAAATAAAATTAGAACGACACTGATAAACCGGAATTTAAGTCGGCCATATTTGAGGCCTATCGCGGTGTACCTAAGATTTTTGATATGCTCCTTCCTTAGTCTTCTTATTCAAATAATATAGTAGAAATATACCGAGGGTTCAATTTAAAAATCAAAAGTTGTAGTCATTTCCGGTGAAACAGGAAGTGGTCATAAAATTTTGAAATTGTTAGCAATATTAGAAAATTTAGTGTACATTATTTTTAATTAAAATAATGGTAGTATCTAAAAAACCAGAACTGTAGTGTTGATTTATTTGATACACATAAAAAAATATCTAATATAATTGATATGTGTGAAGTACGTTCCTGGCATGGTATATCCCGCTTAGAATCTTTTCTTTATTACAAAAGTGGTTTGCCTGGTGTTTTTCTCTTCTCCTTCGGTGACCTGTATATCCCGGTCGCCAGCTCTCTGATTGAACGCGAGAATACGTCTGATAAACTTCCCCTCTGCTTCCAGGAATTGCAAAAATATCGATCTCTTTCAACCACCCTAGGTTAAGACATTTAGTTAAAATTGCAATTATATACCAAAGTACTTCGCTCACAGTGTGTCAAAGTAAGGCATTTTTAATTGTCGTAAAAATTTTTTTTTTAAATCCTACAAGAATATCTATACCAATATATAAAATCCTTAAGTGACTGACATACTGATTAATCACGATCCTGCTCAAACCACTCAACGTAAGAAGCTCAATTTTGGCATACAGGTTGATTCTAGGGCGTAGAGGTTCGATAACAACGGATTTTTCGAAATTCCACTTCCAAGAGGGTGAAACCACCCCTCAATTATTACAATATTTTTTTATTTAAAAAACGGTCAAGTTTCCGAAAAAACGCTTAAACACGTATATTTTATTTTGTTTTTTACATATTTTCAGATTTTTTAAAAATGTATACAGGGTGTTTCGAAAAATCTGGTCATTGATTATTCACGATCCTGCTTAAAGCGCTTGACGTAAAAAGCTAATTTTTGGAAAACAGATTGACTTTAGGGTGTAGTGGTTCAGTAAGAAGGGGTTTTTCGAAACTCGAATTCTAAGGGGGTGAAACCATCCCTCTAATATTAAAATATTTTTTATTTAAAAACCGGTGAGTTTTTCGGAAAAACTCTTAAACACGTATATTTTATTTTGTTGTTTTACATATTTTAAGATTTTTCATGAATTTATACAGGGTGTTTCATAAAATATGACCATTGAGTAATCACGATTCTGCTTGAACTGCTTGACGTTTAAAGCTGATTTTTGGCCAAACGAATTGACTGTGGGGTGTAGAGGTTCGATAAGGAGGGGTTTCTCGAATCTCAAATTCCAAGAGGGTGAAAACGCCCCTCAAATATTGCAATATTTGTTATTTAAAAAACGGTTAGTCTTTCGGGAAAACACTTGGACAAGCATAATTTATTTGTTTTTTTTACATATTTTTAAATTTTTTTAAAAAATCATACAGGGTGTTCCAAAAAGTTGGGTAATTTCTTAACCACGATTCTGCTTAAACTGCTTGACGTAAAAAGCTTATTTTTGGCAAACGAATTTTTCGAAAGTCAAATTCCAACGAGATGAAACTACCTCTCAAATATTACCAAATTATATAATAATATCGACATATTGTTTTTTCTCATTCTGACATAAATGTGAGAAAATTTTATCCAGTTTGTATGTTAATGGAAATTCTTGCTTTGCTTTATCACTACCATTACAAATGATTAATTCGACGGGAACGAAGTCGCTGGTACGCCCTAGTGTTTTTATATACAGTGTGCTTCAAAACGCATGTGCCATCTCTCGTGGGGAGATTCCTCCCGTAAAAGTAACATTTATTTTTTATATTAACATAGGTCCGTTTCTGCTTTGTTTCGTAGCTGCAGGAGGTTCAAGTCTTCATGTTTTTTGATTTATTATAATTTTCTTTCAAGTGCATCTAGCAATTCAAGAGAAGAATATTTCAGTGATAATCCATATGCGCGCCCCTTGTGAAACTATCGACATTTTTTTAGAACTAAAATATGTTACACTTATAATAACTTTTACCCTCAAAATTTCATTCGAATCGCTATAAGCACTTGGAAGAAAATTATAATAAATCGCAAAAAAAAATCTGTAGCTACGCAAACGCAAAGCAGAATCGGATCTATGTTGATAAAAAAATTATCCTTATTTTTACATGTGGAATCTCTCCAGGAGAGATGGCGCATGTTTTTTGAAACACTCTATAAATGTATCGACAGAATTAAAAAATGAACCTACAAAAAACTTTTATACTGAAAAAAGCCTTTCCGATTTCAAGAATTGAATTCGAAAATTAGAAACAAATATTCATTAAAGTCCCAAATCTGCAGAGATATAGTTCCTAATGCTCCCAAAGTGAAAATGTTTTGAGAGAAAGCGGGAAAATCCGAATTTAGTCTGGAAATGTCCGTGTCGCGATACGATGCAGATTATTGCAAATTTATTTCCAGAGGTGGCTGAGGTATGGCAAGGCGCCAGCATACCAATGCGAGACACATCCCCTTTGCTTGTTTTATCAGTGGCGTGCCCCCAGATAACGATAGGGCCTGCCCTCTAATCGAATTCATTCTTTTTTCGCCAGAACACTTCTTCGGGCCATTTCTTTTCTTGAAAAATTGCTTGTCCATATTTTATATGGACATATAAAATATCATATAATTGTGTCATCAGTACATGTATATTATTTCGTATATTTTTCATTTTATTGATTATATGGAAAGCACTGTTCATTAAAATGTTGTATCCTATGTTATAGGACTTATTTCTCTCTCTACAATTTCCTGTTTCACAATGTACCGTTTGTGTCGGGGAAGAGATCTTATAGTTTCATAGTTGTCGATTTTCGAAAGAAATCAGTACCTTACATGTATATTATTTCGTACGTATATTTTTCATTTTATTGATTTTATGGAAAGCACTGTATCCTAAAATGTGTATCCTATGCTTGTTTCTCTCTCACAATATTCTTGTCTCACAATATCCTGTTTGTGTCCGGAAGGGTTCATAGTTTCATAGTTGTCGATTTTCGAAAGAAATCAGTACATGTATATTATTTCGTATATTTTTCATTTTATTGATTTTATGGAAAGCACTGTTCATTAAAATGTTGTATCCTATGTTATAGAATTTGTTTCGCTCTACAATTTCCTGTTTCACAATATACCGTTTGTGTCGGGGAAGAGAAGTGCGGGGAATTACGATGCAACCTGTTCAATTTAATAACATTGTTTTATACTGGATACCTGGGATTAAGGATGATTTTTTTTCGACATATCGATAACTATCAGTTATAATTATCAACAATTATCGGTAAATAAATAAATCGCCCATCCCTAGATATCACTAGATTCTACTGAAGAACTGTTTTAAAATGTGTAAACTGGAAGACAATAAAAACTTTTTTTCCAAATATTTGTGAGTGGGAATTTAAATATAATTTTCAATAATTTTTAAAAATGTCAGCCGTCTATGAGAGGACGTATCGTTGACCTGACGTAGGTACGAGACAGTTTATGTATTTGCAGGATTGGATTGAATCTTCTTCTGCTCACATCGCTCGAATACGATTAATTTCACCTTGATTAGATCGTCTGGCATTTTATCCCTCTCTTTGTTTGATCTAGGAAAATCCCGATATTTTTTTCTAATAGAAATCTTAATTTAAATTTAGATAGTGTGTTCCTTTGGTCTTAGTAGACCAAACTGATAATTTCTAGCTGTATGCTGTTATAATTATTCTGGAATATTTAACGCTACCAGAAAGAATTCCCAGGCGTGAAATGGGACTTTTAAATTGTTTTGATATATTCCTGGGGCTCGTTGTATCTTTTAACTGCGGCATCATTTGCATTTTGTCATTCACGCTTCTAGCTGACTGATTTATAGTTTGATTGGCTCCCTCTCTGCGTCGATTCAGCCGTCTTTCGCGGTATTCTTTAAACCGATTCCGTTAAACGCGCAATTTGTTGCCTCGCTGAACTGCTACATTCGAATATTGTGCACCGTCATCTCCAATAAAAAATACCAATCTTCTTTTTTCAGGGTTGGCAAAAGTCATGATTTTTAAAAATAAATAAGAAAATATTTTTTTTTCAATCAGAATTTTTATTCAATTCAGATTTTTTTTTATTTGAATCAGATTTTTTTTATTTAAATCAGATTTTTTTGAATTTAATAGAAAACACTATTTCTATCGTACTTCCAAATAATTAGGGCTTATTTTCTATCTTAAATGGCTAAATCTTGATCGGTCTGTGTATGTTATAGAGTAGAGGTGGGCAAAGATTGAACGAGTATTAAAAATAAATCGTGAGATTCGATTTACTACTTAGAATGCGGTTCGTTCAATTGAATAGTAGCCAGCGCGGATCCATAACATTTAAACGATGAGCTGTAAAAAAGAGTCGTGAGAATTGAATCGGATCACAATGCGATCGTTCGTTCAAAAAGTCGTGAGAATTGATTCATTGCCTACAATACGGTTCGTTCAATTGAATCGTGGTCAGCACGGATCTATAAGATTTGAAGAATGAGCCGTAAAAAAGAGTCGTGAGAATTGAGTGCGAGCGTTCGTTCAAAAAGTCGTGAGAATTGATTCATTGCTTACAATACGGTTCGTTCAATTGAATCGTGGTCAGCACGGGTCTATAAGATTTGAAGGATGAGCCGTAAAAAAGAGTCGTGAGAATTGAATCGGATCACAATGCGATCGTTCGTTCAAAAAGTCGTGAGAATTGATTCATTGCTTACAATACGGTTCGTTCAATTGAATCGTGGTCAGCACGGATCTATAAGATTTGAAGGATGAGCCGTAAAAAAGAGTCGTGAGAATTGAATCGGATCACAATGCGATCGTTTGTTCAAAAAGTCGTGAGAATTTATTCATTGCCTACAATACGGTTCGTTCAATTGAATCGTGGTCAGCACGGATCTATAAGATTTGAAGGATGAGCCGTAAAAAAGAGTCGTGAGAATTGAATCGGATCACAATGCGATCGTGCGTTCAAACAGTCTTGAGAATTGATTCATTGCTTACAATACGGTTCGTCCAATTGAATCGTGGCCAGCACGGATCCATAAGATTTGAACGATGGGCCGTAAAAAAGAATCGTGAGAATTGAATCGGATCACAATGCGATCGTTTGTTCAAAATGTCGTGAGAATTGATTCATTGCTTACAATACGGTTCGTTCAATTGAATCGTGGTCAGCACGGATCTATAAAATATGAAGGATGAGCCGTAAAAAAGAGTCGTGAGAATTGAATCGGATCACAATGCGATCGTGCGTTCAAACAGTCTTGAGAATTGATTCATTGCTTACAATACGGTTCGTCCAATTGAATCGTGGCCAGCACGGATCCATAAGATTTGAACGATGGGCCGTAAAAAAGAATCGTGAGATTGAATCGGATCACAATGCGATCGTTTGTTCAAAATGTCGTGAGAATTGATTCATTGCTTACAATACGGTTCGTTCAATTGAATCGTGGTCAGCACGGATCTATAAAATATGAAGGATGAGCCGTAAAAAAGAGTCGTGAGAATTGAATCGGATCACAATGCGATCGTGCGTTCAAACAGTCTTGAGAATTGATTCATTGCTTACAATACGGTTCGTCCAATTGAATCGTGGCCAGCACGGATCCATAAGATTTGAACGATGGGCCGTAAAAAAGAATCGTGAGAATTGAATCGGATCACAATGCGATAGTTTGTTCAAAATGTCGTGAGAATTGATTCATTGCTTACAATACGGTTCGTTCAATTGAATCGTGGTCAGCACGGATCTATAAAATATGAAGGATGAGCCGTAAAAAAGAGTCGTGAGAATTGAATCGGATCACAATGCGATCGTTTGTTCAAAAAGTCCTGAGAATTGATTCATTGCTTACAATACGGTTCGTTCAATTGAATCGTGGTCAGCACGGATCTATAAGATTTGAAGGATGAGCCGTTAAAAAAGAGTCGTGAGAATTGAATCGGATCACAATGCGATCGTTCGTTCAAAAAGTCGTGAGAATTGATTCTTTGCTTACAATACGGTTCGTTCAATTGAATCGTGGTCAGCACGGATCTATAAGATTTGAAGAATGAGCCGTAAAAAAGAGTCGTGAGAATTGAATGCGATCGTTTGTTCAAAAAGTCGTGAGAATTGATTCATTGCTTACAATACGGTTCGATCAATTGAAACGTGGTCAGCACGGATCTATAAGATATGAAGGATGAGCCGTAAAAAAGAGTCGTGAGAATTGAATCGGATCACAATGCGATCGTTCGTTCAAAAAGTCGTGAGAATTGATTCATTGCTTACAATACGGTTCGTTCAATTGAATCGTGGTCAGCACGGATCTATAAGATTTGAAGAATGAGCCGTAAAAAAGAGTCGTGAGAATTGAATGCGATCGTTTGTTCAAAAAGTCGTGAGAATTGATTCATCGCTTACAATACGGTTCGTTCAATTGAAACGTGGTCAGCACGGATCTATAAGATTTGAAGGATGAGCCGTAAAAAAGAGTCGTGAGAATTGAATCGGATCACAATGCGATCGTTCGTTTCTACGTCAGGCACCAATATTTAGACTTGAACAAAAGCCCTAAACAGACATCATGGGCATAAAATGCAAACGATAAGAAGGTTATTTACAAGAAAAAAACTTATTTATACTGTGCTTAATACGGAAGTATCTATCTATATAAGGTATTGAATTTCACGTTAATATTTTTCTTAAAATAATATCGATGTTCATTTCCAAACCAACTAGACGCCATTTTTTTTTCGATCATGCTGTATTATATACTATTTATTATGATTATTAAATCAGAATTAAAATATGGCTCTAAAAATATTAAATTGGTATTAAGAAGTCTTTAATAAATAGTATATATCAATTGGATTGATAATTTAATATTTATTGGTAAAATAATCAATCCAATTACGCCAGTATCAGAAAATGTTGAAAAACAAATGAAAGAACTGTATATTCCTTTTTTTGGTCCCTATTTAAGTAATTGTCCGGCCAAATTATCGCCGGTAGTGCCAGTTACGATTCTTGTTTTTATGAAACGTAAATTGTGCATGTGGTTCGTTCAATTGAACGAATCGTAGGAGTCGATTCAATATGAGAAATTGAATCGTGTTATTCGATTCACTAAAAAGAATCGTAACGCCCCATCACTATTATAGAGTCAAGCCACAAAATTATGATTAATAATCTAGAAAGAATTAAATTGGCCACTATGACCGCGAATACAAACAAATATAATTAGTTTATTAGAGCGTTGAACATCGGCCACCCGAGCTGGCAATTAAGGCCTAATGTCGTCTAAAATATAAATTAATTGTTGCAGTTGGGAGGGCCGAACTTCAGTTATTGTAAGACGGAAGGCATAAAACGGAAGGGTTAGGCGTCTTCCTGAGCAGTTTAAAATAAATCTCAGCCATGCGGACTGTGCGGCTTTAATTGATTTAATTACGTTGTGTTAATTACGGTGGCTGTTTGAAAGCAATTGAATATAACCCCGGTCGGACGCCCCTTGCCGCACAGATTGCAAACCCCAAAATGTGATATAATACAGCGTTTAGACTTTCGGTAAAATACCTAAACATCAAGAGGTTTTTTTGGGAGATTAGAGACATTTAAAAAGGGATACTGTCAAATTTTTGATTCGTTTATTACGACGTTTACTTGCGTTACATTACGTTATTACGATTCGTTTACGATACGACGGTGCTGCCACCATCGGAGAGAATATCCCGTAAACAACTCTTACTTACAAATACACGGGTTTAAATAGCGAGAATACAAAAAAAATTATTATTTAATTATTCTAAAAGTGTTAGGAAGTATAATTTCTGAAAATTCTAAAATAAAAATAAAAAAGTAAATATTTTGATATCTTCAGAAGATCTAACTTGTATTATAATTTATTATTCCAGTTAAAAAAACTTTTTAGATGAGTTCAACTAGGGTAACGAGCATAGTTTTAATCACTCTTTTTTTTTGCTAGTGGGGCATAATTGGGGCTATTTCGGCTATAACGAATTTTTTTAAATTTACATAATTATAATTTTAGAAGATGTTCATAAAACCTTTAATCACTAGTTGATTAAAAAAAGTATACCATTAATATTGCAAATTATATTTTATCCTCTCATAGTATATATGTCTTTCATTTTTTGATGTAACGAGCACTTTGTTTACTCATTTGTTTCGTCGAACGTCGAACTGCTTGAATCCATTTTTGCTTTTGATCAAATCGGTGTGAGGAACTATGAATCTATAAAATGTTGTTTCGGGAGAGTTGAATATCCGGGAAAGTTGAATTATTGAATGTTATTACAACAACGCCCTAATTACGCTCTCCTTTACGCCTTAACATTTTTTCGGCAATTTTATTAACTTACGAAATTATCACAAATCACAATTCAACACGACGTTTTTTCGCTTATTTTTTACTACCCGAAACAGTCTTATATCACACAAACCTCGTACCTGTGTTTTATAGTTTCAATAACTGCACTAGCAAAAAACTAAAATACTTAAATATTATGACAAAACCACGATTTCAATATTATTTTAATGCGATCAGTATGGCGGCGTGAAATAGATAGGAATAATTTCTGGTTTCTGCCGTACAGTGCGCTGCGGTCGGAATTTGTTGAAATCAACTGAAATGCACCAAGCCTATAATGCCCTACCATTCCAAGAAAAAATAACCGTTTATTTAAATAGAGAAAAATTTTAGGAAATCTTTTCAGATGTCTTTGAGATTTCTTTAATTTATCCATTTTTATTTATTGGGAAGAAATTAAAAAAAAACTTTTTAAAAATAAAATCCGGGGATCTTTATTCCGCTTTCATCATTATTCCAAACTCATTGCGGGGAAATAAAATTTGTGATTTTTTATCGAGTTGAGCTTGGAATGCTGAATTTTAATCGACACCCTTGTTTCATTTGAATATTCTGAGCGGAGAAAGCACAACGAATGTAATTCTTCGTTTACGGCAGCGATACTTATATTTTTTTCTTCCTTGATACGCGTATTAGTTTCAAAATTAGTTAGTTATTTAAACACTCTTATCTTAACCATCTAAGATTCGCTTATGACATAGAGTCCTAATTGCCACTAGTCAAGAGCTACAAGCACAAATTAACGAATTAAATACAGCCAGCAATAAAGTGGGTCTCAAGATTTTGGCAAAAAATAAAGTTATGTACAACGAACTAGTGGACAGAAAAGACGTTCTAATAAATAACATAATACTGGAAATAGTAAGAATATAGAATATAGAATATAGAATAGCAGAAATCAGCACAAGAATTAATTTAGCATGGAGTACTTACGGAAGAAACATACAGATCAATCATATTCAAATTTAGAATGCCACTTTATCTCAAGAAGAAAACAGAAAAAACAACAGTTTTGTTGTAAAAACTAAACGATTCCGTCTTAATTCAGTTCAAGCAAAATGGGCCGTTTTTTTCGTCTACACACAAAGTTTTACTTGATACGTTTTGACTGAACAGGTAAGATTCACAGGTAAAACGTTATGTGTAGACGGAGCTTTAGCAACATCATCATCCTCATCATTTTCAGCTTATTCAACCATTTCCAATTATGGTGTAGCCTCCCTCACATATTTTGAGATTCTCTTGACTACTCGCTAATTTCCTAATATCATGGTCCCATCTCAGGTTCGGTTTTCCTCTAGGTCTCTTAATTTCTGATTGGTACCATCACAGTACCATCACAGTACCATGCTGTAATTTTTGTGGTCCATCTGTTGTCCGTCCTTGCCAGGTGTCCTGCCCATTGTGCCACTGGACGGATTTGATTCTGTGGATGACATCTATTACCTGGCTCTTTGTCGTATCCACTCTATTGTTTTACTGTCTCTCTTGGTTATTCCCTTAGATTAAGAATAAAGTTATTCCCAGCATATTTCGTTCCATTGAGCGTTGTGTGCGACCTGCAGTTTCCTTATAATGTCCGTTTTAAGTGTCCAGGCATAACCAACATGACATACAGGCCAGAGACATCGATTTGTGACGTCACCGCACTAGTCCGGCTTTTGTATTGTGCCATATGGTACTGCATATAGTTTTTGCATAAATAATAGTATTTATTGAAAGTTTTGCCAGATATAAATATGAAAAAATATTATACACAAAGGTATTAAAAAATAACATTAACTTTTATCGCGTTAAAGTAATTGAATAGCATTAAAATTTAGATCTAAAGCACGAATATTAATATGAAATAAACTACAGCATAAGATGAACAAAATAAAATCTAGATAATAAAAAGCGTGTCCTAAAATTGCGTTAGCGAGTATTTAGCAACTAGTAATAATATACCTGTGATAAAAAGTTTCCAAATATTAAAAAAAATTGAAAACTATACGTTTATCGACAAGTTAAGAAAATGTATTGTATATGATAACGGCAGAATACATATTAACGTTTAATTAAAAATAATTGAATTAATTTAGCATGGAGTACTTACGGAAGAAACATACAGATCAATCATATTCAAATTTAGAATGCCACTTTATCTCAAGAAGAAAACATTCGACCAATAGGTTAGTACACCATTCATGATCTATGCATGCGAAACGTGGACCGTGGCTAACGTCATATTCAAGGCCTGACTGTTTTGACAGTTCTACCGAAGTGGTCCAGAATTAGTAGTCGTAAACAAACCAATTGTTTTCATTAGTTTCTCAACAAATCTTTTTTTTAGGCGTTTCTATGCTAATAAAATTATACTAAATAATTTTGAGTGAATAGTGAACTATCTAGATCCGATTCATAATATCGTACCCGCGAAAAAAACATACTTTCGGTAAAAATTATAGTAACACCGGCGATGGCTGTGTGTCCGACTAGGAAAAAAGTTAGGGGAATTTATATAAAAACTTAATTAATAGCGTTAGTGTTAGTGTATAGTGTTAAACCAACGTAAGTGACGTGTATTTTATGTAAAACAGTTTTCGTTTCTTTATTTTTACTTTTTGTGAAATAAAAAATTCCGCGACATTGTTCTGTGCCTGTGCCTTGTAGCAGCAATTATAATAAGTCCTCAGGATCTGTCTACATTCTCTTTCCCAACAATATTAACTGTAACTAGGTCACGTCCAAAACCTACAGAACATGATGTAGCCTACAATTTTTTTCCAAATCTACCCTCTTATGGACCCTCTGTGCATGTTCCCATAAAGAGAAAACGTCCCGATGAAAGAAAACAAGATTTGGAAATTCAGGATGAAATAAATATTGAAAAGTATTATTATTATTATGAAATGGCAATATATTTTAAAGAAATTAAATGAATTTGTACTTTATTTCAGTATTTTATATAAAAAATGATATCTTTATCTTTTTATTTGATTTATGGAGATGGTTACTTGATGAACATCGAACTACAAATTACTTAATGTTAATAGTTAATTCTATCTGATATTCACATTTTTTAAATATCTTAGGCAAATTTTTACAATTATTTTTTTTAATTAATCGTTAATATGTATTCTGCCGTTATCATATACAATACATTTTCTCTTAACTTGTCGATAAACGTATAGTTTTCAATTTTTTTAATATTTGGAAACTTTTTATCACAGGTATATTATTACTAGTTGCTAAATACTTCGCTAACACAATTTTAGGACACGCTTTTTTATTATCTAGATTTTATTCATCTTATGCTGTAGTTTATTTCTATATTAATATTCGTGCTTTAGATCTAAATTTTAATGCTATTCAATTACTTTAACGCGATAAAAAGTTAATGTTATTTTTTAATACCTTTCTGTATAATATTTTTCATATTTATATCTGGCAAAACTTTCAATAAATACTATTATTTATGCAAAAACTATATGCAGTACCATATGGCACAATACAAAAGCCGGACTAGTGCGGTGACGTCACAAATCGATGTCTCTGGCCTGTATGTCATGTTGGTTATGCCTGGACACTTAAAACGGACATTATAAGGAAACTGCAGGTCGCACTCAACACTCAATGGAACGAAATCTGCTGGGAATAACTTCTTAATTCTTAATATAAGGGAATAACCAAGAGAGACAGTAAAAGAATAGAGTGGATACGACAAAGAGCCAGGTAATAGATGTCATCCACAGAATCAAATCCGTCCAGTGGCATAATGGGCAGGACACCTGGCAAGGACGGACAACAGATGGACCACAAAAATTACAGCATGGTACTGTGATGGTACCAATCAGAAATTAAGAGACCTAGAGGAAGACCGAACCTGAGATGGGACCATGATATTAGGAAATTAGCTATGTGAGGGAGGCTACACCATAATTAGAAATGGTTGAATAAGCTGAAAATGATGATGATGATGATGTTGCTAAAGCTCCGTCTACACATAACGTTTTACCTGCGAATCTTACCTGTTCAGTCAAAACGTATCAAGTAAAACTTTGTGTGTAGACGAAAAAACGGTCCATTTTGCTTGAACTGAATTAAGACGGAATCGTTTAGTTTTTACAACAAAACTGTTGTTTTTTCTACAATGAAAAAAATATTTATAGTTAACCAAACGCCCGAATAAAATGTCGTTTGGTGAAGAATACTTCTCCTTAAACCCAGAGTATTGGAGCGGGCGGTATCAGAAAAGGATTTTTCCAAAGACTGAGGTAAAATTGAAATTCCCGTAGACAGAATAGTTCCGCCTTTACCTTGTATGTTCTTGTCTCCTAGAAATGAATGGCTCAGTTTGGCACGCCTATTATTTTACCCTCAAATTATTATATCAACTACCCTCCTTTTATTTATACACGTTTTACTATACTACCTTTGGTTATATCCCCCCTTTTAATTCCCTTGATTTATGCCATTTTATTGTTTAAACTTTTAGAATTAGCGTGTAATCTTGGCATGCAGTAATTCTTGTTGTCAAAAAAGCGGAACCCCGTCTTTCAAAAAGAGGCTACAGTTTTTTTGGAGGTTCAAAGACGCTTGTTTAATTCGTACTTACATTTGATAAAGCAATTCAAAAATTCAGATTTTTAAAAAATTAGACGTACGATTTTACAGAACTCTGTTCACATAGATTAGATCGTTAAGTTCGGTTCCTATCCTTTGTTCAGATATATTATTGAAGATGGCGCCATCGAACATAAATATAATTTTTCTTTTTTTTTGTAAATAACAAACATGGGTAGTATATGTCGACTTATAAATTTGTAGTTTGTCTGATTAAATTAGACTTAAATATTTTCAATGTTATTTATATTTTTATTAAATTTGTTTGTATTCTTTGCAGGTTCGCAAGTTCTGCTTCTGTGGTTGATTGACAGAATGTTATGCTAATTGACAGGATTAAACGTCAAAAAATGTTAGAGGCACGACATTCTCAAAATACAATTTTTGGAATGGATATTACCGAATCCTCGTTTAACGTTAATAATTATAATGTGCCCCAGGAATCCGAGCCATCCTATTGCCTTTGCGGCCAACCCTACAATCCAGATATATTTATGATACAATGTGACTCCTGTAAAGATTGGTTCCACAGTAGGTAGGTTTGTAAACAAAAACGATATATAATAATATAAAAAAATATATACAAAAGAATGGAATTTCAACATTTCCATTTCTTAAACGTTTAATCCTATTATTTTTAGCTGTTCAAACTTTCGGGAATGGAAAACCATTGAGATAGATAAATACCACTGTCCAAGGTGTAATCCTATTATAGGACCATCTATATGTAAGTTATAATAAAAAGATGTTCAATATTTCCACAGCAAAATATGTTTTAGATAAACCTATAAACAATTCTCATCGACACGATTATTGGGACGCTAATGCCACTCACAAGCCTGTTCAAACTGGCACGCCTGCTTTCATACAAGAACTACGAACCAGGCATTTTATTTTAGCTGATGAAATTTTAGTTAAAATGCCTGGTTATGAATTGACAGAAGAATTTTTAAAAAGTAAAGGATTTAGTAACCCTATTCTAGTAGAACATAAAGAAGGTTTAGATATGATTATGCCACCTGAAAATTTTTCTTACATAGATGTATTGAAGTTAATTGGAGATGATAAAGAAATTGATGTTATAGATGTATGTCGACAAGCAAATGTGCGTATGACGTTAGCAGAATTTGTGGAATACTTTGATAATAATGATCGAACTAGGATATTTAATGTAGTTAGTCTAGAATTTTCAAATACAGGGTGAGTGCATAATTATAGAATTATTCTGTAATAATGCTATAATATATTACATTTTAGGATGACTCACATAATAGAACCACCACTAATTGCAAGAAAATTAGACTGGGCTAATACAATATGGCCAGACAATTGTGAAGGCAGGCCACAAGTACAAAAGTATTGTTTGATGAGTGTTAAAGACTCTTATACAGACTTTCATATAGATTTTGGTGGAACCAGTGTATGGTACCATGTTTTGAAAGGTGAAAAAATTTTTTTCCTTGTCAAGCCTACACCAGCAAATTTAGCTTTGTATTCTCAATGGATGACTTCAACAAATCAGAGTGAAACCTTTTTTGGTGATCAAGTAATACTGTAATTTATATGTGTGTGTGTTTTTTTTTAACAAATCCTTTTTTTAGGTGGATCAGTGTTTCAAATGTCATGTAAAACAAGGTCAAACAATGTTTATTCCTACTGGCTGGATTCATGCAGTTTACACTCCTACCGATTCGTTAGTTTTCGGAGGAAATTTTCTACACAGTTTAAATATTAATATGCAATTAAATTGTTACGAAATTGAGAGAAAGACAAAAACAGAAAGGAAATTTCAATATCCCAATTTTATAATGATTAATTTCTTTGCTGCCACGAAACTTTTAGAAGAAATCATTAAGATAAACTTAGCAGGTAGCTCTAGGACACCTGAAAATATTCTGGTGGGATTAAAAGCCCTCCAGCAAGCCATTAAGCATTGGAACAGTGAAAAAGATGTAAGTTTAGTAAGGAGTTCAATTAAAAAATTAATATCCTTGCTTTTTAGTATAATTTAAGTATAAGAGAACAACTACCTCTGGGATTAAATATTCCAAAACTGCTCAAAGATATTGGAAAGGAAATAAGGCACGCTGAAAGAATAATTAATTATTTAAACCCCCCAAAACCTGAACGTGAATCCAAAAGAAAAAGAAAAAAACCGATAAACAAGGATTTTGTCGACTATTCACTGTCTCCTAGAAATATGAATTTTGATGTAAGTTGTGTGCCATGATTCTTTCTATAATTTAAACGCAATTAATTGTAGTTCATGCCTGTGCCTCAGTCAGAATTTTCCCCTCCCACATACTCTAAATCTGCCAGCAATCCAAATTTGAAATTAACTCTGCCAAAACCTGCCACGTTTCCTTACGAAAGGACTAATGCAGGTCCTGTGGCATACAATAACCAAGCTCTACCCAGCATGGGCAATAGCCAAATATGGAACCAGATTTTTGAACGCCCCCAAGAAACCGTAGCTGAATACAAAGGAGGCACCGTTCTAAAATTTAAATTAGGGTAAATATATTTTATTAAAATAAAAAGTTTGCATTTCTAAAGCAAATGCTATATTTTTAACTACACAATTATATCACAGTTTAAAGAATATAAATATATCAGTTGGCCTACTCGAAGGAATTCTATTGTTATTTTGACTTCAAAGGCGGCCCGTGACCCTTCGAGGTGACAAAAAATTTGTACGTTTACCGGGTGCAGCGGAAGTGCTATTTTATCAGATAGAACGCTGGCCGTATACGAGGGATCAACTAAAAATACTGAGGAATTTTAATATAGCAAGTAGAAAAATAAAAATACAGTACTAGTTTTATTGATTAACAAACAGTTTTAGGCGTCTTTAATAATTGATCAATATTTATTAGTATTTAGTATTAAATATACCTACATTAATATTAAAATATTAGATATATTATTCTATCCTAATTCTTTGTAATATGGAATTGTTAATAGGGTAATTATTATTAATAATTATTATGGAAACCCCATATGAAAAATGTATACTAAATAAATATAATAAGTTAATTTTTTAATAATATATATATATAATTTGCATATTTCTTAATTATAGCATGTTTTGCTTTATAGATGTTTGCAATTTACTTTAATTACCTACCCGAAAGCCTAAATTTTATCGTAAGGTAATAAAAGTACCTTTGTATACAACTTGTGCTGCCATTGTCAATTTTTTTTAATTTTTCTAAATTTTATGATTATCATGAACAGTAATTATGACTGTTAGTAGTTAATTGTGTAATAAATTTTACTGTTCGATAAAATTTAGTAAAAACTAAAAAAAATTTACTATGGCTAGACAAGTTGTATCCAAGTACTCTTTTTATAACCTTTTAATAAAAAGGTAGATAATTCAAGTTAAATGCAAACAGCTAAAAAAGCAAAACATGCTATAACTTAAGAAATATGCAAATATAACTTATTACAGTATTTACTACTAATTGAAGAGCACACGGGAAAAATAATGAAAGTACCAAAAAGCTACACCTTTTGGTACCTAAATAAACGGGAATATCGATAACGGCCACATAGAAACAGGCATGTAAAAATGGGAAAAACGATATAAACTCGAATATAAAGGTCCATACGTAATTTCAATTAAAAAAAAACGGTTTCCTGAACATTTATCATTTCTGGATACTCATCGTTTTTCCCATGTGCTCGTTAATTGTTATATTTACTGCTACATAAAATTTAGTAAAAACTCTAAAAAACTTATCAATAGCAGAAGAAGTTGTATGCACGTAATTTATTACCTGACGATAAAATTTGGACTTTCCAGGTAGGTAGTTAAAGTTAAATACAAACATCTAAAAAGTAAAACATGCTATTTAAAAAAATGCAAATATCTTAAATAAAAATTTAATATGCACTTTGCAAACCGGTAAATACTGCAAAATCCAAAACATAATAGTAAAGTATCTACTATTACTCTAAAATATCTACTAAAATAATAAACTAATTGTTAAAAATAACTATTTTGTGCATATTTCGAGTAAAATTTTTTCTTAATTTATATGTATATTTTTAAAACCATTTATTCATAGTTAGGTTTCCATAATTATAATATATTTAATATGTCTAATACTTTAATTATTATATACTTAATATCCTATACTATATAAACACATACCTTCCTTCATCTTTTGGGCACCTAAAGAACGATATACTGTCTGTCATTCTACTTTCACAACCATCCACTGCACAAATATTTCTAGTAGACATTTTATTCAGAATTCGAACAAAACAACTAAAACACTATTTTTGGTTCACCCTATGCGACGGACCGAAAACAAAACTAAAATAAACTTGGAACGCTGTGTACACGTCGAGCAACGGATGTAGACTGACCCAAGTTTACAAGACAGGCGGGGAGCGGCGGGAGGAATTTTGATACGGGCGAAGAGTAGGCCAACTGATATATTTATATTCTTTAAACTGTGATTATATGTTCTTTAAACAAAGGAATTTCATGACACTTCTATGTAAACTTTTAGTGTTAAAGATATAATGCCCCCTGCGGTAGTGCATAGCGATGGTAACGTACAAACCATAGAGTATGGTGACAGTTTCGAAAATAAAGACGTATATGATTTTCATGATGACAGTGATAGAGATGAAGACTGCTTTAATTTTACCATTGACGAAAGTCCGAAAAGAAAGAAGGGCAGCCTCAAAATTAAGCTACCAGGTACTCTAAGAGAACGAAAAGAGCTGTTATTTTTGAAAGTGGTATAAGTCCATTTTTCCATGTATTAAGATATTTAAGGTTTTGGATTTTAATTAATTTAAAAATATTTGTAAACCTTGATCTATTCGAGAGAGAAAGAGAGTGATGTTATTAACACTATACACCTTTTAAATTTTATTAGGAAATAATAACTATAACAATTCTTACAAAAAATAAACGATTTTTTAATTCCAAATGGACTTATACCACTTTGAAAAATAACATATAGAACAAATAAAAACAGCAGTAATTTTAAGTCCATATTTTTATAGACATTAGTTTTACTCAAATGGATTTTTTTTGTAAAAAGTTAAGTAAAATGAATTTAACTATTTTTTTAAAAATTGGACTTATACCACTTCCAAAAATAACAGGTGAAATATTTATTTTGAACGCCTTTTTACAATCGCATTTATTTTTTCACAGCCAAAACAAAGAAACATAAAACCAACGAAAATCTTAGCACGAACGGAATTGAATCTTTACTCCAAGCCTCGCTATCCGTGCCGTAAGTGCTGCATATTATTTAAAATTTTATTGTATGATTAAAGGAGATTATTTAGATCCCAGGGGGGAACCTCACCATCCACCTCGGAAGCCATTGCCGGTATGCTTTCTATCAGTCAAAACTGGACGCCTATAAAAAATCGCCGCTACCAGCACAGTCCGGAGGAAGACGTGAATAACGTCCACCAGGATGAGGATTACAGTAATTTTTTGACTAGAAATAATAACAAATCGTTTTCAAACTTTTTTCTCTTGCAGTATACCCATCTTTGGACAATTCCGACGATGAAGATGTGCACATATTCAAGCCTCGAGGCCGTACAAAAATCGACGAGGCCTGGAATCCCAAGGCCCGTGTGGGGCCCCTCCTGCCTAAAATGAACCGTCCAGCGCGGGAGGGAACGAAGAAACAAGCCGTGGAAAAAGTTCTCGAAGCCGCCGCGGCTCGAAGGACCGCGGATAGTGGAGATAAGGTAGTAGAAATGAGCAAAACTGCGATTGCGATTTTTAAATCGCTGCGACTGTAACCTGCGATTGCGATTTTAATATTTAAATATTGTACTAGGTATATAATTATATGTGTGTACCTATAGCTTAGAAAAGTTAATAAAAATCAGCTTTTTCTAAATATGCTAATGAGCCATCCTCGTTCCACTTGAAAACCTTGAAATATAATTAAAAATACGATTTTGGCATCTTTTAATCGGCCAGGACAACACACGAAAAAGAATAGACAATTAAATCTTTTTTCCAAGGATCCTTGATTAAAAATTAGTGTTTTTAACACAGCCATGGCGCTCTAGATTGAAATTTATAATACGATTTTTTAAGCGTAAATGTAAAAAATTAAATGATATGCCATTCTATTCAGAGTGTCATTTTCTATCGAATAAAGCAAAAAATACCGAGGGTGTCATTTAAAAATCAAAAGTTGTAGTCATTTCCGGTGAAACAGGAAGTGATCGAAACGAATTGAATACGTCAATCAATCCTAATTTATGTCATATGCTAATATACCAAATCTCGTTTTTTTATCAGAAAAATAAAAAAATTATAGGGGCGAACCATTCTTGAGAAATACCCGGTATATTATATCTTTATCCTAGAAAATAATACCTATAAATATCTCTATAAATAAATAAAATCAAAGAAAAAAATCAATCGCAGTTTGCTATAAAATGCTTCAATGGACCACAAAATTACATTCGCAACAAAGTCGCAAATCGCAACTCCTAAAAATTAAAACTCGCAGATAGAAGGTTATCACGATCCTAGTTTACAAAATCACAATCGGAGCAAAATCGCAACTTCCAATAAAATCGCAACTCGCAACTATAGAATTATTGGGTGCCTAAATTGAATCTCGCAAATAGAAGAAATCGCTGTCGCAGTTTCCTATGAAAGCCAATCGCAGATTGCGATTTTAAAATCGCTGCGATTGAATCGCAGTTTGCGATTTGTTGCTCGTCTCTACAAGGTAGTAAATTCAAATCGGAACCGCGTGAAATACACAGTCGAAAACTTGTGATTTCTGCCGTATCGAGCGCTGCTGTCGGAATTTTTAAAAACAACTGAAATGCGCCAAGCGTATAGTGTAACCACAGATTATACAGATTGTAATCTTTGTTTTTTCTTTATTGTTTTTCGTGGTTTCAATTTTCGGAATCGGGCACTAGTTAGGTGACTAGTTTGCGCACATAGCACGCCCACTTATGGCCTCTAAAATTGTGCACAGCGCCTGACCGGTACAGTTATTAGAGAGATATCGGAAAACCGAATAGCGTCATCCAGTATTTACGCGTACCTTATCATGGTTACGATATGCGCGAGTCAATTTTTAACGCAACGTTACCGCCTGACGTAATTTGCCGCCTGACGTAATTTGCGGATCAATTACACCAAGCGCTCGTTCTAAATAACCTCTGATAACGTTTAAAAATTGCTTAAATGGGCATGTGCGGGTATTTGACAACCGGAGCCGGCCGGCGCGGCGAGATCTTTTATTTTAGGTTATGTTTGAATTGTTTTGAATTATTGCTTTAGTTTTATTAGGTAATTTGACATTTAAGTAGCTGGGATTAGTTTTAATTAAATAAATATGGCCTAAACTATGGATTCCACCTCTTCCAATACTAAAGAACCTATAAAGGGTCTTAGGTTTACAGCAGATGACGACTTAGCCCTTCTAAGAGAATTTGTTGCTTGTTGTCCTAAACCCACTGGCAGACGTTGAACAATAAAGCACTGGAAATAAGCACTTTAGCCCTTTAGTTTTAAAATACCTAGTAAACAAAACAATTTAAACGTTTACGTACGCATGCGCATTTCTTATATTTTCTATTTTTTATACACGTAAAAGATTCTTTACGTCTACGTATACGTGCCAGGAGCGGCCGACTCGACCGTATGCCGTTGTTCTCTAATACCACCTCACGTAAAGGAAATAACACCTGGCCTTATTAACGTCCATGCACGCTATTTGGTTTAGCGATATCTCTCTATTACGTTGTTTATTGTTATTTTACGCGAGTTTATTTTTGCGCACAGGAAATTTAACTCGTTTGCACGTCGTCATATAAAACAATTTTCGTACCACGAATTAGGGACAAGATTTTTATCTGTATACTTATAGGATACCTAATCTGTGGTGTAACCTTCTTTACTTTTGTTGTAGTGTTTATTGGCGTCACCTAAACGCCAGTACAAACGGAAAAAGCCCAAACCAAAGATAGATCTGAGGGGCGGCGGTGCTGGCACCAAGCTGCTTCTGTCGCCTCGCACCAGCTCGAGTAATTCTTCGAATGCCCTGCCTGCAGGTGCTAGCGCCCAAATCCAGTCGCTCACGCCCAAGCCGAGGAAGGGCATGAAGACTGTCAAGCAACGATTAGGTAAAATACTAAAAATCCACAAGATGATTCATTAAACGATAAGGCTATCATTTTTCTTTTGGCGGTGGTATTGAGACATATTTTTTCCTTATGTCGCGTTATATTAAATATTTTTATCTAATTGGCTCATCTATTATTTAAATCTATTTTGTTTTGCTGCAACTTTAAATCACTACTTTTTGGTGAAAACACTTTCCTTGTGCCATTTACTCATAAGGAAAAAATCTGGAATTAGTACATTGTCTGTATAAAATTAAATACTTTATACATATATACAATATTTATTTTAAAAATTCATATATGCACTTACTACCACATATCGTCAGTGAAACGTATTTAATCCTGCTAACTCCATGTTTTACATTAATTAAATAATACGTTTAATATACATAATTTTTATGTTAAATTTTTAACGAAATATTGAGTTGTAATATTTCCTCAACAAATATTGTGATTTGGTTATCATATTGACGCATGCATATAATTGCTACAGATGTACATATTTTTTGTACCATTATTTGCTCTACTGTAAAATTATGAATAGTGGAGTTTAGCTGTTTAACACATTTCGCAGACGATAAAAAGAAAGTGTAAGAATTAGATCTGTGATAATTTGAAATATTCTTCAGACAAATTTAATTTTATTATATATTAATAATAATAAACATGTTGTAATTAACAAAAATACTGTTGAAAAATATTTGCCTCTTTTTTCTCAGCAGTATAAATTTCTATAAATCTAGAGAAAACAATAATAAGGCATATAACACATTCCTTTGAAAAAATGTTTGTTTTTAAAATGGACATTAATATTTGTTATATTCCATGGGAAATTATTGGTTTTCGCGATTTGTCCGCATATATAAAATAAGTTTATATAGCGTGTTCAGGCCAGAACTTTAAACCGAGACAGAGATAGATTTGTCTTCCTACAGCGTATCTGGGAAAGCCTATATTTTGGTTTCCGTCATTTCCCATTTCCACTTTTGCTTTTCGTTCAGCATTTTTTTTAATTGCATCTCTCTCTCTGCATAAAACCATTCATTGCCTCCTTATAGGAAATCCGCCATGAATTTAATATATATACGGAGGTAAAATTATATTGTATAACCATATTGTTTTCTCTAGATTTTACAATATATTTTTACTTTAAGTACAAGATGAAACTCCAAGACCAAAAGTCCCTTGGTTTTGGTCTTGCAGTTAATAAGTAGTCTTGGTCTTGTTCTTGCTGCAAGGCTCTTGCAAGTTGCATTTTTTTAATATATTTTGCTAGAGGCACTTCTTGCATAGAATTTTTTTTTTAAATTTATAGTCTTTATAGTAATTTAATGCAAATAAAACTTTAAAGGAAGACATTATTAGAATATTTGTCTGGCGAAAATTTTTATTGTTCAATATATTACAGTCAAGAAAACAGTTTGTAATAAATAAAACAAAAATTTTGGACAAATAAGTAATTTCATTTAACATATAAACGTGCAAAAAAAAATGCAAGACCGCAGGAGTCTTGGTCTTGCTAAAGTTTTACACTGGTCGGTCTTGGTCTTGCTTTTTGTGCAGAAGACCAAGACCAGTCTCGCTCCCCACTTAATTTTAAACCATTTTCATTAACTTGTGATGTGTAATTTTTTTCAATGTTAAAAAACGGTAATTCGACATAATATTTTCATAGATACCTAATTGTAAAATTTATTGGGCGTTTATAGCTTTTTGATAAATTTTGCACGTATAGCTAGAATATTATTAGTTTTTAATTTTGATGTATAATTGTATTATATGTATATTTAAAAATGTTTAGGGTATTGATTCAGGGAAGTTTTTCAATTTCTTTTCTATTCATGTAAATAAACAAGTACATTTCTGTGATCCTTGCAAAATACTGTTTTGCATTATTATAACTGAATTTATATGTTTGTATTTTTAAGGATTTTTTTCACCTTTAGGAATATTAATGTAATTGAGACATTTGTGTTTTACGTTATAAGTTAGGTTATAGACATTTTCAAACTAAAGGTGTAAAAATAGAAGAAAAAAAATGCTACTAAGTCCAAAGCTCTCTGAAATTTTTTAATACAAAGATTTTTACGTTATATTTTTATTATAAATAACTTTACTATTTTGGCAATGAGGAAGGAATTTATGTTATCTTGATAACATAGATCTTGGATATAGTTTTTACTTGAAAAAAGTACTATTTTTGGATCTTAGTAGCAGGGTGAACTGCGTACAAAACACAGTAATAGCACTTGACATTCTGATACTTGTAGATGTATACATAGACAAAGAACACTCTAGTTGTCCATATAGTGTTTTATTTTAATCCTCTACAATGTACAGTAAATCGACACATATTTCTATAATATAAATATCCTAGGCTTTTTCAGAGACCCTACTAAAACATATATATCATTTCAAACTATTGAAAAATAATTCTTATGTCGACTAGTATGCATAAAAACAAAATAGTTTACCTACTAAATTTCATTTAAAGTAACATTCTTTCAAAATTTGTATTTTGTATCACAGATGGGTGTATAAAAAACAAGCCTTGTAGAAATAAGAAACAATTCATTAAGGCTAATATAGTAAAACATACTAAGTTAATAAGGTTTTAAAAATGCCATCATTTCTATTTCTTTTTTAAACAAGTTAAAAACATATCTCATAGATTAATAATATATATTAATTTGATCTACTATCAGATCAAAGTATAATAAACCAATTCAAATAATGGTCCCAAAATTAACTTATAGAATCACACTTTAAGGTTGGCCAGTCCATAGCAAAAAGATATCCACTGATTTTAGATCTTATCAAATACATTTAAGTTACTATGAGATTTTGGTACATTAAGAACTCTGGGTGGACTTCAACAACCACACTGTTTGACATCATGTCATAACTAGTACGATTAAATGGGAATACATAAAAAGTTATACATAAAGGTAACAGCAGTCCCACAATTAGATTCTTTAACATTGAACGAAGCATCGCTTTTTGCCATCCCAGGGACTTCACTCCTGTAGCTGTGACAATGTCAGGCTGAGGGTTTGGTACAGCACTAATAGTTTCAACATTTACAACCATCAAACCCATGCATCTTTTGCCGGGCGTGGAACACATTTTACCTCTGAGAAAGTATGCCTAAAATTGTCGTTTGTTTATTTTTATAACTTGATTATATGAATTAGTTACCTCAAAAAAGCAAACCACAACTCTGTGAATTAATTCCAACAAAAGTAGTTCGAATGCCAATGGATATGCAATTTCTGCACCTTCTAAACTCTTCTGTATCGCTTCTAACCCATAAAGATCAAGTGTATTCCTAAAAAATAGTAGTTTAATGGTATTACTCATTTTAACATGACTTCTTAGCTTTCAACTTACCCCAAGTTTATAAAGTCCAGGAATAGAAAAGTTAAAATTAGCTTAAATATAAATAATATAGAGAAATCTATTACTTCTGCACAAAACCTTTTCCACAGGGGTGGTATAATAAATTCGTAAGTTGTTGGTGGTCGAAATAAGTTTGGAGGGAAGATAACTGCAAATACATTGCTTTAAGTATTAAACAAGCAACAATACAATACCAGTAATCAGGATGCTTACATGGGTAAGTTTGGTAGAAAGGTACTCCGTTTAAAGTAGTATTATCATTTTGACCCTGTTGTAGATTATTAAATCGAAGTCCTTCCGGTTGTTGATTTTGAGTAAATGGTGTAAAGGAGTTTTGGCCAATACTTGTGGAAGACCTGTCCGTGTTTAAATTTCCAGCAAACTGTGGAAAACCAGAGTGCATGTTGTTCCATACTCTGGTACTTTCTAACCATTTCCTTAGGTTTTCAAAGTACTCTTCCCTATCTTTCTTTACTTTGTCCCAATCGATTGGTTCGTGATTAGTATCCTTCTTAAATATACCATCGAATTCCATGATTATTAATTATTTTAAAGCTTACAAGAGCTTACGTGGTTTTTAACAGGTATTTTTGTTTGGAAAAAATCGCATGACATTTATCGTAAGTTGTAAATACTGTATTGTTGGTTGCTGGGCCTTTTAAGTTTAGTTTTTCTGAACGTATTTCTGGTTGCCTCATAATTTATAAGAATAATATTTGAACAGCTTATTCCGTTATATATTTTAATCATATATTTTAATCCTTCAAAGGTAGGTATAATATTCTACAGTGACTCTCTTGCTCTAATATTTTAAAAGGGTAACCAATTAAAATAACAATCAAATTTAGTTTTTTTAATAATAATAATAATAATATGGCTTTTCAGGCTTATTACCTTATACCTGTTTTATTTCGTAAATATCAAATCCAATACCATTTATTATTGTATTAGTTTGGCCCACTTTTTAATATTTTGACCCACTATATAAATTTTAAGTAAAATTTCTTTCAATAAAGACGGCTATGACTTCCTTTAATTGGTTGACTGGCACGTGTCATAATTACTTCCTGAATTTGGCGTCGGCATGTCGATTTTAAATGCCGAGGGATTCCTTCTTGTTGCCGGTATTTCAAATTATGTTACATTTCAATAAAAAGTGAGTTTCGTGTACACTATTCCTTCGTAAATTCTTGTTTGTGCATCGCTCAGCCTCTCCAAAAAGTGAGTACTTGGTATTTTCGTTATATTTCATTATACCTCGATTAAAATTTTTTGCAATCTTTTGACCGTCATGGCGTCTTCGCTTTTCTTATAAAAGTAATATTTTTAATTCTTGGTTTTCGATTTGTTTAAAAGCCATTAAAGATAATATTTACTACCGAGCATTAAATATCGCACGCGTTGTTTAAATTTTCTGAAGTTTTAAGATTCCATAAGTTTTTTTCTATTCTATTATGGAATGGATAATGTTCCGGAATAATAAAAAGAAAACAGCGGATTACGATTATTAGTTGATCATTTATATTAATGCAGTATCCTAACTCCTAACAAAGAACCATTTTTCGAAATTGTTCTGTTATTCTAAAATTAATGGGTAGATGTTTTTTGAGAATCTTTTTTGGTGTAATTTTTTTGTTCGAAAATTCTTATTTGTGTATCCTCTTGAAAATATGAGTACGAGTTTTTTTCTTGTACTTTGATAACAATTTATAATATGATAGGTACCTTAACAATCAATTGAAAGATGAAATAACTTTTTTATTTGAGATTTTTCTGGAATATATGACTGTTATACTTAAAAGACATCTTTTGTGAATTTTATTCTATTTATTAATCAAACAATCTACTCTCATTTAACCCCTCAGGGGCTCACATCTTGTGAGTACGGGTGTGGCAGGCCCGAGGTACCCAAGCTGGATACTCACTTTACTTCAACTTGTCTTGGGTGAGATCCATTCTTTTATTTTTCCTTCTGTATCGATTTCCCTTTTGATTTCCCTTTTTTTCCGTTTTTTTTTTCTTTTTATTTTCACATGGCCCTATAGTGTGCTTATTTTTCTTTCTAGGAGCAAATTAATACTACACATCAGCACACTGTCGCCCAGCGGCCGAACCGGCAGAGATATTATTGATTAACTCGATAACAGTTAATGAAATTTACTTAAGTAAATTTTGCCGATGCTGTCCCGACTAATTGGATTAAAAAGTGACGCTCCAGAGCGCGACGCTGCCTTCTTCCGTGGGAGAAACCTGGATCGTCTCCTGAAGTTGATGTTCTGCCATACGATGACCTATTTAGCATGCCTCTTGTTTACGAGCTAGCAGGTGTTCTAATGGTAGAGGCACGGTAGAGGCTTCAGCCGGATACGACCTGACCAAAAGCTACGAAACTTTTTCGTGCACGTATTGCGTGGCACCTCGAGGGCGTAGGGGACAAGATACAGACACATTTGAAGATGAGGTGAGGCCTGTAGGAGGTCCCGATGAAGGTCGCTCGATAGAAAAGGGGATGATCTCAGACGAGACTGTTTAATTGGGATCCAGAGTGAATGGTGAGGCATAATCATCGAAAAGGATCAAATCTGCAGAAGAGGGCAACCACATCCCGGACGCGACTTGAAGAATATTTTTTTAGAGATTCTGGATAGAGAGAGGCTATATAATAACATACCCCAGCTCAACCTAAAACTAACCAAAGTAAGTGTATTTTATTTTTCTCTGTTAAGATTTCTGTGAACTATTTTTTTTTGTACTTTTCTAGGCTAATTGGAGTTTGTGGCGCGTTTAAATCAAAAAAGATTCGAAATGAAATATTGCAAGACGCAAGTGATTGGTTGCGAGTTTAAGTACTAACTCTAGAGGATCGTCCGATGTCCAGGGAGTTGGCGCCATGCCCAAGTGACGGCCTTTTTGTCGTTTAATTATAATGGGACTGAAGATATACCGGTGAAAGGATATGGACATGGTGGTAAGTTCATAATACATTTTATACTTATGTTGGGGTTATACGAAAATTCTAATACATTTCTCTGTCTCCAGATAAAGCAGCCCTTAAAGAAATGAAAATTACGATTCGCGTCCCGCCGTGGTTCCAAAGCGGTATTTAGGTACTTTCACAGCATTGTAAGACCATATATTTTTATTCTGTTTTTTAATACTCATAATTCTTCATATTTTATTGAATGATTCAGAATCAATTTACAAAAAAAATCAATTTACAAGCCTTTGCATTATCATTATTTTAATACTAAAGATAATATGAAAACTTAATAATTAAAACTAACTATATGTATCTGACGAAATTATATAGTAACTGAGTTAAAATGCTTTACAAAATTATTTCATTGATCTAAAATTTATTTTACATACTTTTTTATTTTCCTAAATGTTTATTATCATTTTCTATTTTAACTTTTTCAATAAATTATCTTGAATGTTATAAAAAGTAGTTAAAGTAATTTTTTGGGCAATTTATAGTAATATAGATATTTTATGACTAAAAAATATTGGTCTCTACCGTGTTCCATGTGATGTACCCTAATCATAGATTTTTTTGCTAATTTATATGGTATTAATTACTATTAAATATATTTAACCCTACTAAATTAACTAAATTTTTTAACTATTTTATTTTTTTAACTAAATTTTATTTTGTTAAATTTATAAATTTAATTAATGTTGCTACTGTCCTATGAATAACAACTAAATTTAACGGTTTTTTTTGCCACAAGAAACAATATTAATTTTTGAACATAACTCTTTGATTGGTACCGCTTTGGAACAAAGATTGTTGGGGATAGCAGCTGGACTAGGGCCATCCTCATCAAGTAAGTTTATATAATATTTTCATTTTATAATCTATAATAGTTTTTCTCTTTTAGGTAAGTAGATATAGGGCGTTTCTAGTTGTTGTCTTCTTTTAGTTATTGTAAAGACGCTTATAATTTTGAAAAAATATATATACTGGTAAATAAAACGATGGAGCAGGAAAATGGTAGGAATAGAACAGGACTTGGAAAATGGGAAGAATAGAAGAAGGAATAGAAATTTGAGATTGTGGAGGGGAGTTGAATGAAAATGTATTTAAAACAGTGGAGGGAGATTTATAAGGTTGATTTTTAAACAATTTACTTACTTTTTACAGATACTTATTTTTTTTGTTTTTCAGTTGAATTGCTGGTGAATATTGACAAGTTTTGGCATTTTACGAGGGGCCAGAAGGTTTAGCATTTCACGAGGGGCCAATGCAGGGCTCATTAGGAGAAAGCACTTATCTTCAGCTGAATATTCTTTCTATAAATGTAAGTAATAGATATCTATTTGCTTAATACTGATTACAGTAGCTATTATTACTTTGGTTAAGAAAATTTTATTTAGTAAAGCATAATATATTCATAATGAAAACCTTAATAGATTGTGTGTTTTTTTTTTCTTTCAGGGAATATATTGTGTTCTAAACACTCTTGGATGGCCCTCTGCTTTAGATTATGCTGTCTTACGTCTTAGTAAAATATACTAGATTGTCCAACCTATGAAGTAATCCAGAAACTGGAATTTGCTGGTAAGAAATAAGTAAGTCTAAATTTAATCTACTAAAAATTTCTGTTGATTAGATTGAGATAATTTGAATATTAGTTTATTATGTATAATCCCATCTACTGTTAACAATTTATCTTCTAAATGTTTAGATAAACAGTTCTTTTATGTATTATAGAAATACTTGTTACTTATAGTTTTTTTACTTGTAGGTATTTATTTTGCTGCTTTTGGCTGTTGCTTCCCTCCTGCTTCTCCTCATCTTCAAAAGGATTCAGCAAAAATTCCTCCTGCTCCTCCACCATATACCAAAAGGTTGCTTCTGTATTGTTTGTATAGGCGTCTATTTTTATTCTGGTACTGTTGTAAAACTTTGATAATCTGGACAAACTTTAAATTTTAAAAATGTCATTGTACTGCAGTAAAAGTTATATAGTAGCTGATAATTTCTCCATCATTTCTAAAATCATGTTTTGAATTTCATTTAAAATATTGGTAATGTAAACAATCAGTTTAATTACTGTTGTTAATAATTATTTGCCAATCATATTTTTAGTTATATATCACTTACATATTTTGACACAAGTAACAATTCTAATATACTTTGACTACACTGTCATAATTATTTATATATCTGTATTTTATTTACTAACTTTTGTAGTGTATTATATGGGGACACGACTTAATTTTTTTAAATTTCTTATTGGTTCTAATTAACAGCCCGTAGAATTTCCAGATTATCACAGTTCTTTTTATTTTACTTGCGCAAAAGCGTCACCATATTGTGGTAATATGAAAACATTATTTTTTTAAAGGCATTAAAACTTTGTTTTTAATGTTCTTGCAGTTTACATACAGTTCGTTGCTTTCAACTGTTTATATGGTAAATCTGAGTGTATCATTTTTCTAATATTAATTTATGTAAATTTTTCATACGTAGAAAGTAACATATATAATATACAAATAAACTGTATTGTCGCATAACAATTTATTATCGTTATTAGGTTTTAAAATTGTTTCATAAATTGGTTAGACATATTGCATACAAGCAGATTTTTTAGTGAATTTCTTTGTCTTCCTTGCGACTTAATTAATAACCCTTTCCTTGGGAAAAAAATTAATAATTACATTTCAAAAAAGGCTAATTTTATTTTGTAATGAAGAGTGTTTTTTCATTAAAAACATTATTCTCATTTTTATTACAGCAACTAAATTAACTAACTAAATTCTTATCTAATACATTTACTCAGATTTGTTTAGTCAGTTTCAAAGTAATGTTCTGTTTAGTAAATTATATTTGTGGGATTTGCATTCATAGAGCTACTTTTAAAAATTAAAGTAAGCCTCTAGAGGTTTTTAATTGTTAATCATAAGCAGGTTCGTTGTAAACTTTCATAACATGTAATTAATTAATTAAGGTAAATTAAATTTTTAAGTATATATTTCTAGTAATAAATTTTAAATAATAATAAATACTATTTAAAATTTATTATTACTTATTTTTTAGAAAGGTATATTTAATGATTTAAGATTAGTTAATTATTATGTTAATAAAATATAAAGTCCATTAGTTATAACGTCGATGGATTTGTTTCTCTTTTGGTTTCTCTAATGGTTATGCAACCAAACATACATCAATTGTATAATTCTGTATGTCGATTAACTTTATTCATTTTATTTTATTAAAAATGAGTAAATTCAATTTGAGTTAAGTAATATTTCAGTTAAGTAATATTCATGCTAATATACTTTATTCGTTATATTGTATTATTGCAACTTTAAATTTTCAAATTTCATGTCTATTTGTATTAATTTTTTAGAAATTAATTTTTTTACATCAGTACAGTTATACAGTTTACAGGTGATAATGCAGTAATACATAAATAGAATTTTTTGTAAAACTATATTATGAGCAATATGAATACCTTTAAGTTTGTCTCAGTACGCATTTTTAATGTCTTTTCAGTATACAGTGCATTGCTTTTAAAGATACATAAATATTTCTTGATAAACCCCTTATGTAAGTTCTTTTTAATTATTAATTATTAGCCTACTTTATTAATCTCATTTTTTAAAGCCAAACGGTATAAAGAATAAGGTGGTACTTGTTGATGATTGGTAATAATTTAGATTTTTAAATTTTTATCATAAATTTTAAGATATTTGAGTCTGTTTTTTATGTTTGGTTGAAAATGTTGTTTGCTTTATACTTTGCCACCTTTTGTAATATTCTAAAAATTTTAGTTGCTAATTTTAGAATTTTTAATATTTTATTGTTACATTAAATTAAAGATAATAATATGAACAAAAACATATCGAGTAAAATTTAGCGTTAGTGTCAAAGCAATGAACTGTTATAGCTATAAAATTTTGTTGTACTTGTATTTATAGAGCTCGGAATTCATAGAGAAATAGTATTTTGAAGGAAATTATATAATTATGTACATGAAACCGACAAATATGCATGGATTTAATATATTATATGTTTTATGTGAAATAGGAGCGGTCTGAAATCTGTTTTACTAGTGCTCTCTATTTACGCGAGGTAAAATAAATATGTTAATTTTCTAACAATTTAATTTAAAAAGCATAATGAAATTATAACCCGATTCTGAGTATACAATCTTATGCAATTGAGTCCATCAGCATATTTTAATATATTTTTTAAATATGGATCCAATAAGCAAATAGGGAAATATACGTTCAGAGATCGCTACTATTCAATATATTTTTATTTATGTTTTACTTACTGTTTAGGTAAAACAGTCTATTGTTTTTGTGTCATGTTTATGTATATTAGGATATATTTGATATTAATAAAATGTCAGTATTTTGGTTTCTTTGAAAGATCTCATACATTGCAATTATGCAGGGAATGTTCTAGTTGAAATTATTGGTGTGGTGATAGTGCTCCAAAGCTCACCCTGCAAACTGATTAATTTATTTGGTACTTACACTTATATTTTAAATAAAAATTCTACCACTTTTTGTTGCTAAATTTTATATACTTATCTTTGTTAACTTTTTGCAAATTTACTTCAAACGAATTTATTTGATCTAAAATATAAAATAATTTTATTGTAATTCCGTTTAATATAATGAATATAAAATATTAAATAATAACAAATATATACATATAGCTTAATGTGACTTACCTAAAAATAGAATAAATAATTATTATTCTAGTGCTAAATATAAGCTTGTCACATACCTATAATGAACCATCTATATTTTTATGCGAAAATGTATGAGGTCTTTTATTTGTAGGATATTAAAAGATTGTGCTGCGGTATAAATCGGCGATGTGGAAAAGGTAATATTAGATTAGTGGCTGTCGTATAATATTTTTTCTCAACTTTGCTCCACGTCTATGGTTCACTCATTCATTACACCTTAAATGATTAAAATACTCCGAATATACCAAGGGCGTAGAATATATAGAACTTTTTCAACTGAAAATGAAACAAAAATACATAATACAGTAATGCCTGATTATACGCTTAGTTACACTTTTTATTTTTTTTTTTGTAAATATTGAACACTATTGAATTTTTGAAATTATACAGATCTTTTAATACTAGCAGAAACTTAAAAGCTAATATCAGATAAACTTAAACAATATAGCAATAATATCTTTTGTGGTAACAATGCAATACTGTTATTAACGACTTGTTTTCAACAAAAAAAGGACATAAATTATTATTTTTAAAAATATTTTCGTAAGTTTTTCAGCTAGCAATTTTTATCCTAATTCTTATTTTTTTAAATTCTTGTATCTTTAATTTTCTTGTATTATTAGCAATTCTACGTATTTTACATAGCGTTGTTTTGAAAATATATTTTGTACTTACAGTTTTATTTTCATACATATTTTCTCTTTCGTTTTAAAAAGCGCTCATGCACATATGGGGCAGCCCTATAGACAAACTCGATTTGGATGCGAGACGAAACTTCTAGAGCGTATAATAATATTTTTTGGCAATTGTTACGAAAACTCTGGCGCAATTTATTATGAGAATAATTTTACTATTCTCTTATAGAGCACGCTGAATCATATAATTTTTTGGCCGTGTATAGGGTCATTCATGATTAGTAGGAGTATAGTACCTGAAGTTCTATAAATTCTACGACAGCTACTTACCCTTTTTACGCCATTATAAGCCGATTTTGATCCACTAATATCTTTTCTTTTGCACTTGGCCTTGCCTACAACAAATTTTCAAATTCTGTAATTCTGAAAATTTGTAGTAGGAGACAACGTACAAAAAGGAATATAATAATTTAATACTTTAATAACTTAAAACTTACGCACCGTTAAGTGCAAAACCTCTGGCTCTAGCGACACAGAGAATAGCACAAGCTACAAGCAGAGAATTCCATGCACAAGCTAGCTGCCATATATGTACTTTGGATCGTTACTGCTGCACAATCTTTTTAGTATTTCCACAGTTGGCTTTGTCCGTTACAATTGTAGCGGACAAGGAAAACTTCTTCTGTCTGCACCGAGCTATATAGAGACCAAGGCGACGTTGGATAACTTCCATATGCCGCCTTTTTTTTTCTCGGTCTAGGTCATGGAAGTTTTGTGTTGGAGTGTGGCACACCCACACTCCTCCATGTGTGCGTTTAGTACACTTGTCTGTAAGTGGACTAAACGCATATACATATGGTAGTATGTGTGGTAGTATGGGTGTGTATACCACACAGTAGTGTGTGTGTTATGTCTCCACTCACACATTACTGTATGTATACGTGATCACACACTAACACAACACTTCGTTGTCCCAGTGTTTAAAATTTACACTGACGGACACCAAAAACCTTTAGTTATGAGTTTAGAGCCGGACGCTCTTTTTGTTAACTTAATAACGATAAATAAATATTTTTTCGAAATATTTGGTTGTTTTATTTATTTTTTTTATTACTTTTTGAGCGACATTAGTTCAGAGTTTTGCCGCTAGGGGAGCCACGGTCGCTTAAAATTTCATGCGACTTGGGCGCCTTCTAGTGGCAAAATGTTGAAACTAAATTTTTAGTTCAAAGTTTTGCCGCTAGGGGCGCCACAGTCGCTTAAAAATGTTATGCGACTTTGGCGCCCCCTGGTGGCAAAACGTTGAAACTAAAATTTTAGTTCAGCGTTATGCCACAAGAGGGCGCTATATTCACTACTTTAGTTCAGCCTTTTGCCACCAGAGGGCTCGATGCATGCGCCCTCTTGCGGCAAAACGCTGAACTAAAATTTTAGTTTTAACGTTTTGCCACCAGAGGGCGCCAAAGTCGCATAAATTTTTAAGCGACTGTGGCGCCCTCTGGTGGCAAAACGCTGAACTAAAATTTTAGTTTCAGCGTTTTGCCGCAAGAGGGCGCTGCATCCACTACTTTAGTTCAGCCTTTTGCCACCAGAGGGCTCGATGCATGCGCCCTCTTGCGGCAAAACGCTGAACTAAAATTTTAGTTTCGACGTTTTGCCACCAGAGGGCGCCAAAGTCGCATAAAATTAGGAGCAACTGTGGCGCCCTCTGGTGGCAAAACGCTGAACTAAAATTTTAGTTTCAACGTTTTGCTACAAGAGGGCGCTGCATTCACTACTTTAGTTCAGTCTTTTGCCACCAGAGGGTTCGATGCATGCGCCCTCTTGCGGCAAAACGCTGAAATAAAATTTTAGTTTCAACGTTTTGCCACCAGATGGCGCCAAAGTCGCATAAAATTTTGAGCGACTGTAGCGTCCTCTTGTGGCAAAACGCTGAACTAAAATTTTAGTTTCAACGTTTTGCCTCAAGAGGGCGCTGCATTTACTACTTTAGTTCAGACTTTTGCCACCAGAGGGCTCGATGCATGCGCCCTCTTGTGGTAAAACGCTGAGCTAAAACTTTAGTTTCGACGTTTTGCCACCAGAGGTCGCCAAAGTCGCATAAAATTTTGAGCGATAGTGGCGCCCCCAGCGGTAATACTCTGAACTAAAAATTTAGTTTCAATATTTAGCCACCACAGGGCGCCACTTTCGCATAATTTCTTTTTTAAATTTTAAAAAATGAAAACCAGGATTCTCTTAAAATAGATTTATTAAATAATAAAAAATTCAACAGAGGTTACATAGTATAATATATTATAAATTAACTAGTGTTTACTGTATGTGTGTTATGTATGTTTTATGACACATAACATGCATAGAGTAGTAGGTACTATTTATTATACTACCTACCTAATGGTGCGTGGCTGTATGTGCATAAAATACATACACACGTGTGTGTTAATACATACAAGCGACATACAATGTACTTAGAAAGTACATAGTGGGCCGCGTGTATTTTCATTAATATATGCGTACACTGATAGGTACTGTATATTATATAGTACCTACTGTGGTGTATGTATATATTATACAAACGCAGTAGAAAACCTACTTGATTTCATAATACTATTAAATCAAATTTCATAATAAATTTGATTTAATAGTATTATGAAATCAAGTAGGCTCTGATGGTTACAAGAAACAGTTCTAAGCAGAACTGCCATGGCTGTGAGAAGAGCAAGGCGGCATATGGAAGTTCTTTACAATACCGCCTTGGTCCCTGGCTCGGTACAGTCAGAAGAAGTTTTCCTTGTCCGCTACAATTATTGTAACGGACAAGGCCAACTGCGAAAAATTCTGTGGAATACTAAAAGGATTGTGCAGCAGTACGACCCTAGCAGTAACGATCCAAAGTATATGGCAGTTAGCTTGTGAATGGAATTCTCCGATGCCGCCCTATTCTCTGGGTCGCTAGAGCCAGAGGTTTTGCACCGGGGTGGCCACCTAAAGAAGTGTAAGTTTCAAGCTATTAAAACTTATACTCCTTTTTGTATATTATTGTCTCCTACTACAAATTTTCATTACAGAATTTGAAAATTTGTTGTAGGCAAGGCCAACTGCGAAAGAAAAGATATAAGTAGGCTGAAATCGGCTTATAATGGCGTAAAAAGGTAAGTAGCAGTTATTGTGTGATTGAAGAAAAATTACATTACAGTACACGTAATAATTATATATTAGAAACTATACACCAAACTAGAAGAATTTTTTAATTGTAAATGCACGAAACTTGATATACATATTTATTCACGTTATTCGACACGGATTATTGTAGATAAATGGTTAGATATTTAGAAGTTATGAATGGTCGTTGAGGGACTTACTAGAGCTAAAAATTAATTTCATAAAGTACACGGTTCACCAAACATGAAAAAAAATCTGGTTTTAAAAACTTAAATACGCTTAGAGACATTCAGTAAAAAATTAAATTTAAGTGCTTTATCGCTCGATAGTGTGCTATTCTAATATATATAGATATATAGATAATAGATAGTGTGATGATAAGTGCTTTTCACCTGTACTTTCTGAAAATAACTTTAAAATGTAGCTCTAGTACTCCTTTAACTACTCCAACAGTTATAATTTTTAAAAACCAAATAATTTAACTACAATACTTCGCGCGAATAAACTTGTACACGGTAAAAAAGTTCTATGATTAAGCGTGCTTTATAATAGAGTAATAAAATTATTCTTAGAAGAGATTGCAGAAGAATTTTCGTAACTACTATCAAAGATTATTGTACGCTCTAGAAGTTCCGTCTCGCATCAAAATCTAGTCTGTCTATGGGACTGCCCCATATACGGACAATTTGGTGCGAGAAGAGATAGGTTCGCTTTATATTATATTATTTGAATTATATTTTAAATAACTCACTAACCGCTGTGATTTTTAAAAACTTTAGACTTTAAAAATAGACATAATATCGTCACAGATATCGTGATAGCAAAATATCACGAATTGTAAAGTATACGCTTACTGTAAAGTCATTTTCCGTTGATTACAACCAAATCACCGCAGTATTTAGTATACCTTCAGAGGTAATTTAAACAATTAATGTTGCCTAAAATACTCTAAAATTATCTAAAATACGTATTAACATACCTCATGGAAAAATAGTGGCTACATTATTAACATAGAGAAGATTTTAAGAAATATATACCATATGATAAAAAAATATGTCACAGTTCAGATCAAGCTTAGTTGTTGTTACTGTAAGTTGTAAGTAATCAGTGAGAGTTGAAGCGATTTATTTCAGTTTTAAGCCTGATGACTTACGCAAAAATTGTGTTCAATATTTACAAAAAAAAAAATAAAAAGTATAACTAGGCGTATAATAAGGTATTACTGTATTATGTATTTTATCTTCAGTTGAAAAAGTTCTATGCTACGCCCTTGGTATATTCGGAGTATTTTAATAATGTTTAAGGTATAATAGGTATAATGAACGAATGAACCATAGACGTGGAGCAAAAGTTAAGAAAAAATATTATACAACAGCCACTTATCTAATCTTACCTTTTCTACACCGCAGCGCACGATCCTTTAATATCCCATAAATAAAAGACCTCATACATATTTGCATAAAAATATAGGTGGTTCATCATAGGTATATGCACATAGGTATGTTGCACCCACAAAATCGAACAATCAAAGTCTAATACTAATAATGACGTATGTTAGTTAAGTCATATTAAAAACAAAACAACTAGAATTAGAAATAAAAAGTTGGACTTTGCTTTCTAGATAACATAGCCTTAGTTAATTTATTATTAGTTTTAACTTTGATCTGAAAATGTTTAAGAGTAAAAACCAATCTATAGTAAAAAAATGCTTGATAAATACACCTATTAACTGCTTTAGTTTTATTATTTCAAGTTAACTAAAAATAATAATATATTTTAATAAATTAAGAGATACATCAACAGTATGAAGGTGCATTATAAAGGAATTGTAAATTAATTAAAATAATAAATATTTATTCTTTTTTTAGTTAAGTCATATTAAGCTATGTATATATTTGTTATTATTTAATATTTTATATTAAAGGGAATTAAAATATAATTACTTTATATTTCAGATCAAACCAAAACAAATAAATTCGTTTGAAGCAAATTTGTAAAAAAATAAAAAAGATAAGTATATAAAATTCCATAACAAAAAGTGGTGGAATTTTTATTTAAATGTAAGTGTAAGTACCAAATAAATTAATCAATTTACGGGGTGAGCTTTGGAGAACTATCACTACACCAATGATTTCAATTAGAACACGCCCTGCATAATTGCAATGTATGAGATCTTTGAAAGAAACCAAAATACTGACATTTTATTAATATCAAATATATCCTAATATAACCATGACACAGAAACAATAGACTGTTTTACCTACACAGTAAGTAAAACATAAATAATAAAAATATATTGAATAGTAGCGATCTCTGAACCTATATTTCCATATTTGCTTATTGGATTCATATTTAAAAAATATATTAAAATGTGACGTATACTCAGAACTTAATCTTTTTATCGTGAGTAAATTAAATTGCATGAAGTAAAAAAAAATGAAAAACAAATGCGAAAAACGTAAATATTGAGAAATGTTATTAAATAAACAAGGCTAAAACGGAGTTATAATATCATTATGGTTTTTAAATTAAATTGTTAGTATATTAAAATATTTATTTTACCTCGCGGAAATACCGTATGATCGAATAAAAACGGCGTCAGCGATGGCTATGAAATGAAGATCGCTGTCATTTTACATGTAAAATTATATGGGGAATGTCATCGATCGTCATTTCCAAGCCAACTGGACGCCATTTTTTTTCGATCACGGTAGAAAGCACTAGAAAAACAGATTTCAGATCGCTCCTATTTAACATAAATATATAATATATTATACCGATGCATTTGTCGGTTTCATGTACATAATTATATAATTTGCTTCAAAATACTATTTCTCTACGAATTCCGAGCTCTATGAATACAAGTACATACAATAAAATTTTATAGTTATAACAGTTCATTGCTTTGACACTAACGCTAAAAAAATTATATCAATATGTTTTTGTTTATATTAATTATCTTTAATTTGATTTAAAAAAAACAATGAAATATAAAAAATTCTAAAAAGTTTTATATCAATATGTTTTTTTTATTATCTTTAATTTAATTAAAAAAAAAAACGGAACAATAAAATATATAAAAAATTCTAAAATTAGGGTATTACCCAAAACGATAAAGATGCCTTATAATGTATTCATATTGCCAGAATATAGTGACGCTTTTGCGCAAGTAAAATATAAAGAACTGTGATAATCTGGATATTCTAGTGGCTGTTAATTAGAACCAATAAGAAATTTAAAAAATGATGTGCCATAAGTATTACACTACAAAAGTTAGTACATAAAATAATACAGATAAAAAAATAACTGACAGCGTAGTCAGTATATTGGAATTGTTATTTGTGTCAAAATATGTAAGTGAAAAATATGATTGGCAAATAATTATTAACAACAGTAATTAAAGTGATCATTTGTTTACATTATTAACATTTTAAATGAAATTCAAAGTATGATTTTAGAAATGATGGAGAAATTATCAGCTACTATATAACTTTTACTGCAGTACAATGACATTTTTAAAATTTAACGTTTGTCCAGATTATCAAAGTTTTACAACAGTACCAGAATAAAAATAAACGCCTATACAAATAAAACAGAAGCAAACTTTTGGTATATGGTGGAGGAGCAGGAGGAATTTTTGCTGAATCCTCTTGAAGCTGAGGAGGAGCAGGAGGGAAGCAACAGCCAGAAGCAGCAAAATAAATACCTACAAGTAAAAAAACTATAAGTAACAAGTATTTCTATAATACATAAAAGAACTGTTTATCTAAACATTTAGAAGATAAATTGTTAACAGTAGATGGGATGATACATAATAAACTAATATTCAAATTATCTCAATCTAATCAATAGAAATTTTTAGTAGATTAAATTTAAACTTACTAATATTTTACCAGCAAATTCCAGTTATCCAAAGCAGAGAGGCCAACCAAGAGTATTTAGAACACAATATATTCCCTGAAAGAAAAAAAAACAATCTATTAAGCTTTACCAAATAAAATTTTCTTAACCAAAATAATAATAGCCAATGTAATCAGTATTAAGCAAGTAGATATCTATTAAACTTACATTTATAGAAGGAATATTCAGTTGAAGAAAAGCGCTTTCTCATAATGAGCCCTGCATTGGCCCCTCGTAAAATGTCTGCATGTCCTCTCAAAAATGCAAAACCTCCCCGTAAGACTTGTCAATATTCACCAGCAATTCAACTGAAAAAAAAATCAAATAAGTATCTGTAAAAAGTAAGTAAATTGTTTAAAAGCAACCTTATAAATCTCCCTTCGCTGGTTTAAACACATTTTCATTCAACTCCTCTACAGTCTCAATTTTCTATTCCTTCTTCTATTCTCCCCATTTTCCAAGTCCTCTTCTATTCCTATATTTCGAAAATATGGTCTTACAATGCTGTGAAAGTACCTAAATACCGCTTTGGAACCACGCCGGGACGAGAACCGTGATTTTCATTTCTTTAAAGGCTCAGCTGCTTTATCTGTAGACAGAGAAATGATTAGAATTTTCGAATAACCCCAATATAAGTATAAAATGTATCATGAACTTACCACCATATCCATATCCTTTCGCCGGTATTTTTTCAGTCCCATTATAATTAAACGACAAAAAGACCGTCACTTGGGCATGGCGCCAACTGCCTGGACATCGGACGATCTTCTAGAGTTAGTACTTAATACGGCACCAGATATTCGAAGGTGCCTGGGAGAATCCGAAGAAGCTTTAGGACCAAGTTGCGTCTTGCAATATTTCATCTGGAATCTTCTTTGATTTAAACGGGCCACAAACTCAAATTACCCTAGAAAAATACAAAAAAAATAATCAGTTTCGGAAATCTTAACCGAGAAAAATAAAATACACTTACTTGGGTTGGTTTTAGGTTGAGCTGAGGTATGCTAGTATATATAGGTACGGTATATAGGAATCTGGTCCCCTACGCCTCCGAGATGCCACGCAATAGGTGCATAAAAAAGTTTCATAGCTTGTGTGTCAGGTCGTACCCAGCTGGAGCCTCTAGCATTAGAATACCTAGCTCGTAAACCAGAGGCTGTTGACTCCCTTGGGTACCTACACATCAACTTCAGGAGACGATCCAGGTTTCCTCTAGGGAAGACGGTAGCGTCGCGCCCTGGAGCGTCACTCTTTGATCCAATTCGCCGGGACACCATTGGCAAAATTTACTTCAAATTTCATTAACTGTTATCGAGTTAATCAATATTACTTCTGCCGGTTCGGCTGCTGGGCGACAGTGTGCTGATGTGTGGTATTAAATTGCCCCTAGAAAGAAAAATAAGCACACTATAGAGCCATTGTGAAAATAAAAAGAGAAAAAAGTCGAAATGAGTAGTAGAAGTAGTAGAAAGTAGAAAATGAATTATCAAAGGGAAGTTAATAAGAAGGGAAAATAAAAGAATGGATATCACCCAAGACAAGTTGAAGCAAAGTGATTATCCAGCTAGGGTACCTCGGGCCTGCCACACCTGTACTCACGAGATGTGAGCCCCTGAGTGGTTAAATGAGTGTAGAATGTTTGATTAATAAATAAATAAATAAAAATCACAGTAGATATCTTAAGTGGACACAGTCATATTTTTTATTCCAAAAAATCTCAAATAAAAAAGTTTCATCTTTCAATTCGTTAAGGTACCTATCATTTTATAAATTGTTATCAAAGTACCAGAAAAAAACAACTATTATAAAGGAATATATCTAAAAACGATATTTAATGTAAGTATTAAGAAAAACAAATAGCAAATTTTAGAAATTACAAGTAAAAAGGAATTAATATACCCCTTTAAATTAATTAGAATACCCAAAAACGTTTCAAGACAATAAAAAAATAAAAATTGGTATCATAAAATGTACTCACATTCTTTGTTAGAATACTGACTGCATTACTATGCCGCATTAATAGAAATTCACAAATTATCAACTATTAATCGTAATCCGCTTTTTTCTTATTCCGGGACATTTATAAAAAATCACCACTTTAGCTATGCATTCCAAAATAGAATTGAAAAAATTATGCAATCTTAAACAGCACAAAGTGTTAAAAAATTTAAACATAATGTGTGATATTTATATTTATGCTCTGTAGTAAATAATATCCGTAAACAAATCGAAAACCAAGAATTAAAAATATTAATTTTAGAAGAAAAACGAAGACGCCATGACTGTTCAAGATTGCAAAAAATTTTAATCGAGGTATAATGAAATACAATGAAAATATCAAGTACTCACTTTTAGGAGAGGGTGAGCTATGAACAAACAAGAATTTACGAAGGAGTAGTGTACACCAAATTCACTTTTTATTTAAAAAATCACATAATTTGAAATACCGGCGACAAAGAGATATGAATCCATTGGTATTCAAAATAGACATGCGCGACGCCAATTTCCGGAAGTCGCCATGACATATGTCCGAGTCGACCAATCAGAAGAAAGTCACAGCCGTCTTTGTTACCGAAACATTAATTCAAATTTATACAGTGGGTTGAAATATTAAAAAGTAGGCCAAAATAATTTTAAGCTAATAATATAGATTTATACATTTAATAAAAAATGTAATAAGTTAATAGCAAGAGTATACAAATACTGAATTTATTCACTAAGCAAATTAAGTTCTTATTACGCAGTGAATATAGAGAGATTAATAAATTTAAAAATTTACATGCTACTAATAAATTTGCCATTAATAAAAATAATTTGTAACATGTATGAATAGTGATACGTAATAGTCAGTTTTATCTACCTGAACTTAATACTTAACGATTATAGTTTCAAGGATTTAATAAATAGGTACACACTTTACTTAAAATATATATATTTTATATACAAGATAGAAAAACATAAATAAAATAATATGTACTGTACAATGATTAAAAATGGCGATCTGTACACAAAAAACAACATGAAACTGGAAAAACTTGAAAACAGGAAATATATATTAAAAAACGGATATTCATATTACAGGGATCCTACTGATTATTTTATTTTTTTCTAATGATTTTGTCATTAAAATTTTTGTTTTTTAATAAACAGGGCTTCTAAAAACCACAACCAAGAGATTCACTTTCCTATTTTATTGTAAATTCAATTATTTTTAAAGCATTTTTTTACAAGTTCAGATTTTCGTGATGTATGGGAACTGGGACCCCTGCTATTAATTTAAAATAAACAGAATATTAACTAGTAGTCCAAGAGGAAAAGAAGAAAAATAATGTTAAATGAAAATATTATATTTATCAAAAAATGTGATAAATAAGGTATTTTTGTTTCCCTTCCCGAAAATCATAACAAATTAATACTGTGGATTTGGCGAATGCTGATGATGATATGAAGCGTTCGAGTTGCTAGTTAAAATTTGGCTGTTCTGGGACGACCTAGGTACTTGTGTATTTCCACCAACAACACTTCTCCCCTCCGGATACTGACTCCCGTTTTGCTTTTGCTGTACACTTCTAGCTTGCGAACCTAACATAGCGTAAACTGATTCCGGCCTTCTAGTCCTTTGAGGAGGATTATTCTCACTGCTGTCCGAACTAGAAGCAGGATTATTTCTTGTACCATACGCGCTTTCCGTGGGAGCATAGTTATCCCTCCGCGGCCTCTCATTTGTTGAGTAATCCCTGTTCTGCCTCTCCGAAGTTCCGTAGTTGTCGGTTCTCGAAGTACTAGTACCAGGAGTAATGCCACGGGCAATGTACTTATCCGATCTTTGTTGCATTTGGTTATGCACATTTTGATTTTGCAAATGGTTTTGCTGGTTCAAGCGCATGGGATAAAGAGATTGCGCAGGCACCAAGGGACCAGGCTTGGGCAGAAGTTCCTTGTTAACTGCTGTGTTAGATTTAGTGTAAACCGACTGAGACCTATTCAAATTAGCCCTGGTTAAGGGTGGGCTTCTGCATAAGGACTTTGTACCCCCATATATGGACTCAACCCTTTCTAGTCTAGCTGGGGGTGCGGAAAACAAACTAGCACAATAATTAGTTCTCGCTTCAATGCCAGTAGCAGATCTATATGTGTTGTATGTTGAACCATGGAATTTAGGTATATGGGGTTTGTCCAAGTCATCATAATTTAACTCATCATCAGAAGGAATGCTTGAAGTCTCATCTTCGCGTGGCTGTTTTACTTTTTTCACGCGATTTGGATTAAAGATGTACTCGAAACATAGCCCGGACGCGATTCCACCACAAATTGGTCCTAGCCAGTCAACCCAGTGTGCTTCCCATTTGTTAAGCACAAACGATGGGCCTAGAGCTCGTGCAGGGTTCAAATATGGCATCTGAAACAAACCATATTTTTTTCTTTGATTGATCACTCACAACAAAAAAATAAACAAATAAAACTATAGAAACCCGTTTTAAGGCAGCTATTTGAAATTTCGTGCATCTATCTAAGTATATACTTTACTACTTAATACTACATATAATGTAAAAAACAGATATACTCACAAAAACAAAGGAGCAGGCGCAATAAGCAGCGCCAATTGTAAGAGCTCCACTGCCTGTGTATTTGCGATACGTGTCCATTGCAATAAAGTAGCTGAATACGACTAGAAAAGTGAGTGTAAACTCAATGCCAAACCGTTCCAAGGACGTAAAGATATTTGTTGGATGTCCAATTGCCGATGAGAGATTGTCCTGGTAACTATGGTATCCTGGAACGGTAACCCTGCAAAAAAATTTTAAATAAATATTTAAAAATTGCATTTTCAAATAACTCAAAAATAAAAATAGATGTACAAGAGCATGTTCTGATTAAAACTAAGGAAAACTCTGAATTGAGAGGGTGAAAAAACGCTTATCGGTTTTCGATGAACTGAAAAATCGGCAACTAATCTAGAATTAGTTTTTTATGATCGGTCAATGACAAGACAGAACGCCACAATTACACCCCAATAGGAGTTAAGCGAGGGTAATGTACGAGAGTACAAATAACCAAACGAAAAACTCGCTTTCAATGGGCATATCATATGCGAACAAGTGCGCTTTAATGATTTAAAGGGCCCGTTTTGCCCTTTAAAGCAGGGGGGTTGTAAAGTGCTTGCGGTTGTGCGTATATACGTTTTAATAACCTTTATTTTTCATGTCCCGCTTAAAACTTGATTAGCAAGAATTCCCTCCAATTTCACTCAGAATATAGACATTTAATTTCTTTTTTCAAATGTGTTTTATCTGCCGGTTAAAATCAGCCCACTACTTCTTAAATAACTCGACAACCAACAAGTGTTTCAAATAAAAATCTACGTTTAAAGGACAACACATGTTTATGGAGCCATCGTTGGGTGTCTTATTAATTCCTTATGGCATACATCTGCTGAAATTTGATATTGCCCTAACGTACGTAATGGATTTTTTTTTTAAAGTTCAGTGTATATATTTTCTTGTTCAGCGAAAAGTTGATGGTAATAAGTTTGAAAAAAAATGGAAATAGACTGCTGTGTATTTATAGAAAAATTAGTTTGCAAGTCAATTTGTGTTGCATAATTAAACAAACAACAATATGCACCTCCTATTGTTCATAACAGTACTGCATAAGTATTAAAACAATGAAGATGTTGATTAAAACGGCGTTAGTTCTCGTATTTCTATCTGGTACAGAATGTTTCACTCCAAACTGTGTTCCAACCAATCAATTTAAATTTTATGCTTTTCCTGTAGAGGGATGTTCCGAGAGTTACCTTAATATGTGCCATTTTTCCGAAATGGGATATTTCCAAAGCAAGGGAAATCCAACTCTAGTGAAAATTCTAGAAACTGAACTGTTACCGACCTGTGCATTTTATAATTCGCCCAGTTTAAAACATATATATGGAGTAAAAAGTGATATAAAAGTGCTGGCCCAAGCGTCATTCTTTAACTTGCCAAACTTAACAAGTATCAATTTGGCTTTCAACCACATCACCGAGGTTAGAGATCAGACTTTTAAAAACGTATCTGCAGAAATTTTGGACTTGAGCTGGAACGAAATTATTTTTATAGATAAGGATGCGTTTAAAGAATTATATAATTTAAAACACTTGAACCTGAGCAGGAACTCTTTAACGACTGTTCCACTGAATTACTTGTCGATGACGATAGAGAGTTTAAACCTGGCCCACAATTTGTTATCGAGAATTGCTATAAATTCTAACAGATTTCTTAACTTATCTCGCGTCAATTTCAGCAACAACAAAATAGGAAACTTGGCCATCTCGTTTTCATATCCTTTGAAAGAAATTGATCTTACAAGCAACCTTCTTGAAGACTTGGATTATGTAGAAATATTTTCTGTGGAAACGTTCAAACTTGGCTCGAATGGATTTACAGTAGTACCCAGGTACATCGAAAATATTAATGCTAAGAAACTGCACATTTATCCCAATCCCTGGAAATGTGACGAACTGAATAAACTCTGGGAGTTAATGAGAACATTGAATTATAAAATAGGGTCTGCCACAAGTACGTCCAAAACAGCAGCAGTGTGTGCTAACGTGGGTAAAAGACCAACAACCTCTATTCGTGACGCGCCTTGTGAGGATGACAAGGATTGTCCCCTGGATATGGCTTGCAGAACTGGAAAGTGTTTGAATCCTTGTTTAACATTTTGCGACAAAAGTAGCATTTGTACGGCAGAAAATCATAAGTTTACTTGCTCTTGCCCTAAAGGATTGTTAACTAGTCCTTTAGATTTAACATTTTCATGCCAAAATGTAAAATGCTACACGAAAAGAGACTGTCCTGAAGGTGGATCTTGTTATAACAACGAATGTATATTTATTGCTCATAGTGAAACAGGCGAGAGTGTAATACCAAGTGGCCCTAAAGACAGCATAGCTCACAGTCAAGATATTAAACCTTGGTGGTTCGATGATATACCGAAATTCTCACCTTGAATCAGTAATAAGGAAGGAAAATACTTTTGGAGTTATTTAAAATACTTATTAAACAATTTCATGTTATTAAGAAAATAACTATTAAAATATAATATATGAATTAATTTAATTTCTATAATTAAAAGAAAACCTTTTGAAACCAAAATATTTTTTTCACACCTTAATCATTATTGTTCTAAGCAATTCTGTTCAATACTTTCGACTTTTCAGAGTAATAGAAAAGAACAAAAAAATCCAATATATGAAATTCATGTTTAATATTTATTTAGAAACACCTATTAGAGTAGGTACATACATAACAATAATGTTATAATTTCGTTTAAAATAGTGAAAAAGTGCATTGATTTTTTTTTGCATTATAAAGTTTTGCTTGAAACATTTATAATATTTTCCATAACACAATTAGACTAAAAAAAGACTAAGAAATAAACTATATTTTAATAAAAAAACTGTATTTTACTACTTGATTAATTTTGAGGTGACTTAATAATTCGTTCAACATTATATGCCTTGAATTATTATTAACCCTGGGTAAAAACTTTATCTAAATTTCTCACCCTAGAGTGGGAATAGGGCACGTGTCGCATATGTCCGAGAGTCTGATTGTCAAGGGATTACTTTTAAATCGATCCGCCCTAAATGCAGTAACCTTACAGTATCGTGAGAAAATCAATGGAGGGAGATACAGTTTAAATTGCTTAATGAACCTATTCCTTACGACTATATCCCATTTTCGAGACTTAATACAAGCTGAAATATTTCAGTACTTCAACATTTTGAGCAAAAGTACCACACAATCCAAAAAAAAACTTAACTTTTATATTTTTTATGTAGACATGAACCTATTCCTTATGACTATGAAGAACATTGATTTTTTATGTAAAGAAATAAGCGTTATAAAAAGATTTTTTAATAAAACCAATGTATTCAAACCCTTAAATGTTTATATAATCTAAATCTACATAAAATTTCCTATAAATCTCGGAACTTCCAGATTTTTACAGCTATGTTTACTATTTTTCCAAGAGCCTTGAATTTCAAAAACTATACGTTACGGCATAGGCCAGATCTTTTACTAAAGATAAAATCTCTAAATAAACATGTACAGACGTACTTACATGCTTAGGGGATTCAGAAAAAAATTCTCTACAAAACACATTCAGAAAAACCACTTCACTACAAGTTTTTCCGAGAAAATAATGAAAATTGCTGGAAATTTTACAAAAAATAAATAAATCGGAAGCCATCTTTACAGATCTGTCGTCCTGATCCACACACCACAGAACAAAAGGCAAATAAACATACCTAAGGCTACGTATAGATTAGTTTTTAACAGTTAAGCACGTTTTACAATAGGTATTATTAAAATTTTGTAATTTTATTGTAAATAAAAAAATACAATATCGTATTAAATATGTTTATTATGTTCCAAAATTATGGAATAATGCTAATTTATGGTCTTACAAGTACATCATTCAAAAGCAAGTGATTTCGAAAACTATACTGGTGGTCTGGTGAAGCAACTAATTGACAAGACAAATAATTTTTCTTAGGCACCTACGCTTCTATGTACTATATGTACTAAAAAGAAGGGACTATAGGGACTCTGTAGGTAACGAAAAACTGATGCATGTGTTGGTGGCAAGTGGTAGAAAAGCCAGGTGGTACATCTTGCACACGTGCGCTGCTTCTCAGATTTTTTTTGTCTTGAAACGCAGTCTACGCGCGACAGGAAAACGAAAAGATCACCCCTGATATAGCTGTCATAATTTTTTTATTTAGACGTCTGCATAAAATAGATTTTTCTTTTTCGAACGAACCAAAAGAACTAAAAAATATATGATAATGAATAAAATTAGTTCATAAATTATTGTAGTATGTTTCTAATTTTATTATAAATTAGAAAAAGAAATGTAATTACTCTTTTTATAAACTGTATATTTCGTGCAATGCATAATTTTCGAACGCTCGGTACATATACCCAAATGAACCACCGCCTATGATAGGGTGTTTATATGAGTAATAAATATTTATTTTATAACTGGCACAACTGTTAGAGAAGTTTTTTATTGGTGAAAGAACAAGTGGCTGAATATATACCGACATACGGAGCCACTTAACAGCGTTGCCAATTTGAAAAAGAATACCGAATTTAACAGGGCGAGTCTTAAATAAGTATATTTCGACCCCAGAAACACGATTATGATTTTTTTTTAAAAATTTGGAATTTTTTTTTAGTTTTTAGTCCAAAAACATAATTTCTTGATAATATGACAACAAAGGTAGTAGATTAAATTTACAAGAAAGAAAACCGAGAAAAGATGCGTTGCTCAAAATTTAAGCAAAAAAAAATTCTTTTGGAAATTTTCAAAGTAAAATAACTCAGTTATTTTGGATTTATTTAAAAAACGGTAAAGAAAAAATATGTTTCTTTTATCGAGGTCTACCAGTCCTGAAAATATTTACCCTTATCTAAGACTCACCCTGTATAGAATAGCTGGTTGATTAAAGTCCAAAAATTGGATGCTTTGTAAAAACGAATGTTAGTAAAGCACAAAAAATATATTTGTATTTTTTTGTTAGGTTAGTGGATATTTCTAATATTTGAACATTATCCCAAATTCTACGTGATTCTAAGGTGATAAAATAAGACATTTGCTTAAAAGGATTTTTTTTTTCTTTTCTACTAATAATTACTATAAAAACAAGTTTTCAATGTTTGAGAGATTAAAAAATTTATCCCAGATTCCAGTTGTTCTTAAAATCAAATTTAAACGATAATTACAATCCTACGTGATTTAAAAATATTTAACAAAAAAAATTACTAAAACTATGCTGAAAAAGTGACTATGTGGCAACACGGTTTAGGCAGCAAGTGGGACCCAAAAAGTGGGACCACCCCCTTTCGTTGGAAAACAATTGGATAGCAGGGCGCAAAAGTGCGACAATAAACAATACAAACCATACAACGGCGTGATTATGGTCGAGGCTGACATGTGACCTTAGGGTGTGAGGTCCCATTTGACGCCTTTTTTATTTATTAGCCAACTCAGGTCCCTCTATAAACCCCATATCTTTATTCACAAAACTTTCTTTTTTCAGAAATTAAAAGTTAAATCCTAAATATTAATACTAAAATACAATCATTTCACTTAACGTATGATTATTTATTATGGTTTTCCTTTTATGTTATATTCTGCTCGATAATATGGCAACATAGGTATTAGATTAAATTTAAAAGAAAGAAAATCCAAAAAAGATCCAGTGGTTCTCAAAATTTTAGCAAAAAATCTTTTTTTTGCTAAAAAAAGTAAAATAACTCCGTTATTTTGGACTTATTTGAAAAACGAAAAAGAGAAAATATGTTTCTTTTATCGAGATCTACCACTCCTTAAAATACTTGCATTTATTTCTGGGACACCCTGTATATTCGGAATCTACACCTTTTTAGTTACTTACAGGATTTTTATAAAAATCGGTGATATGAAGAAAATCGCCTATTTTCTCAACTATACGCACACAAAAAGTCGAAAAAATTCCCATTTTTTTAGCTATTTCTTACACATTTTCAAATTCCTTAAAAACTTAGTAAACATAGTCACAAAATTATGAAAATTACAGCATTTGCAGGAAATTTTATATAGATTCAGAATATACCTATACGCCTCATGTGTGAAAATTAACAAAATTATTTTCAGAACTCTTAAAAAAATAGTAAAAATGGATGAACTTTTTTGAAAATGTCAGCATTTGTAGTCAAGGTATTAAGTTCGATTATAAGTTTAGTGGATTTAAGCAAAAAGCAAGCATATTATACATCTATTGCGTCTATTGCAACATCTACAATATTGAAAAAGTATCCTAGACAAATATAATACAAAAACGAATTTTGCCGTTGGATCAAGGAATGCCATCTCCCCCGCCGGTCTGAAGGATGCGACCTTAGCAAGCGACAGATGTTCCAAGCATCCTGGGCCCTATTAAAAACCCAAAGGTAAATTATTATCCTCAGGTAGAAGAAGGGCATTTTCTACGGCCTTCTTTTGTTCAATTAAGTTCACGACCGGGTGGATCTCTTCTCGTGCTTACGTTATATCGAAATATTTGTATTTTTATCGGGTAATATTTGAAAAAATAAACAGTTAGGAAACGTTGGCCCGATAAAAGAATATTTAACCGCAACATCTATCGGCAAAATAATCGTTCCATACTTCCTTGGTACGAAGTAAATTAAGTAAATTTATTGTGATAATATTTTCTTAGCCTCCATTAGATAATTTACATTAACGGTACATTTTTAAACGAAATTTTATCAAGTACATTACCCCCAGGAAGGCTTAATATTAAATTTTGTTTATATTTTCTTTATTGTATAATCTCTAGATTAATATACTCCCAGAAATAAGTGCAAATATTTTAACTGGTAGTATAGTTCAATCCCAGAAGCACGCCTATGAGGTTTTTTTTCGCAAAAATTTTTTTTTGAAAATTCGAAATTCTTTTAAAAATTTGTTGGATTTTTTTTAGTTTTTAGTTAAAAAACATAATTTCTTGATAATATGGCAAAATAGGTATTAGATTAAATTTACGAGAAAGAAAATCCAGAAAAAATCCAGTGGTTCTCAAAATTTTAGCAAAAAATATTTTTTTTTGGAAATTTTCAAAGTAAAATAACTCTGTTATTTTGGACTTATTTGAAAAACGATAAAGAGAAAATATGTTTCTTTTATCGAGATCTACCATTCCCTAAAATACTTGCACTTATTTCTGAGTATACAGGGTTACTCAGAGACGTACAAGATACCTCATAAAAGTATCTGAAATACAAGTTACAAGATTAAGTAAGTGCTTTTCTTTAATCCATTCATTAATAACTAGATAGATACAGAAGAATAAAAATGATGCAAATTTTCAGAATGTCTATTTTATTCTACTTTAGGTTTTGTTAATAAAAAAAAAAAAAAATTAAAATTAAAATAATTAAATTAAACGTTAAATAACTTATAGGGAATTTTTTAAGAATCACATCTAATACGGGTATTATATTTGGTCCATATTATGATTGAATGTTGTAAAGAAAAGAATATGCACAGATAATAATTAATAAAAGTATTTTAGCAAACTAAGTATTTTTTTTACAACTAAATACACAATACAAGATGAAATTAAAAAAAGTATTTCAAATATAAGATGAAAATAAGTATTTTGGAATATAATAATATATATCTATATTTCAAGTAATCAAAAAAATGTCAATTCTCTACTTAAAAATAAAAAACAAAACGTGATGAAAACTTGTCTGGCAAAATCTTAAATAAAAATGCCCTTACGAAAAGATCTAACTAAGATTGTGCACGCCACTGTGCGGGTTCAGTATGCGAGGTACCCAAAGGAAGAAAAGAATGTTTTAACAACAGCTGAAATGGGCAGGTGATACCCGACATTTCTTGACAGATGGTTTTAAGGTTTCGGGTTCCATTTTCAAATTACACGATACAAAACACAAATATGTGTCGAAGATTAAATGCAACTATATATATAATTCGTAAGAAATAAAAAAAATTCAAATAACACAACAATGCAAACGAAATCAATAATATCTTGTTTATGTTCTAATCAAGCCTATATCAGTTAAGGACGAATAAATTTACAGTAACAATGGAGAATAGTACGCTTGCACTGGATTTAAATATCATTCAAATATTCAACATGTCCCTTTGTTACATTTAAATTTTCATATTGAATATTAAGAAGGTTTTAAATAACTTACCCGTACAAAAATGCAGCTCCTGCAATTCCACCACCACATTCAGCTAGAATAAACAAACAAGATCTGAGCACAGATATTCTTTTGATTACGCCCATTGCAATGGTAACTGCTGGATTTATATGGGCACCTGAAACAATAGAAACAAATTTTTAATATCATAATTATAATTTAAAATACCGAACTTATTCAGTAATAATGTCAATAAAGAATTTATTGAAAAGAATGCCTAATGTTTTTTTATAGCATACAGGAAGCCAGAAAGTAATTAAGATTAGCCAAGTTATTTTTTTTAATACCTCAGCATTTATTTTGCTACACAGGATTTTTTTTAATAATAATAATAGCAGGGTGTAATAGAAATATCTATTATAATAATTCTAAATAAAATGGTTACAAGAAGAATATGTTACTAATTAAGGTTTTCGGAATAACGACAACAAAAGCCAACAAACAAATGAGAGATAATTAATGAGCTGAATAGCAACACACTGATGAAAATTAAGGTAATTAAGGGATAAATGAAGATGAGTAATTTGTATAATCACAAATAACGACGAGCTAGGCGTCTTAACTCGCAATATTGTTACATAATTATGTACAAACATACAAAAACAGAATAACAATATTAAAAAGCTCAACACAATCAACTGGAATATATTACTTTGGTACAAAAAAATATTAAGAAGAAATTTTCATAAGAAAGTATTCTAAATACCGTTTGAGCCAATGCATTTTAATAAATTATAAACGTAAATAAAAACTGTTTATTAACGACTTATATTGAACTTATATATAGTATATGTTATATGAACGAGGTACTGAATCTGAAATTTGAAAAAAATTGTGTTTAAAAGTTTAATTTGATGAAGTTATTTTTTTTAAAGTGTTTACCTGAAATATTTCCAAAAAATTGCGTCAAAAACATCATTGTTAACCCTGACGACATTGATGTCACCATAAAAATATTGGATGGTGAGGTACTGCCCATCCTGGACGCTGCATTAGCGCCAGAAACGATAAAAACATAAATAAAAGAAGCTAAACATTCCGATATGACCGATTTCCAAAACTCCAAAGTCCTTAGCTCGACACGCACCGCAATTTTTTTCGAAGCCCCCAACTCAGCTAATTTTTCCTTCTTGATAACTTCCAATTTTTCGAACAGCGTTATTATATGAAACTCTATATTTTCCACGTCGAAATTTAAATTATCTTCCGTCATTTTAAATTTCGCGCTAAAAGTAAACTGCGGAAGAGTCGGAGGGTCCTTCGAGTTGAAGGACACAAACTGGAATCATCGGATGGCTCAAATTCAAATTGGAGCGGACAAATGGAACACCACCCCCACCATTAAGTTTCAGCCAATTAGAACGCGATGCGAACATGTGGTCAACTTCGCTGGAACGTGTTCTCAAAAGCTCAGCTTCAAGCACCCAAGTTCATACGGGCTCTCTTTCTATTTTGGATAGGCTGAGGGAGACAAAACGATAAGTGTGGTGTCGATTCAAAGCGCATCGTTAACTGGAAGGAATGTGAGCTTTATTTCTTTTTTTTTGGCATTATTACAGTTGGTTTAAAGATGACAGATTTGCGACACATGCAGTAGATTGCATATTTCGCCGAAGCAAGGTCAGCAACAGTTGCTTTTTTTGCTAAATAGATATTCTTTTTTCTTCTTAAAATAATATGAAATTAATATAAATAAAAAAAAACTATGTTATAAATATTAATTTTATCAAAATTTACAAGAATTTATAAAAAAACGATGCAAAATGTATGCATGCGGTTTTCACAACCCAAATCATTTTGTGTATAAAATTAAATTAATATTATAACTAATAAAACTATTAAACAAAATATAGTAATAAATAAGCTCTATTAGGAAATATACAACCCTACACCTTATTTTAAACGAAATTTATAATTTTATTTTGTTTGGTTTGTTATTTAATTTTATTTTTTTTTAATAATGGAATAAAAATTTATTCCAGTTATCAGAAACAATTCAGGCTTGCAATAAAAATGTTCCTACTTGATAAAAACAAGTTATTTTCGGAAAAGCTTGCATTTTACAGAGTACCTAAAAAGAACGGCTCATTAAACGTCTTATAAATGAAACATTGATTAAGAGAAATTAAGATTAACAAGATAGGTCATTGGTTAGGCTGACATTAGTCAGAAGTTCTCCGAGCTTAATAATATTTATTTATCCTGATAAGAACAAAGATAATTTTTCTCTATATCAGAAAAGTGTGTCATATCCTATCAGTATTTTTGTCTACCTGTAATACAATAAATACTTTTTAATATAGTAATTTCACTTGATGGGTGTGGTATTAAGATGACTAACAAAACAAAAGTGTATTGCGTTTGCGTTTAGTCTACAGTACCTCGTGGTAAAGCGAAGAAACCCATGGCTTTAAAGGTGGGCTTTTTCACCTGAAGTGACGTCAGCCAGGTAAACGAAACCATAGACGATCGAAAATGGCGCCGACAAGACAACAACAGATCGAACTGATTTTATTATTAGTGATAGTGTTTGTTAGTGACATAATATTGGCTCAGTACGACGAGTATGGGGGGTACAGGCCAAAAACTTACCAAACAAATCAGCAAAGTTATTATAGTGGATCACAATATAATATTCCCAACCCAGGGGATAAAGATTACAGGACATTTGTTTATAAAGGCCGAAGATATGGCCAGCAGAATAATTATTACTACGGGGTGCCAGGCGATCCTAGAATAAGAGGCCAAGACGAAAGATTCTCTTACGATAGAGTAAGTACTTTTATACATCACAAAGAAGATATTGGGTATTTAATGTTTGTATTGACAACGGTGAATTTTGAGAACTTATTTAAATGCCAAAATTGCCGTTAGAATCATAATGAAAAAAAGTCATGAAAGAAACAGCGTTCAAACTAACAAATACAATACTTTTTACTTTATTTGTAGGCATATATAGCTAATGAATTTAAAACGAGAAAGTTACTTGGTAATATTTAAAAGATCTAAATTTGCATTTTTGTTATTGTTCTTTTAATTTTTTTATTTCGAAATAAAGAGAAACAATACACACTCAGTATGTTTACTTGAGCATTTATAACATTAATATTTATATGTTCATTGTCGGTAAGTATGATAGGATGTGAATAATAAATTTAACGAATATTTTATGATGAAGGGATAATTTTCAAGCCAAAACTAAAGCAGAATGTAATGGGCAATGTTTGAAAAAATTACAGAGATAATATTGTTTTCAACATAAAAGGCCAAGCATTGGTATTATCAGTAAATTTAAGATAAAAATGAGTTTTTCTTTAAAGCAAGGAAACGCTGAACCTATCCTTCCTGGCATTCTTGGAGGATGGCGCGAAGACCTCCAAGGCAAACGACGCGAACAAACCAAAGAACTACAAAGGGACATTTTTGTAAAAACGACCTACGGAGATGTCCAAGGTTTCCAAGTCTATCTCTTTGATAACCCTGATCCAGACTCCCTATATCGCCCAGGATCGGAATTCATCGAAAGACAAATGGGTGTAACCAGCGTGTTTTTGGGAATACCCTATGCACAAGCTCCCATCAACGAAGGACGATTTAAGGTAAGCATCTTCATTATTTTTTATATTTGCCAAAAAATAAAAAAATATATAACATGACTAGCGCCACCTAGCGATGAAAAGCTGTAGCCGCCTGTGGTCGTGGAGCTTTTTAAATATAGTATTCGTGCTTTACTTTTGTTTACTCACAGCTATTGCAGACTAGAGGGATATAAAAAAACTTTATGTGGTCAGAGGTCAGAGCATTTTCGAATTTTCAGCATATGTAGGAAATATAATGAAAATATGCTGGAAATGGGTTCTAAATATGGTTCTAAAACTTTATATAAATATACTACTAACAAACTTATTAATATCATCAGAAAGCTTCAAGACAATTTGATTTTTAACTAATATATCTTGCCAATCTAATTTCAATACAATATTTTCTAAATATTCAAGCCACCAAGACTACACAGAGGTTTTCAAATTGTTCAGGCTGTTGATTTTGGTCCGGCCTGTCCCCAACCAGCCAGATACACAGGGACTAACTCTGGAATCCGTGACATGGATGAGGATTGTCTTTACTTAAACATCTTCTCCCCAAATGTGGTAAGTTCTAACTAAATGTCTTACTAATTTACGAGTTCTTAAGAATGTATTTTTTTTAGAATGAAGGTGCAGGTCAAAAATATCCAGTTATGGTTTATATCCACGGTGGAGACTTCATCCATGGAGCGTCCAACACATTTCCAGGGCATATCATGGCGACGTTTTTTAATGTTATAGTTGTCACGTTCAACTATCGGTTAGGAGCTTTAGGTTTCCTCAGCACCGGCGATATAAACTCACCGGGAAACTACGGAATTCTGGATCAAGTTATGGCATTGCAGTGGGTGTATGATAATGCAGCGAAATTCAATGGAGACCGAGAAAGCATCACGTTATTTGGTCCAGGAGCAGGTGCGGCTTCTGCTGGATTGCTGATGGTAGCGCCCCAAACCAGAAACATCGTCACCAAAGTCATAGCTCAAGTAATAATAACTATTTCATATAAAACATTATCTGATTCTCTAACCTCTGTGTTTATAACAGTATCTGATGGTAGATTTCTTGTCAACTATTTCTTTTTTTCCAGAGTGGATCGGCTGTGGCTGACTGGTCAATGATCTTCGACCGTTATAGAGCTCAAAACACGAGTAGAGTATTCGGAAGACAAATGGGCTGCAGCATTGAGTCCTCTTGGCGTTTAATCAACTGTTTAAGAAACTCAAGAAGCGCCTTTGAAATAGGAAATGCAGAATTTCCCCCGGAAGTAGGTATTTTTCCATGGTCGCCGGTGATGGAAATGAATTTGTCCATGCCGTACTATGAAGGATGGTACGAAAAGGATTGGCATTTCATAGATGAAAGCGCCGAGAGTTTGATAAGGAAGCGTATGTTTAATAGTGGGCTGAGATATATGACGAGCGTCACTTTGCAGGAAGCTGCAACATTCATAAGTTAGCCTACAGTATAAGAAACGTTACATGATTAATTATTTACTATACCATTTTAGCAACCAACCGAAGTCTAGCACCTACATATGAAATTGACCAAGGGTTCTTTGATCAAAAAGTCTGGGAATTAGTTTTACGATATAACTATACATTAAATCCTAATGGAACATTCGACGCGATCAAGTATATGTACACTTACTGGCCTGACCCTCACAATGTTACTATGATCAGGGAAAAGTACATTCAGCTTCTTTCAGATTTCCTTTATACCGCACCAAATGACAAAATGATTAAGTTACTGGTGGAACAAAATGTCCCTGTATACATGTACGTCTTAAATACCACAATAGAATCGTTCAACCTACCCGAATGGCAGAAAGTGCCACATGACATCGAACACTATTTACTGTGTGGTGCTCCATTCCTAGATGTGGAAATGCTTCCTACTAATGAACGATTCACCAGAGATCGATGGACTAATAACGACAGAAATATGAGCTATTTCTTCATGAAGGCCTACACTGATTTCGCCAGGTATGGCAACCCATCTTACACGCAGATATTAGGGCTACATTTTGAAGAATGCAAAAATGGGCAGTTAAAATATCTGAATCTGAATACAACATACAATTCTTCAATAATGTGGAACTTCAGACAAACGGAATCGGCATTTTGGACCATGTACATTCCTCGAGTCGTTGGGCATTTAGTTCCTACATATCCACCTACTACTGAGGTATATATCATAAAAAATTAAGTTTAAATCAAAAAATATGTAATAAACTTTGTTTTTAGTTCTGGTGGGAACCTCGAACACCGCTGCAAATAGCATTTTGGAGCATTTGTGTATTTTGTTTGCTGCTAATTGTGTTATTAGTGCTTTGCTGTATGTTATGGAGAAACGCAAAGAGGTAAGAAAGGTAAAGGAAACTTTTAAGAATTATTTTGGATTCGTAGTTTCCTAACAATAGAAATATATGATATCATTACTAACCTTTAGTATGTAGTAGAATCTAAATGTAGTAAGCAGTAGAGGGAATCTATGTTTCTTTACTACGAAAGCGCAGAGTTGCCATCGCAACACTGAAAAATATTTTCAGAAAAATTTACACTTTTTCTGTAAATTTACACATTTCCAAAGAAATCTCAAATTACACAAAAAAACTGTAAATTTACAGAAAATGTGTAAATTTACAGAAAAAGTGTAAATTTAGAATATACCGAAAAACTTTACAGAAAAACTGTAAATTTTGTTAAACTATTTTTCAACGTTGGTATGGCCAGCTCTACGCTTTCGTACTTTACCCCGAAGTTAATGAAAGATATATATTTTTTTAGGTCTTCAGATCGTTACTACAACAACACGTTTCTGTACCCATCAGACACAGAAAACGATGATGGTATTGAAAACACACGGTCAACAGAAATGTACCAAGAAAAATACGTTCCTCCAGCAAGGACCAATAGTGCCTCATCATTCCAAACTGTTTCTTTAAAAGAATTACAAAGCTTTGTGTCACACAGTCCCAATGGAGAACGCAAATTACCAAGAAAGTCAACGCCAGTACTTGAACAGCGAAACAGAACAAAATCTCAATCGACTTTATCACAGGGAGTGCCACAAACCGATGTTTGAGACATTTTTGGAAGAACAAAAACGACTTAAGTGCCAAACTAATTTATCTCTGCTAATTCTGTAAACCACTGTGTTCTGTGGCAACATTTTCTGTAAACAGTGGCATATTCAGAACGTTAGCTGGAAAAGGAATATTTCTGATGTATATATTTTGATTAGAATGGACAATATATCCTTTTACAAGGTACCAAAGAAGCTATATTAAATAGAAACACCTTAAAACACTTTTTGAAAGTGGATTCTGGTAAAGGATTATTTTGGTAATTAAAACATATTGAAAATACGTTTTCTGGATATGCCTCATCCATGAAATGTTAGTCAAGTATCATGACCGTCCCTGTATATTTTAAAAACCTGTTAGTACTAAGATTTTTATATACCTGTATATAAAGTTATATTTTTGATGAGAGCTTGTTATAAAATAACAACTGCTACCAAAGAAAATTAAAACAAAAACATTTTGCACTATATATTTAACACAAATATCATTGTATAGATCTCAATAAAGTAATCTTTTTTTAAACTGTGTATATTTTTGAATAATGTGTTTGATAAAAACATTTAATAAATGAATGGGAAATCAAATAGCAACAGGGATCAAAGGCTTAGATGCTATTTGTAATTTATGATCTATGAAAAGGCGTACGGAAATAGAGATTGATAGTAAAGAGATTTTTCAATAAATTGTACACAATATTTCGTCGTAAAGACTTCATAAATAAGGCTTTTATTATCTTTCTAAAAGAAAACTACTTGCATCAACAACTATAAAATTAAATAATCATTCAGAAAGACCTATAAAATTATAATGATTCAATAGTATGTTTATAGAACATTACTTGAAGGACTTTAATAATGTTGAATTTCACAAAAATCCTTTTTATATAAATAAAGTTATTATTAAAATATTCTTCTGCAAAAATGAATATAAACGTGGTCATGAAAATTTAAATTCAATGAAAATAAGAACGTTATTGTAGTTATCAGGATTAATAGATAATATATTTATTCGTTTTTCTTTTACTATTAAAAAAATATTAAAAATAGGAATATGGCTTAAAAAATCTTTTGAGAAAAAGTTATTGAAATTATTAAATACAAAGTAGGTAGAACGTATATAAATTTAATAACAGCAAAAATATAAAATGGTGGATATATGTATGTATTAATTTTATAGACTTTGAATGAAGTAATAATTGTAAAAAGTATAAAATATTAATGGCACTTGCCCCTTTCTTTGGCATTACGAAAGTTAGAGCGACGCGCCTCTTAATGTTATTCAGTACATATTCACAGTTTAATGCATGAGCCACGAGGTACCACTGCAGGTTCCGGCGTTTGATAAGCCACGCGGTACTTTATGAGATTTACGCGCCCATTTCGGTTCTTTCGGTAAAAAAAAAACACTTTTTGCGTAGTGTGTTCGGTTCAAACTTTGCATCAGTGAATTATTTTTTCCCTATACTTTAATTTAGTGTGGAATAATGATTACTTTGTACCGAACTATCAAAGGTACCACTAAAGGTAGAAAGAAGAGAGAAAAAAAAGGGTAAGTCCCAAAATTTTTTTTTTCTTAAAAAATCATATTATATTTTATACTATAGTAAAAATTATTTTATTAATTAAAATATTAATCATATTAACATTCTATTTTTTTTATGTAAACAATACATGGAACTATTAAAACAAACTGTCTTATTTAAAACCACTTGGATAGCAAATATACAGGGTGAGTCTTAAATAAGTGCAAATATTTTTAGGGCTAGTATATTTCGACACCAGAAACACGATTATGAAGTTTTTGGAATTTTTTTTAGTTTTTAATTAAAAAAAACATAATTTCTTGATAATATGGCAACATAAGTAGTAGATTAAATTTACAAGAAAGAAAACCCAGAAAAGATCCAGTGGTTCTCAAAATTTTGAGCAAAAAATCAATAACTCGGTTATTTTGGACTTATTTGAAAAACGGTAAAGAGAAAATATGTTTCTTTTATCGAGATCTACCAGCCCTGAAAATATTTGCACTTATTTAAGACTCACCCTGTATAATTTATTTAATAATTAAGGATATTATACAATCGTAACAATTTGAAAATTTAAAACGAAAATATATTAAACTATGTCTTCTAAAAAATAATATTAATTGTTTGTTAAAAGAAACTGCATTGAAATCCTTAGTAACTGATTTTTTTAAAAAAAAAAAATTTTTTTTGAAAAAAATTATTTTAAAAATTACTGAAAATAAAAAAAAGATCACTGATGTGTTAGGTATTTGGAATCTGGAGATATTAAAAAAAATCCTTTGACCGGGGACGGTGAATAGTGAAAAAGTAAATAAAAGAAGCAGAAGAAGAGGATATTACATTGTCAATCCTATGCTCGCTGGCGATATTAAAATACCGACATTTAAATGTGAAGGTAGCAAAAACATCATCGTAATTTTTATTGCAAATATGCGTTTGGTTCGAGCCTGCTGTAACACACAGCATAAGTAATAAAAATTTATCCTTTGCACACTATTGTTGGTTCAAATAAATACCGATCTGCCTCACAATTATCGTTTCTCTTTTGCAATATAACTTACCGAACATACCCTTAAGGTCTATAAATATTTGTTACCTATATTTAGTCCATAAATTATAGACAGTCGTAAAAAGCAAGAGAACTTTTCGCGCCAATAGCTAGCATTTGTCGGTCACGATATTTCGCACCAATCATAAGGCACTTGTTGAATAATTAAGAGGAACAGCCAGGTCAAATAATTGAATTAGTTTCGTGAGGCTAACTGCACATAATACTGTTATTATTTTATTAGTATGCCGCCTGGTCAGCAAGTGTTCTCAATAAAAACAATATATAAGTATATATATACATCCGTCATGAAACATTTTTCATCGACAATTAAACCGAAAAATTGACGCTTATTTTCTTATATTCCGCACTATTTCTGTCAAACTTTCTTTCCAAGCAATCACCACTATAATTTCCTTTGAATTATAACGATATGTCTTGCATGCACATCCTTGTTTATATAATTTTTCGAATAACTACTTAAAAAAATATTATTTTCGTTTACATAACGCCAGTGAAGAAATTTTTAGTTAACAATTGACAAAAAAATTAAATTTGTCGAAATATAAAAATTCAAATTATATTAGTGCATTCTTGATTCGATGGTGTAGTACTAGTAATAGTACTGGGACTATTTTTGTCTGTTGCTGGTCTAAGTCATCCTAATATCATGGTCTATCAGGTTTGGTCTTTTTCTAGGTCTCTTAATTCCTTGTGGCTATTATGCTGTAATTTTTGTGGTCTATCTATTGTCCGTCCTTCTTGCCAGGTATCCTGCTCATTTCCACTTGAGGGATGTGATTCTGTGGATGACATCTATTACTTGGGTCTTTTGTCGTATCCACTCTATTCTTTTAGGGTCTTTTTTGGTTATTCCCAGTATATTTCGTTCCATTGAGCGTTGTGCGACCTGCAGTTTCCTTATAATGTCCGTTTTAAATGTCCAGGTTTTGCATACATAGGTCATGACTGGTAGTACACATTGGTCGAATGTTTTTTTCTTTAGATAAAGTGGCATTCTAAATTAATTATAATAAACTCAATTCTTCTGTTGACAGTCCTAGCCAACAAAGGACTGAAAAAAGATGGAGAATATCTTAACCATCCCAGATTCGTTGATAACATTGTCATAATTTTGCCAATAGTCCTACAAGCACAAACGAACTAAATACAACCAGCAATAAAGTGGGTCTCAAAATGAAGTTAGAAAAAACTAAATTAATGTACCACGTACCATGATCTGCTAGAGGGAAAAGACATTGTAATAAATAAAACAAGACTGATAAAATCTTTTCTGTTAACTGTTAACAATATATTGTAACAATTTGACCGTATTTATTAACGAAAAAAAAAAATGTAAACATGCCTATGAGCTAACAAAAAAACTATAAGCGGTAAATGCAGCATCATTTAAAAATTAATTCGAAACCCAATTAAGATGAAAACCTATTTAGTAAATCGTTCGCACGATGTATATTAGACAAGTTATGAAACCATAAAGCGATCGAAAGAAGATAGGGTACAAAAAAGGCGTCATCTTTGAATCAGCCACTGTGCGGACGTCCTTTGGAATGCACAGTAGATGTATCATCGAATATACGCATACGCAACACCGTATTTTACAGTTTTATGCAACAAATGACTAAACAAAATTATAATATCTCCCAAGGTTCGATATTTTTGATGAGGATGACTATAAAATTCTTCAGACGGGTGGGCTGTTCGTGCATTTTTAATCATATTATACCGTATGGAACACGTATATATATACAGGGTGTCCCAGGTTGAGCGTGCAGTAGAAGTTTCTAGAGAACTACAACATCTAGCTCGAAGATTTTTTGCACATCATAGTTTCACAACGAGATCTATCGATTAAAAATATTTTTAATATGGCGACATTTCCGGAAATACCGGAAGTTGACAGCAACTTTTTTATTTTAAATAGGTGACCCCATTTTTTATTACATACTTAAATTTTCTGTAAAATTTTATGAATTTTAGTACTAAACACTCTATGTATACCTAACATTGGCCGTTTTTGAGAAAAAAAATATTTAAAATTTTTGAACGAAAAATATGTGTATAGCCATTTTTAACTCTATGGTATAGCCTAAAAGTCAAATTAAGTGATTACCACACCCCTATTTCAAAAATTAAATTGTTCGAATGTCATATAATAATGACAGCAGCTGTCATAGAATTGAGCGATTAAAAAATTATCATAAATCATTTTTTTCAAATGGAAACCCACTTTATTTTATTTCACTAGTGAAAAGGCTTTTCAATTCGTTACTTTTTGACTATGCATGTTCCTATACCTAAAGTAAATCGTTTTAAGTTATTTAAGATTTAGTTTATTAATTTTATTGATTTTATGGAAAGCACTGTTCATTAAAATGTTGTATCCTATGTTATAAGGCTTGTTGCTCTCTACAATTTCCTGTCTCAGAATGTACCGTTTGTGTCCGGGAAGGGTTCATAGTTTCATAGTTGTCGATTTTCGAAAGAAATCAGTACATGTATATTATTTCGTATATTTTTCATTTTATTGATTTTATGGAAAGCACTGTTCATTAAAATGTGATATCCTATGTTATAGGGCTTGTTTCTCTCTACAATTTCCTGTTTCACAATGTACCGTTTGTGTCCGGGAAGGGTTCATAGTTACATAGTTGTCGATTTTCGAAAGAAATCAGTACATGTATATTATTTCGTATATTTTTCATTTTATTGATTTTATGGAAAGCACTGTTCATTAAAATGTTATATCCTATGTTATAGGGCTTGTTTCTCTCTACAATTTCCTGTCTCAGAATGTACCGTTTGTGTCCGGGAAGGGTTCATAGTTTCATAGTTGTCGATTTTCGAAAGAAATCAGTACATGTATATTATTTCGTATATTTTTCATTTTATTGATTTTATGGAAAGCACTGTTCATTAAAATGTTGTATCCTATGTTATAGGGCTTGTTTCTCTCTACAATATCCTGTCTCACAATATCCCGTTTGTGTCCGGGAAGGGTTCATAGTTGCATAGTTGTCGATTTTCGAAAGAAATCAGTACATGTATATTATTTCGTATATTTTTCATTTTATTGATTTTATGGAAAGCACTGTTCATTAAAATGTTGTATCCTATGTTATAGGGCTTGTTTCTCTCTACAATATCCTTGTCTCACAATATCCCGTTTGTGTCCGGGAAGGGTTCATAGTTGCATAGTTGTCGATTTTCGAAAGAAATCAGTACATGTACATTATTTCGTATATTTTTCATTTTATTGATTTTATGGAAAGCACTGTTCATTAAAATGTTGTATCCTATGTTATAGGGCTTGTTTCTCTCTACAATTTCCTGTCTCAGAATGTACCGTTTGTGTCCGGTAAGGGTTCATAGTTGCATAGTTGTCGATTTTCGAAAGAAATCAGTACATGTACATTATTTCGTATATTTTTCATTTTATTGATTTTATGGAAAGCACTGTTCATTAAAATGTTGTATCCTATGTTATAGGGCTTGTTTCTCTCCACAATTTCCTGTCTCAGAATGTACCGTTTGTGTCCGGTAAGGGTTCATAGTTGCATAGTTGTCGATTTTCTAAAGAAATCAGTACATGTACATTATTTCGTATATTTTTCATTTTATTGATTTTATGAAAAGCACTGTTCATTAAAATGTTGTATCCTATGTTATAGGGCTTGTTTCTCTCTACAATTTCCTGTCTCACAATGTACCGTTTGTGTCGGGGAAGGGATCATAATTTCATAGTTGTCGATTTTCGAAAGAAATCAGTTATCGATTAGAAAATATTTTTAATCGTTGTAAAATAATGATGTGCAAAAAATCTCCAATCTAAATATTGTGGTTCTCTAGAAACTTATAGAGTTACACGCTCAGCCTGGGACACCCTGTATATTCGAGCTCATTAAAGAAAGCACAACAATATTCAAACTACAAACCGAATAATTCGACCTGAAAAAAGATCTAGAAAGTTAAATAGCATTGACAGTAACCTTATTAATACGTAAGAATCCAAATGGATTTTAAAACTCTTGTTAATTAGTATTCAAATTGCATGATTTAATATGGACAGGGCTCTATGCTGCGGACGAGGTGTACATATATTCGAAATAAATTTCAACACCGTAGCACAGCGATGTGATTCAACGGCGGACTTAATAATTTATTATATTTGTGATCAAATGTATTGGAAATATGGAAATTAAGTTAAACCTCTACACAACTAATTCGGGTTAAGTATGTCAAGATCATTTGGAGCAAATACCTCATTAAAAATATATCACAGAAAAATTACAAGTTTTATAGTTTTTTATTGTTGTAGTTTCACGCCACTAAAAATTGTCAAAAAATTTGATGCTGTATTTGACGTTATTCTACTCCTTTTATTAACGATGTCTTAAGGTTTAAAATTAACTGTTTTACGTAACGCCATTTAAATGTCTAATAGTATGTTAATAATTCTTAAAAGGAATTTCACATGGACCCCGCCATTTGCGAGGATTCCCAAAGACAAGTAAATATGTTAATAACTGTTACATAACAAAACCCGATGTGCATTATCTTTCATACATCCATATAAATAACCATTCATATTTTTTTAACGCTACACCTTTACTGCAGCAGATGTATTAACTATACAGGGGATTTTCGGTTTGTAATTCGAGCAGGAAATAGCAGCATATTCTGCAGATAAAAATAAGTAAAAAGTTCGTATAAATGTACATATTAGCTTTTTTCGTTTTCCTGTTATTACCGATTCTGAACCGTCCTAGAATTGTGATGCGTATACGCAGAAGGAAATATGAAGACATTATTTCTTTTGCGCATGCGCTGGAGAGTTCTAGGACGATTCAGAATCGATAATAACAGGAAAACGAACAGACCTATTATGTCCTAAAATGATTAGTTCTGGACAGATATACAGAGTGTAGAAGTTTAATTTTTATTTCCATTTTTTCCAAATAACTTCTGAAGTAACGTCAATATTTGGATGAAAATTGGTGTCTCGGAGTTTTTTGACATGAGAAATTTGATTTTTATGTCAATATGACTCCTACTTGTAGAGGGCGCCACCCACCTACATATTTTTAACTGGTTTGAAGAGTAAAAGCTTTTCATCCGTACCTGTATAAAACTACTGAGTACAAAATTTATACATTTACGATTTTTACTTAAAAAATGTCTCTTGGTAAAAATCGCTACAAGTAATGGTTCTCGAGATATTTGAAATCGAAATTATCAATAGCTATCATCATTGACATAAACATGTTGACTAAATAGTTATTAGACTGAAATAATAAATTTGAAATGTTTTTGTGCCAATGGTTCAACAGAAACTATTTTATTAACATTTTTTCGTAGGAAAATTTATGATTAATTTAAAAAAATAAAAATTTCCCAATTTTGCTATTTCAATAAAAACAACCAGTCAACGTGTTTATTTTTTGTCAATAACGACATACGGTATTGACTATTTCCATTCAAAATATCTTGAGAACGGCTGCTCGTAAAGATTTTTACCAAGAGACATTTTTTACGTAAAAAGTCGCGGAAATGTATATTTTTTTACTTAGTAGTTTTATACGGACAAAAAGTTATTACTCTTCAAAGCAGTTAAAACACATGTAAGTGGCGCCCCCTACAAATAGGACATATTAACATCAAAATCAAATTTATCAAGTCAAAAAACTCCCAGACACCAATTTTCATCCAAATATTGACGTTATTTCAGAAATTATTTGGAAAAAATCGAAATAAAAATGAAGCTTCTACACCCTGTATCTCTCGGACTACCCTGTATATTCTTCTACTATTTCCAGTGTTGTGTTTTTATTAGAATGCCTTTCCTTTCCACCAGTTCATTGTACATACTTTAGTTTTGCTAAATTCATTTCATTGAATGAATCATTAATAGTTGCATATCGTCAGATATCTTTCTGGTTTTTGCATCCTGTATATTGTCAGAAATTACGAGTCAAGAGCACACGATGACAGTAAGCACTTTCCGAAGCTATTATGTATAAATTTGCTTGTCTCTTAAGGTGAATACACCTTTTTAAAAGTGCATCGTACTTTTTTGCCATTTAAAAATTGATCACGAGATCAATTGTCATTTGGACAGTCGCGCTTATTTTTCTCCAGTCCTTTTTTCGCCTCATTTACATAAAAGGCGTCGCTTTCTTAGGCGTTGTTTTTTTGGCACTACTGTACACCACCTAGAATAAAACTGTTTTTTGATCGCTATCTCGTTCTCATGCAAATATATGGTCTGGGTACGTACAAGGCACCTCTTACAAGCATTCGTTACATGTTACAGTAATAGGAATTGTATAAAAAAAGTAATTTAGTTAATAATTAGTAAAAAATGTCTATATTGTCTATATGTATAAAAAATGTCCTCTGTGGCGGATTCATCTCTTCAAAAATAGTCCTATGAGTATTTTGCCATTTGTACTGTAAGAAAAAATCTACAAAATAAAATAGTTATTTTTTGTAGGACTATTTTTGAATAAATAATTAGTAAGTATTTCATTCCATGATTTTGAAACCAATCGCATAAGTTCCGATATGTCACAAAGCAATTCTGCTATCAGGGCCTGAACACAATCCCATAAATACGACAACGACAAGAAAAAATAACAATCATAAAAGGCTCCCCGCTGAGCAATAAGTAAAGGTCTTGGCTTGTTATATTTATTCTGCTTTGACTTTGCCATTTGCCACATAACAAAATATTATTTCAACTATCTTTAAAATCACCTAAATCATCGAAAATAATAGAATAAACATTGTATTTTCAAGTTGATTACTAAAAACTGCAATACGTAATGTAATGAAGTGTAAAACACATTTAGCACAACGAATCAACGACTCCAGCGGCGATCTAATCTAGACAGATGAAGAACAAAATTAAAGCTACCAAAGAAAAGTCTGCGTATTTATTTTCGCAAAAAGAAACACAAACAAACAAAAGTACCCTCGTGACTTGACACAAGTCAAATGAAAGATTACGATATCTGGTGGGGTGCACCGGGACACAAATGGTGCTTTGTGGAAAAAAATCCAAGCAATATTATTTGTGCCGGTGACTACGTGGTTATTAAAAGATGGCGTGAATGCAAATTTCAGCCCATTGAGCGTAATGACGATTGAGTTTTGGAGAGCCCTTGTTCGTTGTTTTCAAGTGCTCTAATTGACGAGACGTAGTATATAAGATATTTTGCATGGAATTACGTCTCGCCATAACTTGATCATTATAAAAAAAACTCAGAAATAAAGCCTGACCAAACCAATAAATATATTACGAAACGCTATACATTCCAAGGCATTTGGGATTCCGAAAAAAATCAATGGCCTATTCAACGAGACTGGTATTTGCATTATATAACAAGCCTACTTTTTCGAATTTTTATGCAAACGCTCATAACTCTAAACAAAATTTCATAAACGTTCGTAGCAATCAAGAAATGAGAACACTTAAACGACAATCTATACATTTTCAGAGATAGTAATTGCGCAAGGAATAACGAGTCATTGCGAGAAAATTAACCTGAAACAGACGCAAAGTTTTAAGAAAGGCTTAATATTATACAGGCCTCGCCCATAGAGGTAGAGGAAAAGCCTAGTGCATTTTGAATAAATAATAAAAGAAACAAAATCCATTTTGAGTGATAAGAAAAATCAAAATTCTAAAGTTCAGTAATCATTTTTGCTGCAGTGATATTAAGTAAACGAGATCTAGAACTACAAGACGAATTGAAAGGTCTTCCAGTTGTTCTAAATGGCAAATAGTACGAATACTTTTCAAGAATAAGAATAAAATTTGCCCTTAACTGTAATAATAGTTATTTAAAAATGTATAAACACGTAGAATTACTAGAACGCGTTTTATTAGCAAAGTTTATCTCTGAAAAATCTTGTTCAGTCTTTCTATGGATTAGTGAGCAAATCTAATGAGCTGAAGGAAAGTAGTTCACGTTGTGTTCCAAGGCCAAAAGATAAATAGTATAAGTCTCGATAATTTTACCGTATTACAGACGCTGGCAATTACCTATTTAAATGTCACGTTATTTTTTGCATATTAATTCATACACAGTTTCAAACACGACAACTAACAATTGATTCAAATGATGTATCCTTTCTACACAGAGGGTGTTCCAATATTCCGTGGACATAGAACTACAACGTATTTTTGGAATCAAAATAAGTTCAATGGATACAATTTACCTCTATTTGAATGAGATTTTGGGTGTCTATGTTTTGCTAAGCGCTCTAACATTTAACTTTCACAAAAATCAATGGGGGGGCGGGGGGTAGTTTTCACCCTTCCCGTACCTTTTCTTGAATTTTTTCAAAGTCAAATGTTCGAGCATTTAGCAAAACATAGACAAGTAAAATATTCACATCGGAATAATGGTTCTTAAAATATCTGAAAAAATGTGTTTATTTTTTAAAATTTTGATGCCCTCTAGCGGATAAACGGAGCACTTTTGTATAGAGATAAATTGTGTTCAAAGAACTGATTTTAATTCGAAAAATACGAAATAGTTTTATGTCCACGGAATATTGGGACACCTTGTATACATTTCAAGTTATTCAGAATTTGTCGTTTAAAGTACAGACTTACTACAATTACTATTTCCTACCTTTAATAAATAGGTATGTATGTCAAAAATCAATCAGTGTTAATAGGTATCACAAGGCCTATTTCTGAGATAAATATTGAATATTAATATCCCAGCAAGGCAATAATTTGTTTTATTATCCTGGTATAGTTTAAAAAAAATACATTTATTAGAATAATAAATGTAAACGTGGAAATTTAAGGTCAAACTCAAGCTGTCTTTTACTGAGAAATATGCAAATACGGAAATGGGATTAGAAAAAGAAATAACACTAATTCCAAATGTGTCAAATTATGGTTAAAAATTGAAAAAGTCGAGTGATTTTAACACTTTAACCCGTTTGTATAGCAGAACTAATTTTATTGTTGGCTTGGCACGGTGTTCCTTTAGTTTTATGTCTTCACGTACCATGTACAAGAGTTTAAACATAAACACAATGTATGGCATGCTTAAAACGCACCTCTGATAACCCTGTCCACTTTATAGGTACTTGGATCATTTCAAATGCGGAAATGAAATCATTTAGCGAGAACAAATTTAAATATCAACATCGATATATATTTCATGCCAACTTCACAAAGAGCAAAAATCTACTACCCCATTTTTCAACAAAAAAAAACTACATTACTCACGTATACGCAGATATACGCCATTATACACGAATATCCAGTCAGCAATAAAGTAGATCTCAAAATGAATTTAAAACTAAAGTACAGGGTGGGTCAAATTCGACGCTTTTAAATGGAAACACCCTTTTCTATAGGAGATAGACAAAAACTAATATCGGTGTCTGGAGCTTAATTTTTGTCAAAAACATGATGCTGAAAACCGCATATCGATATCTGTTACCGTTTCGGAGTTACGGGGTGTTTTTCAAAAATATGCATTTTTAACAAATCGCTGTAACTTTTTTGCTATGGAAAATTTTGTTTTTTTACGAAAACATTTCCAAAGCACCTTTTTAGGTAGAATTTAATGGTGTAAGTATAATTTTTTTAAAATTAATAATTTAAGAATTATCAACAGAAAATTTGATTTTTTATATGGGACACCCTGTATATTTTTAATTTATTGAAAAGAATTTAAAATTAGCTTTCCAAAAATATAACACACTTGATATTTTGCTCAATTCCTCTTCGAGATATAGAGTATATAAAAAATCGCTCTCTTTAAATAAGTAGGCTTTTGAACGGCACCGGCTGTAATGCAAAAAAATTCTAGCTGTGAGCATCAATTAAAACGAAAATAATATTTGCTATGAGAGATGCAGAATTTTATAACAATTTAAAATATATTTAACCAACATCAACACATTTGAACTATATCTAATAACAATAAAAATAAATAGCAAACCAAGACATGAGATTTTGCTACAGGTGTTCGACATATCGACCGTCTTCTGTTATGGACAGACGGGTCAGTTTTTGAACATTTCTCGCGGAATTCATTAACTCGGTGGGGGTGAAAGATACCCCCTCATAACTGCTAAGTATTTTTAATTCTTGTCTAGATTATATGGAAGAATAAGGAACCTTCATTCTTCCGCAAATATATGCATAGGATTAGATCCATGGGCACTAAGTTAGGCGGTCTCGACGGCCAATGGCTGGGATCTTGGTTAGCTATTCAATTATTCTTGAAATTGGCTGCAAAAATTTGCGGATAACTTCAGCGTTCAGAGGCGGTGCGTCGTCTTGCTGGAAAAATAATGTTTTCGAGTTCCATTAAGGGCATATCATCAATAAGGAGTCCAAAGCCTACTAGTTAAAAGTGGCGAACTTTTAAAAATTCTGTATTTTGAAGGAGATTATACAAAATATGAAGTGTGCTATATTTTTGGAAAGGTAATTTTAAATTCTTTTCAGTTAATTAAAAATATATAGGGTGTCCCAAATAAAAAATCAATTTTTCTGTTGATAACTCTTAAATTATTAATTTTAAAAAAAATATACTTAAACCATTAAATTCTACGTAAAAAGGTGCTTTGGAAATGTTTTCATAGAAATACAAAATTTTTCATAGCAAAAAAGTTACAGCGATTTGTTAAAAATGCACATTTTTGAAAAACACCCCGTAACTCCGAAACGGTATCTGTTACCGTCGATGTACGGTTTTCACCATCATGTTTTTGATGAAAATTGAGCTCCAGACACCGATTTTAGTTTTCTTCTATCTCCTATAGAAAAGGGTGTTTCCATTTAAAAGCGTCGAATTTGACCCACCCTGTACGAAAGTAGCAAAAAGTCATTCTAGTAAACAACACAACACTGGAAATAATAGAATAATCAAAGAAATCAACAGAAGAAGAAAGTTAGCATGGAGTACTTATGGAAGAAACTCAGTTATGTTCAAATCTAGAATGCCACTAATAGTCAACAAGTTTAATTTATGTCATTGATGATAGGTATTGACAATTTCGATTCCAAATATCTCGAGAACCATTACTCTTAGCGATTTTTACCAAGAGATCTTTTTTTACGTAGAAAATGTTGTAAATGTATATTTTTTACTCAGCAGTTTTATACAGGTAAGGACGAAAAGTTATTACTCTTCAAACCAGTTAAAAAATATGTAGGTTGCGCCTTCTACAAGCAAGAGTCATATTGACATCAAAATCAAATTTCTCATGTCAAAAAACTCCCAGACACCAATTTTCATACAAATATTGACGTTACTTCAGAAATTATTAGGAAAAAATCGAAATAAAAATGAAAATTCTACACCCTGTATCTCTGAAACTAAGCATTTTATAGGACATAGATTTATACGAACTGTTTTACTTGTATAATAGATATTTAAAAATGTTTAGGCACATTTATGAAACCGAAAATTAATCCTCTTAAATGATTAAAATCCATTTTGGTGACTGTACGTGAGCCATTCTCGAAAAGAAAACAGTGAAAAAGCCTAATTTAAATGAAAATCTTGCTCATTTTACGAGCGATAAAATATCGAAACGCGGAAATAAAATTAACCGATACTGACAAATTCAGCTTGTTATAAAATCTCGCGGGCCTCAATAAAAAGTGCAACGGCTCGAAAATTTATATGGATGCGTAGTGCTCTCATGCAGCTCAACGATTTAGGAAGTTGAAGCGGCCGATTTATTGTCAAATTATTGTATTGCCGAAAATTCCGGCAGGACTCATGGCGCGCATAACGATTGCCGTGCATGGGATGCTTAAGACTCCCACATCGTCTCCTCGCTCGTTTATTTTTGCCGTTACAGCGAAAAAAATCGCGGCATAAAATTTTAATGCGCATTTTTTCCTTGTAATTGCGATCAAGATACCGTCTGAATAATAAAATTAGACAAAATACATTTCGGTTTCAAATATCACCCAAAGAAAAAAATATTAAAGTCAAGTTAACACCCTTTTTTTTTAAAGTCAAGTTAACACCCGAATTTCTTCAATGGAGTCCACAAAACACCAGATTGTGTGAAAAAACACCAAATTTCGTGTATTTTACCTATTTTATAATTAGGAGAAAAACTTTAAAATCTTTTTTCATTAAATCGACTCGGTTGAAAGTTACTGAAGGTTAAAGTTCAACTTCAAATCGTATATGATAACTTCCACAAGTTTTTATATATTATACTAGCGTATACCAGCGACTTCGTTCGCGTCAGAATTTCCATTAACATACAAACTGGATAAAATTTTCTCACATTTAGGTATGTCAGCATGAGAAAAAACAATATGGCGATATTATTATATAACTTGGTAATATTTGAGGGGTAGTTTCATCTCGTTGGAATTTGACTTTCGAAAAATCCGTTTGCCAAAAATAAGCTTTAAACTGCTTGACGTTTAAGCAGAATCAGTGGTTAAGAAATTACCCAACTTTTTGGAACTCCCTGTATGATTTTTTAAAAAAAATCAAAATATGTAAAAAAAAACAAATAAATTATGCTTGTCCAAGCGTTTTCCCGAAAGACTAACTGTTTTTTAAAAAACAAGAGGGGCGTTTTCACCCTCTTGGAATTTGAGATTCGAGAAACCCCTCCTTATCGAACCTCTACACCCCACAGTCAATCCGTTTGCCAAAAATCAGCTTTAAACGTCAAGCAGTTTAAGCAGAATCGTGATTACTCAATGGTCATATTTTATGAAACACCCTGTATAAATTTATAAAAAATCTTAAAGTATGTAAAACAAAAAATACAATATACGTGTTTAAGAGTTATATTTGAGGGATAGTTTTACCCCCTTAGAATTCGAGTTTCGAAAAATCCCTTCTTATCGAACCTCTACACTCTAAAGTCAATCTGTTTTCCGAAAATTAGCTTTTTACGTCAAGCGCTTTAAGCAGGATCGTGACTAATCAATGGCCAGATTTTTTGAAACACCCTGTATACATTTTTAAAAAATCTTAAAATATGTAAAAAAACAAAGTAAAATATACGGGTTTAAGTGTTTTTTCGGAAACTTGGCCGTTTTTTAAATAAAAAATATTGTAATATTTGAGGGGTGGTTTCACCCTCTTGGAAATGGAATTTCGAACAATCCCTTCTAATCGGACCTCTACACCCTAGAATCAACCTGTATGCCACAACCTGTATGCAAATTGAGCTTCTTACGTTGAGTGGTTTGAGCAGGATCGTGATTAATCAGTATGTCAGTCACTTAAGGATTTTATGTATTAGTATAGATTCACGAAATAATGGCCTAAAACATGTAAAACATGTAAAAGCTGCCGTACATAAAGAACAACATAGCTTTTTAGATAATATTTTTTTATTAAGTAAATCTGCTACATCTTCAATAACTTGCAAGGTATTGCGACTTTACCAATCTGAACCTTCAAATGTGGTATTAACCAACAGATCAATAAGATAATAATTTGAAACACATAGTGCGATGTAGACCTTTTCAATAGGGGCTCTTAATTTTTTTCCTTGATTAGTTACGCAATTTACACAGAAGATCTTCCGAAATATCTGAACCCGTGGGGTTGTTGAACTAATAAATCTTTGAGCACGACACCGGGGTGATATAAATAACGTAAATCCGCAAATATCAGCGCAATCGAGGATTGGTAATTATCGTACATGGAGTGCCCAAAAAGAACCTCTTTGCAGCGTCGCATCGTTCGTTCTTTTACTTTTATTCTGTTACTTCGTAAGGATGTCGATTATTCCAGTATAGTTTCTTTAATATCGACAGTTTTAGCCATCCCTACTACTTCATAATTCAAAATTTTAATTTCATCTATGCTATTGATAACAGAGATCCATACAGGAACGAGTTTTACAACTGTTTTAATAAAGTAAAGGTATAGATTATGTATTACCTAGCTTCTGTAAAATGAATGTTTATTATTGAAGATGTTCAAATGTGGAAGTGGTTCAGAATCGTTTTAATACATTAGTCGCGTCATTAAAATAACTTATAACGGTCAAATGTATTCGCTTACCATTATATTAACATTTTATTTAATTTCGGTTAAGTAAAATCAAAATTCGAGTACATAATCAAACTGTTTCAAGAAACAAAACGAAGATTTATATATTTATATAAAGTAACATATGAGTTGTGAAGTTAATTTGTCATCTATGCTAATACAAAGAGGTAGTTACTACAAAATGCCATAAATATTCGCAGCAGGCTGTTTCTCGCATTGCTGAGACCCATGGGACCAACCCAAAATAAACGATTTTTTTTCAATGAATTTGCATGATCACCCAATAAAAATAACCAGGCGGAATATTAATATTATTTATGAATATTTGGCCAGCAAAATGTTTTAAATGCAGTTTCTGACTTTAGTATTATAGTTTTGGAAAAAAGAATCTTGTTTTCGGGTGGGTTGTATATGTCCTGAAAAAATATACAGGGTGGACTGAACTATGTGAAAAAATACTCTATTCCTTTCGACTTTATGTCTATAGAAATAAGGTGTCACGTGCTTTATCAAGCGCTTTACAGCGAAGCCCTAAAAACTTCCCTGTGCAGTTGCCTTTTTTTTTTCGTTTTTATTTTGGTCTCAAGCGTCTAGAATCCACTTTCACTTTAATGTGGCCGTTGTGCGTCTGCCCAAATTCGGTAAAATACGTCAAGGTGACACATTTCAAAATGGAGCTCGAAATATTCATATTTTGTATAAGGGGAGAAATTTCAGTTCGATCGACGACAAACACATAAATCTGTGCATTCAAGGAAAAAGTTATTTGCCTTATTCTCGACGACCAATATATAAAGACGAATGGCGTACAATAAAGAAATATAGACTTTTAGACAGATTTTAAAACAAAAATGAAACGAAATTGAGAAGTTAAATCCTGAATAATTGTATTAGTAAATAACACTAGGGCATTAGGTTGTCGATAGGCACTATTTCTCCCTGTTAAATAATGTTACAGCAATCGTAAGTTTACGAGAGTGCCATCTCGTATATCCGATTCGCTGGCAAGACCACCAAAGAATTTTTTTCGCAACCAATATATTTCACCCGACTGTTTTTTCGACTTTATCAATACAAAAACCCCATTTTAGCTCATCGTAAATAATACACGTAACTAAACGATAAACAGTATCCTAATGGAGAACCCGTTTTTGAATTTCACTTTCCGACTCGCACACCAGAGACATTCCTTTCGGTTTTTAGCTTAAAGGTCGTGTTTTTACTTTTAATAATTACTGGTCTACGTTTCAGTAACATTTAAGAACCTGTTGAAACGTTAAATTTAAAATAATATAACGGATTAAAAAAAGTAACGTAATTATTTCGAGGAAAAAAATTCGGAAAATTAAACAGAAATATCCGAATGGCCAAAAGATGTCAGCGCGAATCTCCACTTAAATCTGCCGGCAAAAAGTCCAACTTGGTCACTTAGTAAATAATATACGCCATTAAACAGCGATAGCTTTATCTCTAATGGAAACCCGTTTTTATATTTCACTTTCGGAATAGCACATCAGCATCACTTTCTGTTTTAAAAGGCCGACTTTTAGCCATTTAAGAAAATTTATGCCTTCAAAATAAATAAACGAGTGGGCATTCTCGACTTTTTCTTGAAATTCGGACATGGAAAAGATAGATCAATTGATAATTGTATCGTTAAATACAAGTATAAAACTAGAATGTGTAGAATATGACAATAAAGCTATTGTGGTCTAATGAGTATTGTTCAAACAAGGGTTCAAAAAGGACAGGAAATTGTAGAGAGAAACAAGCCCTATAACATAGGATACAACATTTTAATGAACAGTGCTTTCCATAAAATCAATAAAATGAAAAATATACGAAGTAATATACATGTATTGATTTCTTTCGAAAATCGACAACTATGAAACTATGAACCCTTCCCCGACACAAACGGTACCTACATTGTGAGACAGGAAATTGTAGAGAGAAACAAGCCCTATAACATAGGATACAAAATTTAGTGAACAGTGCTTTCCATAAAATCAATAAAATGAAAAATATACGAAATAATAAACATGTACTGATTTCTTTCGAAAATCAACAACTATGAAACTATGAACCCTTCCTGGACACAAACGGTACATTGTGAGACAGGAAATTGTAGAGAGAAACAAGCCCTATAACATAGGATGCAACATTTTAATGAACAGTGCTTTCCATAAAATCAATAAAATGAAAAATATACGAAGAATTAAAGCCCTAATATTTTATATTTTCTGAAAGTACATAAATTTTCCTACAAACGCTGTAATTTTCAGAATTTTATGATAGGATTTACTATTCTTCTAAGAGTCTTGAAAACTACCAAAAAATAGCCAAAAATGGTCAATTTTTCGACTTTTTTCCATACATATAGTCATGATAATTCGCGATTTTGACAAAACTACTGTTATTTACTAACTAAAAGGTGTAGAGTAAGAAAATATAGGCTACTGTAGTCTTACGAGAACAGTAATGGACGTAGGGGACGTTTTAACCTTCATCAAAAATTGTTCAAAAACATGGGTTGAAAAAATCAATTTTCTAATAAAACCAAATAATTTAAGCCCTAATATTTTTATGTCTTCTCAAAGTACATAAAATTTCCTAGAAATACTGTAATTTTTAAAATTTTGTGACTGGGTTAACTATTCTTCTAAGAGCCTCGAAAATTGTTAAAAAAATAGCCAAAAATGGTCATGATAATTAGCGATTTTGGCCATGTCACTGATTTTGACAAAACTTCTGTTATTTACGAACTAAAAGGTGTAGATATTGTAGTCTTACGAGAACAGTAATGGCATAGGAGACGTTTTAACCTTCATCAAAAATTGTTCAAAAACATGGGCTGATAAAATGGATTTTCCAACAAAATCGAAACATTTAAACTCTAATATTTTTAGGCTCTCTAATATAATACATAAAATTTGCTACAAACCATGCCATTTTCAAAATTTTATAGCTAGGATTACTAATTTTGCAAGAGCCTCGGAAACGGATAAAAAATAGGCAACAATTGGCAAAAGAGTTTGTTAAAATCTATTAAACATATAGAAACAAACAATACTGAAAAATAAAAGCGAATAATGAAAATAAAAAAAGGCTCTGACAAAGAAAATTAATGCAAAATAGGCTGAATGCTTCGATGGGGAGCAAACTGGGAACACTGATAAATTGTAGACTTTCGAATTAAATGGCAAGGCCGTTCAAGGTGGTGAAAAATACTCTCAGCTCCGTTAAATACCAAACGGAACCGTTACAGTGCGATATTTCAAACTTGCACGACGTATTTTCGTTACAGTTATGATTTTATTAACAAATCAACGTGCGCTGCGCGTGAAAATAATCGGGCGCATTCGGTAGACAAATATTCGCGAAGAATTATTTTAATATTCATAAGATAATTTTTACGACTCAAAACCTGTTACGCTATAGGTATTTAGTATTTACGTTTTGTGTTACATCATGTCATTTCTACACCTGCCCAAAGCATCTGCTTTCTATTTCGTATTCTTCATTTGTCAGTTTTTGCCGAAATAAATTTCATCTTGTATACAGGATGTCAAAAAAATATTTATCTAATCTCTCTTCGGTAGGCCATTCTACAGATAAAAATAAAAGAAAAAATTCCTATGAACCCATATGTATGTATACTCTAAAATACTTCCCAAAGAAGTTACAATATATTTTGTTTATTTTTAAGAACATTGGTTTTTAATGAAATTTGGTTACTCCACACACACTATAATGCCAATAGCGATCGTGTAAAATTCTTGTGTGTTCTTCGTTTAGTTGGAAACGGTGAACGGTTTTCAAGATACTTGCGTTTAAAGGTTACGATGCATCGATTTTAGCATTAGTAAAATAATGATAAAATACAAAGATATTTTAAATAAATTAATCTCCTGATTTCGCTAATGCTAAAATCGATGCATTGGAACCTATAAGGTTGATTCTCACTATACCTTCCATATTAGCTCATTTCCGTTTACATAAAATACTATATCATGTAAATGAATAGGATAATCTAGACTATCCGTTCCGTTTTCCTTCCGTTCCATATCCTTTCCTTCCATACATTTTTTGGCGGACGGACTGAAGCGCATCGAAAACAGCGTTGTGAAGTTCTTACATTTGTGCCAGCTCTGTTAAAATTGCTGATATTTATTTATTCTTTCACCTCTTAATTAAATCTATTACTTTTTTCAAAAAATACAAATTTTTAAAATAAATCTTTCATAACGATATAAATTGTACAATAAAAAGTATGGAACTGATACGGAACGGAAGCTTACGTATAGCGTCCATACAATAAAAAAATTGGCGCCGGGAGGCACGTATAGCCGCCCATAAAAAATATGTTAATAAAAAGTTGGTAGGCAGTTCTTTTAGTTTCAAAGTAAAGGAATTTTTCCAATTTTGGTCCGCAGTTATTTCCCCTATCCGCCACCTGGGGTCGCGATGTTATTACAAATTTTGTTGCAAATATTATTCCTAATCTTAAATTGAGAACCGCGTTTCGCTAGCTGTTGTGTAATTTGATGTTATTACAAATTTTGTTGCAAATATTATTCCTAATCTTAAATTGAGAACCGCGTTTCGCTAGCTGTTGTGTAATTTGATGTTATTACAAATTTTGTTGCAAATATTATTCCTAATCTTAAATTGAGAACCGCGTTTCGCTAGCTGTTGTGTAATTTGATGTTATTACAAATTTTGTGGCAAATATTATTCCTAATCTTAAATTGAGAACCGCGTTTCGCTAGCTGTTGTGTAATTTGATGTTATTACAAATTTTGTTGCAAATATTATTCCTAATCTTAAATTGAGAACCGCGTTTCGCTAGCTGTTGTGTAATTTGATGTTATTACAAATTTTGTTGCAAATATTATTCCTAATCTTAAATTGAGAACCGCGTTTCGCTAGCTGTTGTGTAATTTGATGTTATTACAAATTGAAAATCGCGTTTCGCTAGCTACCGAGTTACGATTTTTTAAAATTTTTAACCTCAGATACAACAGACAGACAAACAGACAGACAGACAGACAGACAGCTTTGGCTTTAAAATGTGTGTAGTAGAAAATTTAAAGAAAAACAATTTACCAATGTTAAAAATAAATTAAATATATCATTTTTATTTATCTTTTCGAGGGCTGTAATTTCTTCGGGAAGCATCGGGACTTTTTGTTTTATTTAAGAATCTCAAGTAGAATAACCCACCGAAGTTAGATACGCTTTTTTTGACATCCTGTATAGGAGCGCTCACATCATGCATCCTTTGAATAAAGATGCTAAAATATACACTGTTCCAAACAATAAAATCGTAATTGCAGTTTAATAAAATATCATAGAAAAACAAACAAAATTTACTGTTGATTTCATAAACACAAAGTCGTAATCTTAAAACACTCTCACAGCCTTGAGCTTTACTATACAGCACCAAAAAATCATTAAAATTTCTGAATCGTTACAAGAACAATAAAGATGTTAGTTATTTCAATAAGCAGTCTAAAAATATTTTCAATCTCATTTCCAGTTCCAAAAATACCAAAAATTAAGTCATTAAGAAACATTTTTCGAAACAAATTCTTTGATCGGGATTTTTGGTATTTAAAACATGTTGCCCAACCGAAATTTGTATATCATAATTAAAAATCTTAATGATGCTTGGTGATTTAACATTCTTTCCTACCCAAACATTGTTATTAAAACAACGGTTTTAAAATGAATGTGCGATAAATAAATTGTGCCGTCATTAAGGTATGCAACTAGACAAACGTACTTTCACTCGAAATTGTTATAAACAAATTGTACAGTAGCGGCAACTGGCGGTCGTCGATTATACCTACCGTTTATTATTCGTTTAATTAAAGATAGAGGTCGCTGGCTGCGCGGCAAAATAAAAAGCAAAGTTGCTCAATCTGTAGGCGTTGTAATTGTAAATTAAGAAAATTACACACTTCATTGATAGTAAATTATACGTGCTGGCGCATTGAGTCTTTCTCGCATTTGTCAACCGACAGCGACGCCCCGTGGAAAACCTCTTAACACTTACTGGTCTTGAAGCCCTTGTCGTTATTAAATCCTTTATTCAAGCCCTCTATGTATATAATAATAATGATTAGTCAGTCCGAATAAGTCAGGATTTTTTATTGGCTGGCCAAGAACCGGAGAAAACGAGAATATAATTCTAAATCGCTAATAAAAGAGTTGGAGTGTCAAAGGATAAAATTTAGCACGACAATTAAAAGGATTTAATTGAAAGGAATGCAATAATGTTCGATTTTTTAAGTGTTGCGTTTCTTGTGCGGTTTTATTTGCCGGAGAGTACTGGGCGAATAAGAAGACAGCAAATTTTAATGTACAAGCAAGTGAAATACAAGTCCTCACCTTCGATACTTGGGATTCTTTTCGTTAATTAAGTTCTCTTAAAAATGTCTGACGGTGTGGTTACCTTCCTTTTTTTACCCCTCCTGGTATCTCGATAAGGCGAACGCTTTGAACTAAAGTAAACACCCGTTATATTTTTCATGTCGACATGTGCCAGCAAAAAGATGAAGAATCTCTCTAAATTTACACGCAAGAAATAAACAAGAAAATATAACTACACAAACAATATTAAATAAAAAATGTCTATACCTCTGTGGCGGATTCGTCTCTTCAAAAAATTCCTTTCGGTACTTCACAGTGTAAGAAAATCTACAAAATAAATAGTTATTTTTCGTAAACACTACTGCGTTAATCCAACGGAGACCAACTTTTATCAGCAGTGATTTACTAAATAAACAAATTTGCCTAACGGACAAAAAAAAATGCTTAACGTTTCGGGATAATACTCCGAATCAATAGGCACCTACCCCAGTATCCTTCAGGCGCAAATCTACGCTACCGAAAGATCTTAGAAAGGAACTATCGGAAACAGGAAATAGCCATCTTATTCGATAGTCAAGCAGCACTAAACGCGATCAACTCAGTAACCATCAATTCGAAGTTGGTCAAAGAATCCCTAGAGAAACTGAACAAATTAGGCAAAGAAAATAAAGTCCTCTTACTCTAGGTGCCTGCTCACCAAGGAATACAAGGGAATGAAAAAACAAATGATCTAGGTAGAAAAGGAGAAAACACTCAACTGACTGGACCAGAGTTTGTTTTTTTTCTGTTTGCCAAGCGGAAACCAACTTAAAGCAAAACTCAAGAACCTGGAAGACTCCATCCATAACCTGGAATGGTCTAAGACACTCGTAAAAGTTCCTCAGAACTTACGACCGAGAAAAATCAAAGATTTTCCTTGATTTAAGTAAAAACAATCTTCGGATTGTCACGGGGTTTCTAACAGGACACTGTCTCCTCAACGAACACCTCATTAGGCCGAAGCTGAGGAACAACGGTGAATGCAGATTCTGTGGGAAAAATGTGGAAACACCAGAACACTTTATCACTGAGTGCGCCGAGACGACGACCGTTCGTGCCATGAACTTTGGTACGGCTAATCTCGAGGATGGAGAGCTGGCCTCTGTGAAGCCGTCTCAGTTTTGATAAAGCTCTGAGACTGTATGATGAGGAACACGCAATAGATCTGTGAAAGTTCGCGGTGATTAACTCCCCTCCTAAACATTCTACATTCTAAGGTTTCGGGAAGTATATCTCTTCCCGTCGTCGGAGCACAAAGAACAAAGAAAAAACTATTTAAAATATCTAAATACAACTATTCAAGAACATTTTAGTTTTAACTAAACCCTAACAGTAACTAAAAAATCTAAATATTTTGGGCATTCTCTCTATAGTTAAGATAGCCTAAAATAAAACAAAGTATTTTATTTAATTGGATGACTAAAGTGTTTTCGGGCTGTGCCTAAAACGTGCAGCCGCTACCTGATTTTTATATTGCTGACTATATCGCTTAACTGGACATATTCGCCAAATTTATGCATGGAAAATTACGACTTAACAGTTAACTTTTAACGCGTATATTTTATTTTTTGCTTTTCTTTCCCTCTGGTTTGTTTTCATTGATATTCAAGAAAGAGCAGCGATTATGCAAAATATAGGGTTGCATTAGCAATACGAGGCTCTACTACGGAGAAGACCCTACTTAACGATACAGAACACTGAAGAAATTCAATTAATTTTATTCTTAATCTATCGGATATAATTCGATAAGAAAATAATTAGTTGTTCCCAGCCACGCACCGGCTATTTTAAGTAAACGGTTAACAAGAAAATGCATCCTTAAAAAGATATCTGTTGTGCATGTACAGGGTGGGTCAAATTCGACGCTTTTAAATGGATACACCCTTTTCTATAGGAGATAGACAAAAACTAATATCGGTGTCTGGAGCTCAATTTTGGTCAAAAACATGATGGTGAAAACCGCATATCGATATCTGTTACCGTTTCGGAGTTACGGGGTGTTTTTCAAAAATATGCATTTTTAACAAATCGCTGTAACTTTTTTGCTATGGAAAGTTTTGCATTTTTATGAAAACATTTCCAAAGTACCTTTTTACGTAGAATTTAATGGTTTAAGTATAATTTTTTTAAAATTAATAATTTAAGAATTATCAACAGAAAATTTGATTTTTTATATGGGACACCCTGTATATTTTTAGTTTATTGAAAAGAATTTAAAATTACCTTTCCAAAAATATAACACACTTGATATTTTGCTCGATTCCTCTTCGAGATATAGAGTATATAAAAATTTGCCCGCTTTAAATGAGTAGGCTTTGAACGGCACCGGCTGTAATGCAAAAACTAGCTGAGAACATCAATTAAAACGAAAATAATATTTGTTATGAGAGATGCAGAATTTTATAACAATTTAAAATATATTTAACCAACATCAACACATTTAAACTATATATCTAATAACAATAAAAATAAATAGCAAAACCAAGACATGAGATTTTGCTACAGGTGTTCGACATATATCGACCGTCTTCTGTTATGGACAGACGGGGCAGTTTTTGAACATTTCTCGCGGAATTCATTAACTCAGTGGGGGTGAAAGATACCCTCTCATAACTGCTAAGTATTTCTAATTCTTGTCTAGATTATAGGGAATAAGGAACCTTTATTCTTCCGCAAATATATCCATAGGATTAGATCCATGGGCACTAAGTCAGGCGGCCTCGACGGCCAATGGCTGGGATCTTGGTTAGTTATTCAATTATTCTTGAAATTGGCTGCAAAAATTTGCTGATAACTTCAGCGTTCAGAGGCGGTGCGTCGTCTTGCTGGAAAAATATGTTTTCTAGTTCCATTAAGGGCATATCATCAATAAGGGGTCCAAAGCCTACTAGTTAAAAGTGGCGAACTTTTTAAATTCTGTATTTCGAAGGGGACTATAACAAAATATCAAGTGTGCTATATTTTTGGAAAGGTAATTTTAAATTCTTTTCAGTTAATTAAAAATATAGAGGGTGTCCCAAATAAAAATCATTTTTTCTGTTGATAACTCTTAAATTATTTATTTTAAAAAATTATATACTTAAACCATTAAATTCTACGTAAAAAGGTGCTTTGGACATGTTTTCATAGAAATACAAAATTTTCCATAGCAAAAAGTTACAGTGATTTGTTAAAATGCTCATTTTTGAAAAACGTAACTCCGAAACGGTAACAGATATTGATGTGCGGTTTTCACCATCATGTTTTTGATAAAAATTGAGCTCCAGACGCCAATATTAGTTTTCGTCTATCTCCTATAGAAAAGGGTGTTTCCATTAAAAGCGTCGAATTTGACCCACCCTGTACAATAGGGTGTCCGTTATTTACAAAGTTGATCATTTCTAATGTACAATTTTAAACAACTCAACGAAATTTTTCAAAGAAAACAGTGAATTATGCGATTTTAATTATAGAAAGCGTAACTACTCAACTGAAGAAGACCCAGATTATAATTTAATTTGTTCAATAACCATCGACTTAATTAACTATCTACCAGTCAATTCTAATTAAAATTCATAATCCCTGATGAAGCTCTCTAATTTGTAGTACGTAAGTCGTTTACTAGTTTGATTCAGGAAATTTTAGAAGAAAGTACTACGATCAGCATTTTTCTGGGGAACAGTTACTACAGGATTGCAAAACGAGAGTAACTAACCTACATAAGACGTTGCTAATGTATTTGACGTCATATTTTTAGAATTGCACGTGCCAAAAGGCTGAGTTGCCAGATAGAGCTAAAAGATACTGAAAATTTTAAATGTAGCTCACTTTCTATATAAAACAGATGAAAGAACATATTTTTTATTAATTTTATCCTCTCGGCTAGATTTTAATGTACCTATTTAAATTTATTTAGAAATTCTTAACCCATTTCAAGTAAAGATTTTTTGTATTTTTGTGATTTTTTTATGTGTTTTTGACTCATAATCGCCTGTTGGTATCTCCTGACATATTAAATGCTCCCTTGGTCTTGCTCTTGCAGTCTAATAAGTAGTCTTTGATTATGAGAATATCTTGCAAAAAAATAGAAAAATAAAAGCGAAAAAAAAATTATGATTTTTTTCAAATAAAAATCAAATTTCTGCCAACCCTGTCTATCAACAATGCTCCTTGTCTAGCCAATGTGATACAGCATGTTCTATCTTCTACTGGCCAGATCCCACCCCAGAAAAATCGGCAACATGCTTTCGCAGAGCACCAGATCGACGTGCGGTACCAGCAGTAAGTCCGCGTCTACGGTTCGCGTACCGTTGCGACGCCTGGTACTCGAAGACGTCGAAAAACGCGCGCGCCAATCCTGTCAGCTGTTTTCCGAATGTCAACAAAGCGCCCAGACCAACAGTTCGTTAACTAAATGCAATTTTTTCTCCGTGAAAAAGGCAGTGGACATTTTTCAGTTTAATTTGTTTTGGATATATTTTTCGAAAGATATTTTTTTGGTAAGTTAAGAAAAGTTTCTAATAAATAAAATTAAATTGTATTCGCCCGAGGGAGTAAAACAGTTCTATCCAGGCACTCTCTGGGGCAATATATTATATATACGCGTTCAATATATATTTTTTTCTTTTAATTCTTCGTATTGAAGTATGAGAATGTATGTACGAAATGTATTTAAAATGCAGTCAGGTACACGAAGTAAATGGTATTGTACGGTGCTTTTGGAATTTTAAACTGTCAAGTACTGAATTCTTATGCATTACTGTCGATGGACGAACGGTTCCAGCTTTCTTTGATAATATTTATTCATTAAGTTTTAGTCATTCGGGAAGCGAACGCGAGATCACCACCAGAAAATATTTTAATAAAAAAATATTCTCATCAGAGTTGTGAAATTATGAAAATTACAGCATTTGTAGGACATTTCATGTAGATTCTGAATATATACACATTTGACACAAAAGTCGAAAAAATGTCAATTTTTGGCAATTTTTTATACATTGTCAAGGCTCTCAGAAAAATAGTAAACATGGTGATAAAATTAAGACAATTTTAGGATTTGTAGGAAATTTTATGCAGATTCAAAATATATAAATCTTTGAAGGCTTAAATACCTTGGCTTTGTGAGAAATTTAATTTTTTGGACCCTTGTTTTTCAGCTATGAAGGTTAAAATGCCCCCTCTGTCCAATACTGTTCTCGTAAGACTACAATGGCCTATATTTTCTTATTCTCCACCTTTTAATTAGTAAATAACAGCAGTTGTAACAAAATCGGTGACATGACAAAAATTGCCAATTTTCACGACTTTTGGCTATTTTTTATACATTATGAAGGCGCTCAGAAAAATAGTAAACACGGTGATAAAATTATAAAAATTTATAGGAAATGTTATGTAGATTCAGAATATACCTTTGAATATACCTTTGAAGGCTTAGATACATTGGCTTTGTGAGAAAATTAATTTTTTGGACCCTTGTTTTCCAGCTATTTTTGATGAAGGTTAAAACGTTCCCTATGTCCATTACTGTTCTCGTAAGACAACAATGGCCTATATTTTCTTATTCTCCGCCTTTTAATTAGTAAATAACAGTAGTTTTAACAAAATCGGTGACATGACAAAAATCGCCGATTTTCACTTTTGACTATTTTTTATACATTTAGAAGACGCTCAGAAAAATAGTAAACACGGTGATAAAATTATAAAAAATTTAGGATTTGTTGGAAATGTTATGTAGATTCAGAATATATAAACCTTTGAAGGCTTAGGTACCTTGGCTTTGTGAGAAAGTTAATTTTTTGGATCCTTGTTTTCCAGCTATTTTTGATGAAGGTTAAAACGTCCCCTACGCCCATTGCTGTTCTCGTAAGACTACAATGGCCTATATTTTTTTATTTTACACCTCTCAGGCGTCCTGAGCAAGCTCGACAAAAATGTATATATTTTAATACATCCTCTTTAATTAAAAATAATGAAAATCTATAGAATTTCGCTTTCTAATAGACGAATAAAATTTCGCAATAGAAACTAAAATATCGTATGCACGGCGTATTTTCCGAGCTATAGCATGTTTTAATCATTTGTCTAGAAATCTATACAGCGTTAGTTATCAAAAATTAGGACAATTTCTATTAGCGAAATTATAAACGGCAGCATATCTCGTAGCGCTCGCCGGCGCGGCGCTGCACTGTTCACTTACAGGTAGTAATAAAATTCAATTAATTCCTACACACAAAAAGTCTCACAATGAAGACGTTTACCTTCATCTAGAGCCCATATGAGGCTCATATGTCATAAAGAAACAATATGACGTTAGAATTAATAAGTCCTTCATACAGGGTGAGTCTTAAATAAGTGCAAATATTTTCAGAGCTGGTAGATCTCGATAAAAGAAACATATTTTCCCTTAACCGTTTTTAAAATAAGTCCAAAATAACTGAGATATTTTACTTTGAAAATTAAAAAAAATTATATTTCGCTTAAATTTTGAGAACTACTGGATATTTTCTGGGTTTTCTTTCTTGTAAATTTAGTCTATTATATATGTTACCATATTATGAAGATATGTTTTTTAACTAAAAATTAAAAAAAATTCCAAATAATTCCAACAAATTTTTTTTCGCGAAAAAAATCCATAAACTCTGGGATTGAAATATACTATCCCTAAAAATATTTGCACTTATTTAAGACTCAGCCGGTATATTATTAAGATAAAAATATATTATGGATTTTCCAAAAATAAAATAATTATTAATAAATATTAGTAATGAGATTTGCTGAAATTAAGAAATATGTAATATATGGTAGAACGAAGAGTATAAAAACAATGATCTTGTACAAGAGATAGATACTAGATAGGCGGATATTTCAAAACTCGTATTTTCGTAAGAATCAGGGACAATAGCGCATCCTGCATGGTAGGTTCAGCGGTGTTGTAAATTTAAATCTTTTTTTAATTAACTACGTAGGATTTGCAGACCTACTTATCGCTATTTAAGTTTTTTTCTCGGCGTATTATATCATAAATTCCGCACTCTTGACATAATCAAGAAGAAACGTTGATTGGAAAAAATATAAACTTTATATCCTTATATCAGAAGTATGTTATTTTATTCCTTAATAAGTTATAACACCACGCAAACAGTAACAAATTACTGCACATTCAAATTTATTAATACAAAAAATAGTGTATATTGTGTCAAATTCACCAAAAATGCAGAAAAATATATTATGGTCAAATTTGGCCTATATTTTCATATTCTATGCCTTTTAATTAGATAGTAGCAATAGCTTTTTGAAAGCCTGAAATATATGAAAGGAATTGAAGAATTTGATTAATTTTGGCTATTTTTTAAAAGGACTTCAGAGCTCTCAGAAAAATAATAGACGTAGTTCTACAATCCTAAAAATTTACTATTTATTAAAAAACCTTGTTTCTAAGTAACTTTTGATAATAATAGTTGTAAAATTGCACTAGCTCCAAAATTTGAATGTTTTACAATTTTTAGCCAAGGCTATTAAGATCGGCAAAATTTTTTTTTTTAATTTCACTCAAAATGAGTTATTTGGGTCATAAAAGACCAAAATACAAAATATTTTCGTGGTGTCTGTCTGTCTGTTTTTTTAATTTCACTCAAAATGACAGACAGACAGACACCATGAAAATATTTTGTATTTAGGTCATATAACCTAAATACAAAATATTTTCATGGTGTCTGTCTGTCTGTCCGTCTGTCTGTAACACGATAACTCAAAAACCGCTAAACCGATTTTAACCAAATTTGGCACAAAAATACTGTGGCACCCGAGAATCTGGCCATTAGTTTTTGGTGGTGGGGGGTTGTTAAGGGGGTATGGGAGGGGATTAAAAATTTTAAAAAATCGTAGCTCCAGAATTACAGTAGCTAGCGAAACGCGGTTTTCAATTTCAGATTAGGAATAATATTTGCAACAAAATTTGTAATAACATCAAAATCAGTCAAAGTCGCAGTTTTTGAGATAATTGAAACTAAAAGAACTGCCTACCAACTTTTTATAAACATATTTTAGTATGGGCGGCTATACGTGTCTCCCGGCGCCAATTTTTTTTTATCAATATAATTTGTATATATCTATCCATATAATAATATTATTCGTAACGTTATTATGATAATATAAAAATAAATCTGTACCAGTAAGAAAGCTTGGCAACATTATCTAACTTTTATTTTTTGTATTAACCGCATAGAACTCTTATCTACTTTTCAATTATGTTTTTATACGTTTTTCGTATTCATTTCAGTTATATCATACTGTCTCTAATCATCACGATTGTAGTTAATGGACAAAGTAAAAAAAAAACTTAAATAGAAGTGAGGCAACAACAAATATTTAAACTTTTACTTTTACTAAACATATTATAAGCACACAATATTTTGTTTAAAAACCAATGCCTACTATTGAAGATCAACAGTAAAACGACTGACACTTTTCCTGTATGAAGTAGAAGAACACATACCCTGAGGAAGCAATTTGGGTGTATTTATATTTTGTTCTTGTGATCGTAACTCACAGCTATAACAAGCAATGTAAATATTTTTGATAAGCTTTTTGAAATATGAGCAAGTTGAAAGTGAAATAATTCACTGAGTTTTCTTGATCTGTGCATCCAGAAATAGATATTACATAATGTTTAATCAACGCGATAGAAACTGAGACCAGACATTCTTTTAAAATTCAAGAAGTCAAACAGATTCATGTCAGGATGATATAAGAGTGTTTCTTGTGCATATATAAAAAATACCCAGGTATATGGAAAACCCGAAATATAACCTGCTACCTTATAGTAAACACGGTGATAAAATTATGAAAATTTAAGGGTTTATAAAATTTTATGATCTTTTAGAATATATACAGATATATAACTTTAATGTTTTGGTTTTTTGATAAATTTGATTTTTCGAACCTTTGTTTTTGAGCAATTTTTGAGAATTGTTAAAACGTCGCTTATATCTACTACGATACTTGTAAGGCTACCTACAATGGTCTATATATTTGTAATCTACACCTTTTAATTAGTAAATAACATGATTTTTATAAAAATCGGCGGCAATGCAAAAATCGCCAATTTTCGAGACAATTTTTTTGCTTTTTTTTAATCATATTCAAATGCTTTAGAAAAATAGTAAACATAGTCGTAAAATTATGAAAATTTCTACATTTGTAGCAAATTTTATGTAGATTCAGAATATATACACCTTTAAAGGCTTAGGTACCTTCGCTTTGTGAGAAAATTAATTTTTTGGACCCTCGTTTTTGCGCTATTTTTGATGATGGTTAAAACGTCCTCTACGTCCATTACTGTTCACGTAAGACTACAATGGCCTATATTTTCTTATTCTACACCTTATAGTTAGTAAATAACAGTAGTTTCATCAAAATCGGTGACCTGACCTGACTGAAAATGTCGAAAACTTTTTGACTATTTTTTACACATTTTCAAAGGTCTTAGAAAAATAGTAAACATAGTCATACAATTATGAAGATTTCAGCATTTGTAGAAAATTTTATGTAGATTCAGAATATATACACTTTTAAAGGCTTAGGTACCTACGGTTTGTGAGAAAATTAATTTTTTGGACCCTCGTTTTTGCGCTATTTTTGATGATGGTTAAAACGTTCTCTACGTCCATTACTGTTCTCGTAAGACTACAATGGCCTATATTTTCTTACTCTACACCTTATAGTTAGTAAATAACAGTAGTTTCATCAAAATCGGTGACCTGACCTGACTGAAAATGTCGAAAACTTTTTGACTATTTTTTACACATTTTCAAAGATCTTAGAAAAATAGTAAACATAGTCATACAATTATGAAGATTTCAGCATTTGTAGAAAATTTTATGTAGATTCAGAATATATACACCTTTAAAGGCTTAGGTACCTTCGCTTCGTGAGAAAATTAATTTTTTGGACCCTCGTTTTTGCGCTATTTTTGATGATGGTTAAAACGCTCTCTACGTCCATTACTGTCCTCGTAAGATTACAATGGCCTATATTTTCTTATTCTACACCTTATAGTTAGTAAATAACAGTAGTTTCATCAAAACCGGTGACCTGACCTGACTGAAAATGTCGAAAACTTTTTGACTATTTTTTACAAATTTTCAAAGGTCTTAGAAAAATAGTACCTAAACATAGTCATAAAATTATGAAGATTTCAGCATTTATAGGAAATTTTACGTAGATTCAGAATATATACACCTTTAAATGTTTAAGTATCTTGGCTTTACGAGAAAAATAATTTTTTGGGTACTTGTTTTTGCGCTATTTTTGATGATGGTTAAAACGTCCTCTACGTCCATTACTGTTCTCGTAAGACTACAATGGCCTATATTTTCTTATTCTACACCTTATAGTTAGTAAATAACAGTAGTTTCATCAAAATCGGTGACCTGACCTGACTGAAAATGTCGAAAACCTTTTTGACTATTTTTTACACATTTTCAAAGGTCTTAGAAAAATAGTACCTAAACATAGTCATAAAATTATGAAGATTTCAGCATTTATAGGAAATTTTACGTAGATTCAGAATATATACACCTTTAAAGGTTTAAGTATCTTGGCTTTACGAGAAAATTAATTTTTTGGGTACTTGTTTTTCAGCTATTTTTGATAATAGATAAAATGTCTCCTACATCCATAACTGTTCTTGTAAGACTACATTGGCCGATATTTTCATATTCTACACCTTATATTTAGTGAATAACAGTAGTTTCATCAAAATCGGTGACCTGACCAAAATCGACAAATTTCATGAATACGTTACGAAGAAATTTAAATAATTAGCAAATAATAAAAAAATATTTATTGACGGTGAATATATTTACTCATAGTTTTTAATAATCAGGGATATAGTAAAGGCTACATTATCCACTGGTTTGCATATTTATACTTAAAACACAACCTTATTGATTTAAAACGATAACCAAGCATGTGCGAAAGCACCGCTGTAATTAAACTGAAAATATTTACTTAAAGAATAACCTGTTATGATGAAAACAAACTGTGCTATAATAAGCAATAGCGTGGTGCCTTAAAAGATAAATAGAAAAAATAATGTGATCATTAAGATTCGTAGCGTGGCAAAGAAGAAAAGGTATCGAGATGAGTTTTGAATAATCCTTATTTTTAGAAGGATGCACGATGATCCCTGATGCGGTCGGCGAGTGATTTGCCAAGTATTTTTGGGATTTTACGATTTCGTTGAGGAATGCACGGGCTCGATGAGTAAATCTTTACATTTCAGTCATTCAACTTTACGGCGAAGCCCACTGACAGACACATTACGCCGAAATATTACATACTTTACTTGGCAAATATAAATAAACCTTTATCGGACTAATAAAACATGAAATAAATAACAAGTCGTAATAAATTGAAATCCAGCTAGAGAAACCGATTATTTTTGTACTTAGAATACACAAATTTATTAAAAATATTTTAAAAATATATCGTTCTATATACATATATTCTCCTCCTACCATTAGTAACTGATTAAAATTTTATGAATAAAATCATAAAGCAAATATTTTTTTGTAAGGGTTCGTGTCTCCATTGGTTGTTGATGGCTCCGACCCTTTCTAACAGTACAATGTCTAATAAACTTTTTAACCGACCATACCAACAGGTATGGTAGGCTATTAAGATCGGCAAAGAAAAAAGTTTTTTTAATTTCACTCAGAATGAGGAAACTTATTTGGGTTATAAATGACCTAAATACAAAATATTTTCATGGTGTCCGTTTGTCTGTAACACGATAACTCAAAAATAGTTAAACCGATTTTAACCAAATTTGGCACAAAAATACTGTGGCACCCGAGAATCTGGCCATTAGTTTTTGGTGGGGGTGGGGGGTTGGTAAGGGGGTATGGGAGGGGGTTAAAATTTTTAAAAAATCGTAACTCCAAAATTACAGTAGCTAGCGAAACGCGGTTTTCAATTTAAGATTGGGAATAATATTTGCAACAAAATTTGTAATAACATCAAAATCAGTCAAAGTCGCAGTTTTTGAGATAAAAAAATGGAAAAATTCCTTTACTTTGATACTAAAAAAAAGAACTGCCTACCAACTTTTTATTAACATATTTTATTAGTAATTTTTATTGATAATTTTGTCAAAAATGTGCAAAAACTTGGTTTATATTGAATAACCATCATATAAAAATAATATTTTATTTTAACAATAGACAACAATGGGCCCAACTACAAGTAGAGTACCTAAAAATGTGAGGAAGGCTACACCATAATTGGTAATGGTTGAATAAGCTGAAAATAAGCTTTCTGGCTCAATCGTCAGTTGGTATCTTAACGTTATATTTCTATTTAATAGAAAGAAAAAAAAATAATTAAAACGTTTAAAACTGTTCTTTATTAACCACCCTACTGGACCCATTTTTTGCCTAGATTTATTTTATTATTTACTATATCGATCCAAATTGCGCATGGGCGTTTCGAAACCGGTCTGTTTTGTTATTTATAATCTAATATTGTTGGCGATTTTTCCGTAAAGGTTTTAATAGCTTTATTACGTCAGTTAATAGCCGTATATTTAAGGATGTTTTTCCGCAAAAATCGTGGGCAGTTGTCCAGTCCATATTTGACAGTTCTAAGGTCAATACACCGAATGGCGTCGATAGTGTGGCGTTTTCCAAAACCTAGTTCAATTAAATTTTTAATAGGACGGGTATCCATCGAATTGTTTAGACGAATTCAGCTTTTTCTCGTCACATTGTCAAACGAAAATTGACTTCGACCAAAAATCAGGCACGTACCTCTAGAAAAAATCGGCTTTTAGGAGTCAGTGATCCCTGGCCAATTTCGTAAGCTCCTTTTCAGGCATAATTCAAAATTTAAGAGGATAATCTCTGTACAAAGGCGCTATATTGCTCCCAAATAGTCTCCTATCTATTTATTTTAAAACGATTAGTTTCCAGTGAAAAGGACTTAATAACAGTAGCGAATTCCTGCACATGCCCGTTTACCTTCGCCTTTACGTATCACAATAAATAAGAATTACTATCCATTTAGTTATTTTAACGCCTATCTAACTGACGGATAAATTGAGTAGTCCTGTTATCTCATTTTCACTTTAAAATTTGATAAATTAAGAGCTACAGCTTTGTACCTGGGTAGAATCACGAGTTTTCTTTACAAAGTGTGCGGTCTAACAGAATTAATATTAAATAGTGAGGCCTCGTATATTTCTGTCGCAATAAGTGTGTTAATTATGCGTTAGGTACAGTATCCGGCTGCTGTATCCTAGAAAAGGCTCTGAAAAAATATCGATTGCGTGGTAAAGAGCGTCAAATCTATCGAGACAATTATTATTAAAAATTCAAACGTCGCTAATGTGTCCTTTGTAGTTAAATTTCCGTCGAGAACAACCACACCTAAGTCAGAAAAAAACGCGAAAAATATGTGTCTCAAAAACGGTCCAAGGTTGTCTAAAATAAAAGTCTCGCACTCAAGGCAATCGAATGTCGAACTAATGTTACAATATACGGATCTGTTTGGCCTGTTGGGGATCTACCCAAAATACTTCCTGATATCCACCTTTCAAACAATAGATTTTCAATGCGAATACTTCGATGCCACTCACTTAAATTAGTTCAGATCAAAAAATTCATTAGAAATAACTCTTCCCAAGGCCGCTCTTCGTGATAATGTATAGTAAACTAAAGCATAGGAAGTACTTTCACTATCGGAGACAGTAATATTAACATTGAATCGGCTGATTATATTTTTTCAAGTAGTACTTCCAAATACGGACCTTCAGTAATTTGGGTATCCCCATAACTGATTCATTTTACAGTGGAATTTTTCGATGAATGGTTTTGGAACTTGAGATGACCCGCATATTTAAAAATAAACATTTTTCTTTAAATTAATTCAATAAATTCATTCTTAAGACACTCTGTATACATAAATAATTATTGATTTTTAAAATATTTTCACAAACTAGGGAGAGGGAAATCAGACAACACAGAGATGTTAGGTAATAGCTTTTAGACTACTGTTCGAGACGCATTGTTGTTATTTTGGTTTGTAGGTTTTGTGTCAAAGAATGTTCTTAAAGGTAAAGTAAATGCATCCTCATTATTTAACTAGTGTTAGCTAAAGCATATATTTTATTTTTCTGTTGTAATATTCTGTGCTAAAGTTCTGATTTATTTCATATGAGAATTATATTGTATGCTATACGAACTCTTAACTTGATCTTAATCTTATCAGAATATCTTAAGTAAAAAATCTAATATTCTTAGAGCCTATGAAGATTGATTTAAAATAAATAGAACACAAAAAGGTCTATGGAATATTTGATCTTTTTAGGCTAAGTTACTCGGATAGACAAAATAAATGAAACAGATAAAAACATGTTTCATAACAGATACGTAAAAAGTGTTCATCCTCCATCGAAGAAGACATCTCACTGGCTAAGAATTAAAGTGAAAGTACAGCTTGAGGCGTAATAACGTCTGACGACTACTATTCAGCTTTTTTGGCATTGATTTTTCATCCAAACCAATAGAAAAACAATAAGATACTGATACACGCCATTAAAAAAAAAGAACAATGATTTTTAGAAATGAATGGGAGACATTCTTCGACTATTCTCATTAGTAATGCTGTACAGAGTGTCACAAAAAAACTAATCAGTGAGCTAGAGCAAGAATCGGCCCCGTAAAAAACTGTAACATTGTCGGTTCTTTTAGATCACATCTCATTTGCGCTAAATTGTTGTGTCATTCGAGTAGCTTTCGTAATTTTATGTCGTTAATCAAGATCTCTTATCCTCATTTTGGACTTAATTGTTAATAATACGATTATTAGATAAATTTATTATGCTATGTGTCTGTATTTGCTCAAAATCCTTATGAAATATGAGGGCGGAAAAAAAAACAGCGACAAAATACGAAATTTTCATTTAAATTGCCTTTCTTAGAACAGGATTTGGAAAATTCAAGGACATTTTGTTCAAAATGGTCAAATTAAAGTTCAACCGGTACTGAACAGTATAATGCCCGCCATTGCGAAATAGATAGAGAGCACAAAGGAGTCTATTTAATAGAATTCTTCACAAAATTTACGGCTGTGACATTTCTCGGTGTGAAAATAAGAATTACACCGTCTGTTTACCTTGTACCACTGTACTAATTACGTTTTGAAATATTTGAAAATATTTAGCAATTTCTCTTTCTGCTATTGTCCGATTTAACAGCTGACATAAAGCTTATTTTAAATTATGTGAATTTTAATTTTATTGTGTATACATCTTAAAACGGCTGCAATAATTCACATGCAACGTTAAATTAATAATTGCAGACCCTTTCGATCATAAAAAATAGATATTTTGAAATTCAACCTTTACTTTTTTTATGAAAATTCTTGACTCAATCGCCTGTTGGTATCTCCCGAATTATTGATATTTTTGTGATTTCCTGAAAGTTGAGTAATATTTAGTTTCTGCTGAGTACTCCATGTTAACTTAATTCTTCGGCTGATTTCTGGGAGTAGAGATCCCGAGCTGTGTTTTAGTTGTCCCAAATATATATTTATTCTTCTACTAATTCAAGTGTTGTTTTTTAGCCGACCATACCAATAGGTATGGTAGGCTACTAAGATCGGCAAAAAACAGTTTTTTTAATTTCACTCAAAATGAGTTATTTGGGCCATAAATATTTTCATGGTGTCTGTCTGTCTGTCTGTCCGTCTGTAACACGATAACTCAAAAACCGCTAAACCGATTTTAACCAAATTTGGCACAAAAATACTGTGGCACCCGAGAATCTGGCCATTAGTTTTTGGTGGGGGTGGGGGGTTGGTAAGGGGGTATGGGAGGGGGTTAAAAATTTTAAAAAATCGTAACTCCAAAATTACAGTAGCTAGCGAAACGCGGTTTTCAATTTAACCTTTCCGGGACCGTGCGGGGTATTTCAGGTACCCCAGATGCGTTTTTTCTTTAATAACTTTTACAATTTTTATTTCTCACTTTTTTCCTTTCAGGTAATCCTAGAAAATATAATACAAAACCCTTTTTAACAAAAAAATATCCAAATATTTTTTTTTTATTTTTGGCGAAAAACTGAAATTTACTGCCTGGAGTACCTCCGTTATCCTGCACGGCCTGCAGTGATTCGAAATTCTACACGCACTATTCATGTTTTTTTCGTGTTGGTGACTTGTATGAAGACGTAAACAAGTTTTATATTTAGTTTAGTGTTGGTATTTACTGTGCTGTAGTAAGTTAGTGTGTGTATTTATTGGAAAATGGCGGCAAAAGGAATATACTGATGATGGGCTAACAAAAATAGATTCCTGCCGAATTCGCTTCGAATTCTGCACGCAAAGCACTCCAGCACAAAGACTTGTACTTCTAAACGTTCTAAGAAAGAAATAAAATAACAACAATTTTCCCGAAACTGTAAAAACAGCAATATATTTATTTCTTGCCGAAAGCACAGTTTCCATAAATCCTGCTAAAGAGATTCACAACCAAATTCGCACCGAAGATGCGGCTTTTGCGCCAGATCACGTATTAGAAAAACAAAAATATTATGTAGTACCTGCAAAAAAAAAACATTTTTAATATTCACCGCAAATAATGTAAAACGTTTTTATATCCTGACTGCCAAAATAATGAGTAGAAAATGAATAAGATTTTAATTTTAAAATTAAATGTTTTTATATTAAACAAATACAAACTATTTAAATTATTGATGTTTGATTATAAAACTTTACAAATAATTATTAATAATTTACCTGATTGTCAAAATATTAACAGTTTTTGAAATATTTCAGTGGGGTATCTTAGTTACCCCACACGGCCTGAAACGTAACTTTTGTAGCACGGTCCCGGAAAGGTTAAGATTAGGAATAATATTTGCAACAAACTTTGAAAACTTGGAAAACACTTGGAAAAATTCCTTTACTTTGAAACTAAAAGAACTGCCTACCAACTTTTTGACTAACATATTTTAGTATGGGCGGCTATACGTGCCTCCCAGCGCCAATTTTTTATCAGGATGTCTTTTCTGTCTATTAGTTGTTTTAGTTAGTTTTTGCTAAATTCATTTTGAGACCTTTATTGGCTGACTGTATTTAGTTCGTTAATTTGTGCTTGTAGTTCTTGAGGACAATTTGCAATTAAGATTATGTCATCATACTTTTTATAAAAACCTAATTCTGAATAAATAAAATTACCTTCTTAAGTTTTATATTTAAAAAATCTACATGTTTTGTACGGCAAGCAGTGTAACCGCCTTTGTTGTATCTATCTGTATCTCGGGAGCAATTACATTTAAATAATAGCGCATAATTTAGCAAAGAAGAACCTTAGTCATAACCTCTGACATTGGCGTCCCCCTCACCACTTGTACGGTCATTCTCTTGCATAACTGTTCATATATCGGTAGGTGTCTCAACGTGACCTACATTATTACATATTCTAAAAATGTTCTATAAAGAATTATGATGAGAAAATTGGTTTCCAACGGTACTAAGCCATACAGAATTCTAAACTTGTCCGAATCTCAATGTGGATGTTATTTATGGGTACAGATACCATCAGATAATCTACAGTATATTCGAAAATTATTGAAAACACAAAACAATGTGTCTAAATGTTACAAAACATAGCTAAAGTAAAAGAAAAAAATTAAAATGAATATACAGGGTAAATAAACTACCCTTTCATTCATGTTAACGTTGGGTTTAAAGTTTGCCATTAGGGAGATGTCTCACTATTGGAATTATATGCGGAAAAATAATGTTTTTATTTTTTCATCTGAAAACGAAAGAGATAGACTAATAATAATTTTATGGAAGCATTACTGTTCGCAGTCATTTTCTGGTAACTTTTTTCACTTTTTAAAATGAGTGGAAGGGGTTGAAATAAACTACCCCTATCATTCTTGTTAACGAAATTTAAAGAAAAATCTTATCAAACACATGCAAAAAAATTAATTTGGATAGTTTAGTTTGTTTAGAAACTTTTTTATTTCTTGTATTTTTTTGATAAAACTCACCGATTTGAAATTAAAAAATAAAATGTAAAGCATTACATGTCAGGACAAAAAACATTTTCTGATAAAGAATCTAGCGGGCTGCTGTAATTTTTTAGGAAAAAATCTATAGTAGGCCGCTGTTACTTTTTAGGATGTTCCTAATATTATTTTATTTGACATTACTCTACTGCAATACGATATTATCAAGATGATTATTATTATCGTTATTATCACTAGATTTTTAATCTAAAAATGTTCTTTGTCCTGACATGTAATGCTTTACATTTTATTTTTTAATTTCAAATCGGTGAGTTTTATCAAAAGAACACAAGAGATAAAAAAGTTTCTAAACAAACTAAACTATCCAAATTAAAGCATTTGCATGTGTTTTATAAGATTTTTCTTTAACAAGAATGATAGGGGTAGTTTATTTCAACCCCTTCCACTTATTTTAAAAAAGTAAAAAAATTACCAGAAAGTGTGTTTTCATAACAGTAATGCTTCCATAAAATTTCATTAGTCTATCTCTTTTCGTTTTCAAGATATAAAATAAAAACATTATTTTTCCGCCATCTTTGTACCGCGATATCTCCCTAATGGTTGACTTTTGACCCAACGTTTATAAAGCAAACTACCCTTTATTTTGAACAAGGAATCACCCCCTAAAGTTTTTCGCATTTGTTTTGAAACACCCTGTATATAAAAAGACCAATTGCACCCACGCGTAAAACATTAAAAAGAAAAACAATAGTAACGAAACAACAACTGAATAAGTAAAATAATCAACAATAAATAATGAACGTTACGCAATAACCGATTAATTTACAATTTATGTAATTCTTAGCGGTTTTTTTTCGATGAAAAACACAAGGAGAATGTATCTATAAGCGAGATCCCGCCAAGTTCAAGAAAAGCATTTTATAATTAAGTATATTTGCACGGTAATTAGTAGTTACTATTACTGGATATGTATGTTTCCAATGACATATATAAATACTTTGGTTAAAAGAACTGAAAGAACAGGATTCAGATGCTTAAAAATGGGTTTGGAACGTCTGCGCTAATGTTTAAAACTTAGAAAAATACTATTTTGTATAAGATGGACCAATAAAATAGAATTTTTTTTTACAGGATACCTGCCTTAGAACTACCCTTACCTGAAACCCCGTCAGAAATGGTATCCAGACGTAGAATCCTGTCTAGGTCGCGCGATGATCTCCACATGGACTCCACCTTTCAAGCACCTGAAGAAGAAGAAGATGTATGGTACCAAAAAGAAAAATTATACAAGGTAACTATATAACGGTTCTATTAAACTCAGTAAAAACAGTGACAAAAATCTAATAAAATTCTTCATAAAACTAACGGGTGACACAGTTTTATTCTAAAACAAGCAGTAAAGTAAACTGTATTGAATTATAATTCATGATACACATAAGATATTCAATAATAAATGAACTATTTCAGTACATAAAAAATGTTAATGTCAAATCAACTCTGTTCTCGGAATTTCTTGTTAAGTGTGTTAACAAATCAGGTCCAAAAAAAGTCTATATTAATTTTGAAATAGGTATTTCAGAACGTAGGCCATTATACTCCTATTTAAATCGCCGAAAAAAAAGTGGTGTACTGTTAAAAGATAATCTACGCTATATTAAAGCATCGCCATGAAAAATTGGATTTTGCAAAATCTTTTAATAAATGTAAATTAAATTATGTAGCTGGTAATCTAACGGGAGTTCAATTTAGAGATGCTAAAGTCTTTTGTTATTATTTAAAGAAAATTTATATTTAAAAAAGCTAGAGGCTTTTTATCAAATAAAATAGATGGTCTTGAATTGGAATAGATTCGAATTTTTTGATAATATATTTCATAAAAAAATGAAAATATTTTGCTTTGTTTACATTTCCAGGACTTTTTCAATAAAACACAGAACTAATCCTTCTGGAATTCTTAGAAATCGGGAGCTGTCCTATTATTTACGCTTCTCAAAGCATTGCAACGTTAAAATTAAAATTTGTAAAATCATGTAGTAGACATAAATATCTTGAGGTATAAAAGTGATGCATATTAAAAGTTTTTTTTCGAAATGAATATGTTCATATAAAAAAAATCGGAACTCATGAACACTTTCGTAAGATTTTACGAAATTAAAAAGCGAACATATGTAATTATGTCAAATCAAGTGCCAAGGGAATTTCAAGAGATTAACAGTGTAAGTTAAATTTAATTAAACAGTCAAGTGAGTTTAAAGCTGGAGTTAAAACGTTTTCTGTCTCTCCTCAAGCCATTGCTTTAAATTCATACGATATTGTTTTTGCTTCAATTACTTTCTGAGTTTTATTTATGGATCTTTAATATAATTGAAAAAAATGGTATGAAAGGAACTAATACAGTTACTTTACGAAGTATAAGACAAATTTTCATTTTTCTATGGAATAATTTTAGGTGATATCTTGTAGCGCTAAAATAGCTTTCAAAAGACATAAATATTGCTTATTAACAGATGCAGAATTGGTCAATATGGACCAAACAAACAAAAATTTTCAACCGAAAGAAAGTAAACTGCGCGCACGGTGCCGAGAAAACTTTCACTAAAATTAACTCTTCTACGTTTAACATACTTTAGCGACATACAAATATCGCCTGAATATTGTATACGTTTCATAATTTTTTCCTAATTAATCGATATAGAACTAATTAAGCCTAATTTGTTGAATCTTAAAAGGTATAGACTTTAAGAAGTAGAAATTTCGGTGTTATTAATAAATTTAAAATGCTTAATTATCGATCTATAATCTTTCTCTACATATGCTCTGGAATAAAACAGATTAATATTACAGTATATCAAATTATAATAGCAAATTATTTATTAAAAAAAAATATTTAAATAATAGTCTTTTAGTAAACTACCATATGTTGACCTCAACTAATTTCAACAGGAATGGTTAAAATGCTTAGGATTTAATAAATTAAATTAAATAATTTATTAATACTTTTAATTTAACTATAATTGATATATTTTAATTGTATAATAAGCGGAATACCGCACACTTAGAACTGGATGGCATGTATCCATCAGCAGTGTACCATTAGCTGAAGACATACGGTGTTGGATTGCAGAAGGACTATTCTCATCAAAAACTATTAAAATTATTGTAATTTAACTATAACAGAAATATTTTAACTGTATAATAAGCGGAAGACCGTTATACTTAGAACTGGATGGCATGTGTCCATCAGGAGTGTACGATTAGCTGAAGACATATGGTGTTGGATTGTGAAGGACTATTCTCATCAAAAAACTATTAAAATTATTGTAATTTAACTATAACAGAAATATTTTAACTGTATAATAAGCGGAAGACCGTTATACTTAGAACTGGATGGTATGTGTCCATCAGGGAGGTACCATTAGCTGAAGACATATGGTGTTGGATTGCAGAAGGACTATTCTCATCAAAAACTATTAAAATTATTAACTATAACAGAAATATTTTTAACTGTATAATAAGCGGAAGACCGTTATATCTTTAGAACTGGATGGCATGTGTCCATCAGGAGTGTGTAACATTAGCTGAAGACATATGGTGTTGGATTGCAGAAGGACTATTCTCATCAAAAAACTATTAAAATTATTGTAATTCTTAACTATAACAGAAATATTTTAACTCTATAATAAGGAAGACCGTTATACTTAGAACTGATGGCATGTGTCCATCAGAGTGTACCATTAGCTGAAGACATATGGTGTTGATTGCAGATGGACTATTCTCATCAAAACTATTAAAACTATTGTAATTTAACTATAACAGAAATGTTTTTAACTGTATAATAAGTGGAAGACTGTTATACTTAGAACTGGATGGCATGTGTCCATCAGGGAGTGTAATTATTAGCTGAAGACATATGGTGTTGGATTGCAGAAGGACTATTCTCATCAAAAACTATTAAAATTGTAATTTAACTATAACAGAAATATTTTAACTGTATAATAAGCGGAAGACCGTTATACTTTAGAACTGGATGGCATGTGTCCATCAGGAGTGTACCATTAGCTGAAGACATATGGTGTTGGATTGCAGAAGGACTATTCTCATCAAAAACTATTAAAATTATTGTAATTTAACTATAACAGAAATATTTTAACTGTATAATAAGCGGAAGACCGTTATACTTAGGACTGGATGGCATGTGTCCATCAGAGTGTACCATTAGCTGAAGACATGGTGTTGGATTGCAGAAGGACTATTCTCATCAAAAACTATTAAAATTGTAATTTAACTATAACAGAAATATTTTAACTCTATAATAAGCGGAAGACCGTTATACTTAGAACATGGCATGTGTCCATCAGAGTGTACCATTAGCTGAAGACATATGGTGTTGGATTGCAGATGGATTATTCTCATCAAAAACTATTAAAACTATTGTAATTTAACTATAACAGAAATGTTTTAACTGTATAATGTTTTAGAAGCATCGTTATACTTAGAACTGGATGGCATGTGTCCATCAGAGCAGTACCATTAGCTGAAGACATATGGTGTTGGATTGCAGAAGGACTATTCTCATCAAAACCATTAAAATTATTGTAATTTAACTATAACAGAAATATTTTAACTGTATAATAAGCGGAAGACCGTTACTTAGAACTGATGGAATGTGTCCATCAGCAGTGTACCATTAGCTGAAGACATATGAAGTTGATTGCAGAAGGACTATTCTCATCAAAAAACTATTAAAATTATTGTAAGTTAACTATAACAGAAATATTTTAACTGTATAATAAGCGAAGACCGTTATACTTTTAGAAGTGGATGGCATGTGTTCATCAGGAGTGTACCATTAGCTGAAGACATATGGTGTTGGATTGCAGAAGGACTATTCTCATCAAAAACTATTAAAATTATTGTAATTTAACTATAACAGAAATATTTGTATAATAAGCGGAAGACCGTTATACTTTTAGAACTGGATGGAATGTGTCCATCAGCAGTGTACCATTAGCCGAAGACATATGGTGTTGGATTGCAGAAGGACTATTCTCATCAAAAAACTATTAAAATTATTGTAATTTAACTATAACAGAAATGTTTAACTGTATAATAAGCGGAAGACCGTTATACTTAGAACTGGATGGCACATGTAACTATCAGGAGGTACTAGCTTAGAAGACATATGGTGTTGATTGCAGAAGGACTATTCCTCATCAAAAACTATTAAAATTATTGTAATTTAACTATAACAGAAATATTTTAACTGTATAATAAGCCGAAGACCGTTATACTTTGAACTGATGGAATGTGTCCATCAGCAGTGTACCATTAGCTGAAGACATATGGTGTTGGATTGCAGTGATGGACTATTCTCATCAAAAACCATTAAAACTATTGTAATTTAACTATAATGAAATGTTTTAACTGTATAATATGGAAGACCGTTATACTTAGAACTGGATGGTATGTGTCCATCAGAGGTACCATTAGCTGAAGACATATGGTGTTGGATTGCAGAAGGATCATTCTCATCAAAAAACTATTAAAATTATTGTACTTAACTATAACAGAAATATTTTAACTGTATAATAAGCGAAGACTGTTATACTTAGAACTGAATGTGTCCATCAGCAGTGTATTAGCTGAAGACATATGGTGTTGGGATTGCAGAAGGACTATTCTCATCAAAACTATTAAAACTATTGTAATTTAACTATAACAGAAATGTTTTAACTGTATAATAAGCGGAAGACCGTTATACTTAGAACTGGATGGCATGTGTCCATCAGGAGTGTACCATTAGCTGAAGACATATGGTGTTGGATTGCAGAGGGACTATTCTCATCAAAAACTATTAAAATTATTGTAATTTAACTATAACAGAAATATTTTAACTGTATAATAAGCGGAAGACCGTTATACTTAGAACTGGATGGCATGTGTCCATCAGAGTGTACCATTAGCTGAAGACATATGGTGTTGGATTGCAGAGGACTATTCTCATCAAAAACTATTAAAATTATTGTAATTTAACAGAAATATTTTAACTGTATAATAAGCGGAAGACCGTTATATATTTAGAACTGGATGGAATGTGTCCATCAGCAGTGTACCATTAGCTGGAAGACATATGAAGTTGGATTGCAGAAGGACTATTCTCATCAAAAACTATTAAAATTATTGTAATTTAACTATAACAGAAATATTTTAACTGTATAATAAAGGAAGACCGTTATATTTTAGAACTGGATGGAATGTGTCCATCAGCAGTGTACCATTAGCTGAAGACATATGGTGTTGATTGCATGACTATTCTCATCAAAACTATTAAAATTATTGTAATTTAACTATAACAGAAATATTTTTAACTGTATAATAAGCGGAAGACCGTTATATTTAGAAGTGGATGGCATGTGTCCATCAGGAGGTACCAATAGCTGAAGACATATGGTGTCAAGAAGGACTATTCTCATCAAAAACTATTAAAATTATTGTAATTTAACTATAACAGAAATATTTTAACTGTATAATAAGTGGAAGACTGTTATACTTAGAAGGCAGTATGGCATGTGTCCATCAGGAGTGTACTATTGGCTGAAGACATATGGTGTTGATTGCAGAAGGACTATTCTCATCAAAAACTATTAAAATTATTGTAATTTAACCATAACAGAAATATTTTAACTGTATAATAAGCGGAAGACCGTTATACTTAGAACTGATGGAATGTGTCCATCAGCTGTGTACCATTAGCTGAAGACATATGGTGTTGGATTGCAGAAGGACTATTTCATCAAAAACTATTAAAATTATTGTAATTTAACTATAACAGAAATAGTTTAACTGGTATAATAAGTGGAAGACCGTTATATTCTAGAACTGGATGGCATGTCCATCAGAGTGTACCATTGAAGACATATGGAGTTGGATTGCAGAAGCGACTATTCTCATCAAAACTATTAAAATTATTGTAATTTAACTATAACAGAAATATTTTAACTGTATAATAAGGGAAGACCGTTATACTTTAGAACTGGATGCGGAATGTGTCCACGGGGCAGTGTACCATTAGCTGAAGACATATGGTGTTGGATTGCAGATGGACTATTCTCATCAAAAACTATTAAAATTATTGTAATTTAACTATAACAGAAAGAGTTTTAACTGTATAATAAGGAAGACCGTTATACTTAGAACTGGATGGCATGTGTCCATCAGAGTGTACCATTAGCTGAAGACATATGGAGTTGATTGCAGAAGGACTATTCTCATCAAAAACTATTAAAATTATTGTAATTTAACTATAACAGAAATATTTTAACTGTATAATAAGCGGAAGACCGTTACATGAACTGGATGGCACATGTGTCCATCAGAGGTACCATTAGCTGAAGACATATGGTGTTGATTGCAGAAGGACTAATTTCATCAAAAACTATTAAAAATTATTGTACTTAACTATAACAGAAATATTTTAACTGTATAATAAGAGGAAGACCGTTATATTTAGAACTGATGGAATGTCCATAGTGTACCATTAGCTGAAGACATATGGTGCTGGATTGCAGAAGGATTATTCTCATCAAAACCATTAAAATTATTGTAATTTAACTATAACAGAAATATATTTTAACTGTATAATAAGCGGAAGACCGTTATATTTTAGAACTGATGGAATGTGTCCATCAGCAGTGTACCATTAGCTGAAGACATATGGTGTTGATTGCAGAAGGACTATTCTCATCAAAAACTATTAAAATTATTGTAATTTAATTATAACAGAAATAGTTTAACTGTTTAATAAACGGAAGACTGTTATACTTAGAAGTGGATGGCATGTGTCCATCAGAGGTACCATTAGCTGAAGACATATGGTGTTGACAGAAGGACTATTCTCATCAAAAACTATTAAAATTATTGTAATCTAACTATAACTATTATTTAACTGTATAATAAGCGGAAGACCGTTATACTTTTAGAACTGGATGGCATGTGTCCATCAGGAGTGTACCATTAGCTGAAGACATATGGTGTTGGATTGCAGAAGGACTATTCTCATCAAAAACTATTAAAATTATTATGATTTTAACTATAAGAGAAATATTTTAATCCGTATAATAAGTGGAAGACCGTTGACGGCATTTTAGAACTGGATGGCATGTGTCCATCAGAGTGTACCATTAGCTGAAGACATATGGTGTTGATTGCAGAAGGACTATTCTATCAAAACTATTAAAATTATTGTAATTTAACTATAACAGAAATATTTAACTGTATAATAAGCGGAAGATCACTAGAACTGGATGGCATGTGTCCATCAGGAGTGTACCATTAGCTGAAGAATATATGGTGTTGGATTGCAGAAGGACTATTCTCATCAAAAACTATTAAAATTATTATGATTTAACTATAAGAGAAATATTTAATCATAATAAGCGGAAGACCGTTATACTTAGAACTGATGGCATGTGTCCATCAGAGTGTACCATTAGCTGAAGATATATGGTGTTGGATTGCAGAAGGACTATTCTCATCAAAAAAACTATTAAAATTATTATGATTTAACTATAAGAGAAATATTTTAACTGTATAATAAGCGGAAGACCGTTATACTTTTAGAACTGGATGGCATGTGTCCATCAGGAGTGTACTATTAGCTGAAGACATATGGTGTTGGATTGTAGAAGGACTATTCTCATCAAAAAACTAATTATTATGATTTAACTATAAGAGAAATATTTAATCCTGTATAATAAGCGGAAGACTGTTATACTTAGAACTGGATGGCATGTGTCCATCAGGAGTGTACCATTAGCTGAAGACATATGGTGTTGATTGCAGATGACTATTCTCTATCAAAACTATTAAAATTATTGTAATTTAACTATAACAGAAATATTTTAACTGTATAATAAGCGGAAGACCGTTATACTTAGAACTGGATGGCATGTATCAGAGTGTACCATTAGCTGAAGACATATGGTGTTGGATTGCAGAAGGACTATTTCATCAAAAACTATTAAAATTATTGTAATTTAACCATAACAGAAATATTTTAATCCGTATATAATAAGCGGAAGACCGTTATATCAGAACTGGGATGGCATGTGTCCATCAGAGTATACCATTAGCTGAAGACATATGGTGTTGGGTTGCAGAAGGACTATTCTCATCAAAAAACTATTAAAATTATTGTAATTTAACTATACAGAAATATTTTTAACTGTATAATAAGCGGAAGACCGTTATATTTAGAGCTGATGCATGTGTCCATCAGAGTGTACCATTAGCTGAAGACATATGGTGTTGATTGCAGAAGGACTATTTCATCAAAAAACTATTAAAATTATTGTAATTTAAACTATAACAGAAATATTTACTGTATAATAAGCGGAAGACCGTTATACTTAGAACTGGATGGCGTGTCCATCAGGAGTGTACCATTAGCTGAAGACATATGGTGTTGGATTGCAGAAGGACTATTCTCATCAAAAACTATTAAAATTATTGTAATTTAACTATAACAGAAATATTTTAACTGTATAATAAGCGGAAGACCGTTATACTTAGAACTGGATGGCATGTGTCCATCAGGAGTGTACCATTAGCTGAAGACATATGGTGTTGGATTGCAGAAGGACTATTCTCATCGAAAACTATTAAAATTATTGTAATTTAACTATAACAGAAATATTTTAACTGTATAATATGCGGAAGACCGTTATACTTAGAACTGGATGGCATGTGTCCATCAGGAGTGTACCATTAGCTGAAGACATATGGTGTTGGATTGCAGAAGGACTATTCTCATCAAAAACTATTAAAATTATTGTAATTTAACTATAACAGAAATATTTTAACTGTATAATAAGCGGAAGACCGTTATACTTAGAACTGGATGGCATGTGTCCATCAGGAGTGTACCATTAGCTGAAGACATATGGTGTTGGATTGCAGAAGGACTATTCTCATCAAAAACTATTAAAATTATTGTAATTTAACTATAACAGAAATATTTTAACTGTATAATAAGCGGAAGACCGTTATACTTAGAACTGGATGGCATGTGTCCATCAGGAGCAAAATTAATAGCTGAAGACATATGGTGTTGGATTGCAGAAGGACTATTCTCATCAAAAAACTAAAATTATTGTAATTTAACTATAACAGAAATATTTTAACTGTATATAAGCGGGAAGACCGTTATACTTTTAGAACTGGATGGCATGTGTCCATCAGGTACCATTAGCTGAAGACATATGGTGTTGGATTGCAGAAGGACTATTCTCATCAAAAACTATTAAAAATTATTGTAAGTTAACTATAACAGAAATATTTTAACTGTATAATAAGCGGAAGACCGTTATACTTAGAACTGGATGGCATGTGTCTATCAGAGTGTACCATTGAAGAAGACATATGGTGTTGATTGCAGAAGGACTATTCTCATCAAAACTATTAAAATTATTGTAATTTAACTATAACAGAAATATTTTAACTGTATAATAAGCGGAAGACCGTTATACTTTAGAACTGATGGCATGTGTCCATCAGAGTGTACCATTAGCTGAAGACATATGGTGTTGATTGCAGAAGGACTATTCTCATCAAACTATTAAAATTATTGTAATTTAACTATAACAGAAATATTTTAATCTGTATAATAAGCGGAAGACTCGTTATACTTTAGAACTGGATGGCATAAGTCCATCAGGAGTGTACCATTAGCTGAAGACATATGGTGTTGATAGCAGAAGGACTATTCTCATCAAAAAAACTATTAAAATTATTGTAATTTAACTATAACAGAAATATTTTAACTGTATAATAGCGGAAGACCGTTACTTAGAACTGGATGGCATGTGTCCATCAGGAGTGTACCATTATTGAAGACATATGGTTGGATTGCAGAAGGACTATTCTCATCAAAACTATTAAAATTATTGTAATTTAACTATAACAGAAATATTTTAACTAATAAGCGGAAGACCGTTATACTTTTAGAACTGATGGCATGTGTCCATCAGAGTGTCCATTAGCTGAAGACATATGGTGTTGGATTGCAGAAGGACTATTCTCATCAAAACTATTAAAATTATTGTAATTTAACTATAACAGAAATATTTTAACTGTATAATAAGCGGAAGACTGTTATACTTTAGAACTGGATGGCATGTGTCCATCAGAGTGTACCATTAGCCGAAGACATATGGTGTTGGATTGCAGAAGGACTATTCTCATCAAAAACTATTAAAATTATTGTAATTTAACTATAACAGAAATATTTTTAACTGTATAATAATCGGAAGACTGTTATACTTAGAACTGGATGGCATGTGTCCATCAGGAGTGTACCATTAGCTGAAGACATATGGTGTTGGATTGCAGAAGGACTATTCTCATCAAAAACTATTAAAATTATTGTAATTTAACTATAACAGAAATATTTTAACTGTATAATAAGCGGAAGACCGTTATACTTAGAACTGGATGGCATGTGTTCATCAGCAGTGTACCATTAGCTGAAGACATATGGTGTTAGATTGCAGAAGGACTATTCTCATCAAAAACTATTAAAATTATTGTAATTTAACTATAACAGAAATAGTTTAACTGTATAATAAGCGGAAGACCGTTATGCTTGGAACTGGATGGCATGTGTCCATCAGCAGTGTACCATTAGCTGAAGAAGTATGGTGTTGGGTTACAGTGAAACTATTCTCATCAAAAACTATTAAACAGTCTGGAGTGCTTGCTTTTTTTAGAAGATGGATTTTACTTAGAACTTTTTTGTGGACATTTTTTTTAAATCAAATAAAAATAAATCCCTTAAATATGAAAAAGACGATGAAATGTCTAACGTTCGGTGTCTGGCTTGTGCGGTCGTTTCAAGACGATTTTTTTGATCTAAATCGAATCTGCTCAGCTTGTAAGAGGCGCCTTTTTGCCCGGCGTTATGTTATTACGGTTTGGTGTAGATAATTTTCTGGAAAACTGTGAGCGCGACCAAAGTAGAGGATAAACAGATTTTATGGCATAGAACCAAGTAGATTACGGACACTAGATACGTCGGCGCTGGCTGCCGCCACGCCGCAAGATCTTTTATTTCGGATTTTATTACATAACCGAATAAAACAACTCGGATGCGTTGAGCTACGCAGAGAATGGCGAGTGTTTCTGCTGATATCAATCCTAAACAAGCAATATTTTCAAACAAAAATAGAATTACTGCCTATAAAATGGACAGAGAGCCATGTTTATTCCTGTCCAAGTCGCGGGAGATATTTTTGGTAAGACTGGTTTTATACAAACACCCACCACGGCCAGTTAGGTTGGAATTTTAATGTTACATCAGATTTGAATAAATATTGTACCCGGTTCCATTAAAAAACGGTTTTAGTGGCTTTTATCTAAGGGTTCGCCTGCAAAATCCAATTCTTTAATGGCACTTGTCCGGCCTTTCGGCCATTCGTTATGCCTAATATGCGACCGGTGATTCCCAAACTCGTATTTTCTTACCGGCCTCTTTAAAAGCCGTTTTCAATCACCCTGTAGATATTTACTCGTTTCAGTGTTCAGATAAGGGCCAGATGGAATTTCTACCCAATCACTTGATCGGCTTACAACCTAGGGTCAAGTGGTATAAAAATGAGATAGTTTTCAAAACTTTTAGTTTTTTTTCTTAGTTACAACCATTTAAATACAAATATTTTGTAGTTGTAAAACATTTTCAGTATGTAATTTAGAAAAAATCAGAAAAATATATTTCCAAAAAGGTAACATAACAGGTGTTTATGTAATATCAAGAAACGGATGAGATTTAAAAAAATGTATATTTTTTTATAAACAGTTGTTTTCTTTTTTTCACATGCGACAATTTTCTTCATTTCCGGTGATCTTTGTGGTTTCACTTCTGAGGAGGAAAGTGAAATTCATTCAAAACCAGTTGTGATGCCCATATACCCTTTTGTATCACATAAAAGTATTACTTTACTTTTATATCATCATAAATAGTGGGATAGACAAAACACATTATATATTGATATAATACACAATGAGATATATAAAAACGTTGATAATAAAACTTGTGTTCACTATTAACATTAATTGAATATTGAATGTGTTGTAATTAAATAGAAATAATAAAACAAAATACTGACCTACAGTTTGTAAAATTTAATTTGCATATGTATAACCGCTTTATGTAACAATCTCATTTCCTTTTTGTTCGCCTTTCGCTTTATTTCAATATTGAATTTATTATTAACCATTATTATAGCTATATTTGCTAGGTTGATTTAATATCAACAATCACTGAGTAATATATATTTATATGGAAAAAAGTAATTTCAATGGCTACTATGACACTGTTTTTTTTCTTAACAGCTGTAAGACAATGTAAAACTAAAATGAGTCAGAATTTTTAATTTAAAATGAATAATAATTAAAGGCAAATAAAAGAAATGACCAGGAGACATTTCCTTCACTACGATCACTTCCGTTCATCAACCACAATATGCGTTTGTAATAGTAAGTTTATTAAAGGATTTCTCTTCATGGCTATCTAAAAAGATACTTTACTCGTTAGCTATGCTAACAATAAGTAAAAATAGAAAACTTATTAGTTACAGTGAGACTCTTATATATTTAGACAAATTATTGATAAAATTAAGAAACAGCTGAGGCTTAAAAAATAGATAATAAACAGAAATTAAATTAAATTGTAAATTGTTTGAAAAATAGAAAATATCTACAGATGTTGAAGATTCTTGCTGTCGATGTAATTAGAACCATATTGGGTTTAAGTGTTATTCTTTATTGCAAAAGATTAGATACCCAACTTCAAAGACATTTAAGTATTTTTTTTACTTTCTTAGCTTAACATATGTTTTCCTTGTGCTGAAAGAATTATACTAGACACTGTGAAAATGCTTAATATGGATTTTATATTCTTTAAAAACTATTTTATTACATACTTTAGCATAAATAATGTAATTACAATAACGCATAATATCTAAATTATAATAATGGTTGATTAGAATTTAGCTATAATTTAGATATATTTTTTAACAGAATTTCAGAGCTGTCAGAAAAATATTAGACATGGTTCTAAAATTGCGAAAAAATTAATATTCGTAGGAAAATATCGACAATATTTATTTTTAACTTCATTCAGTATTTGTATAAATTCTATGCAGTTTTAGAAAATATAAGAATATTTAAAATATGTTCGGTGGCATGACCACCAATTTTCATGACAATAGAAATTTTATGTACTTTTACAAAATATAAGAATATTAGGACTCAAATGCTTTGGTTTTATTAGAAAATTGATTTTTTGAACCCGAAAAGAGTCGAAAAATTTACCGTTTTTGGCTATATTTTACCCGTTTTCGAGGCTCTTAGAAAAATAGTAAATCTGGTCATAAAATTTCGAAAATTACAGTATTTGTGTTAATTTTACGTACTTTTAGAAAATATAAAAATATTAGGGCTTAAATGCTTTGGTTTCATTAGAAAATTGATTTTTTTCAAACCTTTTTTTATCAAATTTTGATGACGATTAAAACTTATCCTACATCAAAAAATTTATTATTAGAACCTTTGCGTATGATTATAAACTCAATAAAACCATGAAAAGTAATGTTTTGTTAACTTTAACACGCTAGGAGAAACGCTACCCTATTCAGTTAGTTCTTCGCCTTAATTACGTTGATTTATTTGCTAATTTTCGAACGAGATCTATACCGAAGTGTGCAAAATAGCTCTGTTCACACAGATGCTGCACAAAGCCCGGTGCTAAGAGCATGGTACCGTGGTACAATTAGATTTTAATCGGGTGGGCCAGCGACAGTACCGAAGAGAGAAAGAGCAGGTTCAAAAGGTTAGGTGCGAGTGTGTTTGTGCGCATCTACGTATGTGCACTTGTGTATGTGCGCATTCGACAAACCCGATCGTGATAAGAAGGTCTTGCTAAGGGAAAAAAATGACAGGACAGGCTGCATGTAATCTTTTATATTTATGCCTGTGTGCTTCTGCTACACAGCGTTTTTCGAAGGCAATTAATCTACATGTTCTTGAAGATGTTCCTGGATTTTTTGGCTCCGCGCAAATGCATGACCTGCCGTTGTTGATTTACTTGTTCACCGTCTAATAGCCTTCATTAAACTTTATTAGTCTGATTCTGTAATTCATCCTAGTGCTAAATAAAAATTCTAATTAATAACAGTCTTTTTTAATATTTAACACGAGCTTTCTCATTTTAATATTCTAAAATGTATTACCATAATTTGAGCATTTTTACAACTTAAGAGCTGTAAGATTTTATGTAGATTTAAAATATGGAACTATTAGACAGCGTAGTCTATTCCTATATTTAAATGTCTTCATTTTAATTATTGCTTTTTACATAAAAAATCCATTTCAGTAAAGCTAATGTTTATAAAAATAATTAAATTTACTCCTGTTTTTATTTCTTGTAATGTGGTATAAGTCCATTTGTAATTAAAAAAATCGTTTATTTTTTGTAAGAATTATATGTGTTATAATAACATCACGTATATGTACAGTGGTGGCCAAAAGTATGGAAACTTTTTTAATTTGTCATTTATGCTGAGAAATTAAAATATGAAATAAAACGACTTATATAATCGTGACCTACAAATAATTTCCTACAAAACCTAATACATTTAAATAAAAAATTGCAGCTATCAAAAAATATATAAAAAATTATGAATATATTCTTGGTCAAAAGTATGGAAACTTAAGAAGAATGTTTATTAAAATTCAAGATAATATAAAAATTACTAATATTTAGTGGAATATCCCTTTGAATTAATTACTTATCTACATCATCGTGGCATCGAATCAGTCAATCTCGTACAATCTTTACTGGAAATGGCCGCCCATTCAGTTTTTAGCACTTCCCATAATTCATTTTTATTTGAAATAGAATGGCTTCGAATTTTCCTATCCAAATGGTCCCATAAATTTTCTATGGCGTTAAGATCCGGAGACTGTGAGGGCCAATCCATTAGTGGAACATTATGTTCATTTAACCAATTTTGAACAAACTGAGATTTGTGCTTGGGATCATTGTCTTGCTGGAACAACCATCTGAGTGGCATTTCTTCATCAGCATGAGGCAGCATATTATTATCCAATATGTCTTTGTACAAAAAACGGTCCATTATCCAACCTGAGCGAGAGGACCAACACCTGAGCGAGAAAAACACCCCCACACCATTATACTCCCACCCCCATGTTTTACTGTGAGCATCTGGTACTTATGGCTGTACCGTGTACCTTTTGGTCTTCGGATATAACGTCTCCCGTCACCACCAAACAGTTGAAACTTGCTTTCGTCGCTAAACAGTACATTCCATTTCTGATAAGACCAGGTGAGATGATCTTGAGCAAATTTAAAGCGGGCCATCCTATTTTTCTTTGATATTAGTGGTTTCTTCACCGCGACTCTTCCAAAAAGTCCCATGTCATCCAACCTTCTTCTCACCATGCGTGCAGACACCGATATTCCCCTTTCACCCATTTCTCGAGAAATGTCTGTGGATGTTTTTCTTGGATCTCCCATTGATATTCTCTTCGTTACTTTCATTGTCCTGTTGCACAACTTTCTTGGTCTTCCTGACTTAAAAGCTGTTGAAACGTTCCCTGTTTTATTAAATTTACGAATTATTTTCGAAACGGTGCCTTTTAAAATGTTTAAATTTTTACTATTTGAATTTGTTTATAACCGCTCTTGTATAATTCAACTATTTTATTTTTTAAATCCGTAGAGAAATATTTAGACTTGGGCATGATGTTTATATTTATCTGAAGCAAATCGTACCGTTTATCAGCTTAAACTAAATAATTTTAATGTATTTATTTATGGTTTCCATACTTTTGGCTACAAGAAATCTATTGTTCTCCTACACAAAAACTGCTAAACAGATTTTTTTCGCTGTGTAATTTTTGGATTATTTTTATTTGCTGATAAGCTGTTCATTTATATTCCTGAGAGTTTAAGCATAGCAATATTTTCTGTGATATTTTAAAAAAGTAAAAAGTTTCCATACTCTTGGCCACCACTGTATATGTAGATATTGAAAAACGAAAAAAGCTTATTTTTGCATATTTTTTACATTTTTTCAAGCTCTTAGAAAAAATAGAAAATCTTGTCATAAAATATTGAAAATAAAAGTTCTTGCTAGAATATAGCTGCAATATAAAAGAAGAAAAATGGAAAATCATCGTGCAATGCACTTTATTTTTCTCCCATGCCATCCAGTGCTGTTTCTAATAAAATTAAAATATTTTCCACACAACTTCTTACCCGGTTAAAAGAAAAAAAATATTAATTTCATAGAAAACGTAATCGAATTATAACTGAAAGAGCGTGGTGAAACATTTTTTTACTCCTCTGCAATCGGTATCCACGAGGATTTTTTTCGAAAAATTGTATTAAATGCTGTTTATCCGCTATTTATTTTTTCCACCAAGCCACTCGATACCTGTTCACAGAAACGAAGACAATCCACTACAAAAGCGAAAGAAATAAATGATTTTTCATTGTTGGAATCAATTTTTGATATTTAACAGGCGCAACAACCGACAAAGGCTGGAAATATATTAAATAATATTGTTCATAAAGAGGCAATTTCGAAACTTTCAACCTGCAGCTCGTATTAGTCCGTGACTAAATAAGTCGAAGCAAAAGAAACAGCAACATATTGAAAGGAAATCAACATTACTTCATAACTCACGCTTCGTGGGTATCGAATCGCAGAAAAATTAACTATTTCACGACTGTGCATTTTTTTTCCAGCAAAAACAACAAGAATTTCGCATAAATATCTAAAACAAAATTAAGAGACTGTAAAAACACCCAATCATCTATGAACCGTAATTGTGTTTTTAGATTACCAATGATGCAACATATTAAAACACAAAATTAAAAAAAAATCTACACATAGAAACCTCTCAGGCAAAAAACAGTTAAAAAACTGAAGAGACCATCGTGACAAATCTCTTAACGCTTCAATATAAAACAGGATATGCCTCTGTTTCGTTATTCGTATCAAACCTCTTTATTTTTCGCGAAAATAAAAGTTTGAAGGCCAACAACAGAGACCTTGGCTCATTTACTTTTGCGAAATATGCTTCTGGGATGATCTTCTGCGATCGCTTTGAATAATGATCTTTAGCTGTCATCGTCTCAATTCGTACGATAAAAAAAGACACATTTAGTCATTAGGAATACACACAATTCGTTGATTTTAACATTCCAGTATATTAATTATTTGTATACAGGGTGTTTTGAAAAGCATGTGCCATCTGTCGTGGGGAGATTCCTCGCGTAAAGATAAGATTTATTTTTTATTTCAACATGGTACAATTCGGTTAGTGCTTTTCGATTATTATAATTGTCTTTCAGGGATGAAAATGAAATTTTGAGGGTAAAAGTTACTATAAGTACGACATATTTTAGCAAAAACAATGTAGACACCTTTACCATGGACGTGCATATGGGTTATAACTGGAATATTTGTCTAAAAACAACATGTATGCCACTGACTTTTTTTCTCTTGTTAGCAAAATTGTGTAGACTGTTTAATGCCAATTAAAAGTTACCTCTTGATATTTTGTTGATTTTGATCTCCTTGACGAAATAAATCCAATTTTATTAATCTCCCTTAATCCAAGTCAATAGCAAGATTTAAAAAATTTTAAAATCATTTGCTGACCAAAGTGTTAAGTAAGTACTCATTGATTGATTCTTCATCAAAAAAGTCACAGGATGTTTAAACTTCAAAAAATGGGTCTATTGTAATTATTTTAAATACCATTATTTTTTACTAGTATTTGCTGAAGGTAGCACTAAACATCATTGTTAAAAATTTTAAAAAAAATTAATCTTATTTCTAGGTGTGGAATCTCCTCACGAGAGATGGCACAGGCTTTTCAAAAGACCCTGTATAAATGTGTTAAAAAATAAGTCTTATAATGAAGGATATAAAGTTGTTTTTATTAGTGTGTCACTGAGTATATTAACAAATTACTGCACCATCATTAATGTTATATCAAAATAATTAATGGAGATGTTTGTGTTCTGTTTGTGTTGTGTATTGAATAGCGTGTTCTCCTCAATCTACAAGCACGAGGACCTATCTACTACACAGCATTTTCTCGTTAATAAGTGGCTGGCAGTGGAGGAAAAATTCGATAAGCTCCTATAAATATTTCAATTACCGCTCCTCCTTTTTGTATTTCAATCTTTCCCGCGATTTTTTCCATGTTAGATATCCAGTTTCAGCGTTTGCCGCGTATGCACGCCTAGTGACAGATGACTTTTTCTTATTTTTCGTCGCCGGAGAACATAAATCTCGGATACAATAAAATTGAAAGAAACGACGTCCTATACAGAAATAAATAGTATCATATCACGTTACTAAGGCCTCTGTATAAATCGGCTAGAATCATATAAATTCCCTCGAAGTAAGCACTTTGTACGGACATCATGAATATGATGGATTTCGCCTTCAGACAATGTACGAACGTGGATCCATTTTCATAGTAAACATATAGATAGTAGGACCACCGTATAAATTATGAGATGCCAGATAGCTGTATCTTATAACTCTGTGGATTTTTTTAAATAATTCTTTACTGACAGAAAGACAAAACTAAACTTGCTAAACCTGTATTATTTCAACTTTACCAAGAAATATTTTCAATATTTTTATACGCATTTGATATACGTCTCAATAGGTACATATACCCGTTCCATTTATGTATAAAGGCCAAAGAGAAGAACGAATTATGCTTATGCAGAACTTACAAAAATTCGATATGTTATACATATATTAACTGGCATAGAAGTAGTACAAAAAAAGAATGCATAGTATCTCACAGAAAAATGGATGGAGCAAGCCTTTATACAGTGTGAGTCCTAAATAAATGCAAATATTTTCTCTTTACCATTTTTTAAATAAGTTCAAAATAACCGAGTTATATTTTACTTTGCAAATTTGAAAAAAAATACGTTTTGCTTAAATTTTGAGAACCACTGGATATTTTCTGGGTTTTCTTTCTTGTAAATTTGATGTACTACCTATGTTGCCATATTATCAAGAAATTATAATTTTCAACTAAAAACTAAAGAAAAATCCAAAATTTTTTTCAAAAAAATCGAAATTTTATTGTTTTTTTGTTCGTGAAAAAAAACTCATAGGCGTACTACCCCTAAAAATATTTAAGACACCCTGTATAATAATAACTTAACAGAAATGATTCGGTATAAATATTAATAGAAGCGCAAGATACCGTTCCTCATTGTTTGGTATTCTGGAGTAGTAGCATAGCGCCTTTTGCTTTGGCAAAACACAGTTTGTCGCAAAAAAAAAATTCGGCGTGACACTAGCTCGGAATACAGAGCACTGACCTTAACGTGTATCATGATAATTCCTACATACGATGTTCTTTTAACTGATTAAAAATACATCGAAAAAGAAAAACACTCTTTGAATTACAAATTGACTCTTAGAGATACACAATGAGTCGAGCCTGGCTGTTGTACACTTAACAGTAGTTTTGGAAAACACTTGGAGAAAAAATAAAGACAATTAAATAAAAAATTCGGAAATTTTAAATGAATTAATTAGATTATCTTTAGATTCTTTACTCTAAGAGTTGCTTCACAAAGTGTGTAAAATTTTAAATCACGTAAAATTTTAAATCAACATCAAGTTTGTCATTAAGTCAAAGTATCCAAGTCTTATAATGAAGGTGATAGTTTATATATTCTGAAAATAAATAAAATTTGCTGTAAATACTCCAATTTTCAGAATTTTATGACCATGGCTACTATTTTTTGAGCTTCAAAAATATACGTCTCAAGTGCTGTACGGTGATGACACCAATCGTTCTGCAGTCAACGCATAAAACACTTACTTTCTCCAATTCAGCCAGTGAAGGTATATCAAAGACGACGTAGATCTGAAAGCGGCAGTGTTGCCGTATTAAAATGTGTAATATCTGTAATACGTTTAACGAAAATATCTTTTGATGTATTTATGTATTGAAAATGTATTCGTGTTAAACACAGAAAAAACAACAACAATAAAAAATATTTTTTAGGTACTGAATATGTCGTATGGTCGAAAAAAGTCGTTTAATGTATTACCATAATATTTTATAGATGAAATAACAGCGATCTTAATTTCCAAACCAACTCTGACGCCGATTTTCGTAAAAATCCGTAAATCTACAGATTAATCAGTGGTTCTGGCAACACGGTCTCCGGCAACTACTCACTCTGTCGCCTAAAAGCAGAACTACGGTACAGTATTCTTTATCCGCTGAGCTGTAAACGACTATCAGCGCCCAGCGGCGGCGGCGCAGAGCTAAACTAAATCTCGGAATTCTCGGACAGGTTGACGGTAACGCCAACTACATCTCGGACAGGGTTTGTGCCACAAAATTGCCCACAAGGTTGCGCATCTTCTTATTTCTTCAATCAACGATAAAATGTTAAATAATTATGAAATATCTCGTTTAGAGCAGAACTATAACTATGAGAATCCCTGCTACAGGCACTCTAGCAATAGTACCTAGTACAGACAGAGGTAAAAACGGGAACGCAATTAAATGGGACAACAATGTTTTTCTTGTCTTCTCTTGACCCCTCTATATCATTTAAAATTTAAATCAGAGAGTTTACGACGACTAGATTTTCATCAGATGACTAGTTTTATGTTTGCATTTTTCGTAAACGCCAATCTGCTATAAATTTACTTGCTTAGGACATTTATTTGCGCATTACCATATCGTAAATAGATTTTTTCCCCTACCTTATAATAGATAGAGGCGAATAGTTCGGACACAGGCCGAAGATATGCTACCAAAGCACCATAAACGTTATTATGTAATACTGTAAGCACCTCTCTTATTGCACTAAAAAGCTCATAAAAGTTCTAATTCCATTAAAAGATATTTCGTATTACAGCGTATATTACATAATCATACGTGCAAAATCTAGATACAAGTCACCAGAGCTGCAAGCTCACAAAACACTTCTTTTTTTCCATAGCAACTGTTAAAATTTCCTTATATCTATCAAAAATAGTAGATAAAATAGTACTTTAAGAGGTTTTTGAAAATTAGAGTAACTATATTGATTTAAGTTATTTTACTAACTTACAGATAATCATAATTTAAGTCAAAAATATAGACCTTAGTCATAAAAACGTCTTATAAAGTTAAATTGATTTAAGTCTTTACAAAAATGACTTGACTTGAAATAAAATGATTTAAGTCAAAGACTTAGTTAAATCATTTGAACTTTATGTTGAAATTGAGTTAAGATTTAAATCATTTTGATTTTAGAAATGATTTGGGACTGAAGATTTAAGTCTTTTTAAAACTAAATTTTTTGCTGCGGCTCTGCAAGTCACAGTATGTTCAACCTGATAAACAAATCCCCTAAATACATCAAGCTTAAAGTCAAAAAATATTTCGATAAAAATCAATACAATGCATTGCTTTACTGTTTTAAGTGACGTTGTTGGTAAGAGGTACAATAATGAAGAATTAACACAAAAATCTTGTCATCGGTTAACAATACAAAATAGTACAAGACCATTGTTTTGAAAATACGACACTAAACGGTTACACAGTAGAGTTTTACATTAGTAGGGGAATACTAGTCACAATAGAACACTGATGGTTAAGTAGATCTTTTTTTTTAATTACGGTAGCCGATAATTTCTTAAATAACGATTCTAAAATGCCTTTTAATCATCGACTTGTGTCAAGTATAGGATTATTTAATTTCTGAAAAATACGATACAAAAACAAATTACTTGACTTGTACGGTTTGCGAACCACTCTCCTACTAATAGTTTATGTAATATTTAAAGCTTATGGTATTTTATCTTGTCATCATCGCTGATGAGAATGATTTTTCTAGATAATCTAAACGGCTTAACGTTTGAAGTGAATCGGCTGGTCTGCGCGTATGTGCTTGGGTACTTGGGCACAATGGCAATCGAGGGAAGAGATTGTTTACCTAGTAAACAAACAAAGTGGCAAAAATTCGCGTTCGGGCTGCATTTATTTTGCTTTTCAACTTTCCGACAGCACCTTATATAAACGTAGTTCGGTTCGGTACGTGAAAGTTGTCTGGTTAGTAGTCGCGGCCTTTTTAATTGAAAATGTCAAGATCAGCAGCCCAGAGGAGTTTACATGATTCCAATAATAATCGAAACAAGATCTGTATGCAAAAAAAAGTCGATGCATAAAAAGAAGGAACGATTTGTGCTACATATACAGCCCAATCTTTATATTTTTTATTCGTGTTTCCCATTGGAAAACCAGAGTTAAATTATTTTAAAAATTACCAAGAATTTCCTACTATTTTACAGATGACTCCGAAATCTTTAAAAAATATAAGCTTGTTTGAACCTAATCAATAAATTACAGTACAACTAGTACTGTGTATGTGTGTACTATGTTGAGACAAGGGTCGGAAAAATAAATTTTCTTAAAAAATCAAACCAATCAAGCTGTTTGACGGCAATATATTTCAAATGTATATAAAGTTTCCAAAAAGGCAAGTAATTTTCAAAATTTTAGGCCTACGTTTACTGTTTTTGTGACCCCTTAATTTTCAAGAAGGAAATTATAATGAAATTAAGAAACATTCTTTTTTTACCTTGACTTTTAAACTTTCACAGTGCTATAATTTTTCGGAGGGAAAAAACAATAATATTAATAAAGAAAACATAACCGACTATTTCTTAGTAACCTTCAAATATTTAATTTCAAATTAAATGGATGTTAACATTGCTATTATTTCTTTCATATCTCCCAGCAAAACGTTTTGTTGTTAATTAGAAATAAAGTGAGTTTATATTAAATTAGGTTTTAATCTTCGGAAAATGAAAAAAAAAACTGTTTGTTAAAAAAACTTTTTCTTTTATATAGCAACAGCAAAATGGCTTTTATTTGTCACTGAGATAAGAAAAAAAAATCAATGAAACCGACTTTTATATCGCTGCGAGCCAATAATTTGCCCATAATACAAAAGAGAGAATGTCAGGCGAAGACAAGCCTAGAAATATTTAGAATTCTAGAGCTGGCTATTATGCGTTAATTTGTATTCATCTTGGAAGTTAAGCAATAACAATTCACTCTAGATCTTGTTCTTGTACCTCGTTTTTTTCTATTAATTACTTAGCACTATCTCGAGCATCTCCGACCGATAAATCAGTCAAAACAAAAGGAAGACCTCCTCTTGGTATCTGGCTTGTATCAAGCGTGATTAAAAGAACCGAATTTATTTGAACATGAGAAATCAACATATCCTATCTTGAGATCGTGTAGAAAAATGATGGATCGTGAAGCAATGCTTAAGCAACATTCGGCCTTTCATACACCTAATCACTGTATGACATAGGAAAAATCAAAAATTAAATTTTCTAAAAAAACAAAGCCTTTATATTTTCTAAAACTACATAAAATTTCCTACAAACACTGTAATTTTCAGTTTATGACCGGGTTTACTATTTTTCTAAGAACCTCGAAAATAGATAAAAAAAATAGCCAAAAATGGACAATTTTTCGACTTTTTTTCATGAAAATTAACGATTTTAGTCATGTCACCGATTTTGATAAAACTACTGTTACTTACTAATTAGAAGGCGTAGAACACAAAAATATAGGCCATTGTAGCCTTGCGTTTATTGCTCTTCATGTAGGACAAGTTTTATCAATCATCAAAATTTGATCAAAAACAAAGATTCAAAAAATCAATTTTTTAATAAAACCGAAATATTTAAACCCTAATATTTTAATATATTCTAAAAGTACATAAAATTTCCTACAAAAACTGCAATTTTAAAAATTTCATGATCGAGTTTACTATTTTTTTAAGAGCCTCGAAAATGGGTAAAAAATAGCCAAAAATTGTCAATTTTTGGACTTTTTTCGATACATATAGTCATGAAAATTAACGATTTTGATCATGTCACCGATTTTGATAAAACTAATGTTATGTACTAATTAGAAGGCGTAGAACACAAAAATATACGGCCCTTGATGTAGGACAAGTTTTATCCATCATCAAAATTTGATCAAAAACAAAGATTCAAAAAATCAATTTTCTAATAAAACCAAAGCATTTAAGCCCTAATATTTTAATATTTTCTGAAAGTAGATAACATTTCTTACAAACCCTGAAATTAGTATGTACCGCGTACTCTCTCTGGTCATGTATGATTTATTTTTAAAATTTCGTACTTTATAGCATGTTTCTGTATGAACTGAGCAGCCAATTAACCTTCAAAACTGGAAGTTGGAGGCTCACATGCAAAAATAAACCGCTATAAATCTAAGAGGACAACGCGGCTTTCTCATGATGCAATAAATACAATTTAAAAGTCCCTAGTTGGGACACAGTGTTGAATTTTATCGAAATTCACACGAAACAGTGAAGAAAACGAGCCAAAGAGAGGTATTAAAAGCATTTTGCCCCTCTTATCTCCTCACAATCAAACTTTATTTTACTTACAAAGTTTAGAAAATAAATATTTCATACATTACTTGCAAATTAATAAAATACTAGCTCACTAACGTCACCTCATATGTCGATAAGCACATAAAAGTTAAACCTTAATAATTATAAGAAAAAATTTTATAACATTTATGACGGGTTGTAGCAACGTGTGTTTCTCAAATCTTGAACTACATAACTTGTACATAAGTTAATATATTATGTAGACTATCTAATTATTCCAATTATTTAACACACTTCGTAATTTAAATAGCTCTTGTGTTACAATAACTCGACCATACAGAAAAAATGATGTATTACAATGCGTCGTTTAGTATCCTAAATACTTGAGCTATGATTTAATATATATGCAAACCGTTTTAACAGCATAACTTCAGTTACGGCAACGCTGCAATTAAGAATCTAGAGTAAGTCATATTAAGCAATTATTTGTTTTAGTTTAAAAAAAAACGGCGTCACAGTGCCCGACTGTAATTTTCAAAGGTTACTATGACTTTTTTTTTCTCTCAAAGGAACAGTATTTTCAGATATAAAAAGAGTTGGAAAATGTAAATTGAGAAGGTATGTTGAAGGTAAAAATATTATATTGTGATCGTTAATATCGTGAAGTGCTCATTTCAACGACCAGTCCAATTTAACACAAAAGGGGCGAACAGCACCCCATATATGGACGCACAAGTTGCCTGCTACAGTATATATTATTAAATTATCTCTAAATCTCTCTGGCAAAAGCGGAAAAAAGACTTTGAGCAGCCGTGTTTTCGATTTTTCTCCTCAGCACTTCTTTATAATTTTACAATACTCCGTACAAGATCGTAAATAAAATTTTCGTTTCGAAAAAAAAGCCGAAAGCGCATTATTTCACACAACGCTCGTTATTTTAATATACAAAAAAATCTTGATTTATTACAAAACTTCTTAAAGTGAATGCAAATTTTCGCAAGGCCACCTCTTTAACATCGATCTAATGGGTGTTTACTCGCATTTTTCAATCACAAATTAAATGCTACACCTATGCGATATATATTCCATATTTAATCAGTTAACTGTAACGCATAGTTCTAGAAAATGATATATGCTGTGGTTGACATAAATATAGTTACGCTCAAAAATACTACAAGAAAAATGTTATAGATTTTAAAGTCTGTATTAAGAGTCTGTACTGTTCGGGTCGCTCTCAGGGGTCGGGTAAAACGGGTGTTTGGCAAAAGGAAATACTATACAGGGTGTTTCAAAACAAATGCGAAAAACTTCAGGGGGCGATTCCTTGTTCAATGTTTTAGTTTGCTTCATAAACGTTGGGTCAAAAGTCAACCATTAGGGAGATATCGCGGTACAAAGATGACGGAAAAATAATGTTTTTATTTTTTATCTTGAAATCGAAAAGAGATAGACTAATAAAATTTTTTTATGGAAGCATTACTGTTATGAAAACACACTTTCTGGTAATTTTTTCACTTTTTTAAAATGAGTGGAAGGGGTTGAAATAAACTACCCCTATCATTCTTGTTAACGAAATTTAAAGAAAAATCTTATCAAACACATGCAAAAAATTAATTTGGATAGTTTAGTTTGTTTAGAAACTTTTTTATCTCTTGATTTTTTTGATAAAACTCACCGCTTTGAAATTAAAAAATAAAATGTAAAGCATTACATGTCGGGACAAAAAACATTTTCTGAGAAAGAATCTAGTGGGCTGCTGTAATTTTTTTAGAAAAAAATCTAGTCGGCCGCTGTTACTTTTTAGGATGTTCCTAATATTATTTTATTTGGCATTACTCTACTGCAATACATTATTATCTAGATGATTATTATTATCGTTATTATCACTAGATTCTTAATCTAAAAATGTTTTTTGTCCTGACATGTAATGCTTTACATTTTATTTTTTAATTTCCAAATGGTGAGTTTATCAAAAAAACACAAGAGATAAAAAAGTTTCTAAACAAACTAAACTATCCAAATTAAAGCATTTGCATGTGTTTGATAAGATTTTTCTTTAAATTTCGTTAACAAGAATGATAGGGATAGTTTATTTCAACCCCTTCCACTCATTTTAAAAAAGTAAAAAAAATACCAGAAAGTGTGTTTTCATAACAGTAATGCTTCCATAAAATTTCATTAGTCTATCTCTTTTTGTTTTCAAGATAAAAAATAAAAACATTATTTTTCCGCCATCTTTGTACCGCGATATCTCCCTAATGGTTGACTTTTGACCCAACGTTTATTATTAGCAAACTACCCTTTATTTTGAACAAGGAATCACCCCCTAAAGTTTTTCGCATTTGTTTTGAAACACCCTGTATATTATATTTCAGGAAATCTGCCTAAGACTTAGCCCGATCCTGTCGTGTTTAAGACATACCCAAAATTCGAAACACGTGCTTTGATTAAGGCTTGCAGAGCTTCAGCGTTTGTCATAAAATAGCGAACAATTTGTTACAAAACCATATAAATTATATATCACTATAATCACAAAACTTCAATCTATTTCCTTATTGTAACGGAATTTTAAATTATGTCTTTATTTTCGAGACAATTTAGTCCAAACATAAGGAATACTTTGTTGATGTTTGACGATCAAAATCTTAAAAATAAAGAAGTCTAAAAATGTGGTACGATACGGATATAGTACAAATCTTTATCTTTAATTTCCTTTTTCATTTGTGTAAAAACGTTAAAAACGTTTATTTTGCTACTTTTTCGGATTAGTGAAATGGATTCTTAAAAGTCAACCTTCTAAAGATAAATTATCATAAATTAAAACTTTAAACGAATCAGACACTAAACGATTATTTCGAAGACTAGTAAGCAAAGATAATGTCGAGAAACTTAACGAATTGGTAAGGAAACCTCTGTTAACAAGCTTGGACTTAACATGGTATTATAATTACGTACAAAAAAAATCAAAAACCATACTTATTTTATCTTATTTTATTTTATTTAGATTACTGACAATTTTTCTTAAAATATTTAGTATTCTTCAACTGACGCGGTGATTCATCACGTGTAAATTCTAAATAAAACATTAAACTCTAAGAAAAAAAGAGGATAGGTAGACATTAGTAACCTAGTCTCGCGTAGTTTACAGTTAGAAATCAGGAACCATTATCCTAGTCTGTTCGCAGAGAACCTGCCGTATAAAATCTTGTCATACCAAGTCTACAAAAAGTAAGTCAGTAGTATCATTGGTACACTTGAGTGCCTTGTAAATTTATAAACTGTAACTGTTTTTATTGCGTCTCTCGCAACTCCTAGACCATATAATCCCGCCACACTTGTATTTCTAGGTGCATATGTTGACAATATAACTAAAAATTGCTATACTGGAGTGAATTTCTTCAACGGAGCTTTAAAAAACCTTCATATTTTTTCGACTTCACAAAAAATTCCAGATCTTGCGAAAAATCACCAAACTTTGTGTATTTTACATAAAATCTAAAACGTACCTAGTAGGTACAGTATTGGCCATAAGTGGATGAACTTTGTTAAAATAATGGGTTCAAACAAAAGAGTTTTTATAAAAATTATTTCATTATTTCGTAATAAAATTTTAAATAAGTTTAACTTTCGATTTTCTTCCATTATTTTATAAAGTTAGCTTCTAGTAACACCTAAAATTATAGGCAATTAAGTAATAAAAAATTACAATGAATGGTTTATAATATATAACTATCTCTGCCTGCTGATTATTGACCTCTAAAAATTAGTATTTTTTGTGTAGTGTAATTAGGAATACATTAGAAATAGACCAAACCAAAAAGTAAAAGTTGTTTTACAATGTTTTAGTCAATTTATTATAAATTAAGAATACGACCATTAAAATTTAATTAGGGTAAGGTCTGATTGATCCTGAAAATCCTATCATTAGAATTAAATTTTTAAATTATACTAAATTATGATTTTTATTTAAAAAAAATACAATGTTTTGCATAATAATTTTGATAAATAAAAATATTTTTATTTATTCAATTTAACTTGAAGATGATTTATTCAAAATAAAACTGTCCATGAACAATGTTTTGTTATCGTCAACACATTTTTCACAATATTTGATTATGCAATAGAAAAAAAAAAAAGAAAGTATTGGGCCATCATCAAGAGTACCTAATAAATATACCCATAGAATACTAAATAATAGCACTGAATGTTACAAATTACTATGTTACAATACATTTCAAATAAGGCATAGAAAGTAGCCTCAATAAAAAACTATATTAAAAAATTTAAAAATAAAATATCAGTCAATATTAATAATATTTGAACTTACTTAAGACTCACCCTGTATATACGATCAGTAATTTTAACTTAAGCTGAGATTTTTATGGTCTATTATATTCCAAATAAATACAAAGTTTATTATCTGCGATTTCAAAATAAAGAATCCTTAAGCTTAAATCATTGTGTGGCTCAAAAAACCCAAACAGGAGTTTTCAAAATGTTTGTTTACCCTAATCTCTGAAACGCCCGATTTTTTCAGGTAGAGAGATTTTTTTCAGAACAATATAAGCTACTAAATCATGTATGTTTATGTAGGTATCTTTAAAACTAATGTCGTGGTCAATATATCACAGATTTTATTTATTTTATCCATCTTCTTGACATCACCATCTTTAAAGTAAAAAAAAATATTTTCTAATAAAACCAAAACATTTAAGCCATAATAGTCTTCGATTTTCTAAAAGTACATAAAATTTCCTACAAACACAGGAATTTTCAAAACTTTATGACCAGGTTTATTATTCTTCTCTAAAGACTCTAGGAAACTGTTAAAAAATAGCCAAGAAATGGACGAATTTTCGACTTTTTTCCATTTAAAATTAGCGATTTTGGTCTGTCACCGATTTTGAAAAAACTACTGTCATTTATACTAATTAAAAGGTGTAGAACAAGAAAATTTAGGCCATTGTAGTTTTACGAGAACAGTAATGGACATCAAAAGTTGAAAGCGTTGAATATGAAAATATACGAGTACGGTGTTAGATGTAGGCGAAGTTTTAACCACCATGAAAAATATTCTCAAAAAACAAGGTTCAAGAAATCAATTTTCTATTAAAATCAAAGCAATTAAACCCTAATATTTTTATTTTATCTAAAAGTACATAAAATTTCCTATAAATACTGCTGTAAAGTAATAGACTAAGCCTATTTTTAACAACTTTTAAAACTCGTGTAAGATTTGATTTTGATGTGACTTTTATATAATATTTTCCAAGCAGAATGATTTTCCTTCTGCTTTTCCTAAAGGTCGACTGGCTTTGCGGAAAAGTATTCAGAATAAGCAGAAACCGCACACATCAGTGGTAAAAATGTCAAGGCTTCAAGGAGCGCCGTTTACGAGCGTAAAAACGAACTAAAAATAAAATAAATCACAACCCATTAGAAAAATGTTTGCGGTGGCGGTCCGAAGAACCGACCAATCGACCGATCAGTATCATCTCTAAAATTAACAGCCTTCCCCGGGGCAAAGTAACGTTCAGCTGAATCATCCTGGCTGAAATGATGGGTCCTACGCCAGGTGTCGTGATCCTGGATTGGACCACCGTCGTCACCAATCTTGTAGTCGCTGCCACCAAATGTTGTAGTTCTCTATTTGACTCGTATCACCACTTGTTGGGAATGTTATTCTTTATTTTTTTTATAATTAAATTCTTACTAAGTTGTTATTACTTTTTATTTTTAAACTTTTAATACAAAGCTTAGTAATGGAATACGACCTTCTCTGCTTCTTGTTTTTCTTCAAACATGCGATGATTTTGTTATTGCTTATCGATTTTTTATTGGGTTCGCGTTAACAAGTATGCAAATTAATGTATAGTTTGAAGTGTATTCTCTACAGGGTGTCCCACAGAATAATCTACTTCTAATGATGTAGCAAAAAAAGCTTTTTAGAAGAAAACTACTAATATTTATCACATTTTTATGATTATGATGTATTCATCATCATTCATATGAAAAAATCGGTTTTTATTTTTTTTTCTCTCTCTGTATGTATTTTTTTGGCAAACTGTGTATACTAAAAATTTTAACTAATCAATCTGCATCGATCCACGCCCAAAAATCTTTCAATTCGGAATAAGTGAAAAATGCTCAATTTTGGCCGGGAAAATTTTTAGAAATTTTAAAATATAAAAAAAAAATTAAGCTTTTTTATTTAAAAGCTTAATTTTTAGTATACATAGTTTGCCAAAAAAATACATACAGAGAGAAAAAAAAATAAAAACCGATTTTTTCACCACTTGGCTGATAAATTAAAATCTACTTTAAATCAAATCTCTAAAACTACGAACTGTCGAACTGTTATTTTTTAGTGAATTTCTGATACTCTCTTAGGGAGACACTGCTAAGTTATATTGCAGCTTATATGAACGCACCTGCCCTCCTTCAACAACACGAAAAAGCTTTCTTATTAAACATTTTACAAATTGCAAGCTGCTTTTCAGACTAGTTTTTTTAAACTAAATATTTTTAAGTTACCAATTTAAGACAATAAAAAAATACTTAAAACTCTCTTCTAATAGCTCTGTTACAATTTAAGAACATGGAAGCAACAGTTGGAAATTCGAAATGTTTACAAAGTATTTATACAGATAACTTCTTATTATTTTGTATGGGCACCCGTCTAAGCCCGTTCTTATAACCTCCTTATATCTGGTTTTTGTTCCTTAATGCTCTTTTTACATCCATAAATATTTGGAAAACCTTGTTGTTGCCTTAAACACTGAAAATAATAACTCTTGCTCCGTAATGCGGCACAGTTTGCGCAAAGAAATTAACTTGTTATATTTTACGATAGCTCCTGCTAGCAAGAGAATAAATATTTTCGAACTTCTAGTATACGTACCAGGGCGTGTTGAAAATTAATAGTTATTCTGTACAGAAGAACCACAAAGAAATTAATAGAATGCAAAAGAATAGTAAATAGTATACGTAATTATTTTTTTTAAATTTCGTTTTTTGTAGAAATTTTTCATGACTATAAAAAAGTCGAAAAAATGCCAATTTTGTGGCTATTTGTTATACATTTTTAAAGGCCTTAGAAAGACAGTAATCATAGTCATAACATTATGAAAATGTCAGCATTTATAGGAAATTTTATGTAGATTAAGAATATATACACCATTGAGGGCTTAGGTACCTTGCATTTATGAGGAAATTAATTTTGTGACCCCTTGTTTTACAGCTCTTTTTGATGAAGGTTAAAGCGTTCCCTACGTCAATAACTGTTCTCGTAAGACTACAATGGCCTATATTTTCTTTTCTACACCTTTTAGTTAGTAAATAATAGCGGGACATGATAAAAATCATCAATTTTCATGACTATACGTATGGAAAAAAGTCGAAAGCCCATTTTTTAAGTATTTTTTATGGGTGTTCAAGTAGCTTAGAAAAATAACAAAGGTAATGGTAACACTTTTTCATAAAATGTATGAAAAAAAGTTAAAAAAAGTGTAAAAAAATAGTGGCTATTCTATATACAGAAGAGCAACTGAGAAATCATTAGAAAGCAAAGAAAAAAAAACACTCACAAAACTACGTAACATTTCTCTTCAGTCAAATAGTGTACGTAATAGGAATAAAAACGTTTGGTCTAATTGTGTTTTATATAGTTCTGATGTAACAAATCTAAATGTTCCTTGCGAGTTGAACGACAGCGCAAGGAAAAAGAACATTATTTAATTCTTATAAAAATAGTCTTGTTAGTAGCATTCATTATTGAAAACTTTCACAATGTCAAGATAAAATATACCGTCTGAATCTTAAATGTTGTTGTGGCGCAGACCGTTTTTGCAATTTCAGTAGGAAATTAGGCTAACAAGGAACGAAACGAACAGTTTATTGGGCATGTGGTAAAATAAAAAGAAAAGAGAAATTTTCGCCGGTGAAAACTCTATTATTGACCACAGTCCAAAAAATGTAGCAAAATATATCAAGCGGAAAAATAAAGATATTCTAACGACGATGAATATTTTTTATGACTAAATCCAAATTATCAGCATATCATTAGCATTTCATTACGAACAACTATCAAAAAACCATAAAACCATATCTTGATCGTGTTAATGGAAGCTTTGGCTTGAACTTGAACCTTTAAAAGTCATGAAATATGACACTTTAATCGTTCAATTTTAAAGTTAATCTACTAAAAAAAAATTAAAATTGACTAGACTATTCAGCAAATCTAAATTTGGTGTACTAAAAAACTTGAAGTACTTATAAAAATTAGTTATGCCAAACGTCATTTTATTAGTAATAGAGAGAGATCATGATCATAATTACTGTAATAAACACCACTCCCTGCTAATAAAATTTCAAAGCAATCTAATATTTACCAAATGGAATTTGCTGTAGCATGAATATTTATATTGTTTCAGGATCACATACAGGAAGTTTTGGACAAATGGACACAAATTGACGACGAGATCTGGTCAAAAGTCATCGTTTTAGAAAGAAATAGACGAGTAGCAAAAGCTTATGCCCGAGCACCTGTTTTAACAGTTAATGGATCAGATGATGGCTTCGATGGTTTCAGGCAAGTTTACTATAAAATATAGAAAAAAACTGAATTTAATGCATACCTTTCATTGACTTCTGACATATATTATGTTCTATCGTCTGGACGTCTAAGTCAAATTGTTGGACTCGTTGCAAAAAAATAGATAAATTACATACAATTGAAATATCTCAATTCAGAATGATCTAAGATTCTAATTTACGACTGGTATTATTAAAATCATTAATTTTCACCGAGTCACCGAAAGAAATTTGTAGAAAGTGTGATAAAAAATGTGTTTCTTAATTCGTCTCAAAAAGGCCGAAATGAAGGCCAAATTTTTTGCTTCGGACCTACTGCATAGCATCTTGTGACGCTTTTTTCCGAATTAACCAAAATCAAAGCATGACTTTAAGCTGATCTGGTCTGTTAACATTCGATTTTTATCAAATGGAATGATCAAAATCGCACCCTTCTTAGTATTACTAATCTTTTACGACAGTATTATTACAACAACATATAACAACATAATATATGAAATCCTCAGAGTCGATTATCTGTAATCTCGGTAGTCATCAGATAATATTTGGCAATGACACATTACTTTCTGTCAACTGAAGAAGTTTAATGCTAATGACATGCTTTCACTGATATTTACGTCCGAATATGTGTCTATATAAAGCGAGGCTTTTATAAAACTAAGAGACGTATAAGTTTGTGATTAAATCAGTGGAAAAAAAGTCAAAGAAACAAGAGTACCCGGCATGATCTTGATAGGTCCTTGAAAACAATCGAAAACCGCCAATAAATTCCAAAGTGAAGCAGCTTTGTATGCATTCTCCGCTATTTTGCCTGGCCGTACTTTTGCCTTCTTTTTTCCTTTCCACTGTTTAAATTGAAATGTCGGAAAAAAGTTACAACCGATTACAAACAAGAGAAGGAGACATGGACAACTGCGTTTGATGAGACTGACCCTTATATCAACGATTCAATGCAAATTAGTAAACTAGATTTCGTAAACAGAACAGCCACATTCTATTTAAAAGTGAAAACTATTCGAAGATTCCAACCATCCGTCATTAATGTTTTCTCACCTCATGAAAGAAGTTCACTTTTATTGCAAAATTTTAGACCGCTTTGTTTAAAGCTGTACATAAATTGAATTTTTGAAGTTGACGACTCAGTCGAAAAGTTTCGCGCAATAATTTATTACAATTTTCGAAGACAGTTGTCTCAACAAGAATGCCTTGCCGAGTTGGTTTCTGTTTTTGGCAATTAAGCATCACGTCAGTCGACAATTTCTTGTTGGTATGGAGAATTTAAACGCGGACGGATTAGATTTAGCGACGATTCAAGAACAAGTCCACCAACAAAGGCAGTCACCCAGAAAAACGTCGATGCTGTACGTAAGCTGATCCAAGAAGACCGACATGCCACATATCGTGAAACTGAAGCATCATTGGCCGTTTGAAAGACCTCAATTCCAAATTTCTTACATGAATTGGATACCGCATCTGTCGACGGAAGTACAGAAAGCAATTGAAGCGGTAGCTGCAATAACCAGGCAGCTCCACTTTTTTTCGAAAGTGAGATTTTTATTAATTACCTTTAAAAAAAAATGGCCGATCGTTTCCTGCAACAATCAGTTCTCTCAATATAACAGTACATAAATGGCGATGTTAGTTGGAGCTGCCTTGCTCTGGGGTTGCAGCAAGAACCGAGCAGCTCTTTTTCAATTTCCCACAAATTTATTCAAATGGAGCTGCCTGGTTATTGCAGCCACCCCTTCAATTAGTTTTAGCTGGTGTCAAAAAATCTTTACACCGGTTTAACGCAGGAAATGCAAAAAATATATACAGTATTGTCAGTGGTGATAAATCCTGAATTTACTCTTATGAACCCAAAAATAAACGTTAATCGCCTGTTTTGGTGCTCCGAGATGAACCAAAACCGACGAAAGTTATCCTTTCGAAGTGTTTCCAAAAAGATGGTGGGACATTTGTCTCAAAAACGGGTTATGTAGCAACAATTCCTATGCAAGAACTGTTACTTGTAGATCAAAGAACTGTTACTGCTGATTGGTACATATACAGAGAAGACCAGGCTACTAGTAACATAGCAAGTTGCCGGACGAATTTACGTTTACCCAATTTACGTTCGTACTCGAGATTCACTGCCGGCTAGTCGGCTGGTCAGGCAGTACGCAGTTGCAGTTGTGCTTGGACGGGTCGGTATTTATTATTTTCATTTTAAGTGTTTACCTTCACTTAAGGTAACATTTAAAATGAAAATACTTAAATATTTATTATTTGAGTGTGTTTACAAGCCAAAACTAAAAATAAATAAATTCTCTAAACCCAAAAAAAAAACTAAAATATTACTCTAAATAAAAAAAAGAAGTGTTCAAAAAGACCATCTTCTTGTGCTAGACAGAAGCCTAGGCGGTCGTAAAATCCCCGTCTGACATTGGCTAACATATTAGGGCTAATAGTTTGGAAAGCCTCTCGTATTTTTACTTGAAGCTCATCCAGATTATTAGCCCTCTTATGGCCATACACTTTGGATTTTACATAACCCCACAAAAATAAATCATTGGGAGAAAGATCTGGTGATCTAACGGGCCACAAAATAGTTCCATATCCACTAATTAAACGGTTGGGAAAAGTATTGTTCAAATATTCTTGAACAATACGGGCATTGTGGGCAGGACAACCACCTCAGCAATTTGATTACTTGAAAACGTGGGATTTTGATCCGCGGTAGCACAAATGAACACTTCATTAATCAACACATCAGGCTTTTTGTGTTTTTGTGGGAACACGCATCCATGTGTTTCAAAATTATTAATAACTCTTGATACAGTAGGTGAAAATGGAATTGGCCTGTTTACAAAAGTATGTGGAAAAATTGTTTGTATATCCCGATAAGACCTATTTTGGAAATACCATTTTACAATTTGAATTTTCTCACGAACTTCGTAAACATCCATTATTTTACTTAAAAAATAAATTTTACACGCGAACTGTCGCGAGAATCTATGTATTCGTTTTGGCTATTAAAACACGAATAAATACAAATTCTGAAACATTCTTATCACATATCTACCTATTTTTATTTTATCGCATTTTTTCGCCCGCTTTTTATCCGGCGGACGGGTATACGCTAATTCGTCCGGTTCTGCCTATGTTACTACTACGGTGGTCCGGTCTGTATATTTGTTTGCCGGAAGTAATTGCAGAGTTTCGAAAAACCAACCCTCTACGACGAATGATCCTCCACCAAGACAATGCAAGTTTTTAAAGCACCAAAACATCGAATTGTTGGACCATCCTCCATACAGTCCCGACATAAGTCCTAACGACTTTTTTAATTTCCAAGGTCAAAGGTTTCAATCCCCAGAAGATGCAGTCAGTGTCTTCAAAAACGCTATTTTGAAGCTACTAACAAGCGAGTGGAATATCTGCTTTCAGAGTTGGTTCCAACGAATCCAAAAATGCATTTCTCTTCGTAATGAGAAAAACAATAGTGTTTAAAAGTTATCTAATGATTTTTTCTACTTCTATATGCAAAATATAAAAGATAACCCTCGTATATACTACTTCTTGAATTGAAAACCAAGTGACGCCCTAATCTAAGATGTGACTACAAAAATGCATGGGTGAAAAACAATTAAATACATTGATAGCATTCCTGTAGAAGAAAAGAACTCTTGTAGGAATTAAAATGATTTTCAATTATAATTTCATGTAGATGACAGACTAAAATCTATCTCTAATACTCTCTTATTTAGTGAGCCCCTTTATTGACAGTTCATGGTAGTGCAGCAGCATTTTTTCCACCGATTACCAATCAATGTCTAGAATTCACTTACCGAAACTGCACCGCTAAGACCGACGATGGTTAACGAACTTAATACAGCATCGGACTAGGGCCCTATAGCTATTTATCGGTTAAAATATTAATAACAGTGATGAGGCAGAAACGAAAACACTGACGAAGATCTACAATAAAAAAAAGAAGGCCTATAATGATAGTTGCTAAATAGTAGTTAGTAGTTTAGTAGTTAAATTCTAACAGATTGATATTAGGGAAAAGAAGAAGTCGAAAAATATCCCCAGTTTTTGCTGTTCTTTTACGTTTTACGTTAAAGTATTGAGACTATAAAACACTCAGGTACGAGGTTTGTGTGATGTAACGCTGTTTCCGGTAGTAAAAAATAAGTGAAAAAGTGTCTTGTGTTGTGATAATTTCAAATGTTAATAAAATTGCCCAAAAAAATGTTAACGCGTAAAGGAGAGCGTAATTAGAGCGTTGTTGGGTGCAATAACATTCAATAATTCAACTTTCCCGGTAATTCAACTCTCCCGAAACAACATTTTACAGCTTCATAATTTCTTACACCGATTTGATCAATAGCAAAAATGGATTCAAGCAGTTCGACGAAACAAGTGAGTAAACAAAGTGCTCGTTACATAATCAAAAAATTAAAAAGAAAAATATTTACCTTTTCATTTTTTTGTTTAGAATTTCCACAAATTATACTTTCTAACACTTTTATACAATAATTATATAATAATTTTTTCGTTTACTCGCCATTTAAACCCGTGTATTTGTATGTATTCATTATTTACGATATTCTACGGCGGTGGCAGCACCGGCGGAGAATGCACCAAGCCCCAATGCACACATAATTTTTTAGTTAAATAGAAAATGTGTAGTATCCGGCCCTGGTGGAAAAATCAAAGTATAATTTCGAATTGGGAATCCGTTAGGATCATGAAAGCATCCTTTCGATTTTCAATTTAGATACCTGTAGGCCGAGATTGAATTTTGTTTTTGTCGGAGGCCCAACAGTAAAAAACGTGGCGGCATTGTTGCGCTTAAAATTGTTCATACACACTTAAAAATATCGCGAAACCGTTGAAGCGTGGCTGCCTAATAATTTTTCTCGGGTTACCTAAGTCTAAATCTTTTTTTCCTATCGTTCTTGGATCGGCCCAGCAAGAACTCGTAAGACAAAGTCAAGCTGAAATGGTAACAGACTGGCACAAGTACAATTTGCCTCGATTGTGTGTGCTTTTAGAAAGGCAACAAACAGTCGGTTGCGTAACATATCCCCCGCGTTTAAGCACGATTATCGCAATATTTTATACAGTATGTTTCTGTATCTTACGCCAAATGGCTACCACAATAATTAATTGTGCTATTATATTCAACGATAAAACATAAATAACTACCTAAAAGGAGTATTTTAAGAAAAGTATAACTTAAACTTCTATTTGAGCTCTTATTTTTGAAAGTAGTCTAGTTTAAAAAAATGAGTTAATACTAATTTCAATAGATACATGTATATTTTACATTTTATTAATTTTACGGAAAGCACTGTTCATTAAAATGTTGTATCCTATGTTATAGAGCTTGTTTCTCTCTACAATTTCCTGTCTCGCAATATACCGTTTGTGTCCGGGAAGGGTTCATAGTTTCATTGTTGTCGATTTTCGAAAGAAATCAGTACATGTATATTATTTCGTATATTTTTCATTTTATTGATTTTATGGAAAGCGCTGTTCATTAAAATGTTGTATCCTATGTTATAGGGCTTGTTTCTCTCTACTATTTCCTGTCTCACAATGTACCGTTTGTGTCCGGGAAGGGTTCATAGTTTCATAGTTGTCGATTTTCGAAAGAAATTAGTACATGTATATTATTTCGTATATTTTTCATTTTATTGATTTTATGGAAAGCGCTTTTCATTAAAATGTTGTATCCTATGTTATAGGGCTTGTTTCTCTCTACAATTTCCTGTCTCACAATGGACCGTTTGTGTCCGGGAAGGATTCATAGTTTCATAGTTGTCGATTTTCGAAAGAAATTAGTACATGTATATTATTTGGTATATTTTTCATTTTATTGATTTTATGGAAAGCGCTTTTCATTAAAATGTTGTATCCTATGTTATAGGGCTTGTTTCTCTCTACAATTTCCTTTCTCACAATGGACCGTTTGTGTCCGGGAAGGGTTCATAGTTTCATAGTTGTCGATTTTCGAAAGAAATTAGTACATGTATATTATTTCGTATATTTTTCATTTTATTGATTTTATGGAAAGCGCTTTTCATTAAAATGTTGTATCCTATGTTATAGGGCTTGTTTTTCTCTACAATTTCCTGTCTCACAATGTACCGTTTGTGTCCGGGAAGGGTTCATAGTCTCATAGTTGTCGATTTTCGAAAGAAATTAGTACATGTATATTATTTCGTATATTTTTCATTTTATTGATTTTATGGAAAGCACTATTCATTAAAATGTTGTATCCTATGTTATAGGGCTTGTTTCTCTCTACAATTTCCTGTCTCACAATGTGCCGTTTGTGTCCGGGAAGGGTTCATAGTTTCATAGTTAGGTACATGTATATTATTTCATGTATTTGTTACGGTTAAAGTCCGATGTCCGGTTAATGTCAACATTAACATGTTAATGTTTGGGTTAGGTTGTTTTCGGACCTAAACCGTAACATATACATTGTTTCCATATTTATAATCATACATTCAATGGAGTACGATTTTTTTTATAAAGTCAACAAAAGAATTTTAACTGTAAAACGTTATCACAAAAATATTTTTTTTGAAGTGGAATAAGTTCATTCCTAATAATTTAAAAATAATAAATATTTTTTTGGAAATTTTTTTTAGTTAAAAAACATCATTTCTTAATAATATGGCAACATAGGTAGTAGATTAAATTTACAAGAAAGAAAATCCAGAAAAGATCCAGTGATTCTCAAAATTTTAGTAAAAAATCATATTTTTTGGACATTTTCAAAATGAAATAACTCTGTTATTTTGGACTTATTTGAAAAACGATAAAGAGAAAATATGTTTCTTTTATCGAGATCTACCACCCCTTAAAATACTTGCACTTATTTCTGGGACACCCTGTATAATACCTATTCGCCATAAATATAATATGACCGAAAAAAATACGGCGTCAACGATTGCTATGAAATTAAGCTCACTGTCATTTTATATGTGAAATTATATGGGGTATGGCCCTCGATGTGCATTTCCAAGGCAACTAGACGCCGTTTTTTTTTTGATCATACCGTAGTTCAATATATTAACTGTAGAAGAAAAATAAGTTTAAAATATCATTTTTTTTATTTAAAGAAATTAACGAAGTAATTTTTATTTTTATACTTTTAATATAACTGAAATTAATTTTGATAAACTTGGTTATTCCTGATGTATTTAAATGTCTTCATTTTAATTACAGCTTTTTACATAAAAATTTCAGTAAAGCTAATATCTATAAAATTATGGACTTAAATTTACTCCTGTTTTTATTAATATCTTATTTTTGAAAATGGTTTTAGTCCATTTAGAGTTAAAAAATCGTTGATTTTTTATAAGAATTGTAATAGTTATTTTTCATAATAAAATTTAAAAGGTGTGTAGTGTTAAAAACATCACTCGGACAATTAAGGTTTATGAATATTTTTAAATTAATTCAAATGCAAAGTCAAATATCTCGATACATGGAAAAATAACTTATACCACTTAAAATTAACAGCTCATGTTCGTTTTTGTCTGTTTAACATCATTTTGTTCATCCTTGTTTTCTAATATTTTGAGTTTTTTCAATTTATAGATATCTACGACTATTTTATCATTGTAATCTATGAATTATTCAATGTCCTTAATCGCTGAAACGTACGCTTAATAAAGTGTACATTCTAAGAAATATATCGTGCAAAAGTAAAAGTATATAGTTGCTCTGGTCCACATATTAGGAACATATTTTTTCTTCAAAAAAAATCAGGTCACCAGTTGCATGTGTACCTACATGTTACAATAAGACATTATAGTTAATAAATGAGTCATACTTCTAAACACTTACAAAGACCAAGCAAGGGTTATTATTATTTTTTGTGTGAAGTTAAGATTAGTCTCCACAAAACGTACCGTGCTGGGCCGGTAGGTTTTTGTAATAAGGCTTTATTATGACTGAAGATATATACGTAACATTTATAACCCGGCTTTAACTAGTCATCTACAATGCGTTTTTGAAATTAGATGACATTACTCACGGCGTTTTCCAACTTAGCTAGATTTTTGTCTTCTTCGCGAGCTGCAGAGAAACCGGCGGTTTTCTCTCTCATCGCGATAACCGAAAGCTTAATCTAAACGCAGTTTAGCAATTTTTCAGTTGGATTTCTGTGGGAAACATCTATGTAGCAGCAACTTTTCAAGCCTTTTTAACATAATAGAAACGATGTGTGGCCGTCTAGTTTTAAAAAGGATTAAGACTTTAAACCCAACTGGTAAGCTAAAGCGGTTCAAGCTGAATGTACCACCCACTGGGTGGTTAAGAAATTTAATTACAACAACATACAATATGTTGTACGGTAATTGAGAATGAAAGTGATTTTAATTAGAGATTCTAAGTACTTCATCATGTGGCGCTTAGAGGAATTAAAATAAAGTACTGCTTTATAATAGGGTCTGTATACGTGGCGAAGTACAGGCTGAGCTTCGATGTAGATTATTCAACATATTGTTACGTTTTTCGTCGGTTCCGTGTGGATAGAAAGTCACAATTTATTTAAACACTATTTATTTAACACTAATTAACAAAAATAATAACGATAAAAGACTTATAGAACTATTTACAAACGATTTATAACTAAGAATTTATTTTGAATTTTAGCGCGTCAACTGTATATTTATAACTGCCCCTGTGAGGCCACCGCCGCTGGCTTTTATACCGGCAGGTAAAGAACTCTAAATTGTCCATAGATCGTTAGGTGCGTAGAGAAGGTTTTCGAATGTTCTCGTATGTACTAGTCCATTCCAGTGGGACTCGATTCTTCTCGAACGAATGAATCATTGCGGTGTCTATGCGATGTTAAGGTCATCCGAGGGCGGGCCATATTGTGAGGTTAGGTCGAGTCCACACCGGCCCGCAACAATATTATAAACTCAGATGCAAAAAAACGCAACGGAATTTTTTTTCGTCAAATTTAAAATGTTATACCGGGTGCTTCATAAAATTGGCTCACCCCTATAACTTATTTTTATTTTTCAGGTAAAAAAACGAGATTTGGTATGTTAGTATATGACATAAATTAGGATTGATTGACGTATTCAATTGTTTTTGGTCACATCCAGTTTCACCGGAAATGACGACAACTTTTGATTTTTAAATGGCATCCTCAAAATTTTTCTTTACTTTATTCGATAGAAAATGACACTCTGAATAGAATGACATATCATATTATGTTAACTTTTGACGTTTTCGCTTAAAAAATCGTATTTTAAATTTCAATCTAACAATTCATGGCTGTGTTAAAAACGCTAATTTTTAATCAAGGAGCGTTGAAAAAATAGATTTGAACGTCTAGTGTTTTTCGTGTCTTGTGCTGGTCGGTTAAAATATGCCCAAATCGTATTTTTAATCATATCTCAATTTTTTCAAATGGAACGAGGGTGGCTTATTAGCATATGGGGAAAAAGCAATGTTTTACGAATAATTTGGTACCACACACTTGGTATTTCGAGTCAAATTGTCGTTATGAACCGCATGTTACAATTTCAAATAAACCATATGCGAAAATGTCAAAAGTTGACATATGATATGTCATTCTATTCAAAGTGTTATTTTCTATCGAATAAAGTAAAAAAAACAAAGGTGCCATTTAAAAATAAAAAGTTGTAGTCATTTCCGGTCAAATAGCAAGTGACCAAACCAAATACGATTGAATAATCAGTCAATCCTAATTTATGTCATATACTAACTTCCATATTTATATTTATATTATACTTTAACATATTCCAAACCAAATCACGTTTTTTTTATCTGAAAAAATAAAAAAGTTATAGGGGGTGAGCCACTTTTGAGACGCACCCTGTATGCAGTTAGGGCTAAAAATAGGGCTAAAAATTCTGTTACGTTTTTTTTTGCATTTTTTTTATTCCGTCATTCTTAAAAAATTAACAATATCTGAGGTCGATGGAACACGGTCCTCAGTTAAAAAATATACGAAATTAACGAAATTAAACTGAAAGGAAGATAGTGTAGGGTTACCTTTAACTAATTCCCGTAAGTAAGACAGTGCCACTTTGCTCTTTGACAAATAACTTCAGGTTAAAATGGTACAACCGGGGTTTATTTATAATTTCATTATAAAGGAATAAAATAGATGTAGCATATTCTTTGTCGAGTGAACATGACACCACTTTTGCCTGTTTATATAAAAGACAATAAATCAGGCCTATGATATAGTTGGGCTGTTGGTAAGGCAAGGTTGCTCTTCGAGTGGGTATGCTCGTTATAACGTTACAAGTCTGACTCTTCTTAGTCAAATATCAATTTGAATTAAATATTAAGGCAATAAATTCAATATTTTATATAAGAATTCCTTGCATTAATCGAACCTATTAAGTAATATAATGCTAATTATACAGTTTAAAAGAGATATTTAATCGCTAGCCCTGACCTTTCAGGTAACAAAGTTAAAATTAAAGTTCTTAAAAGTCAAGCTGAGCAATAAAATCTGAAAAAGAAACTCGACATGTTTTAGTTCATTATTATTTATTTATGTTTTAGTTTTCTTAAGATTTTTTATTAGTCCAGGAGGCAGTGAAGATTTTCGGTTCGGATTGGATGTTGAAACAAAATAAAATAAGTTTTTTTTTATTTAGTGAACCCATCCGAAAATATTCCTTAGACAAGGAAAGAGAGGGGACAGCTAACACGCATATTCTCCCGTGATCGGTTAGTGAGGCCAAAATTCGATCGGCGGCCATACTTTGGTGACAAGATTTCGAGGTGACACCGAGAGAATTTTTATGTTTTTTGTGACAACTGTTTTGTTTTAAATTTATAAACTGTATTGTTTAGTATGGTGAGATGTTCAGCGTATGGCTGCAAAGGCCGAAGCGAGAAAAAAGTGGCTGGAATTACATTTCACAGATAAAAATCGATACACAACTTTTGTTATGTGGTCATAAAATGTACATTTTTTCATTATAGCAGTAAAAATATGTAAAATGCTTTTAATATGATTTGTACCACATCCGAACCAAACTATTTTTAATAATTCCAAGTAGTATTTTCAATATCCTTTATTATAATTAATGTTTGAATCTATAAATAATGCTACTCAGCATGGATTTCTCCAGTGGCGTAGGGAATTATAATCAGAGAAATACAATTTCTGCAATAAACATTTGTTTATATATTTTACATGTAAAAAAATGTATAAAGTATTGTTATCAAATATGTAAAATAATTGTAAACTACAAAAAAAATTAAAAATTCTAGTCATAAAAAATCTATATGTATAGTTGTTATATAAAACTTAAATTTACCTGCCAAGATTTGCTGGGGGTAGACAAACTTGTGGTGGGCTACTTGTTACTACATATATTTTTTTAAATATTCTTTCAAAAAATTTGCTAATTTAGGTGTATAATAATAGTCTCAGTGAGTAATTAATAAAAATGTATAATAAAATAACACAAAGCGTCTAGCTTCTAGAGTTGTTTATTTTCTTGTGGAAAATTAGGATATTCTTATGATTGACGGTAAACAAATATTAAAAATTACATTATTCATTGAATCCGTACGCAAGTGTGAAGGGGAATGGCTAGATTCATTATTATACCATATGGTCGAAAAAAAAACGACGTCCAGTTGGCTTGTAAATGACGATCGACGACATTCCCCATATAATTTTACATATAAAATGACAGCGATCTTCATTTCATAGCTAGCGATCTTCATTTCATAGCTATCGCTGACGCCATCTTTTTTCGATGTCGTTTTGTATAGTTTTTATGTCATTTTATATGTAGAATTATATGGGGAATATCATCGATCGTAATTTACAAGCCAACTGACGTCGTTTTTTCGATTATACGGTATAATAATGAATCTAGTCAATTCCTTCACACTTGCTTACGGATTCAATGAATAATGCAATTTTAATATTCATTGTGAAATTGTCATTTCCAAACAAACAAGACGCCGTTTTTTCGATCATACAGTATATATCTATATACACGTTTAAAACATATGTTATTACATTATTTTTATTTAATTATACATTATACACACGTTAATAAATAAATAATTGTCTTGATAATCAGTCCACTGTGACTGTTAAATAAATTTTGCATTATCGACTTAGATATTCTAATATTATAAAGGCGAGACTATAAAATACAAAATTGTATATGCATTACTCAAAAATGAACGATATATTAGTTTACGTTTTAATAAATATTTTGTACCGTCTAGGTACAAGCTAATTTCTGATGCTACGCCATTGGAGAATCTCGCGTGGTGACAACTTGCCTCACTTTTAGCTGCCGTGTTACCTGTCCCCTCTCTTTCCTTGTCTAAGTATTAACCAGACTCTGAACATACTTACTTTTATAATAAGTACAAAAAAAATTGGCGCCGGGAGGCACGTATAGCCGCCCATACTAAAATATGTTAATAAAAACTGGTAGGCAGTTCTTTTAGTTTCAAAGTAAAGGAATTTTTCCAATTTTGGTCATTTTTGGTTATTTCCCTTATCCGCCACCTGGGGTCGCGTCCGATGGGAGTTTGGAGTTCTCCACACGGATTTTCTCAAAAACGGACTACGGAAACACGGAATATCTCAAAAACTGCGACTTTGACTGATTTTGATGTTATTACAAATTTTGTTTCAAATATTAATCCTAATCTTAAATTGAAAACCGCGTTTCGCTAGCTACTGTAATTTTGGAGTTACGATAAGCCACTTACGATAAAATTTTTAACCCCCTTCCATACCCCCTTACCAACCCCTCACCCCCACCAAAAACTAATAGCCAGATTCTCTGGTGCCACAGTATTTTTGTGCCAAATTTGGTTAAAATCGGTTTAGCGGTTTTTGAGTTATCGTGTTACAGACAGATAGACACCATGAAAATATTTTGTATTTAGGTCATTTATGACCCAAATAACTGACTGAGTGAAATTAAAAAAAATCTTTTTTGCCGATCTCAATAGCCTACCATACCTGTTGGTATGGTCACTACCGCCTGGACTATAACTAGTAGCATACTCGTAATATATGTGTAGAAAAAAGTCTTAAAATATATACCTTAGAATGAAAATAAAAATAGCTTATGAAAGTTTAGATAGAAAGTTCGTAAATTGTTGTCTTCAAATTGTTCCGTAAAAATTACGAAGCCAAAACTATTCGTAAAAGGTATACTTTAACAATTCAGTTAACAAGCAGCTGTATAGGAAAACACCAAAAAAAGATCTTTTGAGAGACTTATGCAATAGGCTGTGCATAGAGGCGAATTATTCGATGGTTTATTAGGTTCGAATCAAGATCGTTTATGAAAATAGCCGTTTTCTCTTATTGGCTTTGCCCTAGTTTATCAGTTTTAATGTCAGCAGGTACACTGCACATTTTCTGCAACTTGTTAGTAAAAGTGGAGGCACAGATATTTGCCGCTGCGGCCTGTGGTAATAATTGCGTCATTTTGCTTGAAAATCGCCTTAGAACGATCTAAAACAACGCTCGAACCGCTGGTTGTATTGAATAATAACTATCTTCTAATAGCTCCCAAGTACTTATACTCTTAAGGGGTTTTTGTGCTAGTTATGCAGCAATTTCGATGATAGAAATATCCTTTTAATCGGTCAGTCAATCAATCAGTACTAATTCTCGTATATCAACGTCAATAATATATGTTGTAATCGAACAATGAAATGAGTAACTCTTACTTAATAAAAAAAAAATACAGATCTAATAATAATTTAGGTTATAAAAATAATATAGTCCAAGGGGCAGTGTTTTTTTTGTACTTATTTTCCCAGTGGGACATTAAATGACAATTTGTAAGTCTGGCTAAAATTTTCTGATGGGTTCACTAGATAAAAAACTAAAAACATTCACTTATTTACCCAGTCAGAAATTTGCATAGAATAACATACGGAATAATTCTGTCTATCAGTGTTTGCTGACAGAGAAAATAGGTACTGAAAATCTTCACTGCTTCCTGGACTATTAAATTTTATGTACATACAAAATATCCAAATAAATATATTACAATAAAGAAATATAGCAAAATAAAAACACTAAATCAATACACCAAAACACTTTTACTTTTACACTGGACGCGCGTTTCGCTAACCATGTTAGCATCATCAGCAGATGATTTTACTCCAGTTTATAATCTTAACTTTAGTTTACTCCAGTTTATAATCATCTGCTGATGATGCTAACATGGTTAGCGAAACGCGCGTCCAGTGTAAAAGTAAAAGTGTTTTGGTGTATTGTGGTGATTTAGTGTTTTTATTTTGCTGTTTAATACCAAAGGTTCCAACCCTCAACTGTAATAAAGAAATATAGGTTTACTGGTATCTAGTAAAATAAATTTCTCGGTCAAAATCAATTTACTGTACCTCAGAGATTCATCAATTTCATCATAATGAAAACGATAAAGTAAAAGTAAAATGCTGATTTAAAACATATAAAAATCCAAAATATATTTTAACAAAAAACTGGTTGAAAAGTTCTCTTCGCTTCTTGTCCAACTTTATCTTCCTAGTTCTACGTTTTCTGCAAGATCTAAATAAAACACGCTTAATTTATGTCCGTACATGAAATATGCTACATAATATGAGTATTAAACAATCTTGATTGAAACCTAATAAATAACTTGCCTGAAGATACCGCCCAGGCTTACGTAAATCGCGATTTTTCCACATTTTCTACTACTTGCTTATTACACGAGTCGTTGGAGTATAGGTTTACCATGTAAACACTGGTTTTAGCTTGTAGGTCGCTTATCTTTTCTGTACTAGAAACTTTCTAATGTAGATACACCACTTACTTATGTTAGGGAATATGATACACTTTATATATGATCTTTTTGAAATAAATTTGTATAGTCCAGGAGGCAGTGAAGATTTTCGGTACTTATTTTCCCAGTCAGCCCCCCAGTCCCAAAAACCAATAGCATTATTCGGTATTAGTCCAAGAGCTGGCTACATAAAAAACCTTATCATCGTTACATGGCTAATTTTTTGTGTGAAGTATCCTTTTGTGTAGCCATTATGAAATAGTCATGTCTGCCAGCGCGATCCCGGGGCTTAAATCGGGGGCGGCCAATCGAAAGGATGAAATTTTGACACTAAAAATATTAGATACATGAGTTATAATTGCGAAAATAGCTTTTATTTATTATTAAGAAACGTGGGAAATTGTTGGCAGACACTTTTCTAGTTGCTAAAATGCCGACAGACAACGCGAAAGAGGCATGAAATTTTAAAAATTATTAAAAAATGAAATTTGAAGAATGAAAAAAATTATGGCATATTTGCATGCCGATTGGTGAAATGTCATATTTATTTATTTTAAAAGCCGTATGCAAAAGGGCAGACAAAAAGATCGTGGCTCAATCAGCTGCAGACAGTTATCAAAAGCGCGATATTACTCTATAGCGCTTTATTCAGGGAACGCTGCCCGCCTCATCCATTTAAGTATAGATAAATCATATAATATACGGCAAAATAAAAACACTAAATCACCACAATACACCAAAACACTTTTATTTTACACTGGACGCGCGTTTCGCTAACCATGTTAGCATCATCAGCAGATGATTATAAACTAAAGAGTTTAATATAATATATATAAATATATATTATATTAAACTCATAAATATAATTAAATAAAAGTGTTTTGGTGTATTGTGGTGATTTAGTGTTTTTATTTTGCTGTGTAACACCAAAGGTTCCAACCCTCAACTGTAATATAATATACGATTATATTATAAATATATTTTTTTATTATTTCAATAACAATTTTTTTGTCTGCCCTTTTGTATACGGCTTTTTAAATTAATTAACAATAAACATGTCATTCCACCAACCGACATGCATGTATGCGATGATTTTCTTTTGTCAAAATTCTATGCCTCTTTCGCGTTGTCTGCCGGCATTTCAGCCACGAGAAAAATGTCTGTCAACAATTTTACACGTTTCTTAATAATATATAAAAGCTATTTGGCAATTATAACTCGTGTACCTTATAATATTTTTACTGTCAAAATTTCACCCTTTCGATTGGCCGCCCCCGCGTGTGTGTGCTTTAAGCCCCGGAATCGCGCTGGCAGACATGAATATTTCACAATGGCTACACAAAAGGATACTTCATACAAAAAATTAGCCATGTAACGATGATAAGGTTTTTTATGTAGCCAGCTCTCGGTCTACATGTTATTCTAAGCAAATTTCATATATATGTAAGGAGAGGTTTTCCGATGAGTTGAGGTGGAAAAAGTGTTAGAAAGTAGTACAAATATACTGATCTTTTGTGAGATGTTGTGCATTAAAAAAAATAATCTTGCTAATCTGAGTGAAAAATTGAAATAAAAAATTATTGAATGGCTTACTTATGGCTTTCGTGATTGTAAATGACAACCAGACGTGTATTTTCTATAAAATTATAGTATTATCTATCATGAAATTTTCTTGTAATTTTTGCAATTTTCAAAATGCCGCCAGACTCATTTGTCAATTTCATAAATCAGCCAGACTTGCCTTTGACTATAGGCTTTATATGATAGTGTCAAATAATACGTTAAAGTAAAATTATAGCATATTATTAGTAAAATGGGGAATTTTTTTAGTTAAAAAACATAATTTCTTAATAATATGGCAACATAGGTATTAGATTAAATTTACAAGAAAGAAAATCCAGAAAAGATCTAGTGGTTCTCAAAATTTTAGCTAAAAATCGCTGCTGGAAATTTTGAAAGTAAAATAACCCTGTTATTTTGGACTTATTTGAAAAACGATAAAGAGAAAATAGGTTTCTTTTATCGAGATCTACCACCCTTTAAAATACTTGCACTTATTTCTGCGACACCCTGTATATTCACCCAATGGGAAAATAAGCACAAAAAAAATTCACTGTCTCCTGGACTACTATTTATTATTTCTACTATATTATTCTGACTTAGACTAAAATAGTAAAAGAAGGATATATATTATAAGTGTACCTATATTAGAATACTTTTCTTTAATTATTTTATAGAAGTAGCACACTAGTTGCGAATGGCACACGCAAATAAGAATCTGCATTATTCAAGCTTGACTGAGCGAATCTGAAAGTGAAAATCGGCCTACTAACTGAAACAACATCGCATACGAGATTTCTTATTAAATAATAATGACTTTTTTCATCAGGGTCCCAATTCTAAATCTTTTCAGTGTTTTGAATCATTATGACGATCGCAGTTAGTTCGTTACATTTTGTGTTTTGCAACGTGTCCTGTAGGCTCTCAATTTGAAATTTTTCTCGTAAGATCCACTATCGAAATGTAATAATCAGTTCGAATATCTGAATTGGTAGTTAAGGGCCATTTTGCTAAATGGCAGAGGACGGCATCGGTCATTATAGATACGCCACTGGCTGGTAGTCTTAAATAAGGCATAAATTATGAAAGATCAATTCTTATGTGCCCTGAGGAGCGCTGCTCAGTACACTTTTACTTGCGATCTTTTCGTGACTGGTTCAAATGACTCTAATTTAACAGGTTTTTCAGTTTTACTTTTCAGCTTCTGACCCGTAATAACGACGAGGAAATAAAAGCGAATCTTGGACTTACAATTTCAGTATTTTTTTCATGCATTTCCAACCGGTTGGTTCTCGGAAGTTTCGACTTACTCGCTTATTTTTAGGAAGAAAAAAATAATATTAACGTTTTATGTAAAACTGGCTGAACTCTTTTTTACACAAATGAAAAAGGAAATTAACGCTGTCACATCCAAATTTTGTAAATTAAAATAAACAAAAATTGTAAATATGAATTTTTCAACTGAAGAAAAGCGTGTAGATACTCCCGCATCAATAGAGTGGTTCCAACATGACTTTTATTACGACCCCCCCTAACTCATAATGAAAGAAATGTTAAAAATTATTTACATCATAATTATGCAAACTCAGGAATAGGAAGAGATGGACCAATTGCATGGGCCTCCTCGATTACCTGACCTATCCATTTTGGATTTTTTTTTATGCGGTATGGTTAACAATAAGGTTTACAAAAGAATTTGTGAATTAAGACAGGCACTCGAAGTGGCAGTACGAGAGAAGTTTAATTAAATCCACCGGTCCTTCTATGAGAATAGGTAGTAATTCAGTTTTAAAAAGATGCAACTCAAAACAATGGCGGATTTTCTAAAATAACTTACAGTGTATGCAGTGATATTATTTTTTAAGTTTTAGTTTGTGTAATGTAAATTGTAAAGAACCGTTTATTCTAACTTCTTATAAGTTTTATAAATCATAATAGAATAAGTATACCATGCAATCCAATTGAAATTAATCAAGAAAGATCAGAATTGGCTATAACTAAATGTAACTTTTCTAACATGTCTTGAAACACGTTCTCTAAAAAACGTAACATTCACCGGTTAACGTATCCTCGGAAATATATGGTCAAGAAAAGTTGAACCAATAATCCTACACGCTTTTTTGCATTTGAAAAATTCATTTTTACAATTTTTACTTATTTTAATTTACAAAGTTTGGATGTGACAGCTTCACATTTCCGAGAGCAAAAACTCTTGTTGTTGAGAACTTGTTTCCATGGCTAACTAAGTGAAATTGTTTAAAATTATAAGAATTGGCTATAACTCAGTAATTTTTCGAAGAAAACATATTGTAGCTTATATCGCTGAAAAGCTTAAAAATGGCGCTTTTTATGAAGTCATGGCCAACTATGGTTTCCATTTAAAAAAACATATGTTTGTGTCATATGTCAAAAATGACAGGCTTTAGAAGAAAACGGAGGGCACAGTCTCATTAAGGATGTGATTATCTACAACTTTTATCTGAAAACTTTTTGTCTAAAACATCTTATAATGGAGTTAGGAACAATTTTTAAAATAGCCGAAATTTGTTTTTTTCGAAATATCTAGTAAGCCATGAACTTTTTCAAAAATCTGAGAGGCGCATATTTATGACCCCACAAAACTGCAATTCTTTTCCCATTTAACCGACTCTCTATCTCCAGTAGTTTCCGAGATACCCATAGAGAACATCGTAGGAAACTCACCCTGTATAAAGTACATCGTAAAAGAATTAAAGATAACTGTATTATGATTCTTTCAGTTTAAAAAATGGATTACTGAAAATATTCCAATAATAATTAATAAAAGAGCATGTCTGTTTATTTCGATGAAAAAACAATAATATTTAGAGTCTTTGATGAACTGATCACGATCGCCAATAATCGCCGTTTGCACAAGCTTAACCGGGAAAAAATAATCCAAAATGCGCGCATGTGTTCGGCCGGCTCCGATTTTGTTTTCGACTAAGATTATCAGTGCGTGACAAATCCCATGTACCAACTGAGACCTACATAACACCATAAAGTGAATTTTCAATGCAATTATTTGGGCGAAACTTTCTGACCATGAAGAATGTAACGCAAAGCATATTTTCTTAGCTTTTTTCTTCAGCGACAATAGAAGAAATATCTTTGTACGACTATTGCTTTTAACCGAAGATTTAATTTCTTGGAATATAATTTTACTGTAAAGTCATTTAGTTACTTCTTATCCAGTCGAGTTACTAAGCAGAGATAGCAAAAATCATGATATTAAAAAAACAGATTTTTTTATTTAAACCAAACCAAAACATTATTAAAATCGGATTTCCAAATAATTAAGACCTGCTTTCCAATTAAAGTCCTATCCTAAATGGGTAAATCTTCGTAACTCTGCCTGATACCGATAACATTAACAATTCTACGGTGTCATTTTTCCACATCGGTCACCACCCTCGGCACCCCACTGTCGATTTTGTCAAAAACCGAACTGTCTCAGATTGCAACTGAAATATTTTTACTGATGTGTTATAGAAACATTTTTTAAAGTTTTCTAGGACACATTGTTATAACTTTTACAGTTATTTTTCAATTTATTATAAGGTTTTTAGAAGTTGATTTAAATCACATGATTAAAATTTAAAAAAAATCACTTGATTCAAATCATGTCTGTTTCTAAGTATCTTAGGTATCGAAACCTGGCTGAACTAGTGTGAAATAACAACAACTCACGAACAAAGAAAGTTAATGGGGCAGTTGATCGCGTGCTACGGATATGTCAAAGTGAAGTGTTGCAAAACGATTGATATGTATACGGAGAAAGCCATCGCAATCACTTTAATACAAGAAAATGGATATTTATATTGGATTTCTTCTTCTGAACTATTTTTATAGGTTTGGTGTTTTTCCCATAGCATCCTAGGATTATAATTAAATCTTATCCAAATATAGGAAATATAGGAAAAGTCCAAAGGACTAACTATGCACTAATCAGACCTCCGATTACATCGTGATTGGGCGCGAGCTACTAACGAAAGCCTTGTCTCCAAGGCCGGCTAGAGATTTTGCGGAACAAAACTATTCACATTAGGAGCATTTTGCAAGCTACATAATAGAGTTACGATAACACAAAGTTCTAATAATTATTCCGTACAAAATCTTTTTTTTTTCTTCCTTTATCTCACTATATACTATCAAATTACTTAAAAAATCAAAACGAAAATAATTTGCAAATTATAAGCCATAACCAAAAGAAAGTTTAAAAAAAGGTGTCCGCCCGACGCATTTGAAGTTCTTTAACCCTCAAAAATAAAGCCGACAAGAACATAATCATCAATCAGCGAATTCTTGAACAATCTCGTATATGCCAAGCCCTAATGTTCTGTCCGCTGATTACCAGTTTATTTTTCGAAAAAAGTTTGCATCCTCGACAGATCCTTATCGGTTAGATTGATTATGTTATTATTTTAACAAATATCTTATTTCCAATCTTGAATATTCCAACTACCGTTGATTATAAGGCTTTAGTAATCTCTCAAAATAAGGGTAAAGTTTTTTGAGCTAATTTTTTGAATATGTTTTTTAAATAGTGTCATAATTTTTGTTTTTGTACAAATTTGTTTTCACGTAAGCAGTAAGAAGGTAACGTTTATCAATAAATAACTACTCTCCCAGAGAATATTATGAAAGAAGATGTTTTAATGAAATGTCAAAGATCAGGATTCCTTTACACGCTTGTTTTACCTACATATCCATATGGTTAGGTTACTAATTGATTCATTTCGTAATGCTTGTAACGTACACACCATATTTCACAGTGCCTCCTAGCTAGAATTACTTTTTTAATATTTACTTTTGCATAGAAATATTAAGACTTGACCTACATAAACATCAACATAAATGGCATTTTATTTTCTAAATTTTTTTATACTTATACATACAATATATTTTTGTGCTCAAAAATTCTGACCTTTACATTCATCGCTGTAATGTTATAACCTTTTTTATATTCTTGGATGAGTGATATCTTTAGTAACTTCGTCAAATATTTCTGTTCTATTACACTGCGGCCTTGCTACACCCTGTACAGGCTTGATTTAGCAGTCCTCTAGTTCATTGTTTTTCAATTACAGGGAATTGTAAAGGTACGATCTGTTTAGATAGTTGTGGGCGTCACATAGCCTTGGTTTTGGTGCTATACCTGGAATACGGCAGAAATCTACATACTGTACTGAGATTAGTACGTAAACAAATATATCTTCTGGATTTCGAGTAGTAAACCAGTCTGCTTGAAAGACACTTAAAAAAGTAGTATATATAGAAAGATTTTTGTTTTGAAAGGATATTAAGTACAACAAGTTTGAAAAAGTAATAAATTAAAAAAAAATTACGTGTAACAAAATAATTTTTTAAAATAGTTTTTTACGAGTAACAAGTAGTATTATACGCGTAAAGTAAAAAATTAATAAATAATTTGAAACCCTCTCACAAAATTGGTATTAAAATAGTATCAATATTAAATACACACTGTTACACTACGTATTTTTAAGCCGTTACCACATTTCGTTACCACTAACTCGTGTATCACGGCCAGGGTTGGCATGATTTAAATCAAATGATTTAAATCATTGATGTGATTTTTTTAATTTCAAGTGATTTTTTTAATTTTAATCATGTGATTTAAATCAAAAAATTAATTTTATTGAAACTTTATAATAAATCAAAAAATAACTGTAAAAGTTATACAAATCTATCTTAGAAAAATATAAAAAATAATTCTATAACAGATATAACAGATAATAAATCGAAAAATAATTGTAAATTTTATAAAACTGTATAAAAATACCTATTCATCAATTTAAATGTTGAACCGATTTTTGAAGTAATTTCGTGTGAATCCATAAGACTGCGAAACGCAGGGATTTATTTTCAAATTTATGTGAGTGAATTTTTACTCCCGCTCGCGCGTAAAGAAGTATCATTGAAATCATATTGAAAACAAAATTAAGTGAAATTAAGAACATCGAATTTATTTATAAATAAATCTTAATGTATCCTAAATTAAAATTATATTAAACATCATAGAACTCCTAAAACCTAACTAAAAAAATAAAAATAAACTGCTTACAAGTTTGTAGACAACGCTTAACAATAATTTACGTTTATATCGGTTGTAAAAATTTAAATTGTTCATGTACAGGTTAAAAAATGCATTAAATCCCAAGTATGCCATACTTAAGTGCATTAACACGAAACATAAACATATTTAAAGCACTAAAATCAATGACGATAAAAGAAAAAATACGGCGGACGCCAAAAATCCGACTTGGAAATGGGTTTTCTGAACACGGAATCGGTTCTGTTTTTAGGATGTGACAAAAACAACTAAAGACGCCTTGGCAATCTCGCAAGGCCGTCTACTTTGCCTTCGAAACGAAGAATTTAGCATTTTTTTCACTTCTTCGTACGCTAAATATTTAATTACTGATATAACACCGATTCAAATGCCATTAAAAAATCGGCGTGCGTGAAACCCGGTTGAAATACGGCAAAGAGGACACAATGGCGTCGGTACCAGTCCCCACAATCACCCTGTATATGTAAGTTGCGAAGCTACTTTAAATTTTACCGACTATACAAATCAAGTTCAACAATTGAAGTTCGCTAGACAATTTATGAAGCGTTTTAAAGGGGTCTTTTTTCAGATCGCTATCTATCAGGTCCGATATTTTATTAGACTTTTCAAAGTAGTCTGTGGGCTTACTAGATATACATATATACATATAAAGTCAGTTTACTTAGCATACGACTTTGGTATTAGGTGATAACCCTTTTTTAGAAGGCCTGTTCAGATTTATATCTTGCTCTTTCGCATTTCTATAGATCTTTGTTGTCGAAATAATTTTCTATACGATTGTTCCAATTCTGTTTTATAAATAAGGAGATTTAAAGCAATTATACACAAAAAATATATAGTTATTTGAAAATTGTTCAAAAAATAACAAATGATCAATATATTCGTTATAAAATTGTATAAAAGCGGGTCAAAGAAATCTACTAAGCAAAAAAGGATTATGGAATTCATATGAAATGCATATTTTCTTGCAGCAGCTGATTAATGCAGATTCCATCACTTTCCATTTCAGATCTGCGAGAAAATTGTTGCTCTGAAATATGTGTCAAGAACAAATATATTTAAAACGTCTCAGCAACTATCAATTGTAAATAAATTGATTACGATATTATTTTTTAATCAATAGATTTTTAAAATATATGTACATACCAGGGTTGGCATGATTTAAATCAAATGATTTAAATCAAATGATTTAAATCATGATTTAAATCGTGATTTAAATCAAGTGATTTTTTTAATTTTAATCATGTGATTTAAATCAAAAAAAATATTTTATTGAAACTTTATTATAAATCAAAAAATAACTGTAAAGGTTATAAAAATGTGTCCTAGAAACCTATAAAAAATATTTCTATAACCATATGGAAAAATCACAACGCCCTGTAGAATTGTTAATGTTATCGGTATCGGGGTATAGATTTAGCCATTTAGGATAGGACTTTAATTGGAAATAAGTCCTAGTCATTTGGAAATCCGATTTAAATATTGTTTTGAATTAAAATCAAAAAAATCTGATTTAAATCAAAAAAATCTGATTTTTTTTTAATTTTTTAAAAAAATCATGATTTTTTCCAACCCTGGTACATCCCGTCTTCATATCTATTATCCTAAGGCTATGTATGGATGTATGTATATCCTAACGCAATAATAGAAGCCCTAACGAAACAAGGTATTGCCAGACCTGATAAAATAACTCTTGGCAGTATATACAAAGAAGCCAAAGCAAGATTAATGATATATAAAACAACCCCAGAATTCCCAACAAGCAAAGGAGTTCGACAGGGAAACGTGATATCCCCAAAGCTGTTTACAGCAACACTGCAAGAAATCTTCCGTCAACTGGACTGGACCAACAAAGGATTAAAAATAGATAGAGAATCTGAGCCATCTAAGATTCGCTGATCACATAGACCTAATTGCCAATAGTCCTGAAGAACTAATAGTCCTGAAGCACAAATTAGGTAACGAACTAAATACAGCCAGAATAGGCCAGGGCAGTTAGGTGAAATAATGGCCTTTAGGAGAAGTTTTTGCAATCAAGCTAATTTTTTCACAGATGATAGTACCCATCAATAGTACTCTGTAAGAAAAAGTTACACCTTCTAGGCTTGCTTTTTCCGCCATGTTGAATTAAAGATGGCCGACACAATATTTTTTTAAATACTGTAACTTCCTTGTTTGTCAAAAAGTCGTATACAGGACGACAAAAAAAAAATAAAAACCGATTTTTTAATTTTCGGGAATTTTTTAAAATACATGATAATGCAAAAAAAAAAGATAAAAATGCTATTAATATTCATATTTTAACGCACTTTACACGTTTCAGGTGAAAAAAGTACAAAAAATTGAAAAATTCAAAAAAATTTTCAAAGGTACGTATGAATACATCTCAGGAAATCTACAATTGAAAACTTTTATTCGAAATATCTCAAAAACTATTCTTTTTAGAAACACAGTTTAAATGGGACAATTGTAGGGCTCCACAAGCTCTATCCACACAGGGGTCAACCATCATTTTACAATTTATCATTTTCGAGATATTTAGGATTATTAGATTTTGCAAATTTTTGACTTTGGATCGATTTCGATTCAAAGTCTTTCATTTCGATTCGATACAACACTCTGTACAATATTAAGAAGTAGAAACATTCTCGTTAATGACCACCACCTATGCTCTATCCAACAATGTATAACTAATTACAGACAAATAAAGGATATGGGAGATATTTAAAAGAAGGGCAAAAAAGGAAAATTTCCAAAGAAAAATTAAGGCCAAATTTATTGAACTTTGGTTTGAACACATGGTTTGGGATCTAATTTTGATTTGGCAAATCTTCCTCCCACAGAAGACTCCAGTAATCAACACGTTTTTAGAGTATATTTACAGGTACAAAGCTGGAGAGGAAACGAGTTAGACCCACTTGAGTGGGGGTGGTTTGCCAGTGGCAATGAGCTTTTTCCAGTGACCTAGAAGACCTAGAAGAAGACCAAAGCCGCATAGCCAAAAATAGACAACAATGGGCCTAACTACAAAGAGAGTACCTATCTAAAAATGTGAGGGAGGCGAAATGGTTGGATAAGCTGAAAATGGTGCTGTAATATTTCAGAAGTTCTTTAATTCTCCTGGCACTATTCAAAAACTCATAATTAAAGAACAAAGTTAGAAAACTATAGTATATTTCTATTAGGACAAGTAAATCCAAAATCTTTAATCCTTAATAACATAGTCTTTTGTTCATTCTATAGCCTTTACATTTACAGTACAATTATTATGGGCATAAAAATATGAGCCGACAAATCTATGCAGGTATCGCCGAGTCGCTTTTAGAATCAATAGCTTATCTGCGATCTGTATACTTTTACTTTCTGTCATGAGCCGAGACCATAGCGACCGTTTCTTTTTCGTTTGTGCCGGTTTTATATAAGACAAATTATTTATCTACTGCTGCGTTACAATGACATGCCAAAACAAAATGTGTACCATGCGGCACTGTATAAGGAATTAGCCGATGCATAGCATATTGTCAGGGGACAGGATAAAACCAAAACCACTTGTAAGATATACAACGTATTATAATTTTGTAATGGCTTATTAGCTGTATGACCGCTTCTGTTCCTGATATTTTTTCGATGCCGTATATGGCCGAGCTATTTGTCGGCGCATTTTTGTATTCCAGATGAAATTCAGAGGCGGAACTACACACAAAGGCAGCTCACATCAATTTAAATAAAACAAGATCGGCTCCGCTGATTATACCAAACCCAACTTGAACACAGATAAAAATCCCAAATGTTAATGCTATCTTTCAACGTTCATTTTTGTATAAACATGCACCGAGACCTGCCAACAAGATTTAAATTACAATAAGTGAATTTTTCGAGACACTAATGCCAGTTTTCTTTAAGTATGCACACACTAACCTTCTCCAAGCATTAAATTTCCTAAAACCCATAAACTCTCTTCCTTTAGTGATAATAAAACTCACAGTCGTCGACTTGCGGAAAAGTCTTAAACTAGAATAACTATTTGAGATATTTATAGCTCTACAAATATGAACTGTCAACTGAGTATCAACAAATAAGATGTGTAGATGTAGTTGAAATTACCTAAGTATGTAATTTTTGTTTCAGAATTGGCTTGTGCGGTTTTGACAATCCAATGCGAGACCCAAAAACAGAGGAGTTCAAAAGACACATAGGCCACGTAAGTATTAATATACAGGGTGTCCCAGAAATAAGTGCAAGTATTTTAGCTGGTAGTACAGTTCGACCCCAGAAACATGCCCATGTTGAAAATTTTATATTTTTCTTGACATTTTCTGATAAATATTGAAAAACTTTTGAGTGCCGCTTGTTCATTTTCCCAAAACTTGTTTATAGTGCTGCGAGAGAATGCAATGTTGCCACCTCTCCGTTATCCACATTCTGTATGTTTATAAGTTTTCAAGTTCATCTTTTTAAATTTCCAAAAAAATACTTAAATTAATGTTATTCAATGTAGATTTTTTAATGATTATAGATTACTATTAAGTATAGTGCAACATCTGTTACCGGGTGCGTCTCAAAAGAGGCTCACCCTTATAACTTTTTTATTTTTTCAGTTAAAAAAACGAGATTTGGTATGTTAGTATATGACATAAATTAGGATTGACTGACGTATTCAATTGTTTTCCGTCACTTCCTGTTTCACCGGAAATGACTACAAGTTTTGATTTTTAAATGGCACCCTCGGTATTCTTTTACTTTATTCGATAGAAAATAACAACCAGAATAGAATGACATATCATATGTCAACTTTTGACATTTTCGCATATGGTTTATTTGAAATTATAATTTGCGGTTCGTAATGAAAATTTGACTCGAAATACCAAGTGTGTGGTATTAAATTATTCGTAAAAAAATGTTTTTTCCCAAATATGCTAATGAGCCACCCTCGTTCCATTTGAAAAAAATGAGATATGATTAAAAATACGATTTGAGTATTTTTTAACCGGCCAGGACAAGACACTAAAAACATTAGACAATCAAATCTATTTTTCCAAGGCTTCTTGATTAAGAATTAGTGTTTTTAACATAGCCATGGCACTCTAAATTGAAAATTAAAATAAGTTAAGTAATTAATTTTTTATTAAGCGAGAATGTTAAAAGTTGACACATGATATGTCATTCTATTCAGAATAAAGTAAAAATATACCAAGGATGCCATTTAAAAATCAAAAGTTGTAGTAATTTCCGGTGAAACAGGAAGTGCCCAAAAACAATAGAATACGTCAATCAATCTTAATTTATGTCATATGCTAACATACCAGACCTCGTTTTTTTATCTAAAAAAAAAAGTTATAGGAGTGAGCCACTTTTGAGACGCATCCGGTTATTTTGAAATATCTTTTTCACACTTTCAATGGCAAAGAAAAAATATGTTTCTTTTAACCAGATCTGCCACCCCTTAAAATACTTGCACTTATTTCTGGGACACCCTGTATATGCCACAAGTAGAAATAATCGTATATCATAAAGAGTTCCGTTTCGGTTTTATTTTTAAATCTTATCTGAAATGATCCAGTAAAAAGTGAACTGGCCTGTAATCTGGCGATCTATGAAGCCAAAGGCTACTCTTTACCGGTTTGCTCGCCATAATGTGTTTATTACGCCTAATAGTGGCTAATTATAAATATTTGTTTTGATGTTTCAAGGTGTGTTCAAGAAAGTATGCTGCCGACTGTGTTAATTGAGAAAAAATATTTGACATCTATTTATTCGCGTGTCGTTTCACTTTTCAATGTCATTTACATAAAATCGATGTGCTAACTGAGCATGAAGTCCCTTGTCGGCATTTGAGAGAGATTTTTAGAACTTGCCGCTATAAAAAACGGATATAAGTCGGGTCTTTTTATTACTTCAGTTTATTTAAGGAATTAAAAATGCCTAGGCAACTTCTTTATAAGGAAGAATCTTCCTAGCAAATGGTTTTAAGTGAATTTATCAATACACTATTCAGTTAATTTCTCTAAAAGTTCTTCCAAATCAAAAATAGGGTTCTAAGTATCGTATTGACGTAGATAACCAATGGACATTTCCTAACAGTGATGCTTAACCTTGGAGGGAGTAGCTGGCATCGTCCTCAGCTCGTATAAACAAAAGTACTTAATAAATATAATTAGAGCCGAGTTAAATTTATCCAAGTACAAAGCGTATATTGTCGGGAGACACGCAAAGACTTTTTTAATTGCCGTTTAAGACTAGCAGATTTGTCCTAGTAGCCTGTATCTTGGCTTTCTTGCCGTGTCTCGCTAGTACGGGGGCTCCTTCATTATTTCACTCAGATAAAAATAACAATACAGGGTGCTTCTTAAGTAATTAGATTAAAATCTTATTGTTCTGTCGATCTATTCCACCTAACTAACGCTACTAAATTTTCTCAATAGCTTAAGTACTTCGAATCGCTCGTCATTGTCTAACATGGATGTCTTTGGATGAACGCAGCAGTCAGTGTTGAAAAAAAATAACTATTTTATTTTGTAGATTTTCTTACAGTGCAAGATTAACTGTTTTTGATTTTCTTTACAGGGTGTGAAAATAAAAATGGATGATGCTGGGAACATACTAATCAAGCGAGTATCGAAGTGCAACGTGTATATCAAAAGTACGGGACAAGACGACGAAAACGCAATAGGAAACGAAATTTTGAAACTGACCAATTCGGCGTTAGAGCCAGAAAAACCCGTCAAGTTGTTTGACATGAAGAAATTCCAGTCAAATGTGAACAGGGAGTTAAGACGGGCATACCCCGACCGCAGGAGACTGGAATGTCAATGTCTTAGTGCAATAGCATTTGTTAAAAACGAACAAGAACTGTTGGAATGTCCTATTTGGGTGCTCATTATCAATGTGGTCGCCATGGATATGTTGAAATCAAAACTACCACCAGGTAGGTATTAAAATATTTAAATCTTGCCCTTGAGAAAATACTAACGCTCTTTAATAATATTGTTGAGAAATAATTATGGTCACAATATTATCTAAAAAAGAATAAAAAAAATAAGAATTTCAAGAAGTGTTAGTGGTTCCGAAGAGGCGAACATGTCAAATAACAATATACCGTTAATTTATGGTAGTGAAAAAATGGCAATGCCATACATCATTAAAATAAATACTACGTAAATGCAGGTCTGTGGCATTGTAGTTGTGCAACGCGCCGGAGATGTATCGTAACAAATTCATTATGATCGTGGGGCAGTTGGCACAAAAGCTTTTCTTGCGGTTTCCAGTAATGCCTCATTTTTCTTCTCTAGAAGCTGCTCTGAAGCGCTCAAGAAAACTACCATGGGAGACCTTTTTTCAGGTTGCGCTTTACCTTTTTTCGCGCTTTTTGACAGACGCTCAGTAACTACACCGGCTGTATTATTATTATGATTTATATGCTCGGGTACTAAGAATTATACATGGTGATCCTATGTAATATAGTATAGAATTCCTTATTTTATTATTTCTCTATCTACGTTTAGTTTTTTTTTAATTTGGTACGACTGATATCGGTGGTGGAAAAAAACCTGTAAAACCGTCTCAGATACTGGCTTCTGTAAAAGTCCTCAGACTATAATAAATAATATAATAAATAAATAAAGCTTTATTGTACAAAAAGCCAAAATAGCTTCATCGACAAAGCATTTAAAAAACAAACAAAAGTACAAAAAATATACAAAAAAAATTACATTAAAATTCACAATTGTTGAAGATTAAACATCAATAAAAAATGACAGTTGAGGGTTGGAACCTTTGGTGTTACACAGCAAAATAAAAACACTAAATCACCACAATACACCAAAACACTTTTACTTTTACACTGGACGCGCGTTTCGCTAACCATGTTAGCATCATCAGCAGATGATTATAAACTCAGTTTATCTCAGTATATAATCATCTGCTGATGATGCTAACATGGTTAGCGAAACGCGCGTCCAGTGTAAAAGTAAAAGTATTTTGGTGTATTGTGGTGATTTAGTGTTTTTATTTTGATCAATAAAAAAGTCGTTTACCGCATAAAGGGCTCTCTCCAGTAAGTACGATTTCAGAGCTTTGCTAAATGCGGGAAAGAATGAAAGCGATTTGATATCCAAAGGCAGATGATTGTACATTTTTTTGGCATTGTACAGTATTGAGTCTTTAACTAGTTCTGAGCTAGGGGTTGGCAGATAAAGATCGTGCTCCGCATTCCTAAGTGGATAGTTGTGAGGTAGCCTTTCGAGAATAGCAGATATGTGCTTGCGGATTAAGCAAACGGATTAAAAAATGAATAAAGAAGGAAGAGTCAGTATTTTAAAATTTTTAAAGAAATTCTGGCAGTGAGTTCTACTGTTCAGTCCCAATAAATACCGAACTGCTCTCTTTTGAAGTTTGAAAATACGATGAAATTTTGTCGCGCAGCAAGTACCCCAGAATGGAAGAGCATAACGAAGATGCGACTCAAAAAGGGCATAATAGACCATTCTAGAGGTTGATGAGTTAAGTTCCTTAGACACTGATCTTAGCTCAAAACAGGCAGCGCTTAGTTTCTTTGATAAAGCTTCGATGTGCAAGTCCCATTTTAACAAGTTGTCTACAACAAGTCCTAAGAATTCAATAGTGGTTTTATTAAATACAAAACGTTATATAGTACTTTTATATGACAAAACTTTAGTTTTTAACTTTTTAGACTATATGATATGTGATATGAATTATAACTCAAAAAAGGGGTCACTCCCATACAATCTACAAATACGTCAGTCAGCTTAAAATAATTATACTTTGTAAGTTTCCCTTTAATCTAAGAAGTATTAAACCTGCGCAAATATATAATTAGATCGAAATCTGGCAGACCTTGAACTGTGGGTTTTTTGCGAATTATCACCTGCTCCACCCTGTACCATTTAATGTAAAGTATCAAAACGGCCTTAGAACGACGGACGCAAAAAAAGGTCCCAATGCCGTTTAATTTTTGTTGGCGCGCACAGGTATTTGTAAGTTTAATTTAAAGAAGTATCAGAATTCTGATGAGGCGCTGATAATGCAAAGCCTACCGAATGTTCATTATAATCGCAACAAGATTAATTGCAGACCTTTTCAAATGCGCGAAAAAAAACGAACAAACACCGCTTGTTAATAATCGGTGTTTAATTAATACACGAAACGTCGTACACGAGAAAAAAAATACCCTGTATGCGTGGTTCGATTTTTTTTTCTTATTAATAGGCATTAAGGGTTTTTAAAAGCTTAATATGGAATTTAGTGAAGAAATGAAAATTTAGAGAAAAGAAAATGAATATTTTGAGAACTTTTAAAATGATAAGCAGCAAGAATTTAAATGATTTTAACTAGGCCAGCAGCCATAAATATATTTTTTTCAGTGTACCCACAACAAATCAAAAATTAATCTTTTTAATTCAATGAGACGCCTCCTCGCGCAAGAGAATACACGATACAGCGTTTGCTCTTGCTTCAATTTCAACACGATTTTCTCTCAGGTTTTTTTTAATTTAGATTACACAAGTTTCTATTGTTTGGCGAAAAAATGCGACGTGATATAACACTACTGTAGCATCGACCCACTGTTTTTTTTTCGCTACTAATCTTTGATCGCATGAATTCCATCATAAAATAGTAAAAATGAAATTGTAAAATTTTGAAAATTTCAGTATTTGTAGATTTCCTGTATATACAGGGTGAGTCTTTAATAAGTGCAAATCTTTTTAGAGCTAGTAATTTGAACCACAGAAATACGATTATGAGGTTTTTTTCGCCAAAAAAAAATGGAATTTTTTGGATTTTTTTTTAGTTTTTAGTTAAAAACATAATTTCTTGATAATATGGCAACATACAAGAAAGAAAACCCAGGAAAGCTCCAGTGGTTCTCAAAATTTAATCAAAAAACTTTTTTTTTGAAAATTTCAAGATCAAATAACTCGGTTATTATGGACTTAAAATATCTGAAAAGGCGGTAAATCGAGATCTACCAGCCCTGAAAATATTTGCACTTATTTAAGACACACCCTGTATATTTTATGTGTATCTTTTTGTAAAAAATCGAGTTTGGAACACCTCCTTCTGAAAAAAATATTAATTGTTAAAACTTTGCCCACATCTTAAGAATTAGTGAATAACAAGTCCAAAAATTGTCAAATCTTGAACTGCCTTTCAAAAATACCAAAAAATAAACTTAGGATAAGCTAAAGATAATAATCTCCCTTTTCAGTACAACGAGTAATGGATATAAAGAACAGACCACGCATCCCCATACCCGACGAAGATCCCTACAGCATTGCCGGAAACGGAAGCGGCTCTTCCGGAAGTTCCGGTTTTGCGGGAGGCAGCGTTGCCGCTACCAGAGAACAGTTGATGCTCCAGAGTCAACAGCACGCTCAAAGACGAGGCGATAAGCCTCCAAAATTACCACCTAGAGATATGTACCCGCACGATATACCTAAGGTAAGAATAAACCTAAATCACGAATAATTAAAATTGACGTAATTCATCGAAGATCCACTCATTAATCAAAATTATTAACGTAGCGTTTACGGGCTTTAATAAAGTTAATAAATTAAGTCCTAAAGTGTTCTTATGAAGATGGATGCCAGTGTGCTCCATTTTTTAATGTATGTACATACATTAGTGACAATACGTGATTTATCTGCGAAAATAAAGCCATTCAGCTACCTTGAACTGGCTCAGCGTGAAAGATTTTTATTAATGCAACAATAACAGTTATTTATTAGACCATAATGGGCCATGAAATGGCCTAAGAAGGATGGCAAACGCACAAAAGACGCCATCGATCTTGTGCGTGCTTCTGTACGTGCGTTATTTTAACTCGGCCAATTAATATATCGCGAAAAGAAAAGAAGAAATCGAATTTAACTTATGAGACGGCTCTATAATTTTGTCCAAGGCTGTACGCTAAATAAGTCATGCAAATTTTATCATAATTAACTATAAAATAAAACGTCTTTCAGGCGGGATTGCTAAGAACACGCATATTGTATGAGTTAACCGATGAAATTTATAGACTAGAAAACAAAACGGCTTATGTAGAGCAGTATTTTTTCTTAAATAAACTAGATTTTAGTAAAATACTCGGCCAATCAATACAACGCATTCGAACAGGTGTTGTTTAGAAACCGACTGTCATTGCAGCGCTTATTTTGTTCTTTCACCGTTTTAACAATGTCCTATGAAAATTTATTACTGTTTTTTCTACTTGAAGAGAAAACCAGCGATTTTTAAATTGTTTATACAGCGTGTATTCTTAAACAAAATTCATTCTAAACATTCCAAACACCCTGTATAAAAAATAACTATAGTTTCGAAGATCACGCATATTAAAATCATATAATCCATTTTTAAACTGCTAATCCACATATTCATAGAACTTTAATAATACAGTAAATAAACGGTTGTTTCACGCAACTCTTTCATTAGATCTGATAGATGCAGTCTGATTTCGGAATAAAAAAATATTCTTCTTTAAAGAATTTTCAAAACCACACCCCAATGTTTGTTCCTTAACAATAAAATATAGTCATCTAAGACGCTCTTTATTCAAATTACTTGGATACATGGGTCGTATCTTCTGAAATCAATAAAGCTTTTTTAGCAACACCTTGTAGACACGGTTTTTACATCAGCCGTTGAAAAACATTGTAAAAAAGAGCAACTCCTACGTAGGAAGGTTCCAGCAAGGGTTCGTCTAAGCTATTTTTAGACAGAGACTAGTTTAAAGAAGGCAAAACAAAATATATATAAAGTAGCAGATAGTTAGTTGGCAATAATTAACCCCGATAATATCGTTTTGTGGCATGTATGTAAGTGCTGACCAATTATTTATGTGTTTATTATAATGGAGTAGGTGTTTTGAACCTTTCAACTCCTTCCAGCGAGCTTTACAGATCGAGAATCGCCCTGAAATGCATAACAGTTTGTTAAAACTGACGATACTTGCCGATATACAGAGTCCACACTTATACATATACAGAGTGAGTCTTAAATAAGTGCAAATATTTTTAGGGGAAGTATATTTCCACCCCAGAAACACTATTATGAGGTTTTTTCGCGATTCTTTTTTGAAAATTCGAAATATTTTGAATTTTTTTTAGTTAAATACTATACTTTCTCGATAATATGGCAACATAGGTAGTAGATTAAATTTACAAGAAAGAAAACCCAGAAAAGATCCAAGAATTTTTTTTTTGGAAATGTTCGAGGGTCTTAAAAAAAATTTAAAAAATGACCATAAAATTTTGAAAATGTCAAAGATTGTAGGAAATTTTATGTAGATTCAGAATATATACACCTTTGCAGGGTTAGGTATCTTGGGCTTAGTGAGAAAATTAATTTTGTGGACTCTTGTTTTTCAGCTATTCTTGATAAAAGGTTAAAACGTCTCCTACGCCCATTACCCGTAAAACTGCAATGGCCTATATTTTCTTATTCTACACCTTTTAGTTAGTAAATAACAGCTATTTTAACAAAATCGGTGACATGATGAAAATTGCCAATTTTCACGACTATATACAGGGTGTTTCAAAACAAATGCGAAAAACTTCAGGGGGTGATTCCTTGTTCAAAATAAAGGGTAGTTTGCTTTATAAACGTTGGGTGAAAAGTCAACCATTAGGGAGATATCGCGGTACAAAGATGGCGGAAAAATAATGTTTTTATTTTTTATCTTGAAAACGAAAAGACATAGACTAATGAAATTTTACGGAAGCATTACTGTTATGAAAATAAACTTTCTGGTAATTTTTTAACTTTTTTAAAATGAGTGAAAGGGGTTGAAATAAACTACCCCTATCATTCTTGTTAATGAAATTTAAAGAAAAATCTTATCAAACACATGCAGAAAAAAATAATTTTGATAGTTTAGTTTATTTAGAAACTTTTTTATCTCTTGTGTTTTTTTGATAAAACTCACCGATTTGAAATTAAAAAATAAAATGTAAAGCATTACATGTCAGGACAAAAAACATTTTTAGATCAAGAATCTAGTGGGCAGCTGTAATTTTTTTAGGAAAAAATCTAGTCGGCCGCTGTCACTTTTTAGGATGTTTCTAATATTGTTTTATTTGACATTACCCTACTGCAATACGTTATTATCTAGATTATTATTATTATCATTATTATCACTAGATTCTTAACACACACTTTCAGGGTTTGTAGCAAATTTTATGTACTTTTAGAAAGCATAAAAATATTACAGCTTAAATACTACAGTTTTGTGAAAAAAAAAATTCTGAATCCTTATTTTTGAGCGATTTTTGATGGTTAAAGCTTTGCCTACATCTAATATACCGTACTCCTAAGGTCATAATAGTCTATATTTTCGTTTTCTACGCCTTTTATTAATAAATATAAGTAATTTTATCAAAATCGGTAATATGACCAAAATATCCAATTTTATATGCTAAAATTAGAAGCTCTTAGAAAACTAGTAAACCTAAATCATAAAATTTTGAATTTTCTTAGGTGTATAGAAAATTCTATGTACTTTTACTAAATATAACAATATTAGGACTTATAAGTGCTCTGATTTTGTAAGAAAATCGATTTTTCGAACCCTTCATAATAATGAAAACTCTACCTACACATCTATAAGACCGTACCTATGTTACGAGGTAAAAAAAGGAATTGTCCGCATCTTAATCTACGCTAATAGATTTATAGTTGGGTAACATGATACGTTTGTTGGCGCAATGTTTCACCCTGTAGCCACGACACCGACTGGGTGTTAAAGTAATGTTTCGTCGACTACAACAAGACGAAGCCAGGTAAGCAACCGGGTTTCTATCGTTCGAGATCTACAAAATAATTTTGCTTTGTATACATTTGCAATAATGTGATATGTACTGCCGATGGGATAGACCTTTACATCACCACGACTTGTAGACGATTTTTACGCAGCTTAAAGAACTGTTTCGACATGGAATTGTTCATTGTTTTTCGACTTATAACTGACTTAAAAACCAGATGAAATTTACATATAATAATTCAAATGAAAGTTATACTCAAATATTTCGTGTATTTTACCAAAAAAAGTATGCTAAAATCAATTAATTATTGCCTAAGATCCGTACTTTCTCGGTGCTTCATAAAATTGTTAATCAACGGATTTGTCTTGGTAGCTCTTTTTTATCGCCATTGCAAATTGGATTCTGTAGAAGAAATCAAACAGAATTTGAAATGGATTATTTATGAAAGTGTTTATTCTTATCTCTAATAATTAATTCAGTAACAATGCAAACCGGTGACTTAGCAATAATTTTAAACTACGGAAATATATGCACAATATGACTGTAATGATTGTTAAGGCAGTGTTGGTTATATAACTATTATTAACTAATATAATCTTTCCAAGAATAATATTGGATGGAGGGATTTTACAAGACATATCTTGCTAATTATAAACATTATACCGGGTGCGTACTTTTTTTATTTTTTCAGATAAAAAAAACGAGATTTGATATGTTAGTATATGACATAAATTAGGATTGATTGACGTATTCAATTGTTTTCTTTGATTTTTAATGGCACCCTCGGTATTATTTTTAGTTTATTCAAGAGAAAATGACACTCTGAATCGAATGACTTATCATATGTCAACTTTTGACATATTTGTTCATAAACAAATTGTATTTTAAATTTCAATCTAGAATGCCATTGGCTGTGTTAAAAACACTAATTTTTAATCAAGGAGCTTTGGAAAAATAGATTTTTATCGTCTAGTGTCTTATCCTGGCCGGTTAAAAGATGTCCAAATCGTATTTTTAATCATATCTCAATTTTTTCAAATGGAACGAAGGTGGCTCATTAGCATATTTGGAAAAAGCATTTTTTATGAATAATTTGATACCACACACTTGGTATTTCGAGTCAAATTGTCGTTATAAACCGCATGTTATAATTTCAAATAAACCATATGTAAAATGTCCAAAGTTGACATATGATATGTCATTCATTCAATGCCGAGTGTCATTTTCTATCGAATAAAGTAAAAATATACCGGGGGTGCCATTTAAAAATCAAAAGTTGTAGTCATTTCCGGTGAAATAGGAAGTGACCGAAAACAATTGAATTCGTCTATCAATCCTAATTTATGTCATATACTAACATACCAAATCTCATTGTTTTATCTGAAAAAATAAAAAAGTTATAGGGGGTGAGCCACTTTTGAGACGCACCCGATATAAAAACAAGAATTTCTGCGTTTATTTGTTGTTTTAGTAGAGAACTATTTGCTATACGTAAAAAAACCATTTGTTACACGCAAAAAAATATTTTTTACACGTAAAAAAATATTTTTTTAATTTATTAAGTTCTAATAATAATGATAAAAGTAGAGCCAGGTTATAATAAAAGCGCATACAATTTCCTAGAAACCCTGAAATTTTCGTCATTTTAGGACCAAAGTTACAACTTTTCTTACTATATTTTCCACATGATTTAATAGACAGATTTAAAATTAAAATTAAACTTTAAATTAAAATACGTTATCTTCAAAACTCTACAAATAACATTATTTTCGATAATATAAAATTATTTCATTGATCTGGAACGATACAAAGTCGTTGCCTACTTGATTTCGCCGACAAAAACATTATTTCCACGCCCAGGCAACTAGATACAGGGCGAAACATTGCTTAAATGAAAATATGTTGTTTCTTAACAAGAGTCTTGTAGTTGCGAGTTTATTAGTAAGCACTGGCTCTTTTAGTAATTTCTCTTTGCATGTACATGTCGTTAAATCTACGTCCATTAACAATGTACAAGTTCGACAAGAATTTCTGCGTTTATTTGTTGTTTACTGGCCACCAATTTATTTACGCTGACTGTCTAATGGCCGATGGTGTGTCTAAATTACTTCATTAAATGGTCTTGTTGCTGCTGTTATGTTCACCGCCAAGAAAACATTATTTTATCATTTATATTTGCATATATCTTTAGAATATTTTTAAACTGTTTGTTAACAACTATTGCTTTTTTGATTTTACAGAAATTAAATGGTTAAAATGTTGTCTACATTTATGCCAAAAAGACTGTAGTATGAGTAATGAGTGTGAGTTATTTGAATAAAAGTAAAAAAATATCTGTTCTCGAGGGTCTCAAAAAAATAAAAAAAAATGGTCATAGAATTTTGAAAATTTCAAAGATTGTAGGAAATTTTATGTAAATTCAGAATATATACACCTTTGCAGGGTTAGGTACCTTGGCTTTGTGAGAAAATTAATTTTGTGGAACCTTGTTTTTCAGCTATTTTTGAGGAATGTTAAAACGTCCCTTACGTCCATTACTGTTCTTATAGGATTACAATGGCCTATATTTTCTTATTAATTTAATACACCTTTTAATTAGTAAATAACAGCAGTATTCAGAAAATCAGTGACTTGACCAAAATCGCCAATTTTCATGAGTATATCTATGTATGGAAAAAAGTCGAAAAATTACCATTTTTGGCAATTTTTTATACATTGTCAAGGCTCTCAGAAAAATAGTAAACATGGTGATAAAATTAAGACAATTTTAGGATTTGTAGGAAATTTTATGTAGATTCAGAATATATAAATCTTTGAAGGCTTAAATACCTTGGCTTTGTGAGAAAAATAATGTTTTCGACCCTTGTTTTTCGGTTGTTAATGGTTAAAACGTCCCCTACGTCCATTACTGTTCTTGTAAGACTACAAGGGCCTATATTTTCTTATTCTACACCTTTTAGTTAGTAAATAACAGCAGTTTTAACAAAATCGGTGACAAGGCCAAAATCGCCAATTTTCATGAGAGAAAATGACCATTTTTGGCCATTTTTTACACATTTTCAAAGGCCTTAGAAAAATAGTAAACATAGTCATAAAATTATGAAAATTTCAGCATTTATAGAAAATTTTGTATAGATTCAGAATATATACACCTACGAAGGCTTAGATATTTTGGCTTTGTGAGAAAATTAATTTTTTCAACTTGATCAAAATCGCCAATAATTTTCATGAATTTTTGGCTTTTTTTACACATTTTCAAGACGCTCAGAAAAATAGTAAGTACGGTGATAAAATTATGAAAATTTTAGGATGTGTAGGAAATTTTATGTACCTACTTTTAGAATATATAAAGCGTTAAAGGTTTAAATGCTTCGGTCTTGTGAGAGGATCCATTTTTTTAGCCCTTGTTTTTGAACGATTGTTAAAACATTGCCTACGAATAGAGCACTCGTAAATAACAAAGGCTTCTATATTTCCTTATTCTACATCATAAAATTAATTAACAATGGTTTAAAACATATAAATTAATAAAAATATATATCGAATAAATATAAAAAAAATTACTGCGATTGAAGACCGGTAAAATAATATTTAAAATTCTACTTCGATTTGATGACACCTACTCTACGAATCTAGGTTACTATAAACGTCTATGCAATGTTAATGTTGGAGCGTGACATTCTCAACAAGCCTGTGTCGTAGTCTTGCGAACCCTTTCTCACGATTTCAGAATAATTACTATTTCCACGCCTATAAACCATTTTAATAAAGCACTTTTGTCTTTAATACCGATCGCAAACTAAACAAAAATTCGGCGGCTCTCAATCGTCTCTCAATATATATTGGAAATAAAAAGAACAATAATCTAGGCTCTATCAATTCCTGGTTGTTAAGTAACCAATCAAATTAACTCAAGCATTTAAAAATATTAAATAACAGCCACTTTGTTTCAACTTCATTCAGCAGTTACCTTGGTTTTATTTTAATATAAATCTAGACCACATTTTACATATATCGCTTTTTGTATAGTACTTATTTTGCTTTCATTTCAAAATAAAACTATCGACATGACTTGTTTTTATAATATTTCAATTAAGAAATAATTATTGATAGAATAATAATATCCATTTTAATCAGCTAGACCAATGTCCTTTTTTAATTTAATTATTTATCAAATTTTTAAAATATTTTTTTTTGTATGAATATAAATAATTTTTTTTTTATTTCTATCCAAATTTTTAGCCTGATTATGACGATCAAGAAGAACAAAACATGATTAAAGCGTTCCCTTCATCCAGAAATAATAAGGATAAATCGAAAGATAACAAAAAATATGGTAAGCAAAATTATATTTTATTTTAAAATATATTTTTTAAAATGTTTTTTTTTTCAAACGTCACAAAAGTATTAATTTTTGCGACGTGATTGACAATATAAAAAAATCATTTTAACACCTAGGCATAAAAGTAAAGCAATTTTAGGAAAATATATTATAAAATTGACATAAAGTGTCAAATCCAAAGAGCCGTAACCATAGTTTCTTGAAATATAATTACTTACAAGGTATTAGTTTTAAATTTTTTTTATATTATTTGGGACGTTTAAAATTGTTTTAAATTAAATTATTTGTAACGTTTGAAAAAAAAGCATGTTCTATTCGGAGTAAAAATGACTTTTTATTAGAAGTAAACAACTGGCACAAAAAATACCACATTTATGAGCAATGGAAAGTCAATACATAAATAAAATTTCTTATAAAAAACATCAATAGAAAATCTTTTTTAAACCGAATAAAATTTCAGTTTGTCCGTTTCCCGGCGCATTCGCCATTTTCTAAAACAGATAGTAAATTTTAATGAAAAATAAATAATGTAATTAAATATTATTTACAGTTAATTATAACATATAATTCGTTAAATAATATAAATTATTATTTCTTTTATTAGATGATCCTTATTACTGTGGATTGAGAGCTCGAGTTCCGAACTTTGCAAAAACAAAATCTAAGGAGTCGATGCCTTCCAAAAGATATTCCATAAGCCAACAACAGCAACAACAAATGTTGATGCATCAACAAATGAACATGAATCATCATCAAATCCACCCCCATTCGATGTGGCACGCTAGGAGTTATGAAAGTGGCATAGGTAATATTTTTTTGACATCTCAAAATAAGAAAAAATAATGTATTCCTTTATTTCAGATTCTGATGCGATGGAATCGCCTTATAACCAAATCTATGGGCGATTACCAATTCCTACCAGGAATTATATACCTCCACAACCTCGGACAATGTATATTGGAGAGTGGGATTGAAAAATATTATAATTCATTGTACATTCCATCATTTTAATATTATTTTACTCGAAATGGCTCTTCTACATATTGATTTTTTCAAGAATCAATTCTTCTACCATTCATAAAACTATTTAAATCTAACGCATTTGGTTATACCCTTTTTTATTGTTAGGCTAACTAAAAATTATGGGACTTTAAAATTGTTACATTTCTTTCTTAAGTACTAATAAGTTTCAGATTTAATTACCGTACTCATAACGTTAATGATTGAGTTTTTTGTAAATATTTCTAAGTAACTATAGAATTACGAAATGCAATATTATATTTAAAACCTTTAGCAAAATTACTTTATGAAATACTCAAATAATTTGTAATAGGATATTAAGATATGGTGCGTTATCATATAATCTTGTATGTTATAGTAACATATATTTGTCTTGAATAATGTGATTACGTTTAGTAAATATTTTATAATTTTAGCAATATTTTATTTATAAGATACCGTTACGTCTGTATAGTACACCTTTGTATATTCCCTTTGATATTTTTCTAAATTATACAATAAATGGTGATGGCAAACATAATATTAAAGTGTTTTTCTCAACATCCAATGCAGTTTTCAAACAGCTAATCAAATAAACTACAGTTTTTAATCAATTTATTAAATATATCATATACCTGTTATATAATTATTTTAATCGTCAATAAGGGCGGTATTATAATAAATAATACCCTGTACCACTTATTTGGAAACCTAATAAACAAGGCTATAGAGTTTAAAAATTACGCCCATGCTATAGACAACCAGAGTTACATCTATTAAAAACATATGTTGCCAACACTAAAATTCAAAAAATAACAAAATATTGACATTTAATTTGTCTACATAACCCCACTTATTTGCCCATATAATTCAAAATATGCTGGTAAGAAAATTTATATATTTATCATTGATTATTAATAAAATAACTGACAATTTATTTACAAAAGGAAACACAAGACTGGAAAGATTTTTCTATCGATTCATGGTACGAAAAATTCCAACACATTGCCATAAAAACTCTTATTCTGGAAATACCTGCAGATATTTTATCAAAGTTCCAATATGAGGAAGCCTCAGAAATATCCGATGATGAGGAAACTTTGGACGAAGAGGTAGTTTTACCAAATGAGTTTAAAGAAAAACTTAAAAACGCCTTAAATTGTCTAGGAAAAACAGTTTTTGTGAAAAACAACTGGCATGCTCCAATGGTATGGAATAATATGGAAAGCTACAAAGTTTTATAACGATCAGTTTTACTTTTAAGGATGCAAAAATGTTTAGTGTTGGTAATACACTGAAGGCTCAAAATATAGACGATATTATTCTATATTTTACCACGTCAACCATTATACAAGAAGATTTTTCAAATGTTAAAGCAATACCTTTTTGTATCGCTTTAAGGAAATGGATTTGTATTCATCCTGCTGCAGAATTTAGATGTATTGTCATAAATAACATTTTAAGGGGCAAGTTACCTGTAAAAGATGAATTTGTTTTATCTTTATTCGGTATATTTTATAGGTATAACACCTAGGGATTGGCCTACTTTTTACAATCACTATAAAGAGGAAGGACAAGAAATAATTGAAAAATTACAGAAATTTTTCACAGAAAACGTAAAGGAAAAATTTATTAGAAAAAACTGTAAATTTCTAATAAACTACGCAAGATACAAAAAATATCTGTTCTTTTTTAGATACCTTTGATGTAGTACTCTCATATCCAGACCAACCAGTCATTTTGGATTTTGGCCCCCTGAATACCAAAACAAATTTATATGCATTTTCATGGAAAGAAATCGGTCCCCTGCTTAATAAGGTTGATATTTAAATAAAAATTAATATAATCCATGCCCAAACTGATATTAATGAAATTACAGGAAGTACCAGCTGAAGTGGCGCCAGTATTTCGATATTTGGAGTCAGATATAGGGATCATGACACGTGCAGATGCCCTCAGGAAAATCAGAGTGTCTGAATAATATAAATAATACCCTTTTGTACACCATAAGATTATAATTTTAACCTTTTTATCTTTACAACATATACAATAAATACCTATTAAGGAGGGCGCGCACTGCATCGGATCGGACCGACCCACATAGGTCATTTTATGTAATTTAGGAATTAATAAATAAAAAAATTGAATGTCGAAAAAAATATTTTTTTATATTTCATCTTGGAGCTAGGGCCCCATAGATATTATTTCTGCAATATTATATTTTAATATTAACAGAGGTGGCCATGGCGAGAATGACAATATCAAAGTTTGTTTGAATTATTTCACATTGTAAAATTACTGTCATTAGTTCATAAAGTTTCGAATTTTGTTGTTCTGAATAGAAAGTGAGTTTAAAAAGTAGTGTTGTGTTATTGTGTACCATAAGGTAAGATTTATTATTAAAAAAAATAATATCCGTGTAAAAAGCTTGTGACTTGGCGAAAAGATACAATGTTTTAATAAAAAGAAAAAAATAGTTTTTTTTTCATAACCTTGTATTTAAAAAGGTTTATAATTCAGGATTTATACAGATTTATTTCAAGAACATTTTTTTCCTATTCACAATCTTTTTATCGATTAATCTATTCTAAATTTAGCTGCCAAGATGTGCCAAGAGAATAAATATATATTGTTTTAGGTACCATGTCAATAGAAAAATCTCTCTTGTTTTTTGCTTGATGTGAAGGCAATTCTTTGAAGGAAAAAAAATGCATCTGTTTTGCGATTTGTTCTGAATACGCTAAACTTAGGGCAACATGATGGCGACGAACATTATAATGAAATAGTGGAAATTATTAAAAAATTAAATTATTATTATTATTACTCTTTGTCTAAATGTCTGGGAGCACGGTCAAATAAGGAACCACTTATCAAAGAGGTTCTTAATTTACTTCGAGGGCGTACTTTACAGGCATCAGAGTTAGGACAAAATGATGAAAATATTAATCAGGATGATGATGATCATTATTGATAATTGAATATTATTGTTACATAAATTTCTTTAGTAAAATAGTTTTATTATCATTTTATTTATATTTGTTAAATGTTTTAGGTGGTTTTTTTCATTGTTCAAGCCAATTTTTACTTTCAATTACTAATACAGTACATCTTCTGTAAACCTTCTAGATACTAATAAATTCACTTACAAAAAACTAACGAACTACAGTTTTTGTTTGAGTTCGATATAATAAAATGAAAAAAAAAATAATATATTTCGTAAGACACCCTGTACAAGCATAAAATGAAACAAAATATCATTATTCCACGCATTTATTTATTTTCTTACCAAACAAATTATTTTTGTTTTAAAAAATAATTTAAATTTTAAAGGTATTATTTATTACCGCCTAAATTGGCGAAAATGACCTATGTGCGACCATCGTACATATAGACGGCGCCAGCGTCCACTAAAACATTTCGGCCTGTAGAGGCCAGATTCCTACCTCTACCTATCTACGATAGTCGAGTCACCACCTTCGCCGTTTCTCGCCGGACTGGTACATGATGTTAATATGGTTGCCTAATAAAAAGCTATAAGTAAATATTTGTTTCAAAATTTTTGGTAATAATAATCAAATAGAGTAACACTTTCATTTACTAAAACAGAATGATATTACACAAATTATTATTATCGATATACCTACTATCTTTAGTTCAAGGCAAAGAAATTCTCAAACAAATCCATATTGTAAGTAATTTTTTGTAAAATAAGACAAAATTAGGTTAGCTACAATAATTTTCAGGTTTTCAGACATGGAGAAAGAAGCCCTACAAGTACTTACCCTAATGATCCCCACAAAAATTATACATGGCCTGGTGTTGGATATTTAACAAACGTAAAAGTAAAATAAACTAATATTGAATTTATAAGCAATAAAATTTCAGAGAGGAAAATTACAAATGTACACTCTTGGGCAAAATTTGAGGACAATATATAGTGAATTTGTTCCAAAATATTATTGGCCTCTTGATGTTAACTTTACCAGTAGCTATTCTGATAGATGTTTAATGAGTGGACAGCTAGTAGCTTCTGGATTATTTCCACCAAAAGATGTTGAAATTTGGAACCCAAGTCTTCTCTGGCAGCCTATTCCTATGCACTATTTACCAAGAAATATAGATAATGTAGTACATATCCTGTTTGTTTATGTATTTATCAAATTATATCCCTTTTCAGTTAATTGTAATGAGGACAAGCTGTGCTAAATATGATCAGGAGTTTATAGATGTCCATAGTTCAGCAAAAGTGGAACAATACAATAAAGAATATAGTAATCTGTACAAATATCTAACAGAACATACAGGGATGGAGATAAATAACATAGAGGCAGTAGAATCTTTATATAACACTTTGGACATTCAACAACTAAATAACTTAACATTACCTGACTGGGTTAATAGTTCTCTATTAGCTGAAATGAAGATAATAGGTGCTCAAAACTTAGCTATTTATTCTGAAACTGAGTACATGAAAAAAATGAAGGGAGGTAAACCAGACAATACATTAAACATAAGATAAAAGACTTAAAAATTATTGTTTTAGGTTTCTTTCTAACTACAGTGCTGAGTTTGATGAAACGCTCTTTAAATGGATCTCTAGTTCCTTCTATAAATCTTTATTCTGCTCATGATTTAACATTGGTTCATATTATGAGAGCATTAAATTTGGTTGACATTTTGAAGCCTGATTTTGGAGCTACATTAATTATTGAGCTGTACGAAAATGCCTCCTTAAAAGTAAATGATCCAAACATGAATAAAAAGCGCATCTACTATAACAAACGTATTTTACAGATATTTTATTTAACAGATTGGAATGGAACTCCCCAAGAACAAGTTTTAAAAGAATGCAACAATCCTTGTACAATAGAAAAATTCAGTGAAGCTTTCAAGGCTGTATTACCAACAAATTGGACAGAGGAATGCCAGTATACATAACTTTGTACTGAAGAACTTATTGTCAGTTATTGTGTAATAAAATACTTGGAGAGATATACTGTTATTTAATATACGCCTTTAAAATTACTGGAGAAACTACAAAGTGTGCCTAAACAAAAGTTTATACATATATTTATAGTATCTTACAATTGGAAATAATTTGTTCCCCTTATCTAATAATGCACATCTATATTTATATACTTTCTTGTTTACGTTTTAAAAAATTCGACCATGAACTTTAAAATTGTAAATATGAAATTAGTATTTATTGGAGATTAGAGAGAAAATTTTAAAATAAAAAAACTCTCAGTATAAATTACTAAAAATTATTCAAAATAAAATATATAAAAGTACATCACTACAATAATATTTTAATTTATAATAAAAATATTTAATGTCGTGTGTTTAACTGGCTGCCTAAGCTATATACTGAAAATAAATATAATAAAAAATAAGACAATACTTCATTAGAATATTTGATTAATTTTGCTTTAAAGTCAAATACATTAAAGTGTTTAAATATTAATTATTATTTTTAAATAATATAAATCAATTAGTAAAAATGAATATCCATAGAAAACCTATTATGGATTGGCTACACTGACATATTTTTTTCGACATTTGACACAGTTTTCCAAGTTATCAACGTCAGTGTCACTTTGATTCCGTACTCAACTATTTTTAAGTGAATATATTTAATAGAAAACGGGCTTTTATAGATACTAGAAATAGAGAAATAGATTTAAGTAAAGTTTCTTAATATATATCAGAAATTACAGGTAAAAGGTTTATGTAAGTTCCATGATATATCCTTTTATATTTGTCTGTCAAACCGCTATCAATAAGGGGGAGGTTCTCATTATATATTTTAAAGTAAATGGCAAAAACATTATTAATTTTTAGATCTTCTTATACATATTCTGTAGGGAGATACAGAAATCATGCCAGCCGTTAGGGGTGATGGCATGCGAGGCCTAGCAGTATTTATATCAGATATAAGAAATTGTAAGTGACTACAATTTTTAGTCATGTTCCTCAAATATACTTAAGAATTTAATTATACTTGCCTTACCAGGTCCACAAGTCCTCCTTCATACATTTGTAACGTTGAATTTTCAGGTAAAAGCAAAGAGGCTGAAATAAAAAGAATAAATAAAGAACTAGCCAATATACGTAGCAAATTTAAAGGTGACAAAACTCTGGACGGCTATCAAAAGAAGAAATATGTATGTAAACTCTTATTTATATTTCTTTTGGGACACGACATCGATTTTGGACATATGGAAGCTGTTAATTTACTATCATCCAACAAATACTCAGAAAAACAAATAGTAAGTTACATTTAATAATACTTCAGTTTGAATTTTTAAGTCGGAACACTTGTATTACTTCTAGGGATACCTTTTTATATCAGTTCTGGTAAATACTAATAGTGAGCTTATAAAACTTATTATCCAAAGTATAAAAAATGATCTTGCATCAAGAAACCCTATCCATGTCAATCTTGCATTACAATGTATTGCAAATATTGGTAGTAGAGAAATGGCTGAAGCTTTTGGTAATGATATACCTAAACTTCTTGTTTCTGGGTAAGTGGTAGATCAGATATATGATTAAAAATTTTCTCCTCTAAACTTAAATATCATTGTATGTCTTCTAACTGCTTCATTTTTAAATTTTAGAGATACAATGGATGTTGTTAAGCAAAGTGCAGCTTTGTGTCTATTGAGGCTCTTTCGAACATCTCAGGATATAATACCAGGAGGTGAGTGGACTTCAAGGATAATACATTTATTGAATGATCAACATATGGGTGTTGTTACTGCCGCAACCAGCTTAATAGATGCTTTAGTTAAAAAGAACCCAGAAGAGTATAAAGGATGTGTCTCATTAGCTGTATCTAGACTCAGTAGAGTAAGTAAATTTATAATTATATTAATATTTTAGTTTATTAAAATAATTTTCCAGATTGTAACCGCTAGTTATACAGATTTGCAAGATTATACATATTATTTTGTACCAGCTCCGTGGCTCTCTGTAAAGTTATTACGTTTATTACAAAATTATACTCCACCAGGTACAGTAAGATACCAAAAATTATGTACTTGCTTGTAATTGTTTATATTTTTTAGCGGAAGACCCTGGTGTACGTGGGAGACTCAATGAATGTTTAGAGACAATTCTTAACAAAGCACAAGAACCCCCAAAGTCTAAGAAAGTACAGCATTCTAATGCGAAAAATGCTGTGCTTTTTGAGGCGATTAGTTTAATAATTCATAACGATAGGTGAGGGCATTTTTCATGAACGTAGACATCTCTATAAATCATACATTTTTAGTGAAGCGAATTTATTGGTTAGAGCATGTAACCAACTGGGCCAGTTTTTAAGCAACAGAGAAACAAACTTGAGATATTTAGCTTTAGAATCTATGTGTCATTTAGCCACTTCGGAGTTTTCTCATGAGGCTGTGAAGAAACATCAAGAGGTAGTAATTCTGTCCATGAAAATGGAAAAAGATGTTTCAGTGAGACAACAAGCTGTGGACCTACTTTATGCGATGTGTGATAAGAGCAATGCAGAGGAAATAGTACAAGAGATGCTGAATTATTTAGAAACAGCAGATTATTCCATAAGGGAAGAGATGGTGCTGAAAGTTGCCATTCTAGCTGAAAAATACGCCACTGACTATACCTGGTATGTTGATGTAATTCTTAATCTTATCAGAATTGCTGGTGATTATGTTTCTGAAGAAGTGTGGTATAGAGTTATCCAAATAGTGATTAACAGGGATGAAGTACAGGGATATGCTGCTAAAACAGTGTTTGAAGCACTCCAAGCCCCAGCTTGCCATGAAAACATGGTTAAAGTTGGTGGTTATATTTTGGGTGAATTTGGTAATTTGATTGCCGGAGATCAGAGGTCTTCTCCAGCTGTACAGTTCCAACTACTTCATTCTAAATACCATCTCTGTTCACCAATGACAAGGGCTCTCTTATTATCCACATACATCAAGTTTATTAATCTGTTCCCTGAAATAAGAACACAAGTGCAGGAAGTGTTTAAACAGGACAGCAATTTAAGATCAGCAGATGCCGAGTTGCAACAAAGGGCCTCTGAGTATCTTCAGTTGAGCATCATCGCTAGTTCAGATGTTCTAGCTACAGTTCTGGAAGAGATGCCAGCTTTTCCTGAGAGAGAAAGTTCCATCTTGGCTGTGCTCAAGAAAAAGAAGCCTGGAAGGGTTCCAGAAAATGATGTGAAAGAAAACAAGAGTCCTACTCCCATCACTGCTTCCAATCATACCAATGAAATTAATGCCAGGTAACATTTCTTTTCTTGGTGACCTAATTGATGTATAATTGTAAAAAAAATTACAGCAACACAAGTCAAGCTGATTTATTAGGATTATCCACACCACCTACATCTCAGCCTAACAATTCCAGCAACACCGGTGTCTTACTTGATGTCTTAGGGGATATATACAGTAAACCAAATAATAATGTTGGTAATCAAAATTCATCTTTAGTTGTAGATCCCAAAAAGTAAGTTAATGTACATAGTTTATTTGCCTTGTTTAAACAACATATTATGTATATTTCGTAGATTTGTCTGCAAAAATAATGGAGTTCTTTTTGAAAACGAGCTTATTCAAATTGGGGTGAAGAGCGAATTCCGTCAAAATTTGGGCAGATTGGGATTATTCTATGGCAACAAAACAACTACGTCTTTACAGAACTTTGTCCCTACCCTTCTATGGTCTGAAGAACAAGCCGCAAAGTTGAGTGTTCAAATGAAATCAGTTGAACCCACTCTTGAAGCTGGCGCACAAATTCAACAAATGATCAACGCTGAATGTATAGACGACTATACTGGTATGAGAGAAGTTCTTAATTTTTTATGAGAGTAATTTTTAACCTTATTTACAGACGCTCCTAACATAGTCGTGAGCTTTGTATACAATGCAGTTCTACAGAAAATTACAATCAAGCTTCCATTAACACTGAACAAATTCTTTGAACCCACTGAAATGAACGGCGAATCATTCTTCGCCAGGTGGAAAAATTTGGGAAAGTATGTTTCAAAATTATAGATATCTAACTAAAAAAATACTCATAAATTTGATTATATGTTTTCAGCGCAAACCAACAGAGATCCCAGAAGATTTTTAAAGCCTCCCAACCAATGGACCTCCAGGCATCCAGACAAAAAATGATTGGATTTGGAATGCAGCTCTTGGATGGTATTGATCCCAACCCTGATAATTTCGTTTGTGCCGGTATTATTCACATGAGATCTCAGCAAGTCGGGTGTTTACTACGTTTAGAACCAAATAAAAATGCTCAGGTAAGTGAAGTAAGGAATATTTGATTTATACGGGGTTGTTCACCTCATTCGACACAGAGTATTGTAGCCACAAAATTAGATTTTTAGAAATAGTGAGTGATGGGATCTTTGGAATATTACTAAAGCTACAATTTAAGAGAGAGTGTTGAAGAGATAGGTAAAAAATGGCATAATACAGTTTGATAGACAATTAAGTTGTGCATCTGACTCACGTAAAATATAGGATTATTTCCCTACAAATGAATATCTACTAGTGGGTAAATGAATTTGTAGATATATTACGACTTTTCTTGGAACTTTAGTTTCGGAGATATAAATTTAATCAGACCTTTTTAAGAAAATTAATTTTATTTTTCAGAAACTATTTGAGACAGAGTTTGCCAAACATGCTTTTTATATCTACTAGTGGGTAAATGAATTTGTAGGGATATACAGGGATTTAAATTAAACAAGTTATTGCCGTTTAAAGCTAGTAATTATTATTATATATAAATTTTTAGACACTCTGTATAAGGTAGTATTATTTTTATTACTGCAACACAAAATTTAGTAAATAGAAAAACTTCAGTACAATATTTGATTTTGGTTTTGAGAAAATGAAGCATTAAAATTGTTACTACATTTTCACAAAATCGTAAATACACACACCGGAAAATCTAGGGATATCATTTTATTAAAGTTAAAAATAAATGTCTTGAATAAACAACCACATATTTGTAGTGATGGGCAAAACTGTTATTTTTAGATAACAGTTGAAACTGTTATAGTTATTTATAAAAAACAGCTTAAAATAACAGCTTAAAATAACAGCTTAAAAATAACAGGTTTCTTTATTTTATTGCTAAATATCTGAAAGAATATGAGGCGGTCACCGCCAGGCGTATTAACGCAGTTGCAACAATGACGTGCTCGGTGGTAGTATTTCCAGGGTGTCATAACATTTCTAAATATCGATTGTTATCTAAAATACCTCTCTAAAAACGGGGGTTGTTTACAAATAAGCGCTGTTTACAAATTGCGATATAAAAAAGCCAAAATGCCGCCACTCGTCTATATCTATAAATTCCGATCTACCTACGCCCTACCCCTCGATCCGCGTAGATTCTGAATTGCGTAGCAGTGTACAGGGTGCATCTCACTCGACGGGCGAGAAGCTCTTCGTTATGATTTTACCATTTGCGGTCAAAAAATAGCAATATAAGAAAATGTGTAGTATATTCTTCATAAGTAAACCAACTACACACTAGAGTTCGAATTAATTTTACACTTAAACTAGCATGTACAGTTTGACAAATATAGGAAGAGACTTGGGGATAGCACCGGTCGCGCACACGATAGAGAGAGAACGCATTCGGCGGAAGAGAGATGCAGTTACGCTACGAAAAATCTGATTGAAGCAAATTTGTGGGATGTCCACTGCGCATCGGGGGGCGTCTCTTATTTTATATTTCTCACGTCTCTAGCTATACTTGTTAAGTTGTACCCGCGACTTCGTTCGCATCGAATTATTAATTTGTAATGGTGATGATAAAGCAAAGCAAGAATTTCCATTAACATACAAACTGGATAAAATTTTCTCACATTTGCCAAAAATATGCTTTAAACGTCGAGCAGTTTAAGCAGAATCGTGGTTAATCAATTACTCAACTTTTTGGAACACCCTGTATTATTTTTTAAAAAATTTCAAAATATGTAAAAAAACAAAATAAATTATGCGTGTCCAATCGTTTTCCCGAAAGACTAACCGTTTTTTAAATAATAAATATTGTAATATTTGAGGGGCGTTTTCACCCTCTTGGAATTTGAGATTCGAGAAACCCCTCCTTATCGCACCTCTACACCCCACAGTCAATCCGTTTACCAAAAATCAGCTTTAAACGTCAAGCAGTTTAAGCAGAATAGTGATTACTCAGTGGTCATATTTTATGAAACACCCTGTATATATTTTGTAAAAATCTCAAAATATGTAAAACAACAAAATAAAATATACGTGTTTAAGAGTTTTTTCGAAAAACTCACCAGTTTTTAAATAAAAAATATTCTAATATTTGAGGGTGGTTTCACCCCCTTAGAATTTGAGTTTCGAAAAATCCCTTCTTATCGCACCTCTACACCCTAAAGTCAATCCGTTTTCCAAAAATCAGCTTTTTACGTCAAGGGCTTTAAGCAGGATCGTGATTAATCAATGACCAGATTTTTCAAAACACCCTGTATACATTTTTAAAAAATCTTAAAATATTATTCTGAAAATTTTTCAGAATAAATAAATACTTAAATATTGAAACTTAATAACAAAGTATTGAAACATACAGCGCCATAATATCTCGACCTCCGCCCGTTATGCTCGTAACAGGTTGAAAAACAATATGTATCTAAAACAACTGATGCGTTATTCTCCAACCTGTTTCAAACCTCCGATTATCTCGAACGCCGTTCTGTTATGCTCGTAACAGGTAAAAAAACAACATAGCTAAAACAACTGATGCGTTATTCTCCAACCCGTTGCGAGCCTCCATCGACAATCGACCGATGCAGCAGCGCTCCTTTCCCACTCCTGTTATCTCGACAGCCAGGCGTTATGCCCGCAACTGTTTCAAAAAAGCTGCTTCTTTTATATCCTATTATTTTTAAGCTGTTGTCAGCCCAACACGACGCGCCGCGCCGTAGCGCATACCCCACTCCGTTGTCCGTTGTATCTCGCCGCCTGTATCGATGGTTGTCGAAATAATAGGTTTTCCATCCATACTAGTTGTTTTTTGGAATTGCTTCGAGCAGCATCGAATTTCGTGGCGGTGCAGAGCGCCGACTTCGTTTCACGAACACTCGATCTCTGCGTGTCGTTATTTTATATCTGTTATTTTTTAAAAGCAGTAACGGTTGCGTTATGTTATTTCTAAATAATTGTTATAAAATAACAGATAGTTAAATAACAACCCATCACTACATATTTGTAGGCCGATTCTTTCTACTTCGATTGAAACGAAGTGGTCACACTAGTTATTTCTAAATTTGGGATATTTGCAGAAGTGTTTGTGCATTTTTTGTCAAATGTATAAAAAGCACCAAGCATCAGTTGTTCGAATTTAACCTGTACTGGCTATGTTTTTGTGATAACTGACCAGAATTCATTCAAATAACTCTGTTTAGTATTAAACGACATTATGGAGCGTAGACATCTTAACAGAGACGAAATGCTAAGGGCCATGGGTATGCTTGAAGCTGGAATGCGCCAAATCAACGTAGTTAGAGCATTAAATACAAGGCAAGGTGTAATATCGCGATTAAGTGCACGCTACCGTGAAAGTGGTGATGTTGCAGAAAGGCACACAGGGCGACATCGCATTACTACCCCTCAGGAAGATCATTTTTTACAATTAAATGATCGACGCCGACCGACTCTTACAGCACCAGAGCTTAGTTTAATTCTCCAGGAAACACATAATGTAACCGTTAGTCCTGACACTGTTCACAATAGATTAAGAGAGGTCAACTTAAGAAGTAGACGCCCCTGGAGAGCTCAACCCTTAACGAGAGGAAATCGAGAAGTACGATATTTGTGGGCTCAAGATCATGTTCAGTGGTCGAATGAACAATGGGCCAATGTTCTCTTCACGGATGAGTCACGCTTTGGAATTCATCCGGATTCGAAAAGACTTAGGGTATGGAGAGAACCGGGAAATCTTATTCGGTTAGATCATGTTCAGGAAGTGCACCCTTATCAAGGTGGAACAGTTATGGTCTTGGGAGGAGTCCAGTTAGGCCGAAAAACCGATCTCGTTTTTCTTGAAAGGTTTCTAACAGGAATCACATATCGTGATTTAATTCTTGAGCCTGTCCTGTTACCTATGACCTATGCTAATGATTTTGGGAGAAACTTCATTTTCATGCATGACAATGCACGGCCTCATACAGCCAGAGTGGTAAGTGAGTTTATCAATGCTCATCAATTAAACATCTTACCCTGGCCGGCACAATCTCCTGACCTCAACCCCATCGAGCACGTATGGGACGCGGTCCAAAGAAGAATTTTGAGAATGGGTATGCCTCGTGAAACTCGTTTCAGGGATCTGGTTCGGGCCGTGAATGCAGCGTGGCAGGCTGTACCTCAAGAAGAGATCGACAACCTGATCAGGAGCATGGAGAGACGATGTAGGGCTGTAATGAACAGTAGAGGAGGTCATACCCTTTATCTTTTTTTTTAATTCACAGTTTAGAATTAAAAAAAATGTGTGTATTTTTTTGAGTTCAATAAAAATCAAGGCAAATTTAAAAAATTCGGTAAATTTCGCATTTTTATTTCCAATACGTCCTGTAAACTATTTGTTTATTTTAATTTTATTATCAGAAATGCAAATAATAAAATTACTGAAGATGGCTGGATAAAATTGTAATATCCCTAGACTTTTCCGGTGTGTGTATTTCAAAAACGGTAACATTAAAGTGCGGTAAACCTTAATCAAATTACGTAGAAACTAAAAATGTAATAATTAATAATATATTGGAGTTCCATTGAAAAAATACAACTTTTATATTTTTTCTTTATTTGGGACACTCTGTACCTTTTGAAAATAATTTTAAATTGTAGTTTTAGTAGTCTTTCAACGAGCCCATCACTCACAATAATCTAAAAATCGAATCATTTGGCTACAGTACAACCCTGCCTAGTTGCAAGATTTAGATAAATTTCCCTGGATCTAGTGAAAATCAGGGTGATTTGACGTTTTTTTACAGATGTATCGTTTAACTGTGCGCTCAAGCAAAGAACCTGTATCAGTAGAGATTTGTGAGTTGTTGGCAGAACAATTCTGAAGAGGCTTAGACTAAAAACGTTAGAATACATTCCAGTTAATATTGCTGTGTAATTATATCAGATCATCTGTACAATATATCTTTATTGTAACAATTCGTTGTTAAATTTGTGAGAAAAAGACTATATTGGAGATAATGAAAGAACCATTCTGTTATTTTTGAAAATCATATATGAGGCACTGTATATTTTGTATTAGTTGGCTTTTTCGTCGTTCAATTTGTGCACTGACTTTTGATGACATTGACATAGACAATAAGTTCCCCATGTAACCAAAAATGTATGTATAAACAAGACGAATATTTTAATTTGTAAAATGTGTAATAGATGTAGTTGTTCATTTTACTTTGCGCGATATTTATATATGGTTATTTATTAAAAGAGATAGAAATTGTTGTTTAAAAAATACTCTGAAATGCAGCCGATCAAAATGCCATTTATAGGCCATTCTTGTATGTTTATTTTATGTTGAACCCATTTTAATATCCTCCTTTGTTCTTGGTTAACGCTTAAGGAACGTAGAGAGGAAATTAAAATTTAGTTAAGGAAGAAAGATAATGTTCATTTATGTATTTTGTTGCTTTATTTAAAATATATTAAACAATAACAGAAAATAGAGCCATGTAAAACATTAAATGTTTAATATTGAAATAAGTTTATGTGTTTATTTTTTTACGAAAAAGATCTGCTGAAAATCGAATAACTCTTATTTCTGCTCTATAAACGATGTAAAGTGTTTTTCCTTCACTCTTAGAATATAATGTAAAAACATGCAAATGTATAATTTATCAATACTGTAATTAGTCTCTTATTTGAATATATGCTATGTAATGTTTAGGAAAAAGTGTTCTTGCTTTATTTTAAACTAGGTACATAAAAATTCAGGTTTGTAATAATAAAGCCACTCCTGCCAAAGTCCACTTGGCCGGTTTGTCCTTAGTTTTCAAATTAAAAGTCCAGACGAAAGTGGGTCCCCTCGTCTTAGTTTTGTACACAGGACATTCGTACATATTCCTTAAATCCTGCTTGTCCTGTGTAATGGCTTTTATGTTTATCACCGGCATGGCGGGATACAGTTCTTTTAGTCTAGAGTCCATTATTATCCCAGCCTGGACATCCCACCTTGCACCTTCCATATGCAACCCGTGCACGTACGCACCGTCCCGGGGTGCACTCCTAAAATATTCTCTAAGTAAATTCACACTCAGAGCTGTAACAAGTCAGTTTCAAAAAGTCTTAAGTCATTTCTAAAATCAAAATGATTTAAATCTTGAGTCTTTGACTTAAATCATTTTCTTATAAGTCAAGTCATTTTTGTAAAGACTTAAATCAATATGCTGTAATTTAAGTCGTTTTTATGACTTAAGTCTATTGATTTAAATCATGATCTGCCAGTTAAGTCAAAATTCAAATTAAGTACCTATTTTTTAATGTCAATGTAAATTTTCTTGTATTACCGATTGCCGATTTCATTATTACCTATATTATTAACTAGCGTGTATCAGCGACTTCGTTCGCGTCGAATTAATCATTTGTAATGAAATGATAAAGCAAAGGAAGAATTTCCATTAACATACAAACTGGATAAAATTTGCTCACATTTATGTCAGCATGAGAAAAACAATATGGCGATATTATTCTATAACTTGGTAATATTTGAGGGGTAGTTTCATCTCGTTGGAATTTGACTTGAAAAATCCGTTTGCCAAAAATATGCTTTTTACGTCAAGCAGTTTAAGCAGAATCGTGGTTAAGAAATTACCCAACTTTTTGGAACACCCTGTACGATTTTTTAAAAAAATTCAAAATATGTAAAAAAAAACAAATAAATTATGCTTGTCCAAGCGTTTTCCCGAAAGACTAACCGTTTTTTAAATAACAAATATTGTAATATTTGAGGGGCGTTTTCACCCTCTTGGAATTTGAGATTCGAGAAACCTCTCCTTATGAAACCTCTACACCCCGTTTTTACACTCAACCGTTTGCCAAAAACCATCTTTAAACGTCAAGCAGTTTAAGTAGAATCGTTATTACTCAATGGTCATATTTTATGAAACACCCTGTATAAATTTATAAAAAATCTTAAAATATGCAAAACAACAAAATAAAATATACGTGTTTAAGAGTTTTTCCGAAAAACTCACCGGTTTTTAAAGAAAAAATATTTTAATATTTGAGGGATAGTTTCACCCCCTTAAAATTCGAGTTTCGAAAAATCGAAAAATCTTATCGAACCTCTACACCCGAAAGTCAATCTGTTTTCCAAAAATCAGCTTTTTACGTCAAGCGCTTTAAGCAGGATCGTGATTAACCTTTCCGGGACCGTGCGGGGTATTTTAGGTACCCCAGATGCGTTTTTTCTTTAATAACTTTTACAATTTTTATTTCTCAGTTTTTTCCTATCAGGTAATCCTCGAATATATATTACAAAACCCTTTTTTAACAAAATTAGCCAAATAATTTTTTTATTTTCGGCGAAAAACTGAAATTTACTGCCTGGGGTACCTCCGTTACCCCGCACGGCCTACTGTGATTTGAAGTCCTACACGCACTATTCATGTTTTTTCGTGTTGGTAACTTTGTATGAAGACGTAAACAAGTTCTATATTCAGTTTAGTGTTGATATTTACTGTGATGTAGTAAGTTAGTGTGTGTATTTATTAGAAAATGGCGCAAAAGGAATATACTGATGATGAGCTAACAAAAAATGAATTCCTGCCGAATTCGCTTCGAGAGCTGCTAAGAGCAATCCTTCAGCACAAGGACTGGTACTTCTGAAGGTTCTAAGAAGTAAATAAAATAGTAACAAGTTTCACAAAACTGTAAAAGCAGCAATAAAATTATTTCTTGTCAAAAGCACAGTTCCTATAAATCCTGCTAAAGAGATTCAACCTAATTCAAACCAAAGATGCGGTTTTTGCTCCAGATCACGTATGAGAAAAACAAAAGTATTATGTAATACATGCAAAAACCCCATTTTTAATATTCTCGGCAAAGAATGTAAAATGTTTTTATGCTCTGACTGCCAAAATAATGTGTAGAAAACTAAAAGAGTTTAGTTTTAAAATTAAATGTTTTTATATTAAACAAATACAAAATATTTAAATTATTGACGTTTTATTATTAAACTTTACAAATAATTACTAATAATTTACCTGAGTGACAAAATTTTTGAAATAAGTTTTTGAAATATTTCAGTGGGGTATCGTAGTTACCCCACACGGCCTGAAACGTAACTTTTTGTAGCACGGTCCCGGAAAGGTTAATCAATGACCAGATTTTTCGAAACACCCTGTATACATTTTTAAAAAATCTTAAAGTATGTAAAAAAACAAAATAAAATATACGTGTTTAAGCGTTTTTTCGGAAACTTGACCGTTTTTTAAATAAAAAATATTGTAATACTTGAGGGGTGGTTTCACCCTCTTGGAACTGGAATTTCGAAAAATCCCTTCTTATCGAACCTCTACACCCTAGAATCAACCTGTATGCCAAAATTGAGCTTCTTACGTTGAGTGGTTTGAGCAGGATCGTGATTAATCAGTATGTCAGTCCCTTAAGGATTTTATATATCAGTATAGATTTATTGTAGGTGCAAATGAGACTAAAACCACATAAAATAAAACGGTTAATTTTCACAGTAACTACAAACATAAAAGTATGTTCTTTATGAAATTTCACCGATTTTGTAGTACTTTATATGTGTCCATTAGAAATCAGATGTCATCGAATACATGTCCAATAAAAAGGAGTGATATATTTTGATCACTATGTAATATCTCAATGGCTTAAGGCGGGTTCTCACTTGTCAGTTTCGCTGACGCAGTCTGACTGATTCATTATCAATGAAAAATAAAAATCAACGATTGTATTCACACGTTTCATGTTTTGCTACATTCAGTATTCAGTTGGTCCAAACATTTTGGTGGTGATTTCGCAGACATGAAAATGGTTAAAACAAAATTGAAACCAGTGTTCGCGAAGTTTTTAATTCGCGAAGTTTACAATTAGCAAATGAATTACAGAATATTCTGGTGAATCAGAAAAGAAGAAAACGTTTTTTTAAAGCAGATACGTCTACAAGAAACCGTTGACGTTCTATTTTAACAGAACGTCAACGGTTTCTTGTAGACGTATCTGCTTTAAAAAAAGCGTGTTCTCATAATAGTTTGAATTTAAATATTTTAAATAGTTTTTTTTTCTTTATTCTTTGAATTTTTTTGCTTCCGACGATAGATTTTCCGAAACGTTAAGCATTTTTTTCTTTGTTAAGCCAATTTGTATAACTGTAAACATAACTTCTTATAAGCAGTGTCCGTTTAGGTTTAACGCCAGAAGTGTTTACAAAAAATAACTATTTTATTTTGTAGATTTTCTTGCAGTGCAGTGGCGAAATACCCATAAAGGAGTTTTTTGGAGATATACATTAAAATAATTAATTAACTTTAACTTGTAAACTGAACAAATCACGAAAATGTAGTTCTCACGCTTCAGTTTCTATTCATTATTCGATAATGATCAGTCAAAAATGAAAAAAGTAGAACTGGTTTTCACTTTAACTGAAAGTACGAATTTACTGATCATTTAACATGAAAATGTAGGCGGGTTCTCACTTGTCAGTTTCGCTGACGCAGTCTGACTGATTCAGTGATACTGAACAAACAATGAACGTCAGAACACATTTTCATGTTAAATGATCAGTACATTCGTACTTTCAGTTAAAGTGAAAACCAGTTCTACTTTTTTTCATTTTGACTGATCATTATCGAATAATGAATAGAAACTGAAGCGTGAGAACTACATTTTCGTGATTTGTGCAGTTTACAAGTTAAGTTAATTAATTCTTTTAATATAGTTTCACTAGCACCCCGTTTATTTCTTCGCAATATCCAGGACCTGACCACCTACGACGTTTTTTTTTCTTTTCTGATTCACCAGAATATTCTGTAATTAATTTGCTAATTGTAAACAAACTTCGCGAACACCTGGTTTCAATTTTGTTTTAACCATTTTCGTGACTATACGAAATCACCACATTAGAATGTTTGGACCAACTGAATACTGAATGTAGCAAAACATGAAACGTGTGAATACAATCGTTGTTTTTTATTTTTCATTGATAATGAATCAGTCAGACTGCGTCAGCGAAACTGACAAGTGAGAACCCGCCTTTAAGCTAAAGGCTGGAGGATTTTAAGGTACTCTTCAAAAACATAAATAAGAATTTATCATAAAAATATATAAAATTCTGACTTAAGTTTTTTCTAAAAAGACTTAAAAATTTTAAAATATTTAATTCTTTTTCTATTTTTTATTCTTCTAAATTTCTATTTCACAAATCATTATGAAACTGAGTTAAATTTTAAGTCTTAGTCAGCTTTCGAAAAATGACTTAAGTCATTAAAATGATTTAAGTCCAAAAAAGTATTTTAAATAGCCTTACGTGAATTCTTCTTTTTGTTTTTTTGTTACATCGCATTGCAGGCACATTTTGTCTAAAGGCAATTCATTTCGCCTGGCAGTACTTTGCATTATCGCGGTTAGAAGTGATTGAGGATTGAAAAAACCACCCAACCAAACAGATGCAGGTAGCTAAAACATATATTTTAACCCGAAATACTTTATAGGTATAGGTGACCAAGTTAATCTGATTTTTACCACAAAATCTGTAGACCAGGTTTCCAGTTCTCTTATCCTCAAAAGTAAGTCAATAAACCACGCTGTAAGACCCAATAACGAAGGGTAGGCTCGTTCTGACCACGTTGGAGGCACCTGGTCCAAAAAAATAGCATTCTCTAAATCCTCCATGTCAGAAGTGATGGTAAGTTCACCCTTTAACCCTAACTCAAGCTCCTTAAGAGTTTGTTTAATTTTCCCAGTCAGCAAATTCATTCTTTCGCATTCCTGGAAGGCCACGATTACGTAAGGAGTCCTCTCCTCCACTTTGCCCATAATTTCAACCATATTGAAGTCTTCTGGAAGTTTTTCTATCATTTCATCAACCATCTGTTTAACTTTTTCCTCGCGTGTTATAGTAGTGCCTCCCGAAGAACCCGCGTCTCTTGGTTGCATTTCAAAAACTGTTTTAAATAATTTGTCAGCGGTAGTAGTTAGGAAACCTATCTCGGCATTTGGGTGAAGGCCGTACAAATATGGCGATTCTGGAGGTAATATCTCGTCGATATATGAATGATATCCTTGGTAGTCTGTGTTTGGGGGTGCCATAAATCCTGGGGCTAGCATTAATTCACCGTCAACCTAAAATTTCTTCAATAAAAAAGAATATAATTATAAAAATTCGTCATAATTTAACCAGATCAGGCTGAAGTATTTCTTCTAAGTACGTATTGCACAATCTCCTATCCCAATCATCAGTAATGTGACCCCCATACATGATTTCACCAAACAAGTACCTAAGATCTTCCCAAGGAACCTTCGAGTTTGCTTCCAAATAATTGTAGAGTACGAAAACGCTTATTGTTAAATCTCCCACATTAAAAGGGTACATTTTGTTCCATCCCTGGGGTCCAAATTTTCGTCTCTCAGCTACCACGGCGTGGAAATAACACAAAGAAAACAGGATGACTTTAAATTCGGCTTCTTTGCTGCACTGTTCTAGAGTTTCTTGGTTAAAATTTGAAAGGGCTTTGTGAATGTTCGCTTGCATGCCTGTTGGAGGCTCGTTCGTGATTTTTATCGACGATTCTAGGATTCCCTACAAACAGAAGCTTTTTTCGTTTTCCTGTTATTACCCGATTCTGAACCGTCCTAGAACTCTGCAGCGCATGCGCAAATGAAATAATGTCTTCATATTTCCTTCTGCGCATACGCATCACAGTTCTAGGACGGTTCAGAATCGGTAATAACAGGAAAACGAAAAAAGCTAGAGATTGTGCTAATTTTGTTATAATCGAATTCTAATAGTACTTGGGGAATAATGTGGCCAGCCGGAGACGCAGCAGGTTCTGCGCTCATGAACACTCTGTAATCTGTATGGGCACCTTCGGCGTGCTTTTCTAAATGCTTCTCTAACGTAGGCAGCCACTTTTTTACCAAATGTATGTTTTGTAAGACAACCCAGTGGCCATGTTTTGCAGCCGTTTCCATCGCTTTTTCAGCTACTGTTTCCTGGCCCTGACCTAAAGAGACATTGTGGAAGTTCTGTTTTTCCATAGTAAACCCTAGTTTTTCCCCTAATTCTTCCACATCTTTAAGAGGATTAACTCCCGGAGATAGTATGAAAAAAATTGGAGTTGTTGGGCTAGTTTCTTCGTAAGATTTCGAAAATTCCACCGTTTTATTTCCGACATATTTTGTTCCAAGTTTCTCCTCAATAAACGCACTACAGAAAAAAATATATTACAATTTTTTCAATTAGATTAAAGTGTCTGTTTTATACATTATGGCATAAAGCATTCTATCAGGTCTTAAAGCCCGCATCATACAAAGCCTTTGCAAGGCAGTCTTGTTTTTCCATTCCTGAGGAAACTTTTCTCTTTCTGGGCATTCACATTCCACGACTTTTTTCCATCTTTTAGGTGAGTTTTCAATATCTCGATCCAAATTTCTAAACTCGTCTCTTGTGGCTAGACTACAAACTCCTCCCCAACAACTATTAGATAAAAACTCGACAGGACTGGTCACATGGGGCTTTATGGGGAATCTAAGCAGAAAATCTAAGTCGTTCGTCATTATTTCTTGGTTCATTAACAGAATCTATCAGAGAACAGGAAATTTTAGCAGAGAATAATTGAAAAAATATTTTTCGCGTACCTGAAACGTCATCTGAGCCGCAAATATTAACTTATCACTTTCAAATAAACCCCTTGTTGTATACTGAAAAACAGAAAATGAAATACAATCTATTAAATTGTTCACCCTAGCTGAGACAGTGTCTGCAGGATCAGCTTTTGCTATTGCTTTCTGGAAGACTACATTAAAAGCCTAGAAAATAAACGAAGTGAGTTTTTCGAAAACCTGGTGGTATATTTAAAAATAAAAATACCTTTAAGGAAAATTGATAAATCGGATTTATAGTATTGAGCTCGTTTAAAATGAAGTACAATAAACTAGCTCTAGCAGCTGCTGGTCGGTAATACTCTCTTGCCTGGTCAATCTCAACTGAAGTAATCTTAGCCTCAGCCACCTTTTGTTCTATATCAGCAGCTGTTCGTTTGGTAGTTTCAAGATTTTCAACTAAAGTCGTATCACCCAGCAAATTGCCACCAGCAGAAGATAAACGAGACAAGAGATCATCTTCGAGGGTTTTTAACATGATTTTAAAATCGTTTTGCTGTTTGGTCAGATCGGCTTTCAGTTCTTCCAGGTCTGGCCGTTCAGCTTTCACCACTTCAGCTAAAAGTTGATCTTCCAAGCCATCTCTAGTGACTGTGAAGTTAATCAAAGTAGCCTGCGCTTGCATTTCTGGCTTATAATGTGGATTAGCTAGTTTGGTATGAAGAATGAGTCGGAAAGTCGAATTGTATTCGATTTCTTTGTCACCAATTTTGATTGCCCTTAAAATATGGTTGTTTTAGGTTTTATTAAATCTATTTCGTTCACATACTTTCCCTTTTTAATGAGGTTACGACCTAGAAGAGTGTCTAATACCGGATCAACTGTCTCTTCTATATTTTCAACTAAAACTGTAGCCCCTTGGCTTATAGACCTCTCAATTACATCCAGATATCCTTTCTGGCCCAAGCGAATTACTCTGAGATCATCAAACCTCTGCTTGATCCACTTAATACCTTGTAACTTAAAACAATATTACTATTAAGTGCTATAAAATCAAATCGATTGACTATAATAACAATAGAGCTTTTCAACTAAACTATATTTATATAAAAAAAAAAATTAAATTATTTTACTTGCGGATCAATCATTAATGGCCACCTATCAGAATTAATTAAAATTGTTGCATTCTCTATTGACATTCTGTCACTTGGTAGTCCCTCATTTTGCCATTTAGCAATTTTAGTGTCATCAGTTAATAAGGAGAGAGGTTCTAACTCTTCTGTCAAAGGTACTTTGGGCTGAAAAAATTGTATAGAAATAAAAAAGAATTATATTTTGTTTGTGATACCTCTAATGATTTGATGAAAGGAAGCCACATTTTTTGCAATAAATCGTATCGATATTGCTTAGTAAAACAGCCAACATAAGAAATAAATGCTGTCGTTAGTAATACATCGCCAGGCATCATTTTACCACTCTCCATGAATCTACGATAAACAAAATAATTAATAATCAGAATTATGTTAGAGATGAACTTCAAGCAGCGTACTTATTGACCGTTTCAGCCCATCTAACATTTTCACTAGCTAATCCCCCCACTAATCTATTTGCTAGAGCAATAGTAGCATTGGTAGCATCAGCTTCTTTTTGGCACAGTAATTTCTCCTGAGTGGCTTTCTCAAAATCAGCAGTCAGTTTTGCTAATTGTGATTCAAGAGACTAAAAAATTATTATGTAGTACAAAAAATAAGTAATGATTATTTTAACGTACAGCAACTTTCTTTTTAATTGAATTCAGCTTCTCCTGGGCAGCTGCTAGTTCAGCATTAGCAGCTGCGAGAGCTTTTCTTTTGGGTTCAACATCGCAATAAACTTCGTAAAACTTTATTATGTTAATAACCCAAGCACACAAGCCGGCAGCAGCAGCAGATTTCGATCTGACAAATTCTGGTTCAAATTCCGAGTCTTTAAGATATGGTTCAATAGCTTTAATAATCTCAGGATGAATATTTTCTTTATCATAGTTGATTAAGGCATCCAAAAAAGCATCTACTTTTGCCATGGTAATCTTCGCTGCTTTCCAACTTCTATCTTTAGGAATCTTAGCCGCTGGAGCTAGAAGAACCATCACAGCTGCAGTAACATTGGTTACAGCACCTGGAGGTGAACCAAATGACTTGAGTTCTGTTAGATTTGCTTTGTTAAGTGTATTTAAAGCTTCCTGAGCTGCTATCAATGCCGGTTCAGCTTTCAAGAGATCTTCCTCGCAGTCTTTTTGCTTTTTACTGACTTCTTCGGCTATCATGGCCACTTTTTCTTCTTCCTCATCTGCTAACTTCTTTTCAATTGACACTTTTTCAGTTTCTATGCCGACTATTTCAATTAAAGCGTCCGCTGCTTCGTTCTTTTCTTTTAACTCAATCTCTTGAACAGCAAGTTTCTTCTTAAGCTCGTCGACTTGTATGGCAGTGCTTTTTAATTTATCCAAGCCATTTTCTAGTCTTTCTACTTTCAACGAAAGCTCTTTGGATTTCTGTCTTAGTAGTTTCGAATATAAATTTATTTGCTCTAAATAAGACTTGGGAGTGGTGTAATTATACCTTCTCTCATTCTGTAGATAAATTTTCGATATAGAATTTACAGAGGTGTGTGCATAAGCCATGAATCGAGAGGCTGTTTCTCTTAAATCATCAGGAAGCACTTCTAGTTCCTGCAGAAACCTTAATGATACCGAAATCAAAGCTTCTTGAGGCCATTCGTGGAACCAGTTGATTTGGGTGCAATTTATTATAGCTGGAAATTTTCTTGAGCGCACACGTAGCGTTGAACCAACTGGAGAGAAGCACAAAACTAATTTAAGCTGTTTCCTGACACGGTCAATGAAAAACTTCCAACAATTCTCGCGAGTGTCAAGCATCCCAGCTCCTTTAACTTCATTCCGAACTCCAGCAATTATATTTTCAACTTCATCCTCTGGAAACATATCTGGAACTTCACCTGAAGCTAGCATATCGTTAATAAGAACAAGAAATTGTTCGTTTGGGACTTGGGCATCAGTCATTAAAAACATAATTCCGACATTCTTGAGACCGGACTTTAAATACAAAGAAGCTAGTTCGTGTTTTAGGTCTGTAACACCATATCCTTTCTTTAACTGGACTTGTGATACTTCTAATGACGAAATAAAGGCTGCCAGTCGTGATAAAGACTGCTTGCCACTGCCGCCTACACCAACTAGCAACGAGCTACCTCTGGGAGATTCTAGTATACGATTTATACGACACACGTGCATCATTGCGTCTTCAAAAAGCACCAAGTTCATGGCGGCTACTAAGTCGTTATAACTTGACATGGCTTCATTTAAAAGCTTGTTTAATGTACTCCATTTCATTACAGGCATGTATTTTGGTTCTCCAATGCCCCCAGCAAAGTGGCAATAAATAATAGGTTTTTCGAACACCAAAGACTCATCGATCTCTTCGAAATTTTTCTTGAAAACGTCTAACTGTAATTTGAAGAAAGCATCAATGTCTTTTTCTTCAATTAGTTTGTCACCATAAACCCTCTGACATTCGTGTAACCAAAGCCTTACTAAATCTACGTTCTGGTTTAAACAATCGGTAGTACTGAATAAAAGACCCTACAAAAATATCTGATTTAAAATAAATCTTGGAAAAACTGGAAATAATTCACCTGAAATACATTTGAAATGTCCCGCAAGTTGAAAATATAATGAAACTTCAATGCTGTGGGCAGGAACATTTGTGAAGCCTTGTGATGTAAAGCTACGGTGGCTGCAACAATGTTTTCGGCTAGATTTAGTACGACAGAAGGAAATTTATATTCTGAATTCGTGAGATGCTGACTTAAAATAGCTTGGTAAATATATGTGAGGGCTTCTGTTCCAGGAAAGCTTACAGCAAACACGTAGAAGTGTCTCTGGAGTCTGGGGTTGACTGTAAAACTGCCCGCAGTAGGATTCATACAAGAAACGTACTGGCAATTCCGAATATCTTTCAAAGTCAATCGGCTTCTATCATACCAATGGTTGTAATCCAAATGCTGTCGAATTAAGGTATGTGGTTGAACGGTTCCATAGTTATCAACCTCAGGCATGTTCATGTCATCGATAAAATATATCAAAGTCTTGTTACCAGGAGGACCATAATTCCGTCCAGCCTTTTTTTCTAAAGGCTTTTCTAAAATTTTCTGCAACATTTCAGAGGTTGTGTAAAAATTAAATGGAATATTCGTGACAGCATAATTTTCGGAAAGGGTGGTTAGCTTTTCAGTTACCAGAACTGTTTTACCACAACCTGCATTACCTACTAACATTACCGGGTGTCGTTTTTCCATAAGAATGTCCAAGAAATATCGCAGGCGGATAGATTCAGCTGTATGTACGAGGACAGCCTAAAAAGATATAAAGATAACCCGGCCTAGATACTACATAAACATACTTGCAACGGCGTATCTGAATCTAGTTCAAATCTAGTTAGTTTTTCAGACCACGGAGCAAATTGTTTAGTTTCATCATCGATATAGTAATCAAAAACAGTTCCTGTCGAAGGAAATTTCACAGTTTTAAACTCATTTACCCACCATTTAGTGAATTCAACTCTATAATCTGTGGCCTGAAAGAATTAAAATATTACATGACAACGGCACAAATTCCCTATAACAGATGCGAAAGAAAGCGACTGCATCGAAAACCGCTCGGCAAACCCGACACGCCTATTGAGTGGTGTAAATACACCAGTCGTTTAGTCCGGAAACCTATGCTGTGTCGTATTCGCTTGCTGGAATGACATAGTGCGTGGTTATATGTTTCTTTTTAAAAACGCGTGTAGGATTTTTGTTGAACTTTTGAACTGTTATTTCTAAGTTTTGGTAATTTGTATATCTTATTAAAATGGGATGCAAATGTGTTTATTTATAAGGAAAAAAAGATATTTATAGTATAAAAAATTAATTTATTTAACAAAATTTAATTAAAAATGTGACAAAATAGTTACCTTTCTATTGGTTCTATCGGACTTTTTTCGACTATATAAATCTTTATTTGTAAACTTTAATACATCAAATATTTTCAATCTAATAAATCATTTATGTATGTGATGTAAATAAGAGGAAATTTCTCACATGGGTGGTCAAATTTTATAGTTTTTTTAACTCGAAATTATTTACCCATTTAAAAGCCTTTGATCATGAAAGTGGAAAAATTTGTTCATTTTATTTACAGGCTGGAAAAATTATTTATATTAAATTTTGATGAGTTTTGCACTGAAGAAAGCATTCAGAGGCTGTTTGATATAATGAAAACTATAGAATTTGACCACCCATGTGAGAAATTTCCTCTTATTTACATCATTAAATTATTTATTAGATTGAAAATATTTTATGCATTAAAGTTTACAAAAAATAAAGATCTATATAGTCGAAAAAAGTCCGATAGAACCAATAGAAATGTAATTATTTTGTCACATCTTTAATTAAATCTTTAATTAAATTTTGTTAAATAAATTAATTTTTTATACTATAAATATCTTTTTTTTCCTAATCTCCTACGAGCTGATATAATATGACGAGCAATCTATTAAATTACTGTGAGATTATACAGAAAAGTCCACAGACTTCGAGACATAGGAAAATCAAGTCCATTTAGCGTGTGTCCAAATTTTGACAAGTTTTCAAAAATGACAGTTTTGTTTACACTGGCGTTTAATTTCACCTGACTTTTCGGTGATGATTTATGGGGGTACATAAAATCTAAAATTTACGGCCATGAAGAAATTCAAAACTTGGAGCAGTTAAGGCAGAAAATATTTAATGCCTTTGACACTGTCACACCTGATATGTTATCCATTGTGTTGAGGGGATTTTATGATCGTTTGGTTTAATGCAAGAGGGAGGCACTTTTGAACAATTTTTGTAATTTTTTAAATTTCATTATCCTGTTTTTTTACCGTTTACCCATTACCTACCTTGACGAACATGGGAAAACGAAGGTCCTTTTCAGGACCACAAATATTTTGATTGAGAAAATTGGTAACATTTTTTTGGATTAAAAACAAAAGTTGTTAATATAATACCAATTTAAAAGTGTTTTAGTAGTTTTAATACACACTATGATATAAAATTTATTATTATTATTATAATGTACATTATTAATATATTGTTCATTCGAAATGGCATTAAGGCCCAATTGCAACAATGATTTAAATTTTTCTTAAAGATAAGTAGAGCTTAGAATGAGCTGTATTTATATTTACTTTAATATTCACCTTAAATGAGGGAATTTGACTGATACAATTTTTGAATTTGAATTGTTTTTAATGATACTAACAATTTTAGTTCAATTTTTAATAAAATTTAATTAATATTAATAGAAATCCAAGAGATTTGAAACCTCTTTTAGCGATTTATAACATTCTCAAATGAATTACAGGTGCCCTTATTTTCTATGAAAATCACACAGCTTTTTTCATAGTCGCTGCAGTTGCTATAGCTATAAAAAACTAATTTTTTAAGGTTTGAAAATTGCGACACACGCTAAATGGACTTGATTTTTCGTATGTCTCGAAGTCTGTGGACCTTTTTGTATGCCTCGATAACATATTGGTGCAGATTATTTTCTCCCAAACAAATAATAACTCAAACTATACATTGATGCGGATTGTCTATGAACTCTTTCTGAAGGTCACAGAAACCTGAACGCGTAATTCGGTGTTCTTTCGCATCTGTTATAGGTAATTTGTGACAACGGAGTATGTCTAGTAGTTACTTGTTCGTGAAACATAGCAGACCCAAATGCCCAAATACAGCAAAAGGCGAAGTATAACTCGTACCAGTCTTTCGGGCATTCACTGGGAGTGTTTTGTGGTGTTAGAACACACTCCAAAAGATGACATAGCATTTCTATATGAGATGTTTCAGCAATGGGAGTGATTTTCTTAAACCTAGTTCGGACGTTATCCAGACATATGGGTATATATTTGTCAAAGAGCATTATAAGATTGGATTTTTCAGCTGGATTGTCACGAGTTTCGATCCAGCTAGTGACATAGCTAAAAGAATAAATCGGTAGAACGGTTTTTAACGCGTATATAAAAATAGGGAAATCTTACGGGTTCCAGCCGAGATCCTGTGCATTGATGTATAAAATACCCGCCCTCGAGACCGTGGCAGGTGTTGCAGTTCTTAAATTCGATATTTCGAATATAAGTCGCATGGTGGGAGTGAGAGCAATGCGCTCGTTGCTGGCGAGGGTGAGAACTTTGTTGTCGTCCATCACCGTATTTAACGACTCAATCCACATGGGATCAATATCGCCGTCTAAAATGATCCATTTCGGATTATCTCCGGAAATGTTCGCCTGGTCCCTCATTAATACGGAGAGCAAGCCGTCCTTCCACTCCCTAGTAGCAGGATTAATGATTCCGAAAAGTTCGTCGTTAGTGACAGCTTTGGGATTTAAGTCGTTAAAGATTGGTTTGCGCTTGATATTAACGTAGGTTCGAAAGAGAGTTTTCCACACTTGAGTTTTACCGGTGCCGGCGTTACCAACGATGAACACGGAGTGCCGAACTTCCAGAAGTTCTTCCAGTTGAACTACCTGAAATTAATTCTTTTCTTTAAAACACTACAGAACAACGACTTGAAGATTACTAAAAAAGTGTAAGTAAACAAAACTTAAAACAGCTATACCGGGCAGTAGCGGATACAGGGGGAGGGCCCATGGGGCCCGGCCCCCCCCCCTAAAGTCTGTGAATCGTGTAAAATGTTAGACTTTTGGGTTAAAAATGGCGCCCTAAAAAGCATATTCTACATTGCTTTTCATTTTGGGCCCCCCCTAAAAGAAATTCCTGTATCCGCCCCTGATACCGGGTGCGTCTCAAAAGTGGTTCACCTCTATAACTTTTTTATTTTTTCAGATAAAAAAAACGAGATTTGGTATGTTAGTATATGACAAAAATTAGGCTTGATTGACGTTTTCAATTGTTTTTGGTCACTTCCTGTTTCACTGGAAATGACTACAACTTTTGATTTTTAAATGGCACCGTCGGTATTTTTTTACTTTATTGGATAGAAAATGACACTCTGAATAAAATGACAACGATAATTTGACTCGAAATACCAAGTGTGTGGTACCAAATTATTCGTAAAAAATGCTTTTTCCAAATTGTTCCATTTCAAAAAATTAAGATACGATTAAAAATACGATTTGGGCATCTTTTAACCGACCAGGACAAGATACGAAAAACATTAGACGATGAAATCTATTTTTCCAAGGCTCCTTGATTAAAAAATAATGTTTTTAATACAGCGACAGCACTCTAGCTTGAAATTTAAAATACGATTTTTTTAAGCGAAAATGTTTAAAGTTGATATACGATAAGTCATTCTATTCAGAATGTCATTTTCTATCGAATTTTTAATATTTACTTAAAATCAAAAGTTGTAGTCATTTCCGGTGAAACAGGAAGCGACCAAAAACAATTGAATGCGTCAATCAATCCTAATTTACGTCACATGCTAACATACCAAATATCGTTTTTTCATCTGAAAAAATAAAAAAGTTATAGGGGGTGAGACCCACCCGGTATACCTTTAAAATAAAATTATCTTCCGGCTGAAGTTTCAAGTCCATGGCCGCTTGCTTTACAGTTCTTTCAAACTCAGCATCTCTTTTCCTAGGCACTTCCAGTGCTGGAAATAAATCACCTATCAAGCCCATAAAGACCGGCGTATCGTCGGTTACTATTTTCGGTATATTAAAGTCTCTTAGAGCTCTCATTAACACTTCTTCTTCAGGTCTGCCTGGATCACCCCTCTATAAATTTTTTTTTTTTCAATAACACCAAGACAAATATTTTTTTAAGTTACTTTTAACGACCCTGCTACTACTAATACAGATTTTATAGCTCTAAGTCCCCAATCGTAGTGATCTTGTTTGGATAATAGCTCTTTACATAACGTGTATAAGGTTATAAATTTTCTAGCTAAGATTTTGGCTTCTTGAAAGCCTTCTGCTACCAACATAATTTCACAAATTAACTCAAAATCAGGCACAACCATTGCGCAAGGTCTAAAAGAATTGAAAACAATAAATTCAAACTTCTCAGGAATCTCTTACCTAAATAGAGCTTTTAAGTTTTCTGGCAGCTCCGTTCTACCAGCATATCCGGGATTCATAGTGATAAAAATGCCTACTGTTGGAACTAAGTTTATCATATCTCCCATAAAATCGAATGTGACTTTTCTATTTTTGATGGCGTCCAACACTGACTTCACTTGGACAGCTACTACTGACAAAACTTCTACGGATATTCTGTTGAACTCATCGAAACAGCCCCAAGCACCGGTTTGGGCCAATCCTTTATATATGTTTCCGCATGATTTGTAGTCCATTTGTTCGGAACAATTGAATACGTACACCATGATACCAAGAGCTCTTCCTAGGTCCTTTGTTGTTTCGGTTTTGCCTGTCCCAGCTGGTCCAGCAGGACCACCACCCATGATTAGATGCAACGACTGTGTCAGTGTGATATAGCACCGATCTGTTAATGGGGTGATAACCAGTCGTGGGGTATTCCCCAAATATTCGTAGCTGTACTTAAATTGAGCGTCACAAATGTTGGCAAAACAATGTTTTTCTTTTTCACACCATCTGTGTCTTAACTGAGACACCCACTGGAAAGCCAAAGCTGATTCTACCTTGCTCTGTATTAATTTACTAACTACGTCCCTGGAATGGACATCAATGGTGCAAATAGTCATAATTTTTTGCCTGTCTTGTTTAGTTAAATCCCCTAATAACAAAGAGATCAAGGTACTAAGTTGAGACACTTGTTTCTTGTAGTAATCTCTGATAGCATTGTCGTAACCTTCTTCCAGACGAGAAAACGCTATATTGACTTCGGTGGTCCACCAAATCTGGGTTCCACACAATGAAACCTGCGCTGGGAAATCAAACAGCCACTGATCTCTAGGTTTTTCTTCGTAAGAAAGCACACCTTCTCCAATATAATGCCTTATAGTGGACCTCATGGAATTTTGGATTCGATTTAACCATACCTCAACCTAAAATAAGTAAAAAGGAAATGGTTGCTTGAATAAATTTTTAAAATAAACGTACAGCACCAATACAGTTCGTTTTTTCGAAAAAGTTTACGTATTCTCCATCTTTGGCATACATCCCTTCAATAATGTTTGTTAAAGATTTATCTTCTTTAGTTTCAAAATTTAATCGGGCAATCGAATCAAATAACTTTGTCAAATGTTTTGCAACCTGTTGTGGTTGATTACCATTTGACAATATATCCAACAGATCCGCCGAAGAAACGAAATAGAATCTAGGAAACGCAAGTCTCTTGGTCTCTAGGTAAACCGCCAAAGCTTTTTCACATAAAGTCAGATTTTTCTGAAGTTCTTCCAAGACTTCTAGAAGTCCGGGTCTATTAGTTGACTCAACAACGTTCGAGACTTTAGCCATATCTTTCATTAACTCTTTAATATCCCTGTCAATAATGTCGAACCTAGCAGAATCTTCGGGAAGTTGCTTCCTAATATCTTCAGAGCTCATAAAAATCGATTCTAGATGCATCCAGGTTCTTTGAACCTCAAACCAAACGGTAATCACTTGATCTGCTAGTCCTAGTTTGCACTGCCAAGAGGACACTTCTTCCAGAAAATGGGCGATAAATTTTGAAGTTATTAAGTTCTGCAGTTGAACTTGATTGTCTTCTAAAGTCTCTATAAGCTCCTCGCTAGCTCTCAACAACGTGCAACCTGTTCTTGGATGTATTTCATGTTCAAACTCCATGGTAGACCATGTAGCGTTCAGCTCACGAAGTATCTTCTCCATTGACATTTCTTTTACGGCCTTATCAACGATATTTTTTACTTCTTCCTCACACTCATGGAGATTTAGTTCTAACAAATCGGCCAAAGTCGTGTTGTGGTCCATAACAATTTTCGCCTAAAAGTAGACCACTTATTAATTTGTATTTCAAAGCACAGTCCAGAAATTCTACTAGTTGCAGTGTAAAACTAAATTTTAATTATTTTGGTTTAAAGCTAACAATCTAATCTATTACCAAACTAACTACCAGAACTATGTACAACTAGATATCCTGAAAAATCATTTTAATGTAGATACAAGAAAATAGCTATTTCACGTATGACTATATAATCAAATTTCACGATGTTATAACTTACTTTAAATTCTTGGGGAATTGCTGCTAGGGTCTGGAACAAATATTGGTTAGTCTAGTGTCACTATATACAGTGATTTTTTTTATGTACAATATATACAGTGGCTATTTACAATAAGTATATTTATATAAGTAACTTTGCCAGGACTAAATAAATCTACCTTTGTAGATAACATTAGTTGATCCCAATGTCTTTCTCGAATGGCTGGATTCTGAAGCTCCCCTACTGCTTTGAGTGATGTCAAAGTGTTCTTAACCGTGGCTTCTAGCCCAGTGTACGTGTCCCATCCCCTCATTTCCTTGTCGAGCATCCTAATTTCTTTTGCGAACTTTTTACATTCTATATCCATGTTTTCTACGTCTATTTTTCGCCAAGGCGTCGTTTTCCAGTCATTGACACATGTGTGAACTATGTGCACATAGTCCCATAATTGCTAAAAAAATGCATCACCTTCTATGTCATCGAATATACAAACGTAAATTTGATTTACCTTTAGTAATCTGATATCTCTCCTACATTGCTTCAATAATTTAAAATCGGGGACATTTACTTCAAAGAGAGAACCCGATTCGTGAATTGACCTCATTTCGTTTTCTAGTTTTCGAAGATCTTTGTCGATCCTGTCAATTGTATTGTATGGTTCAGGACATGAATACTTAAAAAACGTATATTTCTTGAAAACTTCGCGGTATATGATGACTTTACTGTCAAACTCAAGAATTTTCTTTCTTATGCAAGTAACTTCAGCTGCTTGGAGTGGAGCTAGTTGCTGTTTGATGGTAATTGCAATTTTTTTGGTATTGTTCCATTGTTCAGGTAACTCCTGTAAGTACACATTAACTTCTTCAGGAATATCTTGGTCATAGAACTTTAAAAGTTCAATGGTTTCTCGTAACGGTACAAACATTTCATCCGTAGTTGCTTGGCGTTCTTTAACATGAAGCAGATATCCCATAACATTAACAAGAGCTTGATAATCACCTTCTTGCACAGTCTGCTGAAGGCCTTCATCAGCTGACCTTATAAACTGTCCCAAATCACAAAGGCTGCTTGTAACAGTATTTACAAGATGCTGTTTAAACATGTCACCCCATTTACGTATAGTATTCAAAAGAGCTTGTTTAAAAGGCTTGATATCAACCTGAAACCAAGCATTAAATATTTCTTTTTCTTGGATTTGTTCCACTTCGGCATAAAGATTTTCAAAAGTATCAATTTGCTCACGAAATGTCTCCATTTTTGGAGGGCTAGGTTTTGGCGCATAGGGATCTCTTAAGGCGATTAAATCAATTTCTTCTCCAGTTAGTTGCCGTCCATAAGTTAATATTTGTTTTAAGTAATCATCTCTGTCATCCAACCAAAGATAAGAATAATTTTGAAATCCGTTACAAAATTCGTATGCTTCTTCTAAGACCTTATCAACGTTTTGTAAAATATCAGTTTTAATATCGACAATATCTTGGTTCTTATCGATTTCCTCCATGTAGGATTTCTCATTAGTTTTGGATAAACGAGATACAATAAATGCAGTGCCTAAAATATCCTGTATCAATCCATTTATCAGGGAACTAAACCCATCCAGAGCATTGTGGTCTAAAGAAGGTTCAAACATTATTTCTGGTTCCTTCAAAAACATTTGCGATTCGAATAACGGTGCTAAATTATTGGAAGCATCCATGTGTTCGTTTATGTAGCCCAAACTAAAAGACTACTATAAAAATATATATTTACTACCAAAAATACTGTACCTGTATCCTATAGATTGATACAAATAACTTAAGACAATTTTATCAACGAAATCAATATAGTTTATCCACTCAGGACATTCTGTTTTATCAGTCATACCAAAGAGTTTCAAATTACTCTCTAAAAGTGTGTGTATGGTTTCTGTTGCTTCAGTTATTTCTGAATGTCTTCTCGCAATTCGTTCATCTCTATCTTCAATGCATAAAAACGTATCTTTTTTGCCGTCTTTTCTTTCAAACAAAGGCTTCCTTGCAAAGGGTATTAGAATTGATTTTATGCTATTTAAGTTAACTTGACACTTTCCCAAATTATCCTGGAGATTCTTTACTAGGCTGTGAAGATTCATGATGTAATCCCACAAATCTAGAAATAATAATATCGTATTGCAATAGCTAAAAGTATATTATCTGAAAAAAAATAGATAATACCATTTGAGTTCCAGTTAAGGCCAGTCTGACCCAAACAAATTTTCCCATCAATTTCGCCAATTTCATTTTTAATCAAGTCAAACTCGACGTTTTTCGTGGTTCTTCTAATTTTGTTGTACCAAGCTATAGTGGAGTTTAAGTTTGAAATATATTTACGGAATATTTCGTTCCTTTCCGCTAACTTGAGAGCTTTTTCAGGTATGTCAGTTATGTTCATGAGCTTCAAATAGTGGACTTCCCTTAGGATACCTGATAGCTGCGGTTTGAAGTTGAGATATAGCTCTTTATTTTTTTGATTTCGGATTAGCAGACATAACTCTAAGTTATCTTCGATTTGGTTTTCGATTGAGTTGGCCCAATCTACCAGTGCTTTTTGAGAAACCTTTCGGATATTTTCGGTAATTTTATCAAATGTTTCAATCACCTCCACTGTTTTCGCTTCCTTAATCATACTAGAAATAAATTATTAAACACGGGGTATAAAAAAACAGAGTGAAATATACGGATGATGTATACTCTGGAGTTTTGTTTTAACTGAAGAGATTCTTTCTTCCAAATTACGTGTCCATCTTAATGTCCCCGTCAGAGGAGGGACGTACTTATCAAGGATAAATTCGCCAAATTTATTTTTGTAATTAATTTGTTCTTCAAAAGCGTTCTAGAATATATTAAAATTAAAAATATATATATTTCACGAAATTTGAAATACCTCGACCATTCTAGCTTCCTCCTTGAGCATATCAGTTATTTGTATGTATTTCTTTGTAAATTCCAGCTTAACTATAGGTCTTTCTAGCAAACAACCTGAGATATTGATCAATTTGAAAACACTGTCTAAATTAGAGCAATCCTCGAAGGCTTGACAAAGGATCGCAGCAAGTTTCATATCCATCTCGAAAATTCGTTGTTTAAAGATTTGAAAGTCGTCGAGGAAAGATGGATCGTCTGGATCCAAAACGTCGTAAGATTTTCCAGAAAAAATGGAGTAGCACTGCTGAAACTCGCCAAAAATTACTGTCACCCTCGAACTAAGAATTTTCCCTTTGATTCCGCCTATTTCAACTTTTTCTAGCTTACTAAATTCTAGAACTGTATTAAAAAACCACTGGATGGTTTGCAGTCTTTCAGAAAACGCCAAAAATCTTTGGAAAACCAAGTTCGTATCGAAGTTCCATAAATTCGGAGCCCGATTTTTGAAGAATCTCGGTAAATTTAGTTTATAAATTTTAAACAAGCTCATGAATTGTTTTAACGTTTTTATGCAGAGCTCTACTCTCTGCATAGCCTCGTCTATATCACTATGAAATAACGTAGTGGGATCCAAGAATTTTTTAGCCTAAAATATTCCAGCATTTATACAAAGGAATTTGTAAAGTCAAACAGAATAATACCTCGAGAATCAATAAATTACAGATTTGTTTTAATAAAGTTATGAATTTGACTTGATCATATGATTCACATGTAGCCCAAATAATGCAAACCACGTGCATCACCGGAGCCAACAGAGGTATGCATTCGCTAAAATCCACCTCTTCCAAAGCAGTTATGTGCTTCTTAAGTGGTGTTAGATGCAAATAGACATCTTTGGCTTCGGCTAGAGCGATTACTACATTTTTGAAAAGATTTTTAAAGCAAACATAGTAAGCACTGTGAGTTTTTTCCAAAATTGACGCCATACTTCGTACTTTTGGTTCCCTGAGTTGCTTGTAAATGTATTGTAAGTTTCTTAAACGCTGACTCCAAAATTCAATTTCTGGTGAGAAAAAAATAGTGAATCTTCTAAAAAGTCTGGCTTAAAATTAAATAAATGATTTACCGACAGAAGGTACAGGATTTAATACTCGTTCTGAAGAATCGTTTATTAAAACATCATTAATCTGAGCAGCCCATTTCATGACAACTCCTTCAATCCCACTTTTTAAATACAAATCGCAAACTTGACCATTACTTTCCGCAGCTGCTTTTTCAACTTCTGCAACTCTTTCCACTCCAACAGGCATCGGTAAGACAGTCTGTCCGTTTACTTGACCCTTTACTTGGTATACCGTACTTCTTAAACTGTGTACGTGCTTGTGGACGTCCTTGGCTATTACCACAGGCCACTGTCCATGGTTTTGTGAGTTTGACAGTAATGGAACTAAGATCTGTAGAGAAGATATTTCTGGAATGTTTGGGTACTTTTGTGATAAAAAAAATAAAAACTCACTTCATCTACAAGAGATGCCAGCTGGTCGATAATTTTTGGAGATAAATCTCCAACAATGACAGAGAGACCTGGGGTAGATTTGCATACAGGGTGGGGCTCCTTTTTGATGAAGTAGACACCTAAAATTCCAAATCTCTCCAATACATTTTTTTTCACAGCACACCCTTACCTTTGCTTTTTAACTGGGTCAAAGGAAACCCATTTGATGGAACAAGCTGAGCTGCTGGAGTCACAATAATCACCAACAAATTCGGCGAACATCTTTCTAGAAATTTCATCACCATCGCCTTGTATTCTTCCGTAGTCATAACCCTCGTCCATTTTTCCGTTTTGAGTTTTAAAGATTTCTGGACGTAAGTGCCCAAGAAGTCCATGCGGTGATCAACAATTGTTGCGGGAGGCTGGTCCATTTTGCAACGCGATGTTTAAAGGAACTTAATTTATTCAGAAAGTGTTTTCGCCGTATAGGAATTTAGTCACGCACCGCCTAAACTAGTTTTCGAGAAAAGTGAGCTGAATATGGCGTTGATTAACGAAGTACGCTAACAAGGGCATACATAGGATAATATTACGCGATTTTTTTACTGATGTAAAAGGAAAGGACGCAAAAAAGTGACTTCGTGTCTGTGTGACGGAATCACGATGGGGTTTGCGTGGATTCTCCTGGAATGTCGAGCTTAAGGAAATCCCGTACCAAGACACGCTGATGGTCGCAATAAATGCCATAATATCATAAATAATATTAAAAGCAGACAACGCGACAGAACTTTTGCCAATTTAACTTTCATCTAATAACGGCAAAATGAGCTTGTTAATTGCGTATCAGTCACAGAATTTAATGCATAATAATGTCGCTGGTGTTCTATCCATTTTCTTCACCTATACTAAATAAAATTCCTATATAATTTGCTATTTATGTTATGCAAAATCTAATGAGCGTACTAGGTATTTATTTTACATAATTCTTAAAATGTTTAATACAGTTATTTGAAAATATAATTTTCAAAACGGAAATTCTAATGGCTTAGAAAAAACGCAACCTTTTGCCGTACGAGAGTATCATTAAATCACTAAATGATTATTGCGTTACAAGAAACATACCGGCTATTTAAAACTGAAAGTTAGCGGATAAAATATGCACATAAAAATAAGTTTATGACAGTAAGTACCTCACTCACTTACAAAGTTTAAGTTTTAGTAAAACTACCCAAAAATTAGAACTTACGACCGAAAAAAATCAAAGATTTTCCCTGATTTAAGTAAGAAAAGGGCTGCTATCGGAGATGGAGAACTAACCTCTGTAAAACCGCCTCAAATACTGGGTTTAGTCAAAACACTGAGACTGAATAATGAGTTATAATAATAATAAAAATAAAAAAAAAATAATAAAATGTCTTTATTTCCAAGTCAGTAAATAGAACAATTTAATTATGTATGACAGAAGATAAGTAATAATAATAATGAAATCTATATGTACAGCCAAGGATAATCAAACTTATTAGTTATACAACAACAAATAACAGACCCGGAAAGGAGCGAAATAACTGAAGAGGAGCGTTATAACTGAAGAATGGGGGGCACAATAGATCTGTAAAGTTTATCATACATTCTACATTCTAATCATAATAAAACTTAAATTCTGATCTCTAAAATACTTTAAATTGCTGAAGATATCTAATAGCGTTAATTAATACTGGAAATTTATTACAAACATTAGTTATCTAGTTAGAATGAGGTGCATTAACCAGACCGTAGTTATTTCACACAATAACTGTTCTATCGCTATCCATTTTGTCGTATATTAATAGTAGGCAAGTACAAATATCAATTTCATCTCTGAAAATGATCGAAAGGATATACAGTTAATCGTTTTATTGATTTTATATCATCTTATATTAAAATACGATATTTAAATTCCACAGGATGTTAATATTCTATTCTCTATATAACTGTAAGTTTAATACACGTAAAATAAAGAAATTCAGGTAGTTAGTGTGAAATGTAAGCAAGTACTTCGACTAGCAGGTGACCGTGAACTTGATGAACACCCGGTGCATGTCTATAGGCACCCTTCATGTACCCTCTTTTGCTGTTTCCGGGTTTCTAAGTCCAGCTGGTCGTTCAGAAAGTTAATAAATAAAATATAACACCGAACAGACCATGTAGAGTATGTAAAAAAAACAAGAAAAAATACATCAGATTTTGTGAAAATTTCTAATTCCGTAGATTTGACTGATACTGTATACGGGGTAATTGTAGAAATCATAAAAATTGTCAGAATTCCCTTTAGGCTTTGTCAAAAATACATCCGAAAAATACAAAGAATACGTCAGATATACCGGGTACGTCTCAAAAGTGGCTTGACCCCTATAACATTTTTTATTTTTTCAGATAAAAAAACGGGATTTGGTTCAATTATTTTTGGTCACTTCCTGTTTTACCGGAAACGACTACAACTTTTGATTTTTAAATGGCACCCTCGGTATTTTTTTACTTTATTTGATAGAAAATGACATTCTAAATAGAATGACATATCATATGTCAACTTTTGACATTTTCGCATATGGTTAATTTGAAATTATAACATGCGGTTCATAACGAAAATTTGACTATGTGGTATCAAATTACTCATAAAAAAATGCTTTTTCCAAATATGCTAATGAGCCACCCTCGTTCCATTTGAAAAAATTGAGATATGATTAAAAATACGATTTGGGCATCTTTTAACCGGCAAGACACTAAACATATTAGACGATCAAATTTATTTTTCCAAAGTTCCTTGATTAAAAATTAGTATTTTTAACATAGCCATGGCACTCTAGATTGAAATTTAAAATACGATTTTTTATTAAGCGAGAATGGCAAAAGTTGACATATGATATGTCGTTCTATTCAGAAAGTCATTTTCTATCGAATAAAGTAAAAATATGCCGAGGCTGCCATTTAAAAATCAAAAGTTGTAGTCATTTCCGGTGAATCAGGAAGTGACCAAAAAGATTTGAACAGGTCAATCAATCCTAATTTATGTCATGTACTAACATACCAAATCTCGCTTTTTAGCTGAAAAAATAAAAAAAGTTATAGGGGTGAGCCACTTTTGAGATGCACCCAGTATTTGTATATTGTTTAAATAAAAATCTTGACACAAAACAATTTGTTAGTGGTATTGTATAAGGGAAATTTGGAGAAATCATGTCCCAAAAAAAAGACAATCGGTGTGTGTCTAGTTAGTGAAGAAAAAAATTGGCAGGCACGTAACCAAATCACACATTGTAAATGAACGTTACACGGCAAGTGCTTAGACTGTTAAGCAAGCGTGCTGCGTAGAGGGGGCAACAGCGGAATGCCTACCTGTTCACCACACCATAGCCCCTCCACTGTTATGGTCGCCTTGCTTCTTACGTTGTTCTTGCTTTATCTTCATCCGCGCCAAACCAACTAAATCTTAACTGTTTTCGTCCAACAAAAATGCATTGTGAATCGTATTCTTCGTCCTGTAACGAGAAAAAATCGACAAAGGACTCGTCCTAGTGTCTTCGGCTTAACACCAGCAAATATGTTCGATGTGGTATCATTGTTGTTGCCGAAGCTCGCCGTGGACCAAAGTTGAAGCTGCTTGATCTGGGATAGAAACGCTCGCCAAGGTAATGTGTGGTACTTTACATATTTGTTACGCAAGAACCAAAAGTTTGAATAGTTTAAAGGGCACTGACATTAGGACGGTTTCAACGGGTTTTCGACGGCTTTTTTTTAAATTTAAACGCCACAGCTGTTCGAACGGTTGTCCCCTGGGTACGAGCGGTTTATTTTCAATTTCTACCTTTAATTTTAATTGCACAACATAAAATATTTAGTAAAACAAAAAATATGAGTTATTATTAATATTATATTTTTGCTACATCAGATATTTTAGTCAGTAACATTGACCCAAAAAAATCCCAAAATAATCGACCTCTTAATCAAAAAATGTTTTTGAAAAATATCTCATAATTACATGTTTTTGCGGTTCAAATTTCATAAAAATCATTATTGGGGACGGGAAATCCAAGATGACTCAAGAATTTTTAGCGAATAGCAAATATTGCTTTTGCAGACTCTATCCGCTGTACATAAAACAAACACAAAGTTGTTAAGTCCATAATAGAAGAATGTTCTAAAGTTATTAAATACCAAACACTACATGGGAAGGTCACTGATTGTTATTCACATAATAGGTATGTCGATTCAATACGATTTTTTTTTACAAAAGCAACAACTACAACTCTCCTCTATTAAGAGAAACAATACTCCTCTTTTGTAGTAGCTTATAAGCGAGAGTTGATTAACAAAGGCATTCAAATTGAATTTTGGTTTACTTTCTTTTCGGATATTTTAATTTACTATCATGTTTATATACCAACTTTAATAATAAACATTTTTAATTCTCTGAATAAGTTGTTATACTTCTTCGTGGTTTATTTTGAGTTCTCATTATTTCGAACCTTCTAAAACCATTTTTAACTTATAACATTCTCAGCCTCTTATTTTTATTATTTATAATTCTATTCTATAAAAATAATAATAATCTCATAAAGATATTTGCAGTGACTACGACATCGAAAATAAATCTATATAAAAATAAAGAACTAACAATATCTGAAAAGTTTCTTCTGTTACATTGTCATTAAAGAACAGTTAGTTTAAAGATCTATACGTTATTTGCATGTTATGTTGTCATTTAAAATCATTAACTAGGTAATTTCAAGTGACTCATAACGCTCAGTGTAATACTTTCACTATTGAAGATGCCCTTAAGCGTTTTTAGAAAACATGCTTCGATTGTCATGTTGAAATTGATACGAGAAAAATAACAAATTGGGAACATCCCACCCAAGGCTTAATATAAATAGAAATTGGTTCAATATGGGCTCAAATATTCGACAAACAAATCATAGAAAAAACGCTTTGTAATAGAAAAAAGTAGAAAATTTGCTATTTTTGGCTAATTTTTATCCGTTTTTCAGGGTCTTAAAAAAGTAATAAATCCGGTCATAAAATTTTGAAAATTACTTCGTTTGTAGAAAATTTTATGTACTTTCAGAAAATATAAAGATATTAGGCTTACATGCTTTGGTTTTGTTAGAAAATTGATCTTTTGAACCCCTGTAAAAATATGCCTACATAAAAGGCCGTAAACCAAAGGCCACAATGGCCTATATTTTCGTGTTCTGCGGATTCTAATTAGTAAATAACAGTATTTTTATCAAAATCGGTTTTCATGTATGGAAAAAAGTCGAAAAATCGTGGTAAAAAAATCTAAAATCGTACTTTTAGAAAAGCATGGCTTACATGCTTTGGTTTTGTTGAAAACATTAATTTTTTGAACCCTTATTTTCATGAGACCATTCATAGTCAATTTTCAAAATTGACCATTTTTGGCGATTTTTTACCCGTTTTAGAAAAGTAGTAATAAAATTACAATACGTTGAAAATACCAGGGTATATAGAAAATATTATGCACTTTTAGAAAATATAAAAATATTAAGATTGGAGTACTTAAATTGGTTTTATGGACCCATGTCTGTGAGCGATTTTTGATGAATATTTTTTTTATTAATACTGATCTAATACCAAATAATTTGTATTCCCTATAAGTACTTTCTAGAGAAACAAAAAAGCTCCACGCCTGAATTTAAAAACCATCCAAGCATTTAATTTCCTTTCTTGGTATTTTCAGGCCAAACCCAACAAGACCAAACAGTGATTAAAGGTTCATGTTTCATTTTCATAAGAACTTCACAACAAATTAAAAAATACTTTTGATGTTTTCTAAGTAACACAGGTCAAATATCTCTGCTATAGAAATCAAGTTTAAACTGTGATATAATAATATATTCTGAATAGCTTCCTAAAGAAAAACAACTTACTGATGACAATATTTACTTTCGAGTCTATGAACAACATTTTCATGTCAGTTTAATCAAACTCTTTGTTGATTTAACTGAAGACAAAGACCCAGGTAATTCCAATTCTAAACAACTATAGTCTATTGTCACCTATTGTCTTTATTTTATATTTTGAAACGACAGAGCCAAAACAATGGCACCTAAAATTTGAATTCGTGATAAATACTATTGTCGCGTATGTGTTAATTACAGCTAAAATATACAGAGTATGTCAATAGCTTTAAATTGCCATTCCTGTTATCACAAATAATAGTCATCATATGAATGTAATTAATGCTTCTTTTAGAGGCAAATTTAATAATAAAAAGACAAGTTAACGACATAATGGAGGCATTAAGCTTAATGTGCCATGAGAAAAGACAACTCATTATACTTCTTTAAATCTTTGCTTATATAAGTATGAACGCTACAACTACAATAAAGTAAAATTTAATTATTCAACTTTGTGTAGATTTGTCACGCAGAATATACAGGGTGTCCCAGGCTGGGCGTGCATTTGAAGTTTTTAGAGAACTACAATATCTAAATCGGAAGTTTTTCGCAATCATTGTTTCACAACGTGATTTATCGATTAAAAATATTTTCAATATGGCGGCAAAAAATTTAAAATTTATGCCTAGAATAATAAAATTAAACCTTATATACATTTTATAAAATATTTTTGGAGAGTATATAAAATTAATTTTTCAGAAGACTGAATCTTCGTAAAGTCTGAATTTTACATCAAAACATAATTCTCTGAACAAACCCGTCTAATATACATTTTGATGTCACTGAACTAGAAGTAATAATATTAAACGCAAATCGTACAAGTAGAAGGCAACAGCAAATTACCTGTCAGTCACATGTCAACAGGCAAAAGATATTTGTATACACGAAGGATCTGCGCATAACAGATATATTCTATTTTAACGTACTGACATTAGATATTCGACATATTTCTTTGAAGGAAGAAACAAAAACAAATGTATATTAACTAATTTTATTTATTCTAATTTAAATTTTAATTTAATATTTTTTTAATTTTATTTAATTTTTTCCACATTTTCAAAGACCGTAGAAACATAGTAAACATAGCTATAAAATTATAAAAATTAGAGATTTTGTAGAAAATTTTATGTAGATTCAGAATATATACATCCTTGAAGGCTTAGATACCTTGGCTTTGTAAGAAAATTAGTTTTGTGGACCCTTGTTTTTCAGCTATTTTTTCATGAATGTTAAAACATCCCCTACGTCCATTACTGTTCTCGTAAGACAACAATGGCCTATATTTTCTTATTCTACACCTTTTAGTTAGTAAGTAACAGCAGTCTTGGCATAATCGGTGACATGGCGAAAATTGCTAATTTTCATGACGAAAATGGAAAAAAACGAAAAATTTTTGCCCTATTTTTGAACATTTTCAAAACACTCAGAAAAATAGTAAACAGAGTGATAAAATTATGAAAATTTCCAGATTTGTAAGAAATTTTATGCAGATTCAGAATATATAATAAATATAATAATAAACACCCTTAAAGACCTAGCTGCCTTAGTTTTGTGAGAAAATACATTTTTTGAGCCCTTGATTTTAAGTTAATTTTGATGATAGTTAAATCTTCCTCTACATCCAATGCAGTTCTTGTAAGACTACAATGGCCTATATTTTCTTTTCTACACCTTTTTATTAGTAAAAAACAGCAGTTTTATCAAAATGGGTGACATGACTAAAATCGCCAATTTTCACTACTTTTTTAACTAGTTTTCAGGCTCTCAGAAGAAGAGTAAACCTATATAGACAAAAAAATTTCAAACTTTCAGGGTTTGTAGTAAATTTTATGTACTTTATGTAGAAAAACATTAAGACTTAAAGAACTATAGTTTTGTGATAAAATAGATTTTCTGAGCCCTTTTTTTGAGCGATTTTTGAAGATGGTTAAAACTTTGCCTACATTTAATACCGACTCTTAAGGCCACAATAGCCTATATTTTCATATTCTACGTCCTTCAATTAAGAAAATACTCAAACAGCACGTAACAGTAATAAAATACCATTGTTTAAAGTTAGACATATAGTAATTACAACTTTTCCTCTTTTATTTACACGTATTATAGTCGATATTTTTCAAAACTATAAGTTTTCTCGAGAATTTAACGTGCCTGCAACTACCTCTCAGTTGAAAAGCAAACCACTTAACAACAATATCAATATTATATCAATCAAATGCATTTATTGATAAACCTTCATGTTTGATTTAAAGATTAAGTCTGCGATTAAGTCGTAAAAAAGCACACGAAACGTAAAAATAATTTCAGTGTTAGCCAAGATTTCATTTGGCGGTTAACGTTCGGTTTTTTTCTCAGTGATTATTTTGGTGCGCGCAAAAATCTGAACAAGTATTTATAGATTTTTTCGCAGCATTTAATTGCAGGCAAGTATAACGCTATGTGCATATTTTCGCAGACAGTAGATATTTTCTCTTAGTAGGTATTTTCTATTTTCTTAAACTCACTAGAGGTTTTTTAAATTTGGAAATTTGGCTATTCTTGGTTGATTTTTCCCACGTTTTCAAAGCTTTTGGAAAAGTAGTAAACCCGGTCATAAAATTTAGAAAATTTCAGTGTATGTACGTAATTTTATATACTTTTAAAAAATATAAAAATATTAGGGCTTACATGTTTTGGTTTTGTTAGAAAATTGATTTTTTCAAACCCTTGTTTTTGAGAAAATTTTTTGATATAGGTTAAAACTATGCCTACATCAAGGACCGCAATCCAAAGGCCACAACGGCATATATTTTCGTATTCTGCGCCATCTAATTAGTAAATAACAGTACTTTTATCAAAATCGGTGGAATGACCAAAATCGCCAATTTTCATGACTATATGTCTGGAAAAAAAGTCGAAAAATTGACCATTTTTAGCTATTTTTTACGCGTTTTTGAGGCTGTTAGAAAAGTAGTAAACCTGGTCATAAAATTTTGAAAATTACAGTGTTTGTAGGAAATTTTATGTACTTTTAGAAAATATAAAAATATTAGGGATTACTTGCTTTGGTTTTGTCAGAAAATTGATTTTTTGAAGCCTTTCGAGAGAATTTTAATATAAGTTAAAATTATGCCTACATCAAGGACCGCAATCCAAAGGCCACAACGGCATATATTTTCGTATTCTACGCCATCTAATTAGTAAATAACAGTACTTTTATCAAAATCGGTGGAATGACCAAAATCGCCAATTTTCATGACTATATGTCTGGAAAAAAAGTCGAAAAATTTACCATTTTTAGCTATTTTTTACGCGTTTTTACGCGATGATGGATAAAACTGGCCCTACATCAAGGGCCGTAAACGCAACGCCAGAATGGCCTGTATTTTTGTGCTCTACGCCTTCTAATTAGTAAATGACAATAGTTTAATCAAAATCGGTGACATGACCAAAATCGCTAATTTTCATGACTAGGTATATGTCTGGAAAAATGTCGAAAAATTGCCAATTTTTGGCTAATTTCTACCCATTTTCGAGGTCCTTAGAAAAGTAGTAAACCTGGTCATAAAATTTTGAAAATTACAGTGTTTGTAGGAAATTTTATGTACTTTTAGAAAATATAAAAGAAAAAATATTAGGGATTACGTGCTTTGGTTTTGTCAGAAAATTGATTTTTTGAAGCCTTTCGAGAGAATTTTAATATAAGTTAAAATTATGCCTACATCAAGCACCGTAATCCAAAGGCCAGAATGGCCTAAATTTTCGTATTCTACGCCATCTAATTAGTAAATAACTGTACTTTTATCAAAATCGGTGGCATGACCAAAATCGCCAATTGTCATGAGTATATGTATGGAAAAAAGTCGATTTGACCATTAATTAGCTAAAAATTTTTTAGCTATTTTTTTTACGTTTTTTAGACTCCTAGAAAAGTAGTAAACCCGGTCATAAAATTTTGAACATTACAGCGTTGGTAGGAAATTTTATGTATTTTTAGAAAATATAAAAGTATGAGAGCTGAGATGCTTTGGTTTTGTTAGAAAACTGATTTTTTTGAACCCTTAATTTTAAGCAAATTTTGAGTATGGTTAAAACTCTGCCTACATCTAATACCGTACTTCTAAGGCTACAATAGCCTACATTTTCGTGTTATATGCCTTTTATTGAGTAGAATTATCTGGTCTTGAAAAAATAAAAAAATAAATTTTTGTGGTTTCTCTCTCTTAAGCCGTCTTTTTCTGCAGAATATGTAACACTGGCTGGTCGAAAAAGAGGGTCATTTGTTGCATGCACCTTCCAAGAAGGCAAAACGTCCCTATTTCGCTGAACTGCATCTCCTCGGCCTAATAAATACCCATTCAAGCGTAAGAACTAGAGAAATATACGGTGGAAATATATCGTCGATATTCCCAGGCTAGGGGGTGACGACGAGAACCTTTCCGTCTCTTTCTATCCTAGGCGAAGAGATTTCCTTGACCCCTTTTGCAGTGAGACACAATTTGTACCCATTAGTCCGGACAATATGGACATTGCCCTTTAAAAAGGTCATATCAATCATAGTATATCTCGGTGACTTATAACGAAAATAGTCAATTTTCGTGACTAAAACTGCGTAAAAATGGAAAAATTTATCATTTTTGGTTATTTCAAAACTACTAAAGACTCTGATTTTCAGACTTTTTTCACTGTCTCTATTATTTTTCTATTAGTCTTGAAAAACACCCAAATATAGTCAATTTAAAGGCAATTTTGAACTGAGTGTCGCGTTGTGTTGTGACAATTTCAAATAAAATTGTCGAAAAAGTGTTAATGCGTAATTTCCGGATTTTCAACTTTCCCGGATATTCAGGTCTCGCGAAACAACCTTTTATAGCTTCACAGCTTTTCACACCGATTTGATCAAAAGTAAAAATGGAATAAGAATAATAAGTGAGTAAACAAAGTGTCCATTGCGTAATCAAAAAATTAAATAGGCATATACTATGAGAGGATAAAATATAACTTGTGCAATGTTAATGGTATACTTTTTTTAATCAACTAGTACTTAAATTTTTTATGATCATCTAAAATTATAATTATGTACCTTTAAAAAAATTCGTTATAGCATAAAAATAGGTAGTAGGGACATAGCCCCAGCTATGTCCCTACTACCAAAACCGGTGCGTAAAACTATGCTCGCTATCGTAGTTGAACTCTTCTATAAAGTTTTATTAGAATTGATAATTGAATAATAAATTAAAATACATGTTAGACCTTCTGAAAATATCAAAATATTTAGTTTTTTATTTTTATTTTTAGAATTTTCACAAAATATACTTCCTAACACTTTTAGAATTATTAAATAATATTTTTTTTCGTATACTTGCTATTTAAACCGGTGTATTCGTATATGCCGGTTGTTTACGATATTCTCCGATGGTGGCAGCACCGGCGGATAATACACCAAACCTATAGGCCTATCTGGCTTTACCAGTATAGTATTAGGTGAAGATGGGATTAAACTGCCAAAAAAAGTCAAAAACAAGGATTGAAAAAATCCATATTCCTACACAGTCCAAGTTATTTAAGCCCTAATAATATTATAGTTTTGAAAATATGTAAAATATGGTCAATTTTTCGATTTTTAGTAGTCCTGAAAATTGTTGGTTTTGATCAAGTCGCTGCTTTTGATAAAAAAAAATCAAAAATTCCCCAAATCTTAACTTAAATTAAAATAGAACGATAAAGTTTCAGATAAAAAAGCCCCACCTAAGATTAAAGATAATCTTGTCACCAAATCAATCACGAAAGATAATTAATTTATAAAAATATACTATAAAACATAAGCACCCGATGAAGATAAAAATAGCCGAATTCATTTTCTAAAGCATGAGACTATAAAAGCAATAAAAGACTCTTGAACTGGTCTAAAGACCTTTCGTTTTACTTAAAAATACAATAGGGTAAAATTATGGCCTGTTCATACTTCCGGTATTATTTTTAAAGCCGGCGCCACATGAGGTGAGGAACGTTGATCTCAGCTATGGAAAAAAGTTTAAGTTTAATTTTTTTTTTAGTTTTCAAGATAATCATAGAAAAACAGAGAATTTATGTAGGAAATATTACGTAGATTTTGAATTTTTGAATAAAACTTCTTTACTCGCGCTGGACGTAAAAATTCAAGGCCGTGACACACGAGCCAGCAAGACGACACGCGAGACGAAAAGTGGTAAGGACGCGTGCTGGGAGTAAAAATTCACGAACTAGCGAGACACAGCCTAAGTCTTAGAAATACGTACACGTAAAAAACTATTTTTTACACATAAAAAAACTATTTGTTACACGTAAAAAACTATTTTTTTATAATTTATTGCTTTTTCAACATTAAAAACTACCCTGTTCTAAACATATCCTTCAAATCATTCAATTTAATAGCTGTTTTTTATTAGTAGTAGATTAATTTTTTTTCAATTTTCTACTCGATCTGATCTTGTAAGACTTCTTATATGTGTATATGCATATAAAAGGATTATGTGTTTTTAATATCCAAGCCAGTAGGATAGCGTATCGATTCCCACGATGCATCTGTGCATGGAATTGGGGTAACATATTCCACGATTCCATCCAAAATCGACTGGACTAAAAATGGCGCTGGCGCGTTACTCCCGGCAATGTGTATCAAGATTTTAGTTTCCCCCATCCTCGTATCGAAACACTGTTATTCTTCCGCGTTATCCTTGAATAAAAAAACCGGAAACTGATCCACGTTCAAAACTACCCTTTCCAGAACTCAATCAACGCTTTTTACCTCCGGGAACGGTGATTAAAAACCGGCAAATGACAGGGTCGCCTTAAAAATGCAGTGCGGCATATACCATCCCCTAAAAATTTAACCGGATACGAGTTTTTCTATAATCCAGAGGAAGCAAATAGTAGAAATCATGTTTTCGTGTTTGTGGCAGCTTTGGGAATGGTAAATGCATGTTTTTAGAACTTATTTGTCTAAATTAAACTTGAATCTTTAATAAAATAGTATTCATATCTAGAAAATTGAATTCAAATAGATTCTTATATATTAATAGTAGGTAATTAACTTCGGCTTGTAACATTGTATTTAGTTTCCAGTAATAGAAGCAATTTGTAGTCTTTTGCATGTATCGGGGTCTTTAAGATAAGAAAACAGTTAAAGAAAGTATTAGGTAGCGTTGCGAAAAAAACTAGTTCCTATTGTGTTAATTTTGCTTCATCAAATCTGAATTTCACGAATCGACTGTTTCATAATTTAGAAATAGAAGTAAACGATATTGATGTTGAAGTGTTTCAAAGTATTATAATATTGAAGAGTTTGAACAGTATTTACTTAGATTCTCTGTTTGAAATTTTTCACATTCAATTTTTATATATTACTGCTGGTTTCAAGTTGTATTCAAGCAAATGACTTGAAAAAAAACTGCTTAAAACCTTTTTATTTGCCCTTATCCACGTTCTTAGAGCTCTATTATGACCTAGATGGAATTTTTAATCAAGTAGGGTTGACTTAAAAGATACTTCAATATCTCTCCAGTTATTTCCCATTCTAATAACTTTTTGTTTAAAACAGCAAAAATTTAAAATAATATATATAAAATGCTATAGAGTTTTAATGAATTAACAACTCTATTTTTTTCTAAAAGTTACTAAGTAATAAGACTATACAGGGTTAGTCATAAATAAGTGCAAATATTTTAGGGGTAGTATATTTCGACTCCAGAATTCTTTGAAGAAATGTTTGGAAACTTTTTTAGTTTTTAGTTAAAAACCACAATTTATAATATGGCAACATAGATAGTAGATTAAACTTACAAGAAAGAAAACCCAGAAACTCAAAATTTTACCAAAATATATTTTTTTTTAATTTTGAAAGCAAAATAACTCAGTTATTTTGAACTTATATGAAAAACGGTAATGAGAAGATATGTTTCGAGATCTAGAATGTATAGTAATGTAGAGAAATATTAAATAAACTTTCATTTCTTAGGATTGATCCTGCTAAGATGGATAAAAGCATGAAACCCCAAAGTTTTGATAACTCTGCGTCCCATAATCAAAACATCCTTAACCACGAGCCAGGATCTCAGCAGCAAGTCCATCAGCACAAAATTGGCCCGCATTACTATCCCTTAATACATCAACATCTTCAAATCAAGAACCATCCACATCCGGCGCAGTCCCCTCTGTTGTTGAACATAAACAATCAACAGATGATTCACACTACGGCTCATCGGCATTTTCAGCATTATCCTCAATACGGCGTCAACGTGAACTCCAACGACTACGCTCATCAACACATGCCTAAAATTAATCAAGCAACGATACCACAGAATCAACAACAGAATAACGTCGAAATATCCACGGTGCAACAGAATAATCATTCGGCTGAAGAATCGTTAAAGCAAGAACAAGCCAGAGAAGTTCAAACAAAAACACCAACTCCCAAGCCTAAAGCGAAAGAAAGTGAGAGAAAGCAACTTAGATCGCCCTCAGCTAGAAGACCTGCAAATGCTCCCGTAGCTATGCAAGGATGGTTGCATAAGCAAGGATCTGAAGGGTTCATGCTTTGGAAGAAGAGGTGGTTTGTGTTATCGGAATACTGCTTATTTTATTATAAAGGTAAAGTATTTTAATTTAATTAATGAAGCTTTAATTAAAACTTGTTTAATCGTAGGTGCCCAAGAAGAGAAATTGTTAGGATCTATTTTGCTTCCATCCTACAAAGTTTCTGTTTGTGGACCTGAAGATAAAGTAAACAGAAAATTTGCCTTTAAATGTGAACATGCTAATATGAGAACGTACATATTGGCAGCTGATTCGCAAGAGCTCATGATGCAGTGGGTGCATATATTAAATTTAGCCTGCAACCTTCAAAATAATATGTAAGTGCCTATAAAACCCGCGAATGTTTTTATAAAATCAGCGATCCTTACTTTAATTGCAGAGAATTATCTAGCGATCATCCAAGATCTCAACATATCGAATCAATTCCATCAAAAAGTCCAGTCAACCAAACATCCGTCTCTAGACCAAGTAATAGTCATATGCACATTCATAGTTCTAGCAACACAACTGATTTGAGCAACTCTAGTCAACAGGAACTAAATCAGTACAATCAACCACTTTATGCAAATGCACCTCCTAAACCCCGAAGGCTAACAGACGGGTACTGCTCTCCTGGTCTTGAAGCCCTCGAAAGGTACGCTAATTACCATCCTGGGCCTAGTAGTGCCGCTAAAAGTCCGTCGAGCGCCTACAGACGGCAAATCGAGCACCCTGATCGTATAGGAATGCAAATATACGGCGAAAGAATGCTTCTAGGTCCTCAAAATATCGATCGAAGAACACCAGACACGTACGGAAGATCCAACTTAACAAAATACAAAAACCCTTCCGATTATGAAGACATATATGCCGAGCAAAGTGCATATAAAAGACCACTGAGCCCTGTAGCTTCGGATAACTTGATAAAAAAAGGATATCCAAGTGTAAACTTAGGATACCCCATTAAGGGATACGCCCCACCCTCTATAGAAATCCTTCGAGCTCAATATCCAGAGTCAATTCCGATGAGGAAGCCTCCAGCTCAAGCCATTTCCAGGCCTCACAGTGCCGATTTTCTAGAATATAAACCAAATAAGTTAGAACCAAATCCGTCCGCCACATCAGTGTCTCAACAGGCTAGGCCTAAATCAAGTCTGGACATCAACATGTGCTCAAAAGACTGCGACGTTGCTCCTAGATCGAACTTTATAAATCCTGGAAACAGGAGTAGGGACAACGACTATTTCTATTCTCAAGAACGATATGCGGAGAAAATGCGAAAAAGTGCTCAATATCTCCAAAAAATGCCACTAAAATACCAACCGGTAGATCCAACTCACCGAAAGCACAGAGAGCGATACGACTTGGATTTTTCAAATAGCTATGGATACAATTATCCTTTTAAAGAACCTGTAGAAGCTGGAGTAAATGCTCAGCCTGTTCGTAGTAGAAGTGCTCTCAGCGAAGGTTCTCTCCTTTGTGCTCAAGACATTGAAAATGAGAGCTTAAACCGAGAAGGCCCGATGACTCACGAACAACATTTAGGACATAACGTTAAAACAACGTTGAACCACGATCAATTTATTCGTTCGGCAAGTGCAAGATTGTCCCAAAACAACAGAGATGATCAAATTTTAGATGAAAGCGTCACTCGTATGGAAGGTGAACGTAAGGTAAGAGTAAATATTCTATATAAATAATTATTTTTAACTCAAGAATATAATTTAGAGAGAGGAATCCATGAAGCGATTACTTGAATGGAAACAAAGGATGCTACAATCTCCATTAAACCGAAAAGCACAGGCTCAAACTTACAAAGGTTACGGTATGGGAAAAGAAAATATTTATAGCTATCAAAATTATGTGCTTGACCGGAAACAGAAAAAATCAGTTTTGCCCAACAAAACATCGATGCATAATTTAGTTCAATACAATAGTTATTCTTCCGATGATGAAGGTAAGTTTGTTTGTGTCTTACTTTCATATAGTCTAAGATCCAGCTGCAGGATTATTACGCTCATCATATTATTAATCAAAACCTAATTTTTACGTATATTTGTCAATAGGAGAATACAGTTTTAACAGGGTACCAATCAAAAAGTTGTCGCAAATAGGGGTTGCCAGGGTTCAAAGTTTTTTCTACTACTTTATATGGGTCCGGCAACAATGCGTCGGGCATCTGTAGCTCCTATAATAAAAAACTGAGGAATTTTGGATAAATGCAAACCTAAAGTATGTATTAGAATGTGTTTCAGGAAAATATTTTAGCTTCTACAGGGTGACTCAAAAAAGTGTGAGTGGATGATTTTTTTTTAAATGGGGCACTATGTATGTTAGTGTATTTTTTGGCTTCCTTTCTGATCACTTTACATAATTACAGATATTATTAAATATGTTTTGATAGTTTCAAAAATGTTAATAAATAAATAAAAAATATATTTTTTCAGCCTTTTAAAACAAAAATGTTAAAAATACAAGAAATTTACTGAAATCAAAACTATAGTAGGTATTTACTATAGTGGGTCTGTACTTACTTTGCTATAAATATCGTAATTTTAAACCATACAGGGTGTTCAAAATTCTATGCCATACTTTTTTAGAATTTAGAATGAGTGGGAGGGGGGTTAATCACTTCGACCTTACAGATCCATTGTGTCCCCCTTTCTTGAATCATAACTCATCATACAGTCCCAGGGCTTTGACAAAAGCCAGTATCTGGGACGGTTTTATAGAGGGTAGTTCTCCATCTCCAATATCAGTCGTACCAAAATTCATGGCACGAATGGTTGTCGTCTCGGCGCACTCAGTGATGAGAGGTGTACTGGTGTTTCACCATCTTCCCCACAGAATCTGCATTCGCCGTTTCTTCTTAGTTTCAATCTACTGAGGTGTTCATTGAGGAGACAGTGTCCTGTTAAAAACCCCGTGACAATCTGAAGATTGTTCTTACTCAGACCCAGGAAGATCTCCTCAGAAACTTCTTCGAGTGTCCTAGACCATTGCAAGATTTCCATTCCAGGTTGCGGATGGAATCTTCCAAGTTCTTGAGTTCCGCCTTGAGTTGGTTACCACTTGGAAAGCAGAACGGTTCTGGTCCAGTTAGTGGAGTGTTCGCTCCTTTCCTAGCTAGATTATTTGCTTTTTCATTGCCTTCTATCCCTTGGTGAGCAGGCACCCAGTGTAGGAGGACTTTGTTTTCTTTGCCTAATTTATTCAGCTTCTCAATGCATTCTTTGAGCAATTTCGAATTGATTGATACTGAGTTGATCGCCTTTAACGCTGCTTGACTATCAGATAAGATGGCTTTTCTTGTTTCCGATAGTTCCTATCTAAGATAAGTTGTACGCATCTCTCGATAGCGTAGATTTCTGCCTGTAGGATACTAGGGTAAGTGCCCATTGGTTCGGAGTAATTAGCTCTCGGCCCAAACACTCCGATCCCTGTTCCCGTATTGGTTTTGGAAGCATCAGTATACCAAGTTATGGTTGGTCTTTTTAACTGCTGGGCAAGCGTTTCGCTCTTCCAATCCTTCTTATTGCTCAATACTACATTGACATGTTTGTCAAAGTTGTACGTTCTTGGCATATCGTCCACTGGGAGTTGCAGAAGTGGTATTTCCTTTTTGAGGGTGTTCCAAGCCCCTGATCTGACAATTCTCCCAGTACTAATTCCGTTAGTGACCATTCTAATCATTGTCGCATTGGCATAATCATACTTTTTAAAATATAAAAAAAATTGGACACCCTAGAGTTGGAGAATTAAAAAATGAAAATTTTTTTTATTTAAAGCATTTTAGAATTTTAGCGGTACATACCTTAGGTTTGAACTTATTCGATGTCCGACGCATTGTTGCCGGACCCGTATAAAGTAGTAGGAAAAACTTGGCAACACCTATTTACGGCAACTTTTTGACTGGCAGCCTGTTAAAAATGTATTCCTCTATTCATAAATATACATAAAAAACAGATTTTGATAAAAATATGATGAACGTAATAATCCTGCAGAAGATCCTGTGCTAATAGATAATATCCTGGCTATTATGTTTATACAAATACATTATAAACTTGATTAGATTAGTTTTTGGTACATGGTGTCGGTTCTTTGGGGGTAGTCTATATAGGTCCTTCCTGCCTGAATGAGTCTTATTTATCTGTGACTAACACCTTAACTTCCGTAACTAATACTAACAGATTAATCAAAGCTCTAATGGCAATGGACACTTATCTTGATGTAAATTTTTTATGGGTTCAGACAATAGGGAGAGAACAAGCAAGACAAGTATGCACTCACAGGCAGGACTGACCGTGGACACATTTCCGAATAACTCTGATTCACTTGCATATGCACCATTCACTTCTACCACTACTCTAAAGCTTACTGAGGAGCCTGTCGCATCTACAAATAATTTAACTGACGTTTCATCTAAGGAACATCCAGAAGAGGTCCCTTGCAATAGCCAAGCATCCATTTCCAGTGAAGTTAGTGATAATACCCTTATAGCTGATATCAAATCAAACGGTGCACTAGTTAAAGCAATTCTTTCTGAATTCCAAAGTCCGTCAATAAAAGAATCTTTAGTTCAAGAAGGAAATTATATGCCAATGTCCCCGAAGAAAAGTATTTTGCAATCCAAAAGTGACACGAATAGTGATGTAAGTGTCAATTTTAATGACGCCGATGAAAATCATTATGTAGAAATGACTCGTACAGTAGACAGTTTATTAATGGAATCATCTAACGATTTTGATCCAAACGATCAGCAACAATATGAAATGGTGTGTTTTGGTGAAAACAAAGTTGAGCCAGTTTACATGGAAGTGCCAGGAATGAAAACCCAAAGAACTAGTAAGAAAAACGATGAATTGCCTGATATACTAAAATCACCTGCAAGCCATCAAAGTAAAGACAGCAAATCTGATAGCTCAGATGCGGATGATGAAGCGTCGAAGGATTTAGAATGTTTAGAAAGTCCATCTCAACCTCGATTTAGTCTCTCCGATACATTTAGACCAGCATCTTATTACCTAGGAGTCAGTAAGACTATAACAGAATTTCAAGACAGCTCAGACAGTGAGCTGGTGTCTCCTCCTCCGATTCCAACAAGCTCTCCTCCATTAGACGATGATTACTTTGTGCCTACTTTACGTGCCAAGAAAGAATCTTCGTTAGAGAATAGAAACTCAGATCAATATTTTAACAGCAACAACAGAAACCGAAAAATAAGAGATGGAAAAGACCATTTAGAAGCTAGTAATTTGAGTTTTCTATCACTTAAAGATCCAGACACTTCATCAAGTTACAGAAATTCCGAACAAAATACTAGTATTAACAGATTATTTTCAAACAATGATAAAATGTCAGATTTATCAATGGAAAATAGAAGAAGACCAGTATCTGATGACTTTAGTACACCTACTGAATATGGTAAAATTGAGGATATAAGAGCTGTTAAGTCTTATTTCGAAGGTTTGCAATTAGATGAACAGCAAGCTAATGAACCAAAGGTCACCGACAGTCCTGCGTATGAAAATTTTATCATTAGTAAAAATATGACTTTTCAAGAATCGACAGATAGAGACACTCCTGTTGACAAAACAGTAAAGCAACAATTTGTTTCATCCAGTCCTATAGCAGAAGCTCGTTCTAACTGCTGTCCAGAAATCTGCTCGGCTTCTGTAGAAGTTAACAGCTTTATAGGAAATTCTAACAGATCTACCCCAGTCGTAAGCACATTGGAGTTATCTGGTAGCCAAATTGATATTCCTCAAATTGTTCCGTACTACTATTCCGATCTATCTGGAAATATATCAAGTTTAGAGACAACTTCGACGTTAAACAATCAAAGAGAGAGTACAAACGGCAGCAAAAAGGATATTACACATATTATAAACCCCATAAAATGCAATACACAAGACAGATCATCACCTATAGAAGACACTACTAATAAATTAGCTGCTGAAGCTAGATCTGTGTCCGTGGATTTTCTAAACCTAACTGATAAAACTGATAATATTGACAAAAAGAACATTTATGAATCGGATACATTAAAACGGCAAAAAGTAAATGATACTCAGAGCCTTGACATTCATCCAGAATCGCGCAATTTCTACGTGTACAGAAAAACAGATAAATTTGATGAAATGGACTTGAGAACAGAAAGGTATGTTAGGAAATCATATTCTCTAGAAGGGCTATTGGAAAATGTCCTTAACGAAAACATAGCTGGTGAAACTAACCCAAGGGATAGAGGTGCTCTGGCAGGTGACAATACGGCGTCAGAAGGAAGTTATTTGTGGGAAGAAGATTCAATCTGGAGGGAACAGCTGAGATTTGTTAGTCAGAGACATACGAAGTCGATGGATGACTTAGACAGTATTGAGGTGGATCAAGAAATATGTCAAAAGAAACCTCCCAGGGCCATAACGAGAGAAGTTACTTACGTGAACGATATTTTGTTCAAACCTAATGAGGCTGCTAACAAGAAACCTCCTAAAACTTCCAAAACAGAAATCAAAAAGAAAGGGAGTTTTCTAATCGACAGAGAAACGCTTAGGCAGTGGGATTTACTGTCGAGTGCACCGTCCGATGATCAGTTGTTAAAAATTGCAGGTGCGCAGGCACCTCAGAGTCACATGGTGGTAGATTTAGGTGAAGGTAGTAGTGATACTGGCGATAATGGAAACAACCCAGAAACAGGTATCATTTTTTCCTCATTGTATTTATTAATTTTAAAAAAATTGTACGATATTGTATATATCTGAAAATACTCTCATTTTTACATATTATGAAATAGTTTATTTCACCTTTTTAGGTGAGCCTACTTTAATTAATGTTTAGTTTCCTTTTGTAGCGTCAGGATCGATATCGATTAATCCTAGGGATAATACATTGCAAAGAGACACATTCCCAAGGGCGATAGCAAAAAGGAGTATTACTCCAAATATTCCGCCAAACCTCCAGGCCAGAAGTATTACAAATTTAGATAGACCCCCATATAAAAATGACAAGAACATGTAATACTTTTTTCTTTGTTTAAATATCTGAATACGTCAATTTTTTATTTTTTTAGTCCTGGTTATCCAACATGGTCAAACCATCCCCAATATCTATACGAGCAAGAACAGGACTTCAAAGCCTCGCAGAATGTAAGTAAGAAAAAATCATTTTCATTGCCACTTCTTTATACGACATTGAAATAAATCTGCTTGAACCCTGATTTTAAGGACCTAACTAAAACCAAAATAAATGTGTCTGCGGGAGAGCTTCTTGGCAGGACTCACGAAGAATTAGTTTTACTTTTGATCCAGCTGCGTCGACAACAATCCCAAACATTTCAGGCAATCGAAAATTGTTACGACGAGATTGAAATTTTACAGGTTTGAGATCATCACAGATTTAGCAGCACTAACTGATTTTCCCTTCGTTTATTTTTCATTAACAGTCTCTCTGAAGTAACTGGGCAACGGTGTTTTAACAATTCGGCTTTTCTCTAACCAATCTGGGTATTCACTATGACTAAACATCTTAAAAAACGAATAATATATTTTTTTAGATAAACATTCTTAACATGGACCACATTCAAAGGATGGAAAATCTTCAAAAGCTCGAGCGTATTAAACAAAATCTTTTGGAGCTGGAAAAACAATACGAAAAAAGAAAACCCCTGGTAAATTTAGTTGATAACATGGTCAAACTTGGGTCGTTGTACCGAAATCCTAACGAAAGAAACGACATGACTCGACATATCCGCGAAAGACTCGAATTCAACCAACATATCCAAGAACGCCGGCTCTTAGCCGAAGAAAAAAGAGAATGGAACAGAATTGAACCTAGTCATATCCAACTACAAGAAAAAGTGCGGCAGTTATACCAGCTGGATGGTTTAATTCAAGAAGAATCGAGAAATCTTCACAATCTTCAACGTGATAAAGAAGATATTGAACGAGCTCTTAGCGGGCTACGAAACAGACTCATAAGAGGCTTGAACAATCCTGAAGAAATAGAACAAGCGCGCAGGCAGCAATTTATTTTAGAAAATGAATTGAGTAGGGTTCACCTGATGCTGGCTCAAAATTCAAAGAAACTTGAAGAAACAGTAGCGGGCAACGCCAGATTAGAACAAGAGCTTTTGGTGCTAAAGCAGAAACTGCAAAGTTCCAGACATCAAAGATGCTCACCTCAGTTCTCCAATGCCGGTAAGATTCGGAATTAAAAAAATATATTTTTGTAAATTATTCGCACATTTCAGGAGAAAGCCTTCCGTATTTATCAGACACCAGTCAAGTGTTGGAAACTGATTTAGAAAAAGTCCAAAAGAAAATTGGAGATTTGCAAAAACAACGAGAAGAACTTAGTTTACAAGTTCGGCAACTGACTGACAAATCAACTGCAACGCATTCTCACCAGAATTTACACCTACATCACCATGAAAATCAATCTGGTAAGTTATTAAATCTGCTAATGGGGTTAAACCAATTTATTTTTCTTCGACAGGTAATAAAAAGAGACCTACATCGTTTTGGAGGGAAACCGACCTCGACTCTATGAACTTTATTGATCACGGTTACGAAAGTTTCTCATCCACAACACCTTTATATATAAATACCGATGTGAAATCGTTGGGAGGAAATGATTTCGCAGACAGAAACTTAAAAACAAGCGACTCGACCAGCGACGATACTGCTCTCTCATCAAACCAACTAGAAAAACAAGAAATAAAGACAGTTCGAATAGTAAAAAGAGAATCTGAACGCCGACAGAGAGACCGAGAAAAAACGTTCAACGGAAAATGCGATCCGCTAGTGGAAGAAGACGATTCCTCTCAAGGCTCTTCTATTCTCTTCAGGCCGACATCCTTGCCTCAAAAGCTACCCTTCGATCACCAGCACCATTCCCTGCCCACTAGATCAAGTAGGAACAAGCCCGCAGAACTGAGTCCTGTGTTTAAAAGCGAGGCTGCCCGTCAGATTATAACTGAGGTGTCAAAGAAGGAACCAACTGCTCAAGGGCAACGAAGGGCTGTGCCAAAGGAACGGCGGCGGCATCACACAGCCCCCCACGACAATCTGGTTTGTCTAGGAAACCTCGAAGGTCGTAGAGCAAGGGATGACTTGGATATTGAGCGAGCTCTGAGGCAAAGAATAGATGCTCCTGATATCGTTCGCTCGACGTTAAGTAATAAGGAGCTCAAGTACAATGAAGAAACTATTGATAATATTTTGAGTACTCCAAACAAAATTTTAATACCTGAACGTTACATTCCTGAGCAGCTACCACAACCCAGCGCGGAAGAACAAGAAAAACGAAAGAAAAAAGTGGAAAGCATTAAGAAGATGCTGTCTGATACAGCCATCATCAGCGCTCCTCCATCAACTAGTCATACAGGTAAATACATATTTTTTTAATGATGATTGTATCACAGTTTAAAGAATATAAAATATATCAGTTGACCCACTCTTCGCCCGTATCAAAATTCCTCCCGCCGCTCCCCGCCTGTCTTGTAGACTTGGGTCAGTCTACATCCGTTGCTCGACGTGTACACAGCGTTCCAAGTTTATTTTAGTTTTGTTTTCGGCCCGACGCATAGGGTGAACCAAAAATAGTGTTTTTGTTTTATAATGTACTTAACTAAAATCCGTTTTTTATTTCACATTTCAATTCATTTCGTATTTATATTTGTAAACAATGAGATATGTTATTAAATAATATTAAGAAGAAAGTAAATAAATATTGATCAATTATTAAAGACGCCTAAAACTGTTAATCAATAAAACTAGTACTGTATTTTTATTTTTCTACTTGCTGTATTAAAATTCCTTAGTATTTTTAGTTGATCCCTCGTATACGGCCAGCGTTCTGACTGATAAAATAGCACTTCCGGTGCACCCGGTAAACGTACAAATTTTTTGCCACCTCGAAGGGTCACTTCAAAGGCGGCCCTTTGAAGTCAAAATAACAATAGAATTCCTTAGAGTGGGTCAACTGATATATTTTATATTCTTTAAACTGTGATTGTATCATGTAAAATTGGGAACTCCACAGATGACAAAACAGCTGACAAAAAGGCTACCACCAGTACAAAGAGCGGATCGACGTCAAGCATTATGGAAGAGAAGAAACAAAGGGAGCATCTTCTCCAACTCAACCAAATTTTAGCAAAACAGGTCATGGAAATAAGCAAAGTTGTTGCAGGTAAATGGACAAGATATTAACTAATTGCAATAAACTTTTTGTTAGATTATTACAGCATGATGTGGCTTGTTCGTTTTTGATTTTGTTTTGTTTTCATTTATAGGAAGCACTGAAGCTGACAACAGTTGATTCATAACACAGTATTACATTAGGTGTGTTTTTATTTATTTATTTATTTATTTTTCTGCATGCACAGAATGCTTTAATATTTTTGGTCATCGTCCAGAATTAAACTTAGTATTTGTAAATACATATTATACGTAATTTTCAGTAAAGAATTTAGCTAAACTACAGTTGAATCCTCAGCCAATTAGCACTGAAGAAGAAGATTCTTCGCCAGTGACACCACTTCCATTATATCAGCAACGTGAAAATTACTACAGTTAGAAATTTTAGAAAAAATGCCATATATAACCAAAAATAAATGTTAAATCGTTACTTTTCTATTTATAATAGTCTATGTTCAATAATATAGAAGGCAATTATATTCAAATAGTAAGAAATTCATTATAAACTTGCCTTAAATATTTTAATGAATTCAGAAAAAAAGGTTGTTGATATTCTAATATAAATCTTTGTGTGGATTTATAGGAAAATAAATGTATAAACTTCTTTCAGGGTATTTTAAAAAAATTAGGCGTCTGATACTCATTTTTTCGAAAAATATAACTGAGGCGCCACAAGTTCACTGAACAATTCTAAATAAAATAAATGTAAGGCTGCTTTTTTATTTTTCAAGTACATTACTGTTAAACTCATATTATACATCGTAATGACTGAAATATATTACTGTTACGTGTACCTTTTATTGTAAAGTACAAAGTATTTATTGTATGTTAAAATTTATAATTTTATTGCTTTAAAACAAATCTAATTTACTGTTATTACTGTACGTATTTTTTTTTAATTTATTCGCTACAGCGCATAAGATTTTTCTTTTCGAAAAATGTGATATTAATTCATTTCTATTTTTTTACTATATTTCTGCTTTTCAAAGAAATAGCCGGTAAGCGAATAAGTTAAATGTCTTATTAGATAAGTTAATTTATTAAATTATACATAAACTAGAACTGACTCCTCGACAATAATTCAATTTTTTGATTAGTATATGATTCGCGTTTTAATTTTGTTGGATTCATACACCCTGAATTGTATTTTGATTAGTATTTCTGGCCTATGCCTTTGCCTAAATATTCAGCCAATTAAAAAAAACTTTGTTATAAATTGAGTACAGTATTTTGCTCACAGAAAACATGTGAACCTTTACAATATAAGCAATATACTCTTGTTAGTGACTAAAATCTAAAATGTCACATGTTGATGTTTCCTAATTTACAATAAAAAAACTATTTTTTTTTTGTTGAGGAATTATAATATTAAGGTATATGAATAATAAAAATCGAATTTAAAAGATATTTTGATGTTTTATAGTCTATAGTCGCTGGCAAATGTAAATGAATGGTCTAATTATAATAAAGTATCTCATTGGATAAAATTACGTAAACAATGTTTAAATGTAGCCAAAAAATGATTAATTAAAATTAGTATCCTGGATACCTTTGATAGTTTCAAAACACAGTTGGTTATTTTAAGATAAGGGAACGGTTTTTGGATATATACCAACTATTTTTCAAAACGATAGACCCAAATGCGTTTTATATTAAACGCATGATTTATTTTATTTCTCTCTGAATTAATTTTAGATCAAAAAGTATCTCGAGTGGGTTTTTATGTAACTAATCAACACAGGTAAACTTAAGGTAAACAACAACACACCTTAGTATGAACAAAATTAAATAAATAACCAAGTCATAATAGGTATAAAACCAACCAGTTTATTGTTAAAGTATGTATATATGTGTAAAATAATGAGAAAAAACGTATTTCTGTATATAAGTCTTGTATGTATAAATCAGATGCGGAAAATATGTACATAGTTTTGTAGACCAAAAAAATATCTTTTAAATAAACAGTTATTTGAATATCTAATTTGGTGTTTTATTCTTTTCCATTGAAATCACACAGAAAACGTTCGAATTGACAACATGGCTTAATACGTAACTGAAAAATATGTTTATATCTCAACTACGAAAGCAAAATTACTCGACATATAAATATAGAGTTATGATCCAAATAAACAACAAGCCATACAGTATGGGATACAATTAAAGTGATTCGTTGAGATAGCTTTGCTTACTTTATAGAGTAAAAAAACAGTTTAACATATAGTACAGTTTTAAATATTAAGTCAGTCTAACATTTGGGCGTCCATTCAGTACGAAATCCCCATCACTGGACTGTCCGAATACCGGACCACCAATAATTATCGTCTTAAGTTTAAATTCTGCCAAAGCAGTACGACGGGAGACGCGATATCTCCAAAGATGTTTACAACAACACTAGAAGAAATCTTCCGTCAACTGGACTAGACCAACAAACAGGGGTGGATGGGAAAGTGGAAACCGGCCCGGGAAAAACAGGCAACCGGCCCAAATCCACAAAAACAAACTGACCATAACGAAGAAACATATTTTATTTATTAATATATAAGTAAGGGTGTTTTTCGCTCGTGCGAAAAAGCTCTTTTGCCTCCGTTTTCGGATCAAAATTTTCGTAAAGACCAATATTGGGTTGGACATTTGAATTTTTACTACAAAATGGCTCAGTTTTACAGGGTTCTGCTGCTTTATTTCCATTATTGATAACGGTAATTTGATCTTGAATAGGTTACGATTTTGAGTCACGATTTTGAGAAACTTCCTGATACAAATACTCATGGACGTAATAAATACTGCACTACAGCGGGTATCAAATTGGATGACAATACATCATCTGACTATAGCTCCAGAAAAAACCGAAGCTGTACTTTTGACCAGAAAACGAAAGATAGGACCCATTGCCTTCAGCTTAGAAGGCGTATCCGTTAACCTAAGCAATGCTGTGAGATGGATGGACACGAAATTAACAATTGCTGAACATATATCGGCTGTCATTCTTAAAGCAGAAAGAACTCTAAGAGTATTATCTGGTCTGATGCCAAATATAGGAGGTCCAAGATCTTCAAAACGAAAATTATACTCGAGCGTGGTTCATTCCCAAGTCCTCTGTGGATCTCCAGCATGGTTTATGGTAACTTCCAATAAAAGGCTTATAGCCAAACTTAGCAGCTTTCAAAGGGCAGTTGTTATCAGGGTAATAAGCGCATACAGAACCATATCTACAGACGGAGTTGGAGTTCTAGCACGAGTACCGCCTATGGAACTACAAATTATAGAAAGGCGCGAAAAGTACACAGGAGTAGGTTCAACCATAGCGAGGAATAACTTAATGGTCAAGTGGCAAGAAAAATGGGACTCAAGTAGCAAAGCTCGATGGACCCATTTTCTGATTCCGGATATAGAGGTATGGATTAACCAGTGTCATGGCGAAGTAGACTACTACGTTACCCAGGCTCTATCTGGGCATGGCTGTTTCAATGAATACCTGCACAAATTTCGAAGATCAGAGACCGTTGTGTGCTTGTACTGTAGTGAAGAAGATGATGCCAAACATACACTTTTTATTTGTAGCAGATGGGAAGGGCAAAGAAGACTATTCTGCACGGAAACTGGAAAAGTTTTTAACCCGATAAGTATAATGGAGACACACGCCGGCCTTTAGAACACCAGGTCGGTAAGGTCTTTTGAAGATTTCTTACCCCTCACAAAAAAAAACAATAGAAAACAATGGGTTCAACTACAAAGAGAGTATCTAAATATGTGAATGAGGCTAAACCAAACCAAACCATTTCCAATTAAACGGTTGAATAAGCTGAAAATGATGATGATAATGATGCTGAATATATATGTCAAAAACTGTAATAAACGGTAAAAAAATGATGATGATAAAAAAGATAAAATTTTGAAGTAAATAAGCTATGAATGTGTATGAAATATAACCACGAGCTAGACATAATGCTAAAATCCAATTATCATACTTTTTGTCATGCTGGGTATGCTTAGAACTTGCTAGGGTCGATTTTCATATTTATTTAACATATTAGCGATAATAATACTTAATAATGCTTCATTTTCTTTAGCCTTCAGATGTCAATTTTCGTAAGGAATATAATAGGCTGCCTAATTTTACCCCATTCTATCCAGATACATTAGGGAAACAAAAAGACTACTCTATATAATATTGAATCGAAAAAAAATCATATTACCAAGTCTAGACGGCAGAACTGGTAATAGATTTCAATGGAGAGAACGAACTTTTATTAACTTTGTTTATCAAGTTTTACAGCGTCTATTGTTGTTTGTTTACGTCTATGAGATACAGATACAGGGCGATATTTCCTGATAACTACCAGGGAACGATAAAGAAAACACTAGTATCGTATACTACTGAACTAATAACGATATGCTTAAGTGACTGATTTATGATGCCTAAATTAAATCATTATTACTAATAAACAAAAATCCTTTTCCATATGTGGGTTACTAATTAAAACAGATTTTAATCACATAATATATAGCTCAGTTATTTAAGTATATCCTTTCCTTTATATCATGTTATAGTAGTAAATCCTCAAGTAACAGATTTAAATAAGTAATTATAGTTATTATTAATGAGAAATTTATATTTTAGACCCGTATAAGTCAATCAATTGTCGTAAATGTGTTTTTTTTACTCAACAATCTTATGCAGGTACGGACAAAAACTTATTACTCTTCAACCAAGTTAAAAAATATGTAGGTGGCGCCCTCTACTAGTAGGAGTCATATTGACATCAAAATCAAATTTCTCATGTCAAAAAACTCCCAGATACCAATTTTCGTTCAAATATTGACGTTACTTCATAAATTATATGGAAAAAATCGAAATAAAAATGAAACATCTACACCCTGTATCTCCGAAACGAAGCATTTAGGACATACATTTATAGGAACTTTTAATAGGTGGAAATATTTTTAGGGATAGTATATTTCGACCCCAAAAACAAATTTTTTCAAACATTTTTGGATTTTTTTGGAAATTTTTTCAGTTTTAGCTAAATCACATGGCAACATAGGTAGTAGATTAAATTTACAAGAAAGAAAATCCAGAAAAGATCAAAATTTTAGCAAAAAATAATTTTTTTGAAAATTTTCATAGTAAAATAAGTCGGTTATTTTGGATTTATTTGACAAACGGTAAAGAGAAAATATGTTTCTTTTATCCAAATCTACCACCCCTGAAAATAATTGCACTTATTTGAGACTCACCCTGTAAAAGTCTTTTAAAATATTCTAGACTATAAAAAAGAATTATTAAGTAGAAAATTCTAATAAAGTTTTTTCCCTAAACTAACAAAATGCCCTTAAAGGTTTTCAAAATCTTATATTGAAATTATATGAAAAGTAATACAGCAAAGCTAATTTAAATTTGAAATTACATCGAAAATGTCTTCTTATTGATCTCGAGAAACCTGTGGGATGAAATTAAAGTGAAGCTCTTAAAATCTAATTTTCCTCGTTTGCATGTACTCGACATTTTGTTATTAACGTTCGGCACCACTATTTTCAATCTTCTTTACGTACTTTTTTTTAATTATCAAGAAAACCATACGTATACTAATGAAAATGTCATTTTCATACAAAACTTATATTTTTTATCAAATTCTTAAAATTTAAAACAAAATAAGATGCTACCCACATAAATGTTTTATTAACGCTGACTGGTGTAGCTCCGGCAAAGGATTTTTTGCACATGTTCATTATTATGGCTCAGATTTCTGAGTAGGTAATTTTAGAAGGAAACATCCGATAGCAAAAGGCGTGTGGAAAAATCATTTCTTGAAAAAAAAAATTAAAAATTATTATTAAAACAAAAAATCGGTTACATTGATAATCGTTTTAGAGAAACCATCGCGAATTATAGGGCATATTTATTCCACGCAGCGTCTTCCAGTTAATTTGAAAAACAAATTTTGGAAGCTCTCCTATAAAATCAACGGAGACCTTGAAACAAAATAAATAAGGTGTTTATGGTAGATCACGCAAATTGAGCACATTTGTCCATCAATTACTAAATTGTACAGGGTCCGGCAAAAGTTCGTCGCGCATCTGTAGCTCCTATCATGAAAAACTTTTGGAATTTTGTTCAAAGTGCAGACCTAAAGTATGTACTACGATGTATTTCAGGAAAATATTTTAAATTCTACAGGATAGCTCAAAAAAGTGTGAGTGGATTGGAATGACTTTTTTTAATGGAACCCCATGTATATTATTACATTATTGGTTTTCCTTCTGATCACTTTACATAATCCTCAGATATTATTAAATGTTTTGATAGTATTAGAGATATTAACAAATAAATCCTTAAACATTTTGAAATACATTAAATACAAAAAATGTTCATTTTTTGTATTTAATGTGTACTTGACAAACATTTGTAATTGGTATACAGGGTATACACGGTGCGTCGGGCATCTATACATCATTTCTAAGATATTTTATTATAGGAGCTACGCCGCACTCCCGCCAGACCCTGGTTCCATAAAAAAAAACGAAGAAAATTTATTTTATATTTTAGAAAGTTTGGCATAGAATGTTGATCACACTGTATGGTCTAAGATTAAGCTATTTATAAGCAAAGTAAGTACATACCAACTATAGTATTGACATCAAGACATTTCTTGTATTTTTAATACTTCTTTTAAAAGAGGCCGAAAGAAAATATTTCTTTTATTTATTTATTACTATCTCCAAAATTATCAAAACATATATAATATCTTAGGATTATGTAAAATGATCAGAAAGGAAGCCAAAAATGCAATAATATATAGGGTGTTCAATTTAAAAAAATCACCCCGATCCACACACACTTCTTTGAGCCACCCTGTAGAAGTTAAAATATTTAAATATTTTTTAGGTTTTCACATAAACAAAATTCATAAGTTCTTTATTATAGGAGCTACAGATACCAGACGCACTCTTGCCGGGTCCTGTATTAAATAACTTTTAGACCATTGATTACCCAGAGAAAATGCCAGTTATAATAAATAAAAATTTAAATTTAAATTTAAATGCCTTCTCATTAATATAGCAATCATGTTATTACTATTAATTATCTACTATTACTTTTTTCTCATCGATTAGTTAAAAACTACAATAAAAAATAACTACATGTTTCATTCACTCCAGAAATCCTCCCACAAATAAGGAAATCTCATACATGGACGTAAATTGAAAGTTAGTATGTAATTTATTGCTTAATCTTTCTTAACAAAAATAAATCCTAAACGAGATAAAAATAGCGTTCGAAATTGTTGTTACTATAATAATAATTATGATATGTGGCAACCCCGGATGGACACATGACTAATATTTTGATCATTGAACAGCTAAATAGTATGGTCAAAGACTTTGGTATGGTCCTCTGTACTAAATGATCATGAATCTTTCAGTGTCTCGCATATAAATAAATGTAGTCTATAAATAATATCTTTTATTAAGATATATCAAGATACACTACTATTTTATTTTTATTACATAAATATACCATGTCCAGTCCATTATACAGTATGTCCCCGTATTATCTTTACAAGAGAAAAAACTTTTTAATTATTGACATTTTGATAAAAATACATTCTTCGTAAAAAAATTGCTTATTTTAAAATGGTTAAATCCCATTTATACTTTTTCAAATTTCTATACTGTTTTAGAGAAAATTAGAAAAAATATATTGATAACTGATAGAATTTTAATTAACGTCATATTTTTTGTTGTTTTAGAGAGATTTTTAGATAGATTTTAGAGAGATTTTTAGATAACTACTATTACCCGAAAATGTGATACTTTAACAACAACAAAAAACATGACTTTAATCAAAATTAATAATAACTATCTATCAAAGAATGAAATGGAAATTATATTACCATAGAAGCGCCTTTTTATTTTTAGGAAATTCAACCATATTTTCATGTTTTTTTTTCTAATTTTCTCTAAACGGTATGGAAATTTGGAAAAGTATAAACGGAATTAACCATTTTAGAAGAAGCAACAATTTTTATGAAGAATGTGTTTTTCTCAAAATGCCAATAATAAAAAAGTTTTTCCTTTTGTAAAGACAATCCGGGGATATAATGTATGGGACTCTATATTAATTGGAGGTACCACATTGTCTGTAACATGGTTTTAATTTTAACAAAAAATAATATTTTGAAATACGAATCTCGTATATATTATGAATTTCCTCTAAACTGCCACTTCTCATAGATATACAGGGTTGTTCACCACATACGACACGGAGTATTGTAGCTAAACGATTAGATTTTTTCAAATTGTAAGGTTTGGGTTCGTTGAAGGACTATTAGAGCTACAATTTAAAAATATTTTTACAAAATACAGAGTGTCCCAAATAAGTTAAAACTATTATAGTTGTATTTTTTTAATGGAACACCCTGTATATTATTATATTTTTAGATTCTACGATTAAAATACAGGTAACTTTGATTAAGGTTTATTACACTTAAACCTTACCGTTTTTGAAATATTTTCAATTTTATGAAATTGCAGTAAAAATTTTAAGGCTTCATTTCTCCAAGGGTATCTAAGTTTTTAATACTAAATAATTACTGAAGTTTATTTATTGATCAGATATTGTGTTGCAATAATAAATGAAATACTACCTTATACAGGGTGCCTAAAATTTTTTATTAAATAATTACTAGCTTTAAACGCCAATAACTTGTTTAATTTAAATGGTATGTTTAACACCCTGTATATTTTACGAGAATCAGATGCACAATTTAATTGTCTATCCAATTGTATTATACCATTTTTTACCTATCTCTTCAAGTTTTTGTAGAAGTAGCATTTTCTTATAATTTAGACCTCATTTATCACTATACCCATGGAATATTGACATTTTAGATTATTTTAAAAATGTAACAAATTTTCAAAGAGTACTAAGTACAAAGAGATACTAATATGGTCGATATAATTCGCTTATTTCATTAAAAAAATAAGAAAAACTGTTTAAATATTTGTTAAATAGCACCAATTAATATGATCCTAGTATTTAAACTACATTAATTCACTGTTTACGTTGATTAACAATAATTTTTCCAAATACTAAAAACCTGAATTTTGTATGTGTATTAGACAGTGTGGTAAAATGTACCACCTTATAAATATATTTCATTTTTTGACGAATGCTTATTTATAACAACAGAGATGTTCATTTATATAACTTATTATTGTATTGATTTCTGAGTCAAATCCACATTTATTTAGAATAATTTATTAATTAAAACAATTAAGTATGTAATTAACTAATTGTTAGGCGGAAATAATAGGCGGAGTATATTAATAATTAGTAATAATTGGTATACTCTTTTACAAAGACTTAAATAGTTTTCTTTTTGTAAACAAATGGGCTTACAATATTATTATTTTTACCACCTGTATATTTTGTACACATGTTGCTGTGTAAAAAAATCTAAAATGTCAATATTCCATAGGTATAGTGATAAATGAGGTCTAAATAATATAAAATGCATTTTCTACGAAAACTTGAAGAAATAGGCAAAGAATGGTATAACACAATTTGATAGACAATTAAATTGTGCATCTGATTCAAATAAAATATATAGGGTGTCCCATTTAAATTAAACAAGTTATTGCCGTTTAAAGCTAGTAATTATTTAATATAATTTTTTGAACACTCTGTATAAGGTTGTGTAATTTTTATTATTGCAATATAATTCATCTAATCAATAAATAATCTTCTGTAAATATTTAGTATTAAAACTCTTAATACCCTTGGAGAAATGAGGCCTTAAATTTTTTACTGCAATTTCACAAAATTGAAAATATTTCAAAAACGGTAAGGTTTAAGTGCAATAAACCAATCCAAAATCAAATTTACCTTTATTTCAGTCGTAGAATCTAAAAATAGAATAATATACAGGGTGTTCCATTTAAAAAAATACAACTATAATATTTTTTACTTATTTGGGACACTCTGTATCTTGCAAAATTATTTTTAAATTGTAGCTCTAATAGTCTTTCAACGAACCCAAAACTTATAATTTGTAAAAATCTGATCGTTTAGCTACAATACTCCGTGTCGTATGTGGTGAACAACCCTGTATATTAAAAATGTTGGATGTATATCGAATATATACACAATACACGCCCGGGGGTTAAATTCCTGACTTAAGCGCTTCGTATATCCTTAATCTGGCGACTAAAATACATTATACATGTATGTGAACAACTGTCGACGTCTTAATGCATAAAATATCCGCCAGTTTATATAAAAGGATTTATAATTCCACGAGATGCAGTGGAAAGACAAATATGCATTTACTGTTTTGAATATATAATATATACGGCAGTCGTAAAGAGAATCGGATCTATATTGAGGTCAGAAAGCAGGCAGATGTGGTCGTCAAAAAAATGCCGACCCTGTATATAAGTTAAAGCCTATCTCGTACATTCACTTTCCAGTTTTTGCCTCCATCTTCGATCTTTTAATAGGGATGCATCGTATAAAATGTATACTGGAATTTGTAACGTCCCTTAAAGTAGTTTTAGCGTATTTGACGAAGAGACGTGATATGTGCTCTAGAGATGGGCAAAAGTAACCGGTTTTTTGAATAACCGGTATTTTCCTCTAAAATAACCGGTTATTTAAAGGTAGTTTTTTTTTCACCAGTTAACCTAATAACCTTGCATTACGTTCAATAACCTATAGCCGGTTATTTTTTAAAAAATCGTACTTGTTTAAAATAAGTAACAATTAAATATTAGCTGTTTGAATCGTAAATTTCGAAGAAGCGAACGGCACGGATCTTCCAGATATTACGACGATAACGGGAGATCCCGCTCCCGCTCCCAAAACGAAAATATATGACATCAAACATCAAATGTCAAAATTAAATCAGGCATCAGGCGAACCCTGATGATAATAATCAAAACAACGGCCAAATGGCCCTGACAGGTCAGGCCGTAAAACAAAGTACTAATGGCATAGACTACTACTAGCCACCAGCTAGCCAAGTGATACGAACCTAACTTCAAATAGATTCTCTAAATTCTATATTTAAATTTTAACCGACTTTAACGGATTTTCAACGGTTCTTCAAAAGTCTTCCATGGTTTCGCCCAGTTTCACCCACGTTTCACCGTAAATATATTTTATTTGTAGTTTGAAGTCTCTCTTGAAGCTTAGACTAAAGAATACAAAATTAAAGTTCAAGTAATGAATGAAGATAATCTTTCATTTCTATTCATTCAGTCTCCTTATTTTTCTTTGGTATTTGATTAAAATAACTTGGTTGTAGATTGTAGAACTTGTGAGTTGTGTGGTTTATTTGAACGTTAAGTAATTACTAGTTTTAATATCATATCCATGTCTACTCAAAAAAGTGAGGTTAGCATTTTTATTTAAATTCATTTTGTACATATAAATACTTACATTGCTACAATCTCTATTTAATCATGCGATTTAACTAAGTTTATTATCTAAATTTGAAGTAGACCTATGGAGTGTAGAGCTAAGTAAACCTATAGGAAAACTAAATATTTAGTTTTGCTAGGTTAGGTTATTTGAATAACCAGTTAATTTGTGTCGGTTAATTTTGTCAAGTTATTATTTTTTAAAGATAATTCCGGTTAACCTATAACCGGTTTTTTACCAATAACCGCCCATCTCTAATGTGCTCCATAAAATAAAATGATCCCCGCGACAAAATCCCAGAACGGGAAAAGTCCAACGTCAATCCGGCAACACCGTACACGGTTAATTGGAAATACTTTTTGGCTAGAGACGGCTCTCCCACGTTGCTCATTTTGATACGCATGACATCTAATGATCAAATGATTTTCATTCATACTAGTATGACATGCAGTTAGCGGCGGCTACGTCGTACATTGATGTAACGAAGGCGCTAACGAAAGGCGAATAAAGTGGCCAAATAGAGCCCTATGAATAAGCACGCGTCAAGGAAAGAATGTCCGAAATTTGGCAACAATGCGCCGAGTGTTAGCAGAGAATCGCCAAACAAACATTGGTGAAGTTTTGTGTCTTACCAAGCATGGTGGACGACTATAAGCTGTTTTGTTTGAAATAACCTTTATCGAAAAAAATACGGGTAAATTGTCGTGTAAAATTTTGGATGTGCGTTAAATTGTTGTGGTCCAAGTGTCGGTTCTAGAGGGTGTTTTCCACGGGTTTTAGCTGAAAAAGGGATTGCGTAGGTATGTTTTGATATAGCTTCAGCTTAAGGTAAACAACATTTCGATGGGCCAAAAAATGCAGTTTTTTTGTCGCATGCAACATCGCACTTATGCAGTAGTTACTTTACGTTTCCCGAGCACATACATATTTTTATTTTTAATTTCTTGGTAAATTAATTGTTTTATAACTACATCCTGATCACACTTGGGTAAAACCTATCTGGCGCCGTTAAAAAGTTTACATATTATTTACATTCCACAGACAGCGGTTAATTATTTTTGCCAGGAGGATCCTATTGGCCTTTAAAGACCTCGCCAATTAAACCTCAAAAAAATTGTTTACTTCAATGAAACCCTGCATTGTCACTGCGTGCTCTAAACTGTATTAAGGATAAATATTTTTGTTTATCAGATAATGTACAAAGTGTTTATTTTTAATTGGCTTTGGGTGGCGTCGGAAATTAAACGTGTTGCGGGTTGCAGAATATCGATTACAGTTGCAGTATCAAAATATTTACCCTCTCGTCAATTCCGTAGAATGATAAAAATGTACGAACGGGATTTTCAACCACGTGCTTGATACCTTTTTTCTATTTTTGCTTGGGAATCTGTTTTATCTTAATATTATCTAATATTATCACTGTAATCAATTTCATAATCAATATGTAATTATCGTGTTGATAATAAACATTGTAACTATAACGAACTTGTTTTTTAAATTTGTTTCGAAATTTTTTCCTTTAAGTGATTCTGAACCACCTGTTATTTGGTAAGACCATAACTTGTCTTGACCATAACTCACTCCATCATAATATCCTATGTTTGGGCATATTATAACTAAATACAAATAACAAACCTTGGTTTACTACTACATTTGTTTTATTAGAAATTTGATTTTTTGAACCCTTGATTTTAATCAAATATTGAGTATATTGTATGAAAAATCATGACATGAATATCATGACTATATTGTAAGAAAAAAAGTCGAAAAATTGCCCATTTTTGGCTATTTTTTCCCCATTTTCGAGGCTCTTAGAAAAATGGTAAACCCGGTCATAAAATTTTGAAAAAAAAAATTCAGCGTTTGTAGAAAATTTTATGTACTTTCGGAAGACATAAAAATATTAGGGCTTAAATGCTTTTGTTTTATTACAAAATTGATGTTTTTGAGCAAATTTTGATGATGGATAAACCTGGCCTTACATCAAGGGCCGTAAACGGAACGCCAGAATGGCCTATATTTTTGTGTTCTACACCTTCTAATTAGTAAATAGCAATAGTTTTATCAAAATCGGTGACATGACCAAAATCGCCAATTTTCATGACATGTATGGAAAAATGTCGAAAAATTGCCAATTTTTGGCTAATTTCTACCCATTTTCGAGGCCTTTAGAAAAATAGTAAACCCGGTCATAAAATTTTTAAAATTACAGTGTTTGTAGGAAATTTTATGTACTTTCAAAAGACATAAAAACATTAGGGCTTAAATGCTTTGGTTTAATTAGAAAATTGATTTTTTGAACCCTTCTTTTTGAGCAAATTTTGATGATGGATAAAACTGGTTTGCATCAAGGGCCGTAAACGCAACGCCAGAATGGCCTATATTTTTGTGTTCTACACCTTCTAATTAGTAAATAGCAATAGTTTTATCAAAATCGGTGACATGACCAAAATCGCCAATTTTCATGACATGTATGGAAAAATGTCGAAGAATTGCCAATTTTTGGCTAATTTCTACCCATTTTCGATGCCTTTAGAAAAATAGTAAACCCGGTCATAAAATTTTTAAAATTACAGTGTTTGTAGTAAATTTTATGTACTTTCAAAAGACATAAAAATATTAGGACTTAAATGCTTTGATTTAATTAGAAAATTGATTTTTTGAACCCTTCTTTTTGAGCAAATTTTGATGATGGATAAAACTGGTTTGCATCAAGGGCCGTAAACGGAACGCCAGAATGGCCTATATTTTTGTGTTCTACACCTTCTAATTAGTAAATAACAATAGTTTTATCAAAATCGGTGACATGACCAAAATCGCCAATTTTCATGACATGTATGGAAAAATGTCGAAAAATTGCCAATTTTTGGCTAATTTCTACCCATTTTCGAGGCCTTTAGAAAAATAGTAAACCCGGTCATAAAATTTTTAAAATTACAGTGTTTGTAGTAAATTTTATGTACTTTCAAAAGACATAAAAATATTAGGGCTTAAATGCTTTGGTTTAATTAGAAAATTGATTTTTTGAACCCTTGTTTTTGAGCAAATTTTGATGATGGATAAAACTGACCCTACATCAAGGGCCGTAAACGCAACGCCAGAGTGGCCTGTATTTTTGTGCTCTACGCCTTCTAATTAGTAAATGACAATAGTTTAATCAAAATTGGTGACATGACCAAAATCGCCAATTTTCATGACTAGGTATATGTCTGGAAAAATGTCGAAAAATTGCCAATTTTTGGCTAATTTCTACCCATTTTCGAGGTCCTTAGAAAAGTAGTAAACCTGGTCATAAAATTTTGAAAATTACAGTGTTTGTAGGAAATTTTATGTACTTTTAGAAAATATAAAAGAAAAAATATTAGGGATTACGTGCTTTGGTTTTGTCAGAAAATTGATTTTTTGAAGCCTTTCGAGAGAATTTTAATATAAGTTAAAATTATGCCTACATCAAGCACCGTAATCCAAAGGCCAGAATGGCCTAAATTTTCGTATTCTACGCCATCTAATTAAGACTGGAACCTGGCGTACATCAGCTCTATCTTTAAGAAAGAAGACAAAAAAAGATGTAGCAACTACAGAGGCATTAGTTTGACAAGCTCAATGGGAAGGTTGTACGGCAGGATATTAAAACAGAGAGTAGAAGAGAGCTTTGAAGAAATAGAAGAACAAGGTAGTTTCCGCGCTGGGCGTTCTTGTACAGACAAGATACATATTTGTGTTACAACAAATAATTGAAAAAAGGAGAGCTCGAAATTTGGACACGCATCTGGTATTTATAGATTTAGAGAAAGCCTATGACACGGTGCCTTTGAAGAAATTATTTGAAATCTTGGTTGAGGCAAATGTGAGTAAAACATATATCAATGCAATCTGGAATATGTACAAAAATCCAAAGAGTATGATCAGACAGGGGAAGTTCCTATATCGGAATCCTTCCTGACATCTAAAGGACTTAGACAGGGTGCAGTTTATCACCTACCTTATTTAAAATATATATCCAGGAGGCATTGAAAAACTGGAGAAAGAAGAGTAGAGCTATGGGAATAGAGATTGACAACCACTGTCTATCGACCTTGTTCTTTGCAGACGACCAAGTTATTGTTGCAGATTGTGAGGAGGATACCGACTATATGTTCAGGAAACTTGAGGAAGAATACGACAGATGGGGACTCAACCGAATACCTGAAAGTAGGAGAAGAACAAAGTGAAGATCCTGAACTACACATACATGAAATTAAAAGATGTAGCGAATATAAATATTTAGGAAGTATTATATCTGAAGAAGGGAACTCCAAGAAAGATATACATAGTAGAGTTCAACAAGGTAAGAAAGTAATCGGTCTTTTAAACCCTCTCCTGTGGTCAAATAAAACATCCATCCAAACAAAGATAAGGATTTAGAAAGCAATCGTAGATCCAATTTTAACATACGGTGCCGAATGCTGGCAATTTACAGCAAAAGAAAGAAGGATGGTCGAGTCAGTGGAGATGGACTTTCTCAGAAGAGCATGTCGCATATCAAGGATGGAACACATTAGAAATGAGGAGATCAGGCAAAGAACAAGGCGAATATATACCAGCACCGACAACATCGAATCGAGACAGCTACTATGGTATGGGCACGTAAAAAGAATGGGAGGGGAAAGATGGCCAAAAGGGGCAATGGAGTATCGTCCCCAAAGCAGAAGGAAAAGAGGAAGACCTACAACTACGTGGTTAGATGGAGTTGACCAGTACATGAGAGACAGAGCTATTAACCAGGAAGAATGGCAAAATCGAGCAATATGGAGCAACATTCGACCAATGTGTACTACCAGTCATGACTTATGCATGCAAAACCTGGACACTTCATAGGGAAACTGCAGGTCGCACAGCGTTCAATGGAACGAAATATGCTGGGAATATCCAAAAAAGACCGTAAAAGAATAGAAGGGATACGACCAAAGATCCAGGTAATAGATGTCATCCACAGAATCAAATTCCTCAAGTGGCAATGGACAGCCGTAGTGGCCGGCCGTAGCTCCAGCGTTAGTGTGTCGATCTGCGGAGCGGAAGGTACTGGGTTCGATCCCCAGCCAGTACGGTCGCTTTATTTATTTAAATAAAAATATTTTATCTAAATAGAGCGACCAACGAGCCGCCACCTCAAGGAAGAAAAATAAACAATAGACAACAATGTGTGACAATGGTTTAAGCTGAAAACGGTGAAATAAAATACTAATATATCTTATATCTGGCTGATATTTTTGACACTATGTTATAAAGGTACATAAGTGAGAGTAAATTTTTAAGTATTATTTTATTTTTTAGTTTTCTTTTTTTTAATTGTTTATCTCGATACAAAGGTATCAATTTAAAGGATGATTTTAAAAATTATTCTCGTAAAATACTCGAAAAATAAATTTGCCGAATATAATACAGGTTAAGTCAAGTATTTTTTAGCCCCGAATGAGAATTATATCAAAAACACAAGGTAAAATAATTAAAACTCTGTTTTGGATAAGGTAAACACATGGATATTACTGAAAATAATTATAATTACTAATATATCCTGTGTCTCGACGGCGCAATGTTTCTGGCACTTGGTTAAATATTAATCAACTGGAATATGCTGTAAGCCATACGGGCAAGGACATTTTTTTGTCCTTATATTGCTGTATTACAAGAAGTTAATTTAATTTTTATTGTCTGCTACCGAAAGAGGGAGGAAAAAGGGTTGCTAAGCTAAAGGGGATGATACACAATCGCGATCTTCTGATAAATATGCCAAATAACATTTGCTACTAAATTATTTTAGCCCACAAAAAAAGAAAATTCATAAAAACACTTACTTTTTGTATTTTTGTTGTTTGTAATCATCTCTCTCATCTTCAAATTCTTGTAAAAATGATCTCTTCACGGTAGTACAACTGCAATAAAAAAATTACATAGCCCTTTTTGCGGATTTATGATCGAACTTTAGAAACATCTACTAAAGTAGTGTTCAAGAAAGACTGAATATCACTCACCTTAAATATTCTTAAGAAAACTAATACATAGCAACTTCTTCTAGCTTCATATTTCTCATTCTATTGTAAACAATCCTAACTTGATATATTTCCCATGGATATTAATTAAAGACTGTCAATCTCTTCTATCTCTACAAAGGTATAAAGATCCCGTCTTAGGGGTACTACCCCCTAGAGATTAGATTAGTTGTGATTATGGGTACTAAAATGTCAATTATAAAACATAAAGTATCTTTATTAATCCAAATTTTAAAACCTGCAGGCGTAGGACATGTCATAAAGTATAGTACAAAGTTTTATAAAATATGTAAATTAAGTTAAATTTAAAATCAGAATACAAAAAAATAATAGTCCTTATACACTACTTCTTCTTTTTTTTTCAAAAAACTTATAAGCAGTTGAGATTTACTTTGGACTGAAAGAAAAAACAATTTTTTAAAAAAATAATTCGAGTCATACACTTACTTATATACCTCTCTTTTACAATACATTTTATTTGAACGATCGCTGTTCTTTTATTCTCTTAAAGAGACAAATTAATAAATAAACAGCCTAAAATATAAAACAGATTATTAGAAAATAATGCAGCTAGAATGGCAAAGAAAATAGACTTACATCTTTTTTACAATGTATTTTTTATAGTCACTGTTCTTCTGATCTCTGCTAGGGGCCCTCGTCACTTCACTCCGGTAAATTCAAGAAACATTTAAGTCTATTACTAACCTTATTAACTTCATATTCTTCCCAGTCGTAGGAGGAGTTGAATAGACATTACAAAGGTTTAAATAAATTTATTATTTTATGTAAAAAATCACTGGATATGTTGTTATTACGTTAATTTATTTGAAAAATAATATATTAGTTTCTCTTATATTAAACTAGTATTATATTCTCTTAAAATTTAAAAACGAGACAGTAGTTTTAGTTAATTAACCATTTACTCGAATTATTCTTGATTTTCATTTTCATTATAATCTTTAGCATTTTAATTTCAAGAACCATGTCTATCGATTCTACTCCTCCATTGACTCTTTGCTTCGTGGGGACTCATAAGGGGGACTTTAGCCCCCTTAGAGACCAATTACACATTTTTCCTTGCTTCGTGAGAGCTCATAATGGGGACATTAGCCCTATTAGAGATGAACTACACCTTCTATTTTGCCTCCGTGAGGTCGAAAACTCGAAAAGATCCTAACAAGATTACATCTTCCCTAAAAACCTTTCTGATAATTGCACAGTCGCATTACTCTATCATATAGATGTCATCCCGACAAATCTTGCCTTCATATCTATAAAATTCGAAAGATACTAACAAGATTACATCTTCCCTAAAAATATTTCTGATAATTGCGGAGTTGCAATACTATATGCGATAGATGTTATCCCGGTAAATACTACTAACCTATGATACTACTAAAGGATTGGTGGATTGGAAGATGTCATTTTGTTAGGATTGGTTAGATTAGTAGTTAGTAGTATTTAGTAAATATACTACTAACCTAACCAATCCTAACAAAATGACATCTACTAACCTAACCAATCCTAATAAAATGACATCTTCCCTAAAAACCTTTCTGATAATTGCGGAGTTGCAATACTATATGCGATAGATGTTATCCCGGTAAATACTACTAACCTATGATACTACTAAAGGATTGGTGGATTGGAAGATGTCATTTTGTTAGGATTGGTTAGATTAGTAGTTAGTAGTATTTAGTAAATATACTACTAACCTAACCAATCCTAACAAAATGACATCTACTAACCTAACCAATCCTAATAAAATGACATCTTCCCTAAAAACCTTTCTGATAATTGCGGAGTTGCATACTATATGCGATAGATGTCATCCTGGTAAATACTACTAACCTAACCAATCCTAACAAAATGACATCTTCCAATCCACCAATCCTAACAAAATGATCCTAACAAGATTACATCTTCCCTAAAAAGCTTTCTGATAATTACGGAGTTGCAATATTATATGAGATAGATGTCATCGCGGTAAATACTACTAACCTAACCAATCCTAACAAAATTACATCTTTCAACCCACCAATCCTTACAAAATGATCCTAACAAGATTACATCTTCCCTAAAAAGCTTTCTGATAATTACGGAGTTGCAATATTATATGAGATAGATGTCATCCCGGTAAATACTACTAACCTAACCAATCCTAACAAAATGACATCTTCCAATCCACCTATCCTAACAAAATGACATCTTCCAATCCACCAATCCTAACAAAATGATCCTAACAAGATTACATCTTCCCTAAAAAGCTTTCTGATAATTGCGGCGTTGCAATACTATATGAGATAGATGTCATGCCGGTAAAAAATGACATCTTCCAATCCACCAATCCTAACAAAATGATCCTAACAAGATGACATCTTCCCTAAAAACATTTCTGATAATTGCGGAGTTGCATACTATATGCGATAGATGTCATCGCGGTAAATACTACTAACCTAACCAATCCTAACAAAATTACATCTTTCAATCCACCAATCCTTACAAAATGATCCTAACAAGATTACATCTTCCCTAAAAAGCTTTCTGATAATTACGGAGTTGCAATATTATATGAGATAGTTGTCATCCCGGTAAATACTACTAACCTAACCAATCCTAACAAAATGACATCTTCCAATCCACCAATCCTAACAAGATTACATCTTCCCTAAAAACCTTTCTGGTAATTACGGAGTTGCAATACTATATGAGATAGATGTCATCCCGGTAAATACTACTAACCTAACCAATCCTAACAAAATGGCATCTCTTCTAAAACCTAACCACGACGATTCGCCTCCTCTATTGCTTCTTTCTTGACTAAAGAGACTCATAAGAGGAACGTTAGTCCCCTTAGAACCCAATTAAGTTTCTTCCTTCCTTCGTGAGGACTCATAAGGGGGACGTTAGCCCCCTTAAAGTTCGACTCACACCTAGGGATAAATGAAAAATCAACAATGTTTATAATAAACGAAAACTATGACCGAAAATAACACTCAGGCTTATTAAGAGGGCCCCATGTCTTCACTGTCACTCGCGAAAACGGACTACATCTAAACTAGGCCTAGTACTAACCTGAAACAATAGAGAAAACCGTTAGTTGGAAATAAAAAAAAGGGAATAATCGTATAACATACCTGGTTAAATCTCGTTATGAGTCTCAGTCCTGATGGAAGTGTCACTTGTGAAAATTCACTTGTTTGCTTCTTTTTACAATTTTCTTCGTAGTCTCTGTTCTGATCTCTTCTAGGCACCCCCATCGTTTCACTCATTGTATCCAAAAGTGTTCTTCTCCTAAATCAAGAATTATACCACAGATCTGACTGGTTTCTTTGGAATTTAAGGATCTATACTCTGTACTGGCATTCATCATATTCTTCTTCACTAGCAAACAGTGTTGTCTTATATAACCCATAAGGTTTATCATCAGAAAACATACATACTTCCAGAACTATTATAACAGCTTTTTCACCATACAAATCATCAAAAAGATAGTGATACTCCATTCTGAAAAAAAGAGAAAAATTGTTACCAAGACAGGCTCCGACTATATTTAGTTAAACAATAATTACATTGAATATGCATCGTTTTTTCAGAATATTTATGTATTTGTTTACTGTGATTTGTTGCTGAAAATAAAGACTACAGTCATGATGTATTCTTAACTTTTTCAATGCTAGATTTAGTGGTCTTTATTTAATAAAATATATAATTAAAGTATTGTCCAAATAAGCAAATAAAAATTGATCTGTGACTTCCAAAATAACCTCGCTTTATTTATCTCTCAACCACTAACAATATTTAAAAATAGCAGTACTTTAATGACAAAATGATTTCATTTTTTCGTTCAGATTGAGACATTTCTAAGCCTACCGTCAAATTCAAAAGTTAATTATGGCCATTCAATTTGACCTCTGTAAATGATTATGATCTCTGTATACAGGCTTATATAAGGTCATGTCACCATCTATAAGTACCAATAAAAATCATTAAAGGTATTTGTTTATCAAGAAATAATGCATATGAGCCAGGGCCATAGTCGAAACTAAATAAATTCAGACCAATCCAGTACTCAGCATTTTGTTCTGAGCGCATTTACCAAATAGTGTTTTTTTTTCTTTTGATTCTTTAAAGTATTTTTAATCAGTGACTTGGTGTCATGACAAGTATGTATATATTTATATTATATTTCCAATACCGTTCTTTTAAATTTTAAAATCGAGAAAGACAACTATATTGTAGACTTTCCTTGTCTGCTATTAATTTTCTGTTCCCTACAAAAATAAATCATTGTTTATTTTTTGTGATTAAGAAATTATGTATTTTAATGAGTTTTTGTTCACTGCAAAAAAATGCAATTCTTTGTTGTATTTATTATAACATGCCAGTTTGTTACATTGAGCTGTAATTTTTGAAAGTGAGTTAATGCTGATTTCAGTAAGATATAGACATATTCTTTCCATATTTATAATCATACATTCAATGGAGTAGTATCTTTTTGTAATTTCAACAAAAGAATTTTGACTACAAAATGTTATCACAAAAATATTTTTTATGAAAGTCCATTCCTAATAATTATAATTAAAATAATTTTCTTGTTGCAATAATTATTATTGATTTTATTGCTACTTCAGTGTACTCTGCTCAAGTCTATTATAATGCAATAAAGACTGGCCGAAAAAAATAGTTTCATTTTGTATGAAATTCAAAGAGAAGACTTTGTCTCAACCAAATCTCTAGAAGAGGTAAATCAAAAAAACGAACGGAGAAATAGCAAACTGGCTTAAAATAATATTATGCTGGATAAGGTTTAAAAAGAACGAACCTCAAAATTATTTATAAAATTAGTATGGAAAAAATAGCTCTGTTTAAAAAAAATTATTTGATTACAGTTGAGGGTTGGAACCTTTGGTGTTAAACAGCAAAATAAAAACACTAAATCACCACAATACACCAAAACACTTTTACTTTTACACTGGACGCGCGTTTCGCTAACCATGTTAGCATCATCAGCAGATGATTATAAACTCAATAAAAAATTATTTGGGAAAAAAAGGCCAATAAACCTCAGCAAAATTTTGTATGTAAAATTTTACGGGGAATGTCACCGATGCTCATTTCCAAGCCAACTGAACGCCGTTTTTTTTTCGATCATACGGTACTACAATATGCTAACTTGAAAAGAAATAAGTTTAAAATATATATTTTTTATATAAAGATCTTAAGGAAGTAATGTTCATTCTTATACTTTTAATAAAACTGAAATTAATTTCAATAAACTTGGTTATTCCTGTATTTAAATGTCTTCATTTTAATTATTACTTTTTACATAAAAAAGTCCATTTCAGTAAAGCTAATGTCTATAAAAATATGGACTTAAATTTACTTCTGTTTTTATAATATCTTGTAATATGTTATTTTTGAAAGTGGTATAAGTCCATTTGGAGTTACCAAACTCGTTTATTTTTTGTAAGAATGGTAATAGTTATTACTTCATATTAAAATTTAAAAAAGGTGTATAATGTTAATAACATCACTTGAATAAGATAAAGGTTTGAGAATATTTTTAAATTAATTCAAATACAAAACCTTAAATATCTCGATACATGGAAAAATGGACTTATTACAAAAATGTCTACATTAATTAAAAGCCCCTTATTATTTTTTGTGTTAAATGTTAAATAATTTGCAGGGAGAAAATATCAACACGTCATAAAAACGGTTTTATTAAAATTGACAGCAAAGAGAAAATCTCGTTTCTGCCATATTGCAAAAGTTCTGCTCGCGTCTTCTTTTATTTGCTTGTTTACGAGACAAATAAATTAGCATTATTTTTTCAGATAAGGTAATTATTTACTTCGACGAATTCTTGGCCGGCGAGCAAAAGAAAATAAAAGACAATTTAAATTTTACATCATACGAAGTCGATAAAATTACCGTTTGCTCCTCGGCAGACCAAAAACATTTCACTCGTAATTAAATGATGGCGAGCACAGACAAAAATGTAAAGGAAATTGTTTATTTTCCATCTGGGGAACGGAGATGGACTTTTAATATTTTCCTGGAAAATCCAGACAGCCTTATTTCATTTCAATTTATATAAATTGGGGTTTGCCGAGGCGTAAACTTTGTTTGAAAACAATTTCACCGCCACCTGAAATATTCATGATTTTATATAAAATTGTTACGACTTTATATCTCGCTGTTAACCACATTAAGTTTAGTAATCCTGTTATATTATTTCATAAAAGCGAATACCAAAACAAAATAAATTGTTCTAAAAATATAAAATATCAAAAGAAATATTCTCGGTAATATTAATGATTAAAGACATGACTGACATGATGATTAACTACAATGCAATTTGATATGCAGTTGATGAGTTTCTAGGAAATTGTTTAGAAAAAATACAAATACTCGCGCTTAAATGACTTGGTTTTGTTGGAAATTGATTTTTTGAACCATTTTTTAACCCGAAAAATTGTCCATTTTTTGGCTATTTCTTACCCGTTTTCCAGGCTCTTAAAATAAAACTACACTCTGTAGTAAAATTTTTAAAATTTTAGAGTTTGTAGGAAATGTTATATTCTTTTAGAATATATAAAAATATTCGCGCTTAAATGACTTGGTTTTGTTGGAAAATTGATTTCTTAAACCATTTTTTTGTAACCCGAAAAATTGTCAATTTTTTGGCTATTTCTTACCCGTTTTTGAGGCTCTTAAAATGATACTAAACCCTATCATAAAATTTTTAAAATTTTAAGACTTGTAGGAAATTTTATATTCTTTGACAAAATATAAAAATATTCGCGCTTAAATGACTGGGTTTTGTTAGAAAATTGATTTTTTGAACGATTTTGTAACCCGAAAAATTGTCCATTTTTGGCTATTTCTTACCCGTTTTCGAGGCTCTTAAAATAATACTACACTCTGTCATAAAATTTTGAAAATTTTAGGGTTTGTAGTAAATTAAAAAATATTAAGGCATCTGTCTCTCGTTTACACCAGCGGTGAATTTGCATTCCAATTTATTCCCTGTAAAAATAAATATCAAATACACGATAGAATACAGCGTATCCAGTTATTTAAAAAATAATTAGTCTGAATCATTCATCAAATCAGAAAATAGGAATATAAATTGGTTTCATTACGTTGCATCCAAAAACGCAATCTACGAGAGCGTTCAGATACCGTGTTTATTATTGTTGGGAATGTCTGTTTTACCAATACTCCAAACGTTATTCGGTTGATAATTTGTAAAATGTATTTGGTAATTAACTTTATCGATTTTCTCGGAATAAGATGCATTTTTTTACTTTATGCATTGGATGCACATTAAAATTAATATTACGTTTTCGGTTTTATGATAAAACATAAATAACAGTAGTTTTATCAAAATCGGTGACATGACCAAAATCGCCAATTTTCTTGACTTTGAAAAATTGCCCATTTTTTGGCTATTTTTTACCCAGTTTCGAGGTTCTTAGAAAAATAGTAAACCCGGTCATAAAATTTTGAAAATCACAATGTTTGTAGGAAATTTATTATGTAATTTCAGAAGACATAAAACTATTGTTACTTAAATGCTCTGGTTTTATTAGAAAATTTATTTTTTGAACCCTTGTTTTTGATTTTTTATTTTGATCATTGTTAAAACTTTTCCTAAAGCAAGGGTCGTAAACGCAAGGCCACAGTGGTCTATATTTTTTGTGCTGGGTTGAGTCAGCTGCTCTACGCCTTCTAATAAGTAAATAACACTAATTTTATCAAAATCGGTGACATGACATGACCACACTCGCTAATTTTCATGACAATGTTTGTGGAAAAAAATCGAAAAATTGAAAAACAATTTTTTTACTGTTTTCAAGACTCTTGGAAAAACTACCGTATGATCGAATAAAAACGGCGTCAGCGATGGCTATGAAATGAAGATCGCTGTCATTTTATATGTAAAATTATATGGGAAATGTCATCGATCATCATTTCCAAGCCAACTGGACGCCATTTTTTTTCGATCATACGGTAGTAAAGTTGATAATAAAATTTTCAAAATTTCAGAGTTTGTAAAAAAATGTATGTATAATAGCTTTAGATAACACAAAAATGTTTTCGATCGGAACTTAAATCGACACCAAGTTTTCTATTGACTTTTTTTCTTTGTTTTCAGAGCTAAATGCATGCGCGTGGACATCGCGCGAAAGCCCAAGGCAGCCCACCCCTAGCGGGCCGCCACTGATGGCCACCGCGGTTCGAAACCGGCCGCGGGGGCCTGCTCCAGGCTGCGCCATCGTCGCCCTGCTGCTCTTGGTCTTGTTTCTAAGCTGCTGCGCTCCAGCCATCGCCAGCGAACTCTCCACCACCGTACCCGAGTCTGCCAGTAAGTCTCACGCCAGATTTTTGACTGTTTTCCAATGTGCAACAGATGATACTGTCGCGCAGCACGTCAAAAATGCTGCGCAGTACGTGACACTGCTGTGCATATACTGCTGCGCGTATGCCACATTCACTGCTGGGTTTCCGTTCAGTGCCTTATAGAAGTAACTATTCATTTCAATGAGTAAAAAAGCTATGCTATGAAATAAAAATTTCCTTTACCAATGTGAACGTATTAAGAGTCCATTTCACCAGTCCGAAAAAGTAGCAAAATAAGCCTTTGGTATTTAACGTTTTATGTAAAACTGTTGGTACTTTTACAAAAATGAAGAAGGAAATTAAAGATAAAGGTTATACTATATCCATATTGTAGCACATTTTTAGACAACTTCTTTATTTTTAAAATTTTGATAGTCAAAACATCAACAAAATATACGTTATGTTTGGACTAAATTTTCTCGAAAATAAAGACATAATTTAATATTCCATTACAATACGGAAATAGATTGAAGTTTTGTGATTACACTGATATATAATTTATATTGTTTTGTAATAAATTGCTCGCTATTTTATGACAAATGCTGAAGAAGCCTTAATCAAAGCATGTGTGTTTCGAATTTTGGGTATGTCTTAAACACGACAGGATCGGGCTAAGCCTTCAAGATTTCTGAAATATAATATATATTTCCTTTGGCCATACACCCGCTTTACCCGACCCTTGAGAGCGACCCGAACAGTACAGCGTAATGGACTCTTAATAGCTAAAAGTATTGGTAAAAATAATATTTTTACGAAAATAGAAAACAAGTTAATGAAACTACGTCGGCAGAGTTGAAGTAATTCTTACAAGTACTTCGAAAATTCACTTATTTATATATTTTTTAATTAAAAGATGTTCTGAAGTTGAACGACCTAATAAATTAATCCGTTAATAAGAGTTTTCTTTAAACTTTTGATCCCAAGAAAATTAACTATTTTAACGTATCTTTTTGTTTCTTCTTTCTAAGGCATTGGGCTGGGAACTACTTCAATAAATAAATTAGATAAAGAAATTAAATACATAGCCTTTATCTAAAAAAATCCTTAATATATGGTTTTTGAATGAATTTTTTTTTTCTATTTCAGTATGTAGAAGCATCGATGTCAGAAACAGGCTTGACTCTTTCAAACAATTGAACGGGTGTAGGGTCATTGAAGGATATTTGCAAATACTACTATTTGACAATGTGATCGATACGGATTTTGATAATATCTCCTTTCCCGAGCTCACTGAAATCACAGATTATCTCCTCCTCTACAGAGTAAACGGCCTGAAAAGCATCGGTCAGTTATTTCCCAATCTATCCGTGATTCGTGGCCAAAACTTGATGCCCGGTCTCAAGGCTTTCATCGTTTTCGAAATGTCATCTTTACTAGAAATCGGCCTGCGTTCCTTAACTGACATCATGCAGGGAGGCATTCACATTGACAAAAATCCGTCTTTGTGCTTCGTAAAAACGATCGACTGGGAAAAAATCGTGCATGACCTTCACCCTGGTGCCATTTACATCAAAAGCCTGAAGCCAGAAAATGAATGCCCTGTATGTCCGGAGTCCGTTAACGGACACCTCTGTCCTCGATACGAAAAGGACAACAAAAAGTTTATCTGCTGGAATAGAGACCACTGTCAGAAGATCTGCAACTGTGGCAACGGCACATGTAACTCCAAGGGCAAATGTTGTAGTTCGCACTGCATCGGAGGCTGCAGCGATGATATAACAAAATGCAACGTGTGCCGAAGCTACGTCCTGACTGATAACAACAACGACGCAGCCAAATGCGTTAACAATTGCCCGACAGGCTTCTACGCTTACCTCGGTCGAAGATGCATTACTAGAAACGAGTGTGTTCGCATGCCTAGGCCTATCGACTTCGAAATTGGCGAAAACGATGTAATAGTCGAAAATCCCTACAAAATATTCAATGATTCCTGCTTGCTCAAATGCCCAACAAACTACGCCGACGATTATAACGACCACAGTTGCAAAAAATGCGACAATACGTGCAAGAAAGAGTGTCCCGGGGCACGAATCGATAGCATTAACTTGGCCAACAAGTTGAGAGGCTGCACGCATATCACGGGCTCGTTAGAGATCCAGATTCGCGGCGGGAACAAAGTAGTTAAAGTTCTGGAAGAGAATCTGGGAATGATCGAAGAAATTGATGGCTATCTGAAAGTAGTTCGGTCCTTTTCTCTAGTCAGCTTAAATTTCTTCAAAACCCTTAAAAGAATCCGCGGAAAACAATTGGAAAGCCAAAAGTACAGTCTCGTAGTCCTAGATAATCAAAACTTACAAGACTTATTTGACTGGCAAACGCATAAGGATTTCGATATTGAGAGAGGCAGCTTATTTTTCCACTTCAACCCGAGGCTTTGCATCAGCAAGATCGAAAAATTGAGACGAGTAGCCAAGTTGCGCGCTTTCAACGACATGGAAGTGGCAGCTAACTCCAACGGGGACAAAGTCGCCTGCAATGTTACTGTGTTGAAAGTAAAGATTACCTCGATTACCAGCAAAGGTGCTATTTTGAGATGGAGTCCATTTGATATAGATGACACGAGAAAGCTCCTAAGTTACATCGTTTATAGGATAGAGGCGCCAACTCAAACTGTGAATTCCTATGATGGAAGAGATGCTTGTGGCAGCGATAACTGGCACGTAGATGACGTAGCCAACAATCCAAGTAAAAAAAATGTTTCTATAGAACACGTTCTAACAAACTTAAAACCGTATACGCAGTACGCCTTTTACATTAAGACCTATACAATAGCATCGGAACAGCATGGTGCTGAAAGCCATATACAGTATTTTACTACGAAACCTGCCCAACCATCGATACCAAGACAGATCTCCATAACGAGTAACTCAAGTGACTCGCTGATAATAAAATGGGCACCACCTAAAAGCCCAAATGGAAATATCACGCACTACATTGTTTCGGGAATCAAATACAAATCAACGATGAAACTGAGCAGAGACTATTGTAAAGACGTGGTATCGCCGACAGTACCAAACAAGACTACCCATCAAGCGCCGACGAAACCGCGGAAGAATACCTGCGAGTTCAGTACAGCTCAACACGATTCCTTATCCAACGATGAAAAGGAAGACTTGGAATTGAGGAGGATCAACTTCGAAAACGAGCTTCACAACAAGGTTTACGTGAAAAGGAAGGAAACACACGGAAGGAATAAGCGAGACACTGAATATATGATCGACAAAGATTCGATAAATAGAACTTTGTCTGATTCTCAAACTCCCTACGATTTTCCAGAGACCGTGGAACAAAGTTATAACGAAAACATTGTTAAAAATAAAACGGAAGTTGGAAAGAATATTTTTATAAACTTCAGCTTCAAAGTACACGGACCTGCCGAAGAATTTTACATCAAAAATTTGCATCATTATACGGCGTATGAAATCAGCGTCAGAGCTTGCAGGGAAAAAGTTAAAAATGACACGGAGCATCATTGTAGCGAGGCTGCAAGTGAAACTGCGACAACAATGAAGAAAGGTCAGTTTTTTTAAAATAATTGAAGGCAATTATCTAATAACGTTCGTTCTTTTAGTTGGTGCTGATAAAATTACCAACATCAGAGTGGATAACATCACATCAGACAGTGCTACTGTTTATTGGCTTCAACCTCAAGATCCAAACGGCATGATAGTAGCAGTCAATATTTTTTACAGAAGAGAAGGAAACTTAAACGTAAGTTTTCAAAAAAACTCTTTTTTTTTGTAATCTAATAGATAATATTTCAGGCCAAATTCAGCGCGGATTGTATTTCCTTCAAAGACTTTTTAATTTATACAAAAGATAACAGGACCATGAATTACACTATCAACAAGCTATATGCTGGGAACCACAGTTTATATCTCAGAGCTTCTTCCTTTGCTGAACTCGGCGAAGTCAGCGAAACAGTATTCTTTGACATACCTGAGGATTCATCCAACACCGCTCTCGTTGTTATTATAGTTCTTCTGTTTTTATTAACGGTAAGAGTGTGATTTATTTAAAAATTTATATAGATTTAATGGAGATACGTCATTTCAGGGAGTCCTTGGAGGAGTATGGTGGTTCTATAGGAAAACCGTAAAGGAAAGAAAAAATATGAGACTTATACCAGCTGTAAATCCAGAATACGTTCCAAGCGTGTATATTCCCGATGAATGGGAGGTACCTCGTAAAAAGATCGAGCTAATAAAAGAGTTGGGCCAAGGAAGTTTCGGGATGGTTTGGGAAGGAATTGCTTACGACATCAGGGGACAGTCTACTGTTAAGTGTGCAGTAAAAACTGTGAATGAACATGCCACCAACAGGTAGGTTTCTATTCCGAAGACCTGAATATCGGTAAATATTTTTTTTTCTAGGGAAAGAGCGGATTTCCTTAACGAAGCATCAGTAATGAAGGCGTTCGATACAACCCACGTTGTGAGGCTACTAGGCGTCGTTTCTCAGGGCCAACCGACGTTAGTAATAATGGAACTGATGGCCCAAGGCGACCTGAAGACCTACCTACGTTCCCACCGGCCGGAAAACAACGAGAAGAAATCGCCCCCATCGTTAAAACAGATCCTTCAAATGGCCATCGAGATCGCAGACGGCATGGCGTACTTGGAAGCAAAAAAGTTCGTTCACAGAGACTTAGCTGCCCGAAACTGTATGGTATCGGACAACGTGACGGTCAAGATAGGCGATTTCGGAATGACCAGGGACATCTACGAAACAGACTATTACCGAAAGGGTTCGAAGGGATTGCTCCCGGTACGGTGGATGGCACCCGAAAGCCTTAAAGACGGCGTCTTTTCCAGCAGCAGCGACGTGTGGAGCTACGGAGTGGTACTATGGGAGATGGCGACGCTAGCCTCCCAGCCGTACCAAGGCCTGGCCAACGACCAGGTACTACGCTACGTCATCGACGGCGGCGTGATGCAGCGTCCGGAGAACTGCCCCGACAAGCTGTACGAGTTGATGCGGCACTGCTGGGACTCCAAGCCTGGACGGCGACCGACGTTTATGAAGCTGTGCCAACTGTTACTGCCCGATGCCAACGAACAGTTCTCCAAGGTGTCGTTCTACCACAGCTCGGCGGGTATGGAGGCGCGGACAGCCAGGGCGAGCTCCCTGCTCACCACGGACAATGGGGACGTGGACGTGGAGGTGGATGACGCGGACGCGTCCACACCTTTGAACGCCCTTCCTCCAGACGTGCGTATCGTGAGTGGCTACGGGATGTCGGTGTCGGGCAGGTCGGACAGTATTCAGAGCGTTCATCTTGACCCCAATCCGCGCTTTTACAGTATTTCGGAAGATAGGACCGCCAATGGCTATGTAGGGAATCACGTAAAAAACGGAAAGGCACAGTCGCAGCGCTGAGAACAAAGTCTAGAGGCTTTTAAAGGTTTTCTATGCACGTTCTGCGCCCCTATGTCGTAGTATTAGACTGGGAAGAAGCGAACGATTTAAAATGACCAGCCATCAGGGTATGACATGTTCAAATGCAACGCGTCCTAGAAGAAATGCATGCAACTCTCACAGACGTTCATAATAAAATGCATCTTGCCTTTACCCAATGTAAAACAACGATTCAGTAGTTAAACAGTCCCAAGTTTTGACAACTTGAAATGTTTGGATTTGGATTAAGTATGCGAAAGTAGAGATAAGGATATTAGAGAATCAACTACAGAGTCACCTGTTAAGAATTGCGTGCATTTCTTTTAGCTACTAGTGTAGGTTTATGCGGTTCGTTTAGAGAACAATGAAAAAAGTTTGTTCGATGTGTTCTGGTGTGAATGCAGCTTTAGGACTAGCAGCAGGAGCAACCTCGTAGTGTAACTTGGATAAGTGTTAATATAGTGGAGAATTTGCTGTTTGACTGAGAATTACGGATCAGGTAATATTTATGTTTAATGAGGTAAAAAAGATGTCGGTGTTCAAAAGATATTTACTCTATAGATTTAATCTGGTTTAATAAAAAAATATTCCGAATGCATTCGATTCAATGGCAGGTTTATGTTGTTGCTTTCAAACAATGAGAGACTAGGTACTAAAAATATAACCAGAAAAGCTTAAAAAAAGTTTTTTTTTTTAATTAGGAAATACAATCGGTGTTCCTGTTCTTAGAAGTTTGTATTAGTACCATTATGCATTCTTTTGAACCCTTTGTTTTATGTTCCTTATGATTTCCAGTATTTTTAATTATATTAATTACGTATACGTAACAAAAATTAAAACAAACCCTGCTGTATAGTACCTGTGCTGCCCCTAATAATAATTCCCATATTTAAGGATCACTAGCATTTGCGTTTAGTTTTGATATTAGCACTGATTTTGTTATTATTAACCGCTATTTACTTGAACTGGGAGATCGCAGTTTGAAAATGAAAATCGGGATAGTGACAATACACATACACCTCAGTCTCTTTATCAGCTGTAGAAATAATCTAAAATAAACAGGAAAGTGTTTTATTTTTTATATACGGCTATATTTCGTTTTGTTTGTTCCGGTTTTATTTGTACATAGTATTTTATAAATATTTTATTAACGAGATTAAGTAACTAACAGACCTCCTATCAAGTGTTCCCATATTTATTTTTAAATCTCTTCCCCCCCGAAAGCGATTTTTTTATACAGATAATACTCTCGAAATCTGATTCCTTATTAGAGAACAAGGTCCCAATTCTAACTCATTTCGGCGATTGAATGATATCAATTCAATTTATTTTGAATTCCTTTTTGTTTGGTCGAAAAAGGTTAGAGAAAATACCTTGTTTATGTTTACTTCATCTGTTCGTCATATTTATGTTTCAAACTAGTTTTAAGAAATTGAAATTACCAAAGATAGAAATATTATTAACTTCAAGAGCTCTATTTCTTTAGGCTTCGTCAAATTTATTAAAGATCTTATATTTAAAGTTACTGATTGATCTGACTACAAAGTAACAACTAGAAAACGTTAGTTATTACACTTTTATTTGCTGTATATTTTATTGTTTCGAGCTTTCTATGGTTTAAAGAACTACACAATTAAAAGACTGCTTTCTAATTTATATTTTAGAAAGAAAATGTGCCACTATAACCTAAGAACTAATTGAAAATTATGCTTTTTTAAAAAAAGTAATAATAATTTATAAAAAAAAACAAAATACTTTAAAAGATATCAATTTTCGATGAACACAATCTTTAAAACTGGTCTACCAAGTAGGCCTAAAAAGATCTAAACAAATTAAGATCAACTACCAGAGGTCACTGTCTGGAAATCAATCATTGGCGTAGCGAACTATATCTTTATTAATGTACCCCCCCACCATAAAAAAATAAAATTAAAACTTTATAATATCGACAGTTGATATGTCAGACATTTGGATGAGTTTGCATTGGATGATTCTAGTTTTTTTCTGTTTCATAATGAGATTTATTTATTTATTTTAGATGATTTATAATAATAAATAATGAAAAAATAGTGCTTAATCAGGGACACCCTGTAGATGGAAACATCTGAACAATCAGAGAACAAAGTCAGTAATAAATAAATAAAAGAATTCCTGTTGGTACGATCATTTTATTTGTCGAGATTCAAGATGATAAATGATAATACTATTAATAGCAGCATTGAATATTGGAGCACAAGCCAAATAATTTGTTTAGAAACTTCGTTTCTTAAGTATAATTATAGAAGGAGAAAAGATATTTTTTACCCCTATCATGGTTCAAATTTAATAAATTTATTACATCATTGTAATAATCGTTTTTTAACAAGATACTACGAGGAGTTACTTATGTAGTTGACCCTTTATTTTTTGCCTTCTTGAAAAAGGGACGCAAAAACCCTATTAGCTTCTCTCATTTTGGCCATGTGCCTAATTGCCTTATATAACACACTTTACAGGGTGTATTACATACAAATCTATAATTATAGAAGTAGAAAAAAATATTTTTCGTACTTTTCCAATAAATACACCGATTAAGAGAAGTAACTTTAAAAATTTACAACATAAAATGTAGAGTAATACCTAACTGATGCTTTGTTTTTAGTATTATGGCTAGAATTAATATTTTTGCCGAAAATGTGAATATGTAGGAAAAAATAATTGTTTAAAAAAATTGAGTAGTGTCTGTTTTTCATATTTTTGTTCCGATCACCAGTTTTGATAAAAGAGAATTAATTAGAAGGTGTAGAATACGTAATTTTAGGTCCTTTTGGTCTTGAGAGTAGAGTAGATGATGTAGAGAAATTTTCAACTAACATCAAAAATCGTTCAGAAACAAGGGTTCGAAAAAACGATATTTTCACAAAATCAAAGCAGAAAAGCCTTTTAACTACTTTATAATTCTAAATCTACATAAAATTTACTATAAATACTAGAATTTTCAAAATTTTAGAACTAAGTTTACTACTTATTATTAAAGAGAGCTGAAAAAGGGTTAAATATTTTCGACATTTTTATATACATTTTTAGTTGTGAAACATAAGGAATTTGAAAAAATACCATTTATATCCTAATATAATAGCCTAGGAAAGGAATAATATAGTCTATTTTAACACTACATCTAAGACAGAAGCCCTTATTTTCATAAAAAAGTGAGTCAATAGTATTTTTCGATAGAGCACAGAAAAATGGTATGAATTAAGCAGACTTTACTGCATAGTGAGTTAGTTCTAATATCTTAGCGAGTCTTAAAAAATAAAACTTGAGGGTACTTGTACTTGAGATGTACTTCAAGTAGTTTTTCATGCTTTGAAATGGGAATATTGTCAAAGTGATTATTCTCAATTTTCTGTATTTCTGCTAGTCTCTCTAAAACGCTATGATCTGCTTATATTAAGTATTCTAGTCACATATACAGTTGGCTTCATTCCATCTCCAGTCTATAGCTTTAAAAATCGACAAATGTGCAATTAGACAAAAAGATATTTTTTATTTTTCTATTTAAACTGTAGTAAACGAGTGCTTCTAACATTATCAAATGTATTTAATATTTATAACAATTCTATTTTCTTACCTGGAGTAAAATATTATTGGTTGATCTTAGTTTGTCAAATATTTTCATAATTTGTATAACAAGAAAATAGAATAATAAAGTAACGCTATGATAGTGTCTCACAATTCAAAATTGTCAATAAATACCGTATTATTCGTTACTTTTTCATTTATGTATTGTTATTTGAGAGAAATAAAATATTTTTTTATTAAAATTACAGAGATGTTTTAAGAGGGGGGTTTAAAGTTATAGTTAAATGATATAGATGCATAGAGAATCGTTTACATAATTAATTCGTTAATTAAATTTTTAAAATAATAGAAAATATATTGATTAGCTGAAACTTTAATTTAAAAAAATGGAACTTATGTTTTGATTTTTTATATCTAATGCCTGTACTATGGAAGCTTTACGAAACAATGATATACCTATATAATTATATAAAAGAAATCATTATAGTACAGATATATAACTAGATTACTGTTGATCGTATGTTATTATTGTAATAATTGAAGGCTATGTAGCGCATATCAATCCCTCAAAATAGTATTCCTTTAACGAAGAAACAAATAGATGAGATTTTTAACTGAGACTAAAGTAATTTAATGCAATTATATTGTTGAAATATATCCCATATATTTTTTTTAGGGAATTACAGTTACGTCTCGTATAAATAAATCTATTAAAAAATACACGAAGTATAGTTGGTTCTTATTAGTGAAATACTCGCATAACAATTAACGAAAAAAATAGTGATATATGTATATATATGTAATAGACCAATAGCACCAATGTTTTAAAATATATATCAACTCGTTTAAGTTCCTGGTTATGTTTACCCCTTTGCTACAAAGCCTAATATTAATATAACCTTTTTATATCTATAATAAATACTGTAGGTATTTAGTCTGATTATTCTTAAGCGCAATTATAACGAGCATATGAGGGTCCCAAGAAAAAAATCTGATCAAAACATAAATGTATTCTGAAATGTGTATGTTAATGATGGCGGGGGTTGATGTAAGTAAACTATATTTAAAAGACAATGTTTGTGAAATTTCTTTCTGACATATTCGTCAATGGTGTTCTTCATCGGGATGAAGCGTACTTTTACCGATCACTGATTTTCTGCAACTAAAATGAATTAACGTTTCAAGGGTAACAAGTGTTCATATTATTAGTATTTTGTAAATTATATTTAATAAAAGAAGTCGATCAGCTAGTATCAGAATAACATCGCTTTATTCAGATGAAAAGGCGACCCCACACCAACGGATTAACCTGTCGGTCATAGTATTTTTTGGTCTGGTTAACTTATTTTTTCTTGCAATAATTGTCAGTTTCTGTTTTACTGGTTTTGGAAGAGAATACAACGATGGAAAATATACAGGGTGAATCTTAAATAAGTGGAAATATTTTCATGACTGGTGTAGATCTCAGTAAAAGAAATATATTTTCTCTCTACCGTTTTTCAAATGAGTCTAAAATAATGGAGTTATTTTACATTGAAAATTACCAAACAAAATGATTTTTTGGTTAAATTTTGAGAACCACTGGATCTTTTCTGGGTTTTCTTTCCTGTAAATTTAATCTACTACCTATGTTGCCAGATTTTCAAGAAGTTATGTTTTTTAACTAAAAAGTAAAAAAAAATCCAAATTTTCAAAAAAAAAATTCGGGAAAAAAACTTCATAACCGTGTTTCTGTGGCCTGTAGCCCAATATATGCCACTTATTTAAGAGATTTAAATACAAGCACTTATCCCCTGCATATTTACGTGTTACACATCACATTTTTTTTTCTTTCTTCTAAAACATAATATATGTATTTAGGCACCTGGTTATAATTAATTTTGTGCTATTTTCTAGAACATCTGCAGACTTAATCCATTGCTGTCGGGTGCCCTAATGTACCCATTGTCCCAAAAATCTGTATATCATAACGGCCGAGTCTGAGTTCCTGTTAAATCTGCCCGTGTGGTGGTTATATTAAAAACAATAAATTATTAATGTACCTATTAACTATTTATATTTTTAATTCTATTTTGTACTCTGTGACATACTGTACATTTCTCTATTATTTTCTACAAAATAAAAGATAAGTTATTACATTATTCGTTTTAATTAAAAAAAAATCTCGAGATGTTGTTTTATTTCTCCTATTATTCGAAAATTGAAAATTCAATTCTTCCTGGACACAAACGGTACATTGTGAGACAGGAAATTGTAGAGAGAAACAAGACCTATAACATAGGATTCAACATTTTAATGAACAGTGTTTTCCATAAAACCAATAAAATGATCTCTGGTCCTATCCTTTTTTTATATTCATGATTAAAAGCCAATAAATATTGAATCTTTATGAAAATTAATTTACAGACAGAAATAATTATCAACGGTCACTGTAACGCCGTTTTTTTTTCTCGATCATATGGTGCTATATGCAACCAACCAGACAACGTTTATTAAAATCCAGAGAGATCAATAAATTTATTTACTTTCATAATCTCGTTGACATTCGCTTACTTTATAGCCATCATTCCTACCTGATGCGGAAGCATCAGATATAATTGAAATGATCTTGACTTTCAATTATTTGTGAATCACAAAGTTATTTTTGGCCAAGTGACTATTTCATTTCACGTCTCATTGCCATTTGTTGTAAATTTTTTCATTTGCCAAAAAAAATAAAAAATACATAGAGGTATTATTATTAAGGTCCATTTAATTCAGTTTTTTGAATTATCTCTAAAAAATTTTCACACAGTAGGTATATATTATAGAAATTTGCAACAAAAATATCAATAAACTATTTGCTACAAAGCGCCATCTCATAGAGGTTAGAAAAAATAGAGAACCTTTAGACAGGAGAATTAAAGAAAACAGCCAATAAATTCGATGATCAATGTTTTTTGACAGCTAAAACATGTCATAGTAAGGGTTTTTAGGTAGAGAATTTTTGGATTTTTTAATTTTAAATCATTATAATATTTGATTGGAATTCTATGATTACATCAAGTAAGGAAAATACACATCTTACATAGCTTAATATATTCATACGATTTTGTTTACTACTAGGTTAAATGATTATAAGATAGTATTAAAAGAAACCCTAGTACTATAATAGGCGAAAACTACAGTGGTATTTTTTTCCTCGACTTCTCAAAAATACCTATTAATAATATACTAGCTAGCCTTTGTTTTCAGAAAGAATCCTCTTTATTTTCGTTTGGCATATTTCAGACACTAGTCATCACCAAAAAGGAACCAAAACAAGAACTATACCTGTGTTACACAAGTTGCTGAAATTTCAACAATGAACTCCGCACATCCTATTCGAAATCTCGTACCAAAAAAGACTTCTATTACCGAGGATTATGACATTACCAAGCAAGTTTTGGGCTTGGGAATTAACGGGAAAGTCGTCGAATGTTTCTCAAAGAAAACCAGAGAAAAGTTTGCTTTGAAGGTAGGAAAAATCAAGTACAAAAAACACAATACCTCTCTTGTTTACTTTAAGATTCTTGTTGAAAGTGAAAAAGCCAAACGGGAAGTAAATTTGCATTGGAGAGCCAGTGGTTGTCGTCATATTGTTAATATTATTGATGTTTATGAAAACAAATACCACAACAACACCTGCCTATTAGTTGTTATGGAGTGGTACGTTTGATCAATTTAAACAACTGTTATGTAGTATAATATATTTTTTTAGCATGGAAGGTGGTGAATTGTTTCAAAGAATCCAGGAAAAGCCTGAGGGAGCCTTCACAGAAAGAGGTAAATGCATTGATAAGTCTCTTAACTGAATCTAACCTAATTCTATTGGTTCAACAGAAGCAGCACAAGTAATGCACGAAATTTGCGTGGCAGTGAAATATTTACACGACATAGATATTGCCCACAGGGACTTAAAACCAGAGAACTTGTTGTATTCAAAACCAGGTACTTATGGCGTACTTAAATTGACAGATTTTGGCTTCGCCAAAGAAACTATTAACAAAGATACTTTGCAAACTCCGTGCTACACCCCCTATTACGTTGGTATGTATTCAGGATAATGTAATGCAAAGAAAAAGAAATAAAACGATCTTATTTTCAGCCCCTGAAGTTCTGGGACCTGAAAAGTATGACAAAAGCTGTGATATTTGGTCACTAGGTGTTATAATGTATATTTTGTAAGTTAGGAAATTTTTATCAGATAAAAAAAGACACCACTGTATTTTTATTTCAGGTTGTGTGGATTTCCTCCATTTTACAGTAATCACGGCCTGGCCATATCGCCAGGCATGAAAAAAAGAATCAGGACAGGTCAATTCACGTTTCCGCTTCCCGAATGGCAGAATGTGAGCCAAGACGCAAAAGACCTGATCACTGGAATGTTAAATATCGACCCCGGAAAGAGATTAACAATAGAACAAGTGATGAGCAACAGGTGGATCGCCGTACGTAACAAAAAATACGCTATTTAAAACTAATAACATCGAAAATATATTACAGCAATACACTGCCGTCCCTCAGACGCCCTTGCACACGAACAAGATGCTGAAAGAGGGTGAAGAAATGTGGCCCGAGGTGCAAGAAGAAATGACGAGATCTTTGGCAACGATGCGCGTGGATTATGACCAGATTCAAATGAAGCCCCTTGAGAAATCCAACAATTCTTTGCTAAACAAGCGCCGTAAAAAAACGTCAAGCCCCAAGAAGGTTTAGTAAATGAAACAGTCAATTTTTAAGTTTTAGTTGAGCAGTGACTTAAAACAAAACAGATCCTATTAATCGAAAACTGAAGTTAGGCAATAGTACGTAGAAGATTATTTTTATTATCCAATCCTTATTAAATTTTAATCTTTCCCAACAATAGAATTATTTCTAAATTCTTTTTTAACATAACTAATTATAAAAATAGAGTCAATTTATTAAATATTTAAAAAAAATATTGCCATTACTTCAGTTGTAAGTCAGGGTGATAATATTACACAGAAGAACTGTTTTAATTTTAATAGTTTGTTTTCTCCACTAGTCACTTCAGACATGTATTTGTGAATTCCAAGACAAATACGTTTTACTTCAGCATTTACAGTTATATGTAATTTTATGTTTTTATTTAGTAATATATTTTAAATGTCAATTATAACATCACAAGTGTTATTTGTTAGGTAAGTCTACGCGAGTCATGTTTTTTTATTAATTGTATCGCTTTTTTTTCGAATTTATTGTATACACAAATTTATTAGTGCAATTTTGTCCCAATCTTTTTAATTTAAAGAACTATTTTAAAACAAATCATAGGGTGCCTTTGTGAAATCTATCTCATGGATCATGGAAATAGGTTATTGCAAACGTATTTTGTTTGGAGGCCAGTGATTGTAACTCGTATTCCATGGGTTAATTTCAAAATATGTACGTCTATTCTAAATTAGAATATTCGTCGCGATGATAGATAATAGTATTTGTGTGAGATGCTAAGATTGAGTATGTATTATGTACTAATAGCTACTGTTACATTTTCATATTGAAATGTATTAATTTTATTAGATTTAAAAAGAAATAAAAATTATTGTTAACATATTTAGATATACCGATGATAACTTGTCATTTTAATATCAGCAAGTCCAATAAAAGACTTGTTTCGAATCATGGTTTTGTTTTTATTCGTCAATTGCCTAATTGCAGGACAATTAAATCGATTTTTGAGACTTCATATCTGTGCAGCTGCATTTCATAAAGGAGATGAGGTACTTGACCTTGGAAATCTTTCGGGAATTGGGAGTCCTTTGAAAAAAACACTTCAAAAATTTTCCGTCGTCCGTAAAACAAAAAAAATGTTACAATATTACAAATATCGATTGATAGATAACACCGTTTGGTAAAAGTAAAGGTAACAGCAATATATGAAATATTTTTATAATTACATCAGAAACAGCAGCCAGATCTACGAAAATTTCGCTAACTATAGGGAAATTTAAAAATGTATTAATTTTTTAGCGATCTAGGAATTTGCAATTTTATCTGGCAACACCAAATTCAACCTAGTATAAGTATTAGTATAAGTATACAAAAAAATGCTAATTAGTAATATGACCAATTAACCGATTTTGATTTAATATAACAATCTATATTCTAAATTATACACCTCCACCAAGCCCCACCAAGATTATATTCACTTCGATATGGGTAATTTCTTTTAATTTATTTTTCTTTAATTTCAGAAATACAAAAAATAATTTTTCGTGCTCAAAATCATATATTTTGTTATAACCACTCGAAAATTTATACAGACTAGATTATTGATCATTTATAATTAGAAAATCATCTAAATTGCTTTTTTCTGATAAGGTTATCTTTATTTGGCAAGATCCCTAATGACCGGATACACCCAAATTATAAATATATATAAAAAATATCACATACAATAAACTTGCTTTGGATACAATATATAGTATGTCCCCGAATTGTCTTTACAAGAGGAAAAACTTTTTTATTATGGACAATTTGAGAAAAATGCATTCTCATAATTTTTTTTGCTTGTTCTAAAATGGTTAATGCCGTTCGTACTTTTCCGAATTTCCATACTGTTTTAGAGAAAATTTACGTCAAATTAACGTCATTTTTTTGCTGTTTTAAATTGTTAAAGAAGTACAAAATTTATTTAGTTCATTTCTACGGAAAATATGACGTTAATGAAAATTAATAATAACCATCTATCAAAGAATGAAATCTAAATGATATAACCATAGAAACGCCTTTTGATTTTTAGGACTTTCCAACAATTCCACCTTATTTTCATGTTCTTTTTTTAATTTTCTCTAAAACGATATGGAAATCTGGAAAAGTATAAACGGGATTAACCATTTTAGAACAAGCAAAAATTTTTAGGAAAATTTTCTCAAATGAAATGTTTCCTCTTGTAAAGATAATCCGGGGACATACTGTATAACAATCTTAATATCTAACATCTATTGATGTACTCTGTCAAATAGTTAAAGAATTAAAATAAAGTAAAATTATATATTAATTGTAAAAGACAATACTCCAGTCTGGACAAAAAAAATATTTATTTAAAAAAATATTTTTTGTTGTTGGCCGGATGATTTTTTGTGTTCTTGTTGTCTCATAGCCAGAGGCATAATTTAACACTTTTGCTTTTGATTTAAATCAAACATATTTTTAAATTTTTAAAATGAAATATAATCATTAAAAAATAGTTTAATCCCATTAGTGAAGTTCATTTCAGAAAAATGAATCGATAAATCAATGAAATGACATGAAAAATCTGTAGAAAAAATACTGGTATATTATTTTATAGTATCGGTTGTTTTTTACAAAAGCCAAAGATGTATATGAGCGTCACTGAATTCGCTAGGTATGGAAATTACCACAATTAATATGTAATTCCTAAAAACAATAATTAATAAATATTAATCGACTTTTACGTTAATAACTTTGCTGTTGTCATTTTGTTAAAACCCGTGTGGAAATTGTAGAGAGCACAATTCCTGAATTTTACTTAAAAAGTTTTTTTCTAATGGCGTGCATGGTAGGTAGATTTAATTTTTGAACTATCATTTTATTTTTTCTCTTAGTGTAGCTCAAATTTCGTTATTATCACCGATCATGTGAGCGAGTGAATGTAAAAATAAAACGTGTTTCGTGGTTTATGCCCTATAACGCAGTGGCGTCGCGGAATTTTAACTATTATCATATTATAGTCGTGTATTTTTTATTCTAAAATCACCCAAAAATTATGAATATATTAATGAACAAACTGTTGTCGTTAAAGAAAATATTATTATTTATAATGAATTCGCTATATCTCGAACTAAAAGTCATGCTCGCTAGTAATTTTCAGGCAATGACTATAGAAGGTAGCCGGATATTAATAAGCAAAATGCTTCAAACTAAAAATTCATAGCTAGACTCGCGATAATTGAATAGAATTTTTCGAACGATGAGGACAGACAACTATGGTTTAGATAAAAATGTCAAGGGCTCCGTATAAAAAACAATCCCAAGTTCGGGTTTTAAATTAGTCTGGCTACAGCTGACTGCATGCTCTCGTCGATATACCAACGGTCAGAGATTGGTGCTAAAGTACAGGTGCCAAAGTGAAAGTCCTTGCATAATATACAGCTCTAGAGAAATCAACCACATTTTATTCAATTATCCTTGCTAATTTCAGGTGGGTACGGCAACTTTCAAGCGTTTTTTCACCAGTGTTCCTGTCAACCCCAGTGCGAAAGGCAAGAATTGAAATACAGCCGTATATTCCGAGCAATTTTGAGGTTACATAATTCTCTTTTCAGTTTTCGTCTCAGATTCGAAAATGCCTTGCCCATTTTTAACAAGGTTTAGCCAAACTTACGTCAAAAACTATGCACCTGTCTTGGTAAAAATGTACGGGAGTCAATGCCCGGTTATTTCGAGATCCATGAACCATACGGCTGGTGAGAACGAACTACAAGGTATGTTCCTTTTTATTTTTATTCATATTCGCTCCAAATATTCATAATTAAACCGTAGAAAAACTATCGACCGTCTCAAAGTGCCCTTTTTTAAACGAAGTTACCAGTGCGATTAAAGAATTAAAGCAGGACGATGTTATTGAGGTCAATCAGGAAACAAAACCTACAACTAATGGTAATTGAGTTAAATTACATAACGTGAAAATGAAAGTTAAATCCTATTTTGTATTTAGCAACCTTCGCATACGACGACTTTTTCCATGAACAAATTATGAAAAAGAAAAAGGAACATTCTTACAGGATTTTCAAAAAAGTTAATCGTTTGGCTGGGGCTGGACAATTCCCAAAAGCACTTGAGTACACTTCCGGAGAGAAACCCATCACCGTTTGGTGTTCAAATGATTATTTAGGCATGTCCTGTCATCCCGTTGTTAAAAACGAAGTCAGGTAAACTTACTTTTCCATAAATAATTTTTAATAGAGGGTTAATTTGATATAAGCTTTTAGAAATGCCTTGGAACGATTTGGAAGTGGAGCGGGAGGGACAAGAAACATTTCTGGAAACTCGATCTTACACGAAAACCTAGAAAAGACTTTAGCAGAACTCCACGAGAAAGAGGGAGCTCTGTTATTTACTTCATGTTTCGTAGCGAACGACACCACTTTATTCACCTTAGCCAAAGCACTGCCAGGTTGCCACATTTTCTCTGATGCCGGTAACCATGCATCTATGATTCAAGGAATAAAAAATAGCCAAGTTCCCAAGCACATTTTCAAACACAACGATCCCGAACATTTAGAACAACTGCTCAAAAAAGTGGATAAAGGTGTTCCAAAAATCGTAGCCTTTGAGACTGTCCATTCCATGACAGGCGCTGTATGTCCTCTTGAAGATTTATGTGATATAACTCACAAATACGGAGGCCTAACTTTTGTTGATGAAGTTCATGCCGTCGGAGTTCATGGAGAACATGGAGCAGGTATTGGAGAAAGAGATCATGTCATGCATAAAATGGATATGATCTCAGGAACGCTTGGAAAAGCTTTTGGCAACATTGGAGGATACGTCGGTATGTTATTTTTTTTTTAAACTGATTAAACCAACATCTAAAATAATATTTTTTTCAGCTGCAAACGCAATTTTAATTGATATGATAAGGTCATACGGAGCAGGGTTCATTTTTACAACATCACTACCTCCAACTGTCCTGGCTGGGGCCAAAAAAGCTATTGAAATTTTGGCTTCAGACGAAGGACGAATGTTGCGACAAAAACACCAAGAAAATGTCCAATACCTGCGAGAAAAATTGCTGAGGAACGGGTTTCCTGTTGAGCACACACCAAGTCATATCATTCCAATTAAAATTGGCGATCCCAAAAAGAGTGCTGCAGTAAGCGATACTCTTCTAATGAAAAAAGGCCACTACATTCAAGCCATCAACTATCCAACAGTGGCAAGAGGTCAAGAGAAATTAAGACTGGCTCCTACACCTCACCATACAAAGGAAATGATGGATTTGCTTGTATCTGACTTGAAGGAAGTCTGGGAAAAACTTGAACTGCCATTCACTGGACTACAGTGTGGAAAGGTATTTTTTTCTGTAATTAGACTATTTTTTTTTTGAACTAAATATCGAATGTTTCTTGTTTAGGAATGCCAGTTCTGTCAAAAACCAATTCTAGTCGACTACTACGAATCTAGAGAACGATGTGATATCCCAAACTGCCCACAGATTCTTGCAGCAGCATAACATGCCAGCATGTTACAATTATCTGTACCGATTTTAAATTATATATCAAATGTATTATATATTATCTCACATTTAAAGATTTTATATTTTTCTATAACTTGTTGATATTTTAAAGGTCTCGTTTTATTCGCATCAAATGCTTGGAGAAATTGCCTTTTTCAATTATTATATAGATAGTTGTTAAACGTGTTCTACAATTACGCGTTTGTTGAAAGATTTGTTTTAAATCAAAAATTGTTAAAAAAATCATATTTATATTTAATAAAATTCTTTAGTAAAGCACTAAAAGGTATGGGCTAATAAAGATAATCTATATAGGAATGAGTTTTATTTTAATACCCTTCATCAACTATTTTCACAAGTTAATTTGATTCTTTAAGAAAATGCTGTGAAGATTAAGTTCCTATGAAAAAAAAAAACAGAAAACGATAACTGAAAAAGTGTTATTGCAAGTTATAGATGGCGTTAATACTTTAAATGCCATTAAATATGGTGAAAATCAGTAAATTTGTTTACTTAAGTTATAGATAACTAAATAAAATTTTTATTTTTGTGGCTAAATAAAATTGTCTTTAAAAAAAAAGAATTTGCAATGTCGGTGCTTTTTTCTATTAGTGCATCGATACGAGCTTCGATTGGCCGGTGTTAACCCCCCTCAAACATGCGCACCACGCCACTGGATAAGATCAGCGTTGCCAGAACTACGGATTAATCCGTAGATTTACGGATTTCGGATATATTCTATGGACGTACGGATTTTTTTTTCAATAATACGGATTTTCTGTTATTAAACAATTTAACATAATATTATATGATTTAAAAAGAACGGAGTCACAGTTGGCTTGGAAATGAAGATCGCTGTTATTTCTTTTTATTGTTAATCTAAGGTTATTTCATATGTAAAGTGATATAGTATATGATTGTCATGTCCAAGCCAACTAAACGACTTTTTTTATATTTTTATAATAATAAAAAATTGTATTGGTTTGCAATACTTGTTTGTCTGATCTATTCTTGTACATGCATTACTACGTAGCTAGCATGTAGATATTGAAGAAGAAAAATGTTTTGTTATTTTTAAAATGTTTATTTTTGATATTTAATGTTCAATAAAATACAGGGTGAGTCTCAAATACGTACAAATATTTTCAGGGGTGGTAGATCTCGATAACATATTTCTCCTTACCGTTTTTCAAATAAGTTCAAAATAACCGAGTTATTCAAGTTTATAAATTTGGGAAAAAAAATATTTATTTTTAAAAAATGTACGATTTTTATCATCTTTTTTTGCGAAAACAACCTCATAGACGTGTTCACTGTTGTATTTGCACTTATTTAAGGCTCACCCTACATTAATACGGATTTTCTATTCATTTACGGATATTTCGATCAACGAAATACGGATATTGCATATTTTCATCTGGCAACACTGGATAGGATAGACCCTACAACAATAAGGCCGTTGCCATAGCAGGTCAGTACCGCAAGAAGAATTACCTAAACGGTTAGTGTTCTTATTAGGGTAAATGGGGTGAGGAATTTTCGATTTCGACGAAAAATCCAGCGGAATTGTTGCTAGTATCAGAGAATTAGTTCGGCATTCGAAACAACAAAGGAGCCACTGAAGCGAAGTCATATTCTAACGGGACGTACGACCAACGCATGCTCGGTCCTCAGTATCCTAGTGATGATTTTGTATCGGCGTCGAGCGTGAATTTTATTCCAAGTGTTGTGTCGACTTTTCTAAGTGAATCGGTTTGATTTGGCTGTCGTTAATTCATCCGCTCAACGATGATTCTACCCGTGAAGTTATCCTGACTGTGACAAAGTGATATCAAAAGATGGACCTTTACATAGATCATGTAGGACCAGTGTGTAAATAGTCTCCCGTAATCAAATCTAACTAGCTGCATGTAGGTTACGTTGGCTCACTCAAATTTATTCCTTATTTTGAAAATATGTATGCGAAAGGAAAAGGATCATCCGTGCCGTCCGACGCACAAGCCAGGGAAAAGTAAGTACAATCGTTTTCAATTTTCAAGCCCCCAACACCGTTCTGTACTTGTTTACTTCAATTCTCTAAATCAAAATTCAATTCCCACGTCCAAAATTGCATTCTAAAGCCAAAGCTAGTTCGAAAACAGTTTTTTAAGGGATTTAAAAGCTAGACAAAATCAGGAAGCTGGGATCATTGATTGTTTACATTAAAATATTAGAATATCCTTGGGAAATCGACAGCGCTCGAGCTAACAGTTTTCTAGCTGTAATAAAACTTGAAATCTATTTTTAATTGAAAAAATTTCACCTACAGGTTGGCTTTATACGTTTACGAATATTTGCTACACGTCGGGGCACAAAAAGCGGCCCAAACGTTTCTTTCAGAGGTAAGATTATTGTTAAAAAGAAATAACTGCGAGATAATACATTCTTATTACACGTTTCTAGATAAGATGGGAGAAAAACATAACATTAGGAGAACCTCCAGGATTTCTGCATTCTTGGTGGTGGTACGTTGAGAGATTTCTCGTTGATTTTCGGTGATTTTTTTAAAGCTAGCTTAATTTTAGTGTTTTCTGGGACTTGTACTGTGCGGCCCCCGAAAGAAGGGACACTTGCGAGCATTCTTCAGAAGCAAAAGCTTTCCATGATTACGTGAGTATCATCAATGCTCCTCGTATTTGAGCCGATCAATACTTGGCGGAGGGTACGGCAACGCCGCGCGAATATACGCGTTTGACCAGGTGTAATCGGCCAGCAAAGTTCTCCTTATGCCCGTTTCGTTTGTAAGCTTAAATTGCATTTTGTTATTATCTTTGTTTTTTTTCTCACGTGCACTGTGACTGCCACTGATCATGTCCGAGTTGTTCACTGTGGCATATCTCATCCCTGATTAAAAATGAGCGTAACTTCTTCATTTTCCGACCAATACGATTTGTTTGACTGACATTCTTACGACTAACTTGAGGACCTTGAGTTTTTATCTACCAACTTTGAAGCAACGATATCGTAGTTTTGAAATTCAGGTGACTGAATTTCTGTGGTAAAATTCAACTTTTCATTGTTTATAAAACTTACTTACCGAAACAGACAATATTCTCCACATTTTAACTAATCGTTTTCATGAATATCATCTAATGAGGGAATAAAGGCACAAAATCCTCACAATTTTGTATTAAAAAAATTTTATTTAAAAATTTTATAAATAAAGAGACAACATGTTTCGTTCATCAGGCCCAAGCTAAAATATTAGAGAATATAGACAAAAAAGTAAAAACTTAATCTGACTTATACCTAGTTAAATAAATAATTAAACAACTGTAATACTTTTAAATATATATAATTTGTAATGTCTTTTTTGCCTGACTTAGTTTATTTGACTGTTTTAACGAAGTTTTTACTTCTTTGGCTATATTCTATAATATTTTAGCTTGGGCCTGATGATGAGACCTCATCGTCTCGAAACATGTCTTTATACCCTCATTAGAGAATATTTATTAATAGGAACTAACACTTTTTACTGAGCAAGGCATTATTAATTAAACAAAAAAATTTACAATAAACAATTATTATATTTGTTTATATGTATTACATTTTTATAAAAATTCAAAGAGAAATAAAAAAAACAACTAAAAACACTATTTCTTTTAAAGTAGTTCCAACAATTTCTTCAGAATTTCTTCTTTTATCTTAATCGCCAATATAACTAGGTATGTAAGTAACTAGGCGAGCCCTATACAGGGTGAGTCTTAAATAAGTGCAAATATTTTTAAGGGTTGGTTTGGTTGGCAAAAAAAAATTTGAAAATTTGGATTTTTTTTAGTTTTTAGTTAAAAAATATAATTTGTTGATAATATAGCAACATAGGTAGTAGATTACATTTATAAGAAAGAAAATCCAGAAAAGATCCAGTGATTCTCAAAATTTTAGCAAAAAATCTTTTTTTTTTTGGAAATTAGTATATTTAATTTTTTTTATTAGTATATATTTTTAATTTATATATATTAAAATAAATTGTGAAAATAAAACAAATCGTATATAAACAAATATTAATAAGTAACGTTTCAAGTAATAGATAGGAAGAAAATGTGGAACAATTTGTTCAAAAAATACAAGGCCTACTTTATTTACAGTTGAAAGAACCGCTATTTTCAAAAAGGCTACTTAACAAAAATAGACGATCATATCTACAACAGACAGAGACTCTTTTGGCAAAAATATTTCGAAATTTTTTACTTTATTCTGAATTACCTTGCAATGATTTTAGTTTACTATATGTAAAATTAGGTTTCTTATTTATATAAAGTATTCTAAATTTAGATGATGGATGCCGGTATATACGTAAACAAGCTGAAATAAATCCTATCGAGTTTGATTTTGAATTATGTATTATGTACTTGGTTATTTCATGTCTTTTAGTTACTGTATCTATCCATAAACGTTATGAATTTCTACTTAAATCATGTTAGGTACCTACGAGACGAAAATGACCTGAGTTTTCGTAACTAACAGTTACGGTAACATTGTAAAATTTGCAAAGGTAAAAACCAGGCTTCTGCTTTCTATTCCGTTACAACACTATATTTTTACCTTTCACCATTGTAGACTACCCGATTCTTAGTAACAATTACGCGCAGGTGCCAAATTAGATTACCTGGCCTGGGTAACGGTACAGGCAAAAGACAATTTACATCAAAAATCCTTTTTTACATTGCCATATTTCTCTCTGGTTACGACCAAGCTCAATTATTATTTGAATTTCGTAGAAATAAGGAGAACTGGTCGCGCGCACAGACCGAAAAGCGGCGTTGTCACATCAACTCCACATTTTTTTTTCAATTTTGTTTGTTAATATATACGTGTATACTTTTTAGGGTTTTGTAAATTCTGGTTATGGAGTTAATGGAATCGCACATGTAAGTTGAACTACTTGAATAACTTCTCTTTTTGAAGTGAAACTTCTTTACGAGCGCTCGGAGTAAAAATTCAAGGCTGTACAAGTATTTGAGAGTGTGTTTTTACGTGTAAAAAACTATTTTTACACGTAAAAAACTATTTGTTACAAAAAAAAACTATTTGTTACAAGTAAAAGATATTTTTTACGCGTAAAAAAATATTTTTATTACTTTTTCAACATTTCAAACTACTCTTTTTAAACATGTCCGTCAAATCCTTCAAGTTTCAAGAAGTTTCACTACTAATATACGCACATAGTGCAAACAGAATTTTTTTTAAACAGCTATTTATAAAATTGGTTTGTTCTATTAGAACACAGGTCCGGCTCCAAGTCCACTGGGACAAATGCCCCCCACTGACGGAATGCCAGGAGGGCCCATACCACCTGGCTTCTTCCCAGTAAGTAGTACACACACTTAAAAAGAATTCAGAACCGTATTCCAAGTTTTCCATAACAAAAAAACTTTTTTTGTAGAATTCAACGTTGCGACCGTCTCCACCTACACACCCATCGAGTCAACCATCTCCACACTCACAACCACCACCTCCGCACTCCAACATCATGACGTCACAACCCTTTATGAACCCAAGGTACCCTGGACCACGACCCGGGGTACGAATGCCGCAATTAGGAAGCGATTTCAATGGAGTAAGTACCTTTTTTTAACAAACAAAATAAAAATCTAAAGTTTCTTAAGACGGCCCTGATGATATCTACTATGACAAGCCATTAGAAACTAGAACCAACTAAAATTTTAAAAGAAATAAAAAAATACTGTATCTTCTATTACAATGCAATTTTTTGTCTGATTAACTTTTATCAACTTTTGCAAATGTCAATTGATAACCTTAAACTTAACAGTGTCTGTATTAGATTTTTCTTGTGATATATAAAAATTTTCTTTGATTATTGAATATAATTTTAATTTTGATTTGTTTTATAGCCTCCAGGACAACCTCTGATGCCTAACAACATGGACCCAACAAGACAAGGTATTTTGAAAAATTCCTTTCTTTTAGCAGAATTTTTTCTCCAAGTCTATAATAATAACACCTTATAGCCACAGAGTGAACGGTTTTTTATTTATTTTTACTAACAGTAGAGTTGGAATTAAACACTGATTATGATCAATGGACAAAATTCATTAGGATGAAGAAGCATGACAAAAACTTACTACCCTTGCTGGAATTTGGCGATCATCCCATTAAATGCGATGGTACCATTTTTTGATTAAGAAATTCTTTTAGAGTAATAAATATGGAATAAAATCTTACATTTATTATTTTTTTATTATTAGAAAAAAATTATTAAAGATTTTATTCCAAGATTTTTTACACACTGTACATATACTACAATAGACACAAAAAGGGTATTTTTCATAAAATCTATAGCACCTCACCACTTATTAGAAGATACATTTAGTTCAAAATTGAAGGTATAATTTCTACTTCTTGTTCAGGTGTCATCATCAAAATATCACTAAAATGTTATCGAAAAAATATATATATATACATAATTTATACCAGCAGATATATTTATGAAATTCGTAAATATCACTGGCTAATTTAAAAGATTCTGTTATCTTTTAATTTTTAGAAATTTGAACCATCAAAGTTTACAGGTCTATTTTAAGATTATATCCAGACATAACTTTTGCCTTGTTACTACATTCAATAAAATTCCATTACTTGTATTCATCACGTGGCAAGAAAATTGATAAATAAAACTATTAAGACTTCCCTTATTAAAAAAAATAATATTAGAAGAACTGTTTGAGGATATAAAGATGATGAAATAAGACGAAAGTTATTTTCCAAAAAACAGAGGTCTGGTTTCTTGCCTAGACTTTTTGGCTGTAAGGTGTGTCGACTTTGATAAGATAATTAATGAAGTATATAAAGTAATATAAAATTCGAAAAAGTAACAGTTAATTTTGAAAAGAGAGCCAAATGCACAAAAGCATGAAAGCCCATATCATGGTTTGCCTCATGTAATGCATCTATTTCTGTCTCCAGGTGATGGCGGAGAATTTGTAGGTTGGCAAGGTAGGCATATGCGCTCCTTCACCATCACACTATCATATGCGTACACTTCTTGCTTGCTTTGCTTTGTTTAGGTCTTTCAAGGGTTCCATTAACTATTCTGAAACAGCCCAGAGTTCACTCCTTCTCATATTAATCATCTAAGGGCTTTTACCTTTCCATTAGATTAGGTTCTTTTAGAGCTAGAAACATTTTTATTCTTCACTGTTCAAAACTTAACGGGGACCCTTAAAAACAGCTTCGTCTGCAACAGTAAAATAAGTCGTCGCGTTGTGTAACAAAGTTTTTGTCCATTTTTGCAACTTTTTTTTGTAGGACTTTTTTTAGAGACTTATTTTACTTTTGTACGAATTCTTATGGTGGCAGCATGTGATGTCATTGCTATTACATCAAAGCTTAGATCATGTAATATTCAGACACGTACAACTTACAGAAAAAAAATGGCTTTAAATCGCTTTAAACAAGAAAAAAAAACCGTGTCTCAATTACACATGGTCTAAGCATCCCAGTAGTACGTTTAGTTATACAACAGCACTTAAATGAAGTATACTTAGGTCCACCGGCAGCTATAAACCGAATGAATCCACCTCGAGGGCCCTCTATGGGACCTTTAGGACCAGGAACCTACGGACCAGGCATCAGGGGTCCCCCTCCCAACAGTAGTCTGGGTCCTGGGGGTCCCATGCCGCCGATGACAATGGGAGGACCCGGAGGACGACCGCAATGGCAACCAAACACGTCAACAGTAAATATTTTTATACCACCCTACAAAAACCAGAAACCTCCTATACACTGTCCGAATTTTAGCCTATGAACTACTCTTCGTCATCACCTGGAAACTACGGAGGCCCACCTGGATCGGCAGGTCCGGCAGGTCCTGGCACGCCGATCATGCCGAGCCCTCAAGATTCCAGCAACTCCGGTGGCGAGAACATGTACACGCTGATGAAACCCGCGGTGGGAGGCAACATGCCCGGAGATTTCCAGATGGGAGGAGGGCCCGACACTGGAGGTCCCATGGGACCGATGGGGCCGAATTCCATGGGACCAGTGATGAACGGCGACGGCATGGACGGAATGAAGAACTCCCCGGCCAATGGGGGACCTGGCACGCCCAGGGAGGATAGCGGCAGCGGAATGGGGGACTACAACCTTGGGGGCTTTGGGGGGCCGGGAGAAAACGTAAGTAGATCGAGGATGAACAGGGTTGGAGCGTGTACCGCTTACGAGCCATTGCAATTTGGTCTTTAGGAAGGTTACGGTCGGTAGCGTCGAGAGAGAGAAGACCAGAGGGCTCTGAGGGTAGAAATCAAATGCTTTCGGGCCTTTTTTTCTCGATGGTAGCGATCAATAGATATCTAAAAGTCATAGAATGTGGATGTGTCCTGGACATTTACCGTAATTAACTTTGTAATTAACCCCCTAAAATGTATCTAAATTCCGTATTTTTTATCAAAATTCCGAAAAATTATGCAGATAGTCAAAATTAATTTTCTAATTAGACTTTTATTCCATACAAACTAAATCTACATTGTTTTATAGTGTCTATATAAGAATCGCCATCAGTTTATTACTATTATATATCTATACGATCTAATAACGCATTTAAATAATTTCTTTTTTCAATTCAAGTGGTTCTGTGGTGAAGTTTGTTGGGAGATCTTTGAACAAACCTACATAATATATAATAATGTGAAATTTTACATTAGAAACACCACGTTTTTCATTAATATCACTCTTAAACTTTTCTAATTACATAGAACTAGTTTTGTTGAACGCTTGTAGTAGCGAACCTGAGTGAAAGTTTTATTTCATTCCCTCCCCTCTTGGTTAAGGCTTTGTTTGCGTTAATTTTTGACAGAAACATAAGTATGACAAAGCTGAGCGTTTGCATGAAAGCATGTTACAAGTAGTACCGACCTTTTCAGCTTAGTTCAAATTTCAGCTATCGAGAAATCAACTGATAAAAAATAAGAATAGATTTAAATCAAAGAATTATATCATTTGATTACTGGATAGTAACATTCTTCATATTGTATAGGTACGTTTTCGTTTTTGGTATTCATTAGATTTAGAATGGATGAATGTGTGAAGATCTCATTTAAGTGGCTCAAATATTATTTAACAATATCAATGCGGTACACGCTGTATTTATTTACTCAGTACCTTTAAAATATACACATTCGACCTTTTTTACCAAACGTAATTCCTCATTTAACAACTAGGCTGTAACAGAAGTACAACCAATAAAATAAGCTCAAAAGCTACAAGTTTAATTTATTGTATGTAGTTCCGTTACATAATGTAACATATTCCGAAGGGTTTGTACCTAGCTAAATTACATAGAAGTGTACATTGTAAATGTCAAAATTATTGTCTAAGTTCTCTGCATGGTTCAAAATCGTTTTTGTTTTTAAAAATGTAAATAGTGGATATATTATTATGCAAGTGCTACACTATTCGAGCTTGCTACACTGTATGATCAAATAAAATTAAAGTTGAGTTAACTTCAGAACAGCATTTTCATTTACTTCAAGATTAACTCGTGCTTAACTCAATAAATATAATTAAAAAAAATCAAAATATTCTAGAAATCTTCTAGAAATAACTTAATTTCAAAATGCTATTCCGAGATTCAGTTATGAATTCACCTGGTCATATGGTATACTGGTTAAACATGGTATACGATGACATTACAGAATTTTGGCCAAGAAAATGAAAAATATATACACAAATCTGCTAAAATACACCAAAATATTTTATATTAAACTCTGAAAGCATATTTCTCTAACCATGTTAGGATAATCAACTAATGATTTTTTGAAGATGTTATCAGTATCTATATATTTTTCCCAAAAGACACTGAGTGAAGCAGAATCTTTGAATATTGTATTAATCGATGTTTTCCCAATATTTTTCTGACCACAATCCTCACAAGTGGAGGTATTTTGTCTTTAGAATTACCTAATAAATGCTGCATTGAGCATTTTGCTAAGCCAATCGAATGGGAAAGCTGAACGCTTCGGCAATGTGTGAGATGCGTATGATCTTTTAAAGGTCTTTCAAAAATACTGCATTAATTCTGAAGCTGAAGACATTTCACTCGCATGGATTATTTCTATTTATGATGCCAATATTGGATTAGTTTAATAGAATGTCTTCACGATTGGCTTGAAGAGATTGACAAGTGATAGAGTTTGAAATAAAGTATTGTGAAGGTAGATTTGTGTAAAAAATGTCTATACCTATGTGGCGGATTCATCTCTCCAAAAAATCCTATATGGGTATTTCGCCACTGCACTGCAAGAAAATCTACAAAATAAAATAGTTATTTTTTGTAAACACTTCTGCGTTAAACCCAAACAGAAACTACTTGTCAGAAGTTATGTTTACAGTTATACAAATTTGCCTAACAAAGTAAAAAATTCGTAACAATATATACAACTTACAATTCCATACATACGAGGCGTTTCGGAAAAAATAAGAAGGATAGGAAAACAATATAACATACGAACATCTTTCAAAACACAAAATATACTTAGATCCATTTTATCACATACTAAACCAATGAATACAGAGCAACAAACAAAAAATGTAATATACCAAGTACCATGTGAATGCGATAAATTTTACATTGGTGAAACATCTAGACCCTCAAATGTTCCCAATTAAAGAACATAAATATTATTTAAGAAAGGGAGATTTTCACAGAGGAGAGCATTCATGGGACAGAGGGCACAGAATAAATTTTAATAACGCCAAAATTATAATGAAAGAAGCGATAGCCTCTAAAAGAAAAATAAAAGAGGTTTTTTTAATACAATCTAATAAAAATAAATGTATTGCTCATGCATCTGTAGATGTTAGTAATGTATGGCAATCGCTTCTTTGATTTTAAAGAACATAACATAAATAAACATAACATACGTAAAATTTAAAAATAATCATACAGAAAGTTTGGGGCTTTTTGGTTTTACGTTATTAAGTAATTGTTATCAAGTAGTAATTGTGTTAGTTTTGAAGTTCAACTTGATATAATGTCATTTTAACAGAACGTCAACGGTTTCTTGTAGATGTATCTGTTTTAAAAAAACTAAAGTGTTCTCGAATTTAAATATTTTAAATAGTTTTTTTCTTTATTCTTTGTATTTTTTTTGCTTCCGACGACCGAAAGAGATAAACTTTCCGAAACGTTAAGCATTTTTTTCTTTGTTAGGCAAATTTGTATAACTGTAAATAGGGAATGCAATCCCGCACCAAAATCTCAATCCCGCAAACCCGCGGGATTAAAGCAGTCAATCCCGCGGATCCGCGAAATTGCGGGACTGTAAACAATAGTCATACATTTGATCCTAAATGTTACAAAAGGCATTGTACATTTTGCATAGGCCCACAATATATTGATATAGCGTGTATCTTAAACTAGCTGTACAGAAATTTGGACCGATGTATACAGGGTGTTCAAAAAATATATTTAATATTAAATAAACTTAAATTTTATTATAATTTATCTACTTCTTTTATAAAGAAAAATTTTATTCTGATGTTGAAGTTGTTTTTAACTTGTGTTAGTTATCTGCTTTTAGATACACTCTATATCAATAATTTTTTGGCATATGACTAAAAATGCAATTTTTTTAAAAAAACGTCGTATTTTCTGTAAAACAAAAAAGTTAAAAAACCTATCAAAATTTTTTTTTCTAATTTCAATACAGATTAGTCGTACTTGGTAAAAATTTCGATTTTTTAAAAATTGTAAATTTGCGGTAAAAAGATTCTTGACCAAATTTTCACACTCTTATAAAACACCCTGTATACGAGAATTCCCTAAATATATTTTCGAAAACCATATAGCATCTTAATCACAATAGATGCATCTAAAACTGGTCCAAACCGCATCCCAAAATCTTTTTTAGTTCAAGAGATACCTATTCAAATTTAAATTTACCCTAAAATTTTGCTTGTCCCGATAATTACATATGTCCGGCAGTTTATTTGACGAAATTGTCCACAAGTACTAGTTAAACGCTTTCCTTCACTTACGCACATACGCCAGAAAGAAATCTAACAAGTAACCTGTTTGTTTCACTTATTTTTAATGGCCAAGCCGTAAGGGGAATCGCCCGGGTTCCGAGCGTCGACGCTTTGACCGAGATCGATTCGGTTACCCAGTAGTAATGGGTCGATCCCGCACGGTAAATCCCGCAACTTTGATCCCGCGGAATCTCAGAGGGATCCCGCATTTGCGGGATCCAGCATTTGCGGGATTGCATTCGCTAACTGTAAACATAACTTCTGACAAGCAGTGTCAGTTTGGGTTTAACGCAGAAGTGTTTACAAAAAATAACTATTTCATTTTGTAGATTTTCTTGCAGTGCAGTGGCGAAATACCCATATAGGATTAGATTTGTGTAATTTTTTAATGTCGGAAGCTAGATGGTAATTGTGGAAGAGAAATAAGTGCAAACCCTTTTTGTTCTTGCAATGGAAAAGTTCGAAAGGTCGGTTGTGTGTAAGTAACGGTGCTGGTGCTTGTGCTTAGTAGACTGACCCTTAACAACTAAAGGTCGCTTTCCTTGCAGGACCAAACGGAATCGGCTGCTATTTTGAAAATAAAAGAGAGCATGCAAGAGGAGGCCAAGAGGTTTGAGAAAGACTCGGATCACCCTGAGTATTTCATGCAATAACTTGCCTCGGCTGGCCCTTAATAGGCTGGTGGACGTTGCCTCTTCCTTGACCTAACCTACTAACATGGGGCGGTGGTGTGTTCAGCAAAGACATCTTCAGGCCTCGAGACTAGTCATCACTGATTTGTTTGTTTCCAGATATTCCTGTGATTCTCAACTGACAGAGCCTTGTTTGTCAGCCGGCCGGCCACAGGACACACGCACGTCTCAAGTTCCTTCTTCGTCCCGATTTTCTCGCATTTGTCCACCAGCCTAGGCAGGGTTGGACGACCGCCCAGAACCTGTCATGGCGCCCCAGCTGTCACGTGTCTATTGTACTCCCACTACACTCATTATAGGCTGTATACAGGGTGCTACAAATTCGAGGTACGAGCATTGGTATCTCGGTAACCGTCATAGATATGAACACGGTTGAATTGGGGCAAAGTTCCGCCTTGGGATGTTCACCAAGTTGCCATTAAAAAAGTTTTAAAAACTTCAAGGTTTGCTGAGTTTTTTGGTTTTTGAAAATGAATTTTATTTTTTCCTGTCGTTACTCTTTAGAAAATCAAAAAATAGCCACTTTATAAGGGCTATCTGATTAGTATTTTTAGATTTTCAAATTAACTGATAATTTGTGAGATACAGAGGCCAACTTAATTTTTTTAAATACGGACCTGCATTTTTTATTTCATATTTTGAAAGAACTCAGTCTCCTGAGTACAATGATATGCCACACTTAATATTTTTTTTGTTTCGGACATTTGAAGTCCGGCTTTGTTTTTTTTTTAATATTTAATCTATTCATCGTTACATTACTAACTAAATTAATATAAAAATTAGGGAGGGTAATAACACTTTCGAACATGTAGAGCATTAGAAACTAGTTTGAGGAAGTTGATTTATTTATAATAACTACGATTAATATTATGCATATTATTAGATTGTACACCGATATTACAAAATCACAACAAAAAAAAGTTAAAAATAATATCTTTAAATTGCTGACCTGGATATAATTTATTTGAATCTTCCAATTGGCTGGATTTTCGTTATTCAATGTTAATTAGCGCTGATTAATATTGTTGCGATGAAGTTAATCAGATTAAATAATTAAAAAACCAGAGTCGGACTTGAAATTATTCTAAATAATAATTAAATAGTTTTTTGTTGTTAAGGTACCCAAAACAAAAAAAAAGTATAAAGTGTGGCATATCATTGTACTCAGGAGACCGAGTTCTTTCAAAACCGGAAATAAAAAATGCAGGTCCGTATTTAAAAAAATTAAGTTGCCCTCTGTATCTCACAAATTATCAGCTAATTTGAAAATCTAAAAATACTATCAGATAGCCCTAATAAAGTGGCTATGAGAATATGCAATTAGTTTTTTGCTTTTCTAAAAGGTAACGACAGGAAAACAGCAAGAGTGAGCATCACAAAGCGCAACTTTGTCCCAATTTATCTATGTTCGTATCTATTCCGGTTACCGAGATGCCAATGCTCGTATCTCGAATTTGTAGCACCCTATAGAGATGTTAAATTGTTTTAGTTTCCAGACACTTACGCTATTTTTTGGACGCTGTTACGAAACGAGTTAGCGTAGGTCAGGTTTGGCTTCTTCTATTTAATTTTATAATAATCTCCGTCAGAGACTAATATAACGAGCTTTCCTAACGCTGTGTTATTTTGTTATCGAATTAAAGAACCCTGTCGAAAAATTTGACATCTCTACGAAAACTCCGGGATTTTCAAGTAGAGCCTTAAAATTTTAATAATCGTTAAGTTATTGTATATAATTTAGGCAATTATCTGAAAATTCAGGTTAAAATACTATATGACTGTAGTTGTCTTTGCATGTTTCAAGAGTTTTATATATCGACAAGGCAAATTCATATTTTCACGTCTGTTCTCTAAACGAAAAAAAAAATATAAGGCCGTTGGTTCTACTTAAATATTAAGAATCGATCAGTATTATAATATAGCCTATTTCTCTTAATTTTAGTTTAAGTTTTAACCCTTCTCTCGTCATATCCTATAAATAACTGTCACTCAATTATACTTATTAAAAATTTTAGGCCATTTACTTAAAAACAAATTTTACTAAAAAAATATTAGCTGAATAATATGACAAGAACCAGTAAAAATTAAGTCTTTAGGTTAAATGTAAGTTTTAAAATATGGATTTGCCTGATGAGGAGTAAAACTGGGAAAGAATTCGGTGTAAATACTAAATACATGCAGTTTTGAGAAGTAAAAGAAATACGGAGTACGTCTCTCAAAATACAAGTTAATTCTATAACATATACAGGTACATTATGTATTCTTGAATCAATGTATGTACCTTTCCACCTGAAGTTGTTTATTATTTTTTGTTCTTCGTAATTACTTTATGATCTTGAATCGTAACTAGAGTTAAGGCGTTAATTTATAAAATATTCTCTTAAAAGTATATACTTAAATTGATTTATTAGACTATAGACTTTCCGGATGAGTCAAACGAATGTCTGCGTATGAACATTGTGAAAATGTGCGTTTATTAATTATTGTTTTCTTTTTTGTATGGATAATAAATATGAAAAGTTCATGGTGTTTTATTTCGTACCTCAAAAACTGCCAAGATTGTTTAAAAATATTTGTAACAGGCTTTTAAACAAATCCAGGCAACAAAAAAAAATAATTAGTCGTACATAATATCCTCTCAACAAATTGATTTATTGTTAAAATTATTTATTAAATTGTGTGTAAAAAATTAAATAAGTGCAAATATTTTCACAGCTGGTAGATCTTGATAAAAGAAACATATTTTCTCTTCGCCGTTTTTCAAATAACTCCAAAATAACCGAGTTACTTTAAAGAATTTAAGAAAAAAAAAAGTTTTGTGAACCACTGTATTTTTTCTGGGTTTTCTTTCTTGTAAATTTAATCTACTACCTGTGTGTGTTTTTTAACTTAAATTTAAAAAAATCACAAAATTCCAAAGGGTTGGTGGTTTTGTGAAGTACCTATGTCACTCACTAAAAATCGTCAGAAAATGTCTTTTATACTTCTTTACACTCAGGAATTTTTTTTAAAGTGGTGGAAATCTCGAAAACAGTTTGAGTTAAAGAGCTAAAAATTGAGGTGAATTATTTTGATTCGATACCAAATCGATCCCTTGAGTGCGAATTAAAAAAGCCGCGGGGCAGATTTCCCATCTTAATCTGGCTATACCCCTTTAAAAAAAAAATTCGCGAAAAAAACTCACAGACCTGTTTCTGGGGTCGAAATATACTATCCCTAAAAATATTTGCACTTATTTAAGACTCCCCTGTATAAGTTATATACGAAAATTAACATTCCATGTACAAATATCGATGATTTTTTTATGAATTGTGCCTATGGGCCGGTGTAAAAAAATGAGAAAATTAAGTCTGATTCACCATTATTATTGTTAATTGAAAAAGGCGTATGGGACGAAAATAATACTCTCGATTCACAGCAGGAGGCATTTTTTTTAAATACACACGCCTTTAAGATCTCTACAGGTGCATGTGAGGCACATGAAATGCCTTCATTGCCTCTGTGATATTCTGACAGTGATGAAATCGTTGTTAATATGGAAGATATTAATGAACAAATTTATGCGGATATTAAATCATTATTAGAAGGTAAATTAAACATGTTTCTAACTTCCTATCACTAACACAATTCTTATTGATTAGTTTTATAGAACCTTTATAAAATACATTCCATTATTAACAATTTTAGTAACATTACTTAAAAGAAAAAATAGGAAATTTTGCTTCAACACCTCTAATACTATAAAAAATAAATTTATTTTAACATTTTATGCTTTAAGAAAGATATTTATGATTTGTATGTTGGGAAAACCCTTTAAAATGTCGTTAACCACCCTCAAGTTAGTACACTAAACAGATACCAAGTAACAAGTCTTTCTTTGTCTGCATTGCTATTGGCTGATTCATTCTATTTAATATCTTTTAACCTTGGATATGCCCAACAAATTTTCCTGTAGGTACACCACTGGCATAGACAATCCAAAATGAACACTTTAAAAGGAACCATCTCTAAAAGAATATCAATTTTTATCTGGATTACACTCAAACATTAACATATTATAGGAAACTGAATCATAATGAAATAAGAAAATCTTTTGTAATATCTAAGCACGAATTAAACATATATTTGTAGATATATGTGTATTTTTACAAAACAAATGTGGAAACTTCTCCTCAGCTGACAAGGCAATAGCTGGAAGTATAATTGAAAAATGTACCAAACAACTGTCAAAACTCACTGAAAACCGCCCGGATTATGTTGTTATGAGTTCGGGAACTTCAGTAGATTATCCAAGTAATCCACCATTATTACCAAAAACCGCAAAGATCCCCAAAAAAATTAACACAGGTAAGCTTAGATACTTTCTATCTACTATAGGGTTGTTCACCACATACGACACGGAATATTGTAGCTAAACGATTAGATTTTTACAAATTGTAAGTTTTGGGTTCGTTGAAGGTGTATTAGAGCTACAATTTAAAAATATTTTTACAAGATACAGAGTGTCCCAAATAAGTAAAAAATATTATAGTTGTATTTTTTTAAATGGAACACCTTGTATATTATTCTATTTTAGATTCTACAGGTTGAAATAAAGGTAAATTTGATTAAGGTTTATCACACTTAAACCTTACCGTTTTGAAATATTTTCAATTTTATGAAATTGCAGTAAAAAAATAAGGCTTTATTTCTCCAAGGGTATCAAAGTTTTAATACTAAATATTTACTGAAGATTATTTATTAATCAGATATTGTGTTGCAATAATAAAAAATTTTACTACCTTATACAGAGTGTCCAAAATTTATATTAAATAATTACTAGCTTTAAACGGCAATAACTTGTTTAATTTAAATGGAACGCCCTATATATTTTACGTGAATCAGATGCACAATGTAGTTGTCTATCAAATTGTATTGTTCCATTTTTACCCATCTCTTCAAGTTTTCATAGAAAATGCATTTTCTTATAATTTAGGCCTCATTTATCACTATACCCATGGAATATTGACATTTTAGCTTATTTTTAACGATATGACAAATTTTCAAAGGGTACAGATACTAATATTGTCGATATAGTTCGCTTAGTTAATTAAAAAACAAAAATAAAACTGTTTAAATATTTTTTTAAAAGAGGACCAATTAATATGATCCCAGTATTCAAACTACATTAAATTGACTGTTTACGTTAAAGTAATAACTGTTCCAAATACTAAAAACTGGAATTTTATGTGTGTATTAGACAGTGTGGTAAAAGTAACACCTTATAAATTTTATTTCATTTATTGACGAATGCTTAAGTATAAAAACAGAGACATTCATTTTCATAACTTATTATTATATTGATTTCTGAGCCAAATCCACATTTATTTAGAATGATTTATTAATTAAAACAATTTAAAAGTATGTAATTAACTAACTTTTGGTGTTTTTATGTTGGAAATAATGGTGGTATATTTAATTGCTATACTCTTTTACAAAGATTTAAATAGTTTTTTGTATGCCAATGGGCTTGCAATATTTACCACCTGTACATTTTGTACATATTATGTACAGTGATAAATGAGGTCTAAATTATAAGAAAATGCATTTTCTAGGAAAACTTCAAGAGATGGGTGAAAAATGGTAAAATACAATTTCATAGACAATTACATTGTACATCTGATTCACGTAAAATATATAGGGTGTTCCATTTAAATTAAACAAGTTATTGCCGTTTAAAGCTAGTAATTATTTAATATAAATTTTTGGACACAATATTTAGTATTAAAAACTTTGATACCCTGGGAGAAATAAAGCCTTAAAATTTTTACTATAATTTCATAAAATTGAAAATATTTCAAAAACGGTAAGGTTTAAGTGTGATAAACCTTAATCAAATTTACATTTATTTCAATCGTAGAATCCAAAAATAGAATAATATACAGGGTGTTCCATGTAAAAAACAACTATAATATTTTTTACTTATTTGGGACACTCTGTATCTTGTAAAAATATTTTTAAATTGTAGCTCTAATAGACCTTCAACGAACCCAAAACTTACAGTTTGTAAAAATCTAATCGTTTAGCTACAATACTCCGTGTCGTATGTGGTGAACAACCCTGTATAAAACTCTCAAAGAAAATGTTTTTTATCTCACATTACAAATATTTAAATGATTTACAGAACTCCATAAAGAAGGAACTGTATCCACTAATGAAGAACTAAACGATTACACGAATACAAGTGAGCTCCTAAGGTTATTATTTAAACAAAAAACAATATTTCATTTTATTTCAGATAATGTACCACATTTATTAGAAGAAAGGTGTTCATTCTCGGATTTGCCAGCAAAAGACGCTTCGCAAGAGATCAAATGCGGAACACTGATATTTCAAAGAAGGATATTTAGTTTCCTACCACGTTCTACTGAGGTTTTTGGATCTATTCACAATTCCTGGTTACTAATTTACTGGTCCAGTAAAGACTCAAAACCGTTTTGTACGTTGAACTTGAAAAAATACGAAGCACATCAAGATGAATACGAAAACAACAGCCACGAAGCGGAATTGGAAGAACGAAATTTAAAAACAAATAAATCGAAAAGGAATTATTTTAAAGTAGTTGATTCGAGTTTGCCTGAAAAACATTACCAGGTAGCACCTAATAGTGTAAAGAGATTTTTTTTGAATTAATAAAAAATATTTTTTAGTTTGTTGCCAAATCTCATAAGGATATGCTTCAGTGGGTATATACAATAAATTCAGTGAATGGGAAGAAGACAATAAAAGATAGAGAAGATTGCAACTCAAATAACGAAGACGACACTGAAAATATATATGCTGAAGTCATCATGTATGTGTAAGAAAAAAAATATTTAAAAAACTTATGTAATTTATTTACAACACTTTTAGACAAAGTGAATCAAAAACTCCTGTTTTGTTACCCAAGAGCAAAGCAAGTGAAGATACAGACCGTCCACCCTTACCAGATAAACCAGCAAATCTGAAACCAAAAACTGACTTAAAGCATTCTAATATTTCATGCTCATCTAGTGATACATCTGAAACCAACGGACTGACTGAAGAAAACCTAAGTAGCTCCAAAAGGCTAAGTGATACTTCTGACAACAAGGACTATATTGAACTTGATGTAGTGAAATCAACTATATTTATTGAAAAAGAAGCCTTAAGCCACGTTAAAGTTGAAGACGAATGCGACAGGGAGAATATTGAGTTCAGAAAATCATCAACAGAAGTGAAACTAGATGTTGAACATGATGATTCCCAATATGAGGAATTTTTTGTAGCTTCTGTTACACCTCCTAAAAAAAGCTTAAAAGGCAACGTAATGAAAATAGTGCGAAGCATCTCCAACAAAACGGTGCCTTCAAATAACTTCGAGACGTTTTCGAGAAATTCAAAAATCGAAACGTTTCAAGCTAGTCCATCCAAAGAAACAGTTATTGATATTTCATCCCTCACAACCAAACCAACAGCTTTAATCATAGACTCCGTGGGTAATAATCACAAGAATAAAGTCAAAAAGGAAGCTGAACTCCCCATGGTTTTACGAAGTGCCCTCTTAGGTGACGAAATCAACTCTACAAAGAAAAAATCTCCCACTGTACATATTAAACCATGCAGTAAAAAACATTTTTAGATAGAGCTTCTACAAATTGTACATTATTATTATTGTGATATAAAATTATACTCTGTTTATTTTTTTTAAATCACAAAGAAAAATTGCATCATTTGTATGTTTCTTAATGTTGAAATTATAAAATAAACGTGCACATTAGCACACATTCAAACAAAGGATTATCTAAATTTAAATTATGATTGTATTTAAAAAGCATTAAGTGTTTATTAACATCTTTCTATAAAGTAATTAACACAGTTATTCTGCAGTAACCGGTAAGTTTTAAAATATTTTTGAATATAAATTTGAAATTTTAAAAATGTAATAAATATAATAATTATTTTTAGAATGCAAAATTATGTAAAGGTAATACATATTATAAAGTTAGGATTATCTATTCAGTTGACAATGCATTTAGACTATTTTAAATTAGGTATATATAATTTTTTATTAACTTAAATATCTATATGTATTAAAATAAACTTTAAATATAGTAGATATAAATGCACTTAATGTTTCTTATCGCGTACTTTAGAGAAAAAAACTAATTATTTATAGCTATTTAACTATCTAATCGCATATTCCCACACTCTATTAAAGCATTTGTATCAGTCAAAATCATAAAAATATGTATCTAAGCGTTATAAATAGATTTATAATTATACTGTCGCTTCTATAAATCCATGCAAATTTGTGCAGACCTATCGTATTAATTACCATAAAGTTAATTTACACGTACTTTGCATAATTATGAAATCTGCAGATATAGATTTTATATTCTAATAATTTTTTTCTTCTTTATAATTTGTTTGTTTTTGATTTTTTTGTTGTTAAAACTGTGTCTACATGAAGTACCATGAATGCAAGGCCACAATGGCGTATATTTTCGTGTTCAACTCCAATTAATTAGTAAATAACAGTAGTTTTATCAAAATCGGTGACATTACCAAAATTGACAATTTTCATGGTGGAAAAATGTCGAAAAATTGCCCATTTTTGGCAATTTTTAACCCGTTTTTTGAGACACTTATAAAAGTAGTAAACCTGGTCATAAAATTTTGAAAGTTACAGTGTTTGTAGGAAATTTTATGTACTTTTAGAAAATATAAAAATATTAGGGCTTACATGCTTTGGTTTTGTGAGAAAATAGATTTTTTGAACCCTTGTTTTTGAGCGAATTTTGATCATAGCTAAAACATGGCCTACATCAAGGACTGTAAAGCAAAGGCCACAATGGCCTATATTTTCGTGTTCTACGCCTTTTAATTAGTAAATATTCATGGAAAAAAGTCGAAAAATTGCCCATTTTTGGCTATTTTTTACCCGTTTTTTGAGACTCTTAGAATAGTAGTAAACCTGGTCATAAAAATTTGAAAGTTACAGTGTTTGTAGGAAATTTTATGTACTTTTAGAAAATATAAAAATATTAGGGCTTACATGCTTTGGTTTTGTTAGAAAATAGATTTTTTGAACCCTTGTTTTTGAGCGAATTTTGATCATAGCTAAAACTTGGCCTACATCAAGGACCGTAAAGCAAAGGCCACAACGGCCTATAATTTCGTGTTCTACGCCTTTTAATACTAATTAAAATTAGTATTAAAAGTATATAATATTTACTAAAATATCAGTAGTTTTATCAAAATCGGTGACATGATCAAAATCGCCAATTTTCATGACTATACTTTTGGCTATTTTTTACCCGTTTTCGAGGCTCTATTCAGTAACTTCAAACCTGTCTCAGATTACAACAGCTGCAGAAAAGAATCATGACGCTGCACCAAAACCGTTAGAAACACAATCCCAGGTAGAATTTGATGTTCTTGAACTTATGCCTCTTGATTGAAGTAAGCAAGCGAGATATCTGGGCAAATTTAGTCGTTCACCCTGTATAAAACGAGACCACGATGTCATTGGCCATACAAGGTTGCCATGGCAACGTAGAGAGAGACCTCAGGCATGCCACACGCGCATGTTCACAAAAAGGGTGGGCTATGCTCGCGCTGATGACTTTCCTTAGTCCTTCGATGTAAACGAAGAATCAGTGTTAGGCACAAAAATAGCCTGTCCTGTGCCCTATTTCATGGGAAACAGCTGTATGTATTTGAAATTCTTCATTCAGTCATCTCACCAATAAACTTCATTTGCACCTTTTTTTATTATCAGCTAGTTTGCTCCCTTCAGCATGGTCTTTTATGTTGCAATTGTTCAGGTGTACGCTGTTTAGCCATAGTTTTTCACATAAATATACAAGGTGGGCGGTTATTCACGCCCGAAACTGCTAGAATAGCCTTTTGTTTACCATGTCATCAAAACCTTCATGAATGGATGCTTCACTTGACTAATTTGTTGTTCTTTATTTAGCAGAATTGTTAATATCACTAAACAAGACACTCTGTCTATGCAATAATTTTGTTTTGATCTCATATAATTTCAAAAAACTGCATAATCGGTGACTTAATCAATTTTCGTGAATATAAGTTGAAAATCTGTCAATTTTTGGCTATTTTTGACCCATTTTCCAGACTTACAAAAATGGGAAACCCGGGCATAAAATTTTGAAAATTACAGGGTTTGTAGGAAATTTTATGTACTTTTAGAAGACATAAAAATATTAGGACTTAAATGCTTTGGTTTCATTAGAAAAATAATTTTTTGAACCGTTGAATTTGATAAAATTTTGATCATGGTTAAAGTTGGTCCTACCTCAAAGGCCGTAAAAGAAAGTCCAGAATAGCCTATATTTTTGTATTCTACTCCTTATAATTAGTAAATATAACAATAGTTTTATCAAAACCGGTGACAAAACTAAAATCGCTAATTTTCATGACTAGATGTATGGAAAAAAGTCGAAAAATTGACAATTTTTGGTTATTTTTTACCCATTTTCGAGGCACTTAGAAAAATAGTAAACCTGGTCATAAAAATTTGAAAATTACAGGGTTTGTAGGAAATTTTATGTACTTTTAGAAGACATAAAAATATTAGGACTTAAATGCTTTGGTTTCATTAGAAAAATAATTTTTTGAACCCTTGAATTTGATAAAATTTTGATCATGGTTAAAGTTGGTCCTACCTCAAAGGCAGTAAAAGAAAGTCCAGAATAGCCTATATTTTTGTATTCTACTCCTTATAATTAGTAAATATAACAATAGTTTTATCAAAACCGGTGACAAAACTAAAATCGCTAATTTTCATGACTAGATGTATGGAAAAAAGTCGAAAAATTGACAATTTTGGTTATTTTTACCCATTTTCGAGGCACTTAGAAAAATAGTAAACCTGGTCATAAAAAATTTGAAAATTACAGGGTTTGTAGGAAATTTTATGTACTTTTAGAAGACATAAAAATATTGGGACTTAAATCCTTTGGTTTCATTAGAAAATAATTTTTGAACCCTTGAATTTGATAAAATTTTGATCATGGTTAAAGTTGGTCCCACCTCAAAGGCCGTAAAAGAAAGTCCAGAATGGCCTATATTTTTGTATTCTACTCCTTATAATTAGTAAATATAACAATAGTTTTATCAAAACCGGTGACAAAACTAAAATCGCTAATTTTCATGACTAGATGTATGGAAAAAGTCGAAAAATTGACAATTTTGGTTATTTTTACCCATTTTCGAGGCACTTAGAAAAATAGTAAACCTGGTCATAAAATTTGAAAATTACAGGGGTTTGTAGGAAATTTTATGTACTTTTTTAGAAGACATAAAAATATTAGGACTTAAATGCTTTGGTTTCATTAGAAAAATAATTTTTTGAACCCTTGAATTTGATAAAATTTTGATCATGGTTAAAGTTGGTCCTACCTCAAAGGCCGTAAAAGAAAGTCCAGAATAGCCTATATTTTTGTATTCTACTCCTTATAATTAGTAAATATAACAATAGTTTTATCAAAACCGGTGACAAAACTAAAATCGCTAATTTTCATGACTAGATGTATGGAAAAAGTCGAAAAATTGACAATTTTTGGTTATTTTTACCCATTTTCGAGGCACTTAGAAAATAGTAAACCTGGTCATAAAAATTTGAAAATTACAGGGTTTGTAGGAAATTTTATGTACTTTTAGAAGACATAAAAATATTAGGACTTAAATGCTTTGGTTTCATTAGAAAATAATTTTTGAACCCTTGAATTTGATAAAATTTTGATCATGGTTACAGTTGGTCCTACCTCAAAGGCAGTAAAAGAAAGTCCAGAATAGCCTATATTTTTGTATTCTACTCCTTATAATTAGTAAATATAACAATAGTTTTATCAAAACCGGTGACAAAACTAAAATCGCTAATTTTCATGACTAGATGTATGGAAAAAAGTCGAAAAATTGACAATTTTTGGTTATTTTTCACCCATTTTCGAGGCACTTAGAAAAATAGTAAACCTGGTCATAAAAATTTGAAAATTACAGGGTTTGTAGGAAATTTTATGTACTTTTAGAAGACATAAAAATATTAGGACTTAAATCCTTTGGTTTCATTAGAAAAATAATTTTTTGAACCCTTGAATTTGATAAAATTTTGATCATGGTTAAAGTTGGTCCTACCTCAAAGGCCGTAAAAGAAAGTCCAGAATGGCCTATATTTTTGTATTCTACTCCTTATAATTAGTAAATATAACAATAGTTTTATCAAAAACGGTGACAAAACTAAAATCTCTAATTTTCATGATAGATGTATGGAAAAAAGTCGAAAAATTGACAATTTTTGGTTATTTTTCACCCATTTTCGAGGCACTTAGAAAAATAGTAAACCTGGTCATAAAAATTTGAAAATTACAGGGTTTGTAAATAATATCTAAAAAATAAAAAAAGGTCAGAAGGATTAAGTAATAAGAAATGCGTGTAGGATCCTCTGGACTTTAGCTTCTGACTCATAAAAAACAATACAATTATGTATAGGAAAAAGTCGACTTGTAAATTTTAAATGTTTGTCGTTATTTTTTTCATTCGGAAGAACTTTGATCATTTAAATGGCATTGAATTGTTTATTATGTTTTTCCAGTGCTAAATGAGAGAAAAATAACATACGTAACAATGCGAAACCTGTGTTTTGGCTTAGCAGGTACCTATATTATCAGTTATGTTGAATGAGGTGCAGATAACAATGTTGTTCCATGATACTATTTTTAAAGCTCTCAAGTAGGGCAAATGATCGTAAACATCTTCCAAACGTGTATTTCAACATATCAAAGTAAATATAGGAATTTTGGGTCATCACACTGTCGAAAGAAGTTTTTCTTCTCTGTTATTTTGCCCATTTACAATAATTTGTCCAGTTTAACTTTATCAAACAAAGAAATTTCAATAATTGCACGACAAGGTTGTTGTAAACAAAGCTGTTCATATTGATGAACTGATGTCATCATAATAATACGAATATTACAAGTGTTTTTCATAATTTTATCGTTGAAACCCATAAAATCTAAATCGCAGAAACAAAATGAAAATGCTCTATTGAGATTTTGTTTTTAATGCGATCAAGAAAAACATCATGTTTACAATTAGGTCATAACTGGAAATATTAACCTTGAAAAATAAGATTTTAAAGCGAATTGTATGAAAATTGCACGTAAGAATGAATTAAACTCTTGAAAAATACATAAAGTAAAATGTAAACATGATATATCTGGCAAATCAAGACTTTCTCAAGGTAAGAAGTGACTTATCTTGTTATTTAAGAAAAGCATTTGAAAATTTCGTTGATTTTAGAGATTGTAAACTTGTTAGCGACATCAGTGATAATAGCAAGAGCAAATACGTTAGCTTGTTTCGATAAACAACTAAAAAAACTGCAAATGAAAAAAATATCCAAAAATTGACAAATTTACGACTTTTTTCCATGCACATAGTCATTAAAATTGGCGATTTTTGCCATGTCACTTAGAAGACGTACAAAATGAAAATACAGGCTATTGTGGCTTTGCGTTCACATTTCTTGATGTAGGCAAAGTTTTAATCATCATCAAAAACAAGAGTTCAAAAAATCACTTTTCTAACAAAACCAAAGCATGTAAGCCCTAATATTTTTATATTTTCTAAAAGTACATAAAATTTCCTACAAACCCTGGAAGTTTGATAATTTTTTGTCCAGGTTTACTTCTTTTTCTGACAGCCTGAAAACTAATTAAAAGAAAAGCCAAAAATTGTTAATTTTTCGACTTTTTTCCATACATATAGTCATGAAAACTAGCGATTTTGATCATGTCACCGAAGAGCCGTGAAAACGAGCAAAAAATAGCCAAACATGTACAGTTCAAAATTTTGTATCTAGGTTTTTCTAGCAGCTTAATATAATATTTCATATATTTTCGGCAAACATATGTATGTAGTTTCAAGGTTGATCACGACACGCTGTGACAACAGAAAAAACCTTCAATATATTCTAAAAAACACAGTAATAATAAGCAATTTCATACTTAATAATGCAATCAGTTGGTGTTACAGATAGCAACTGTTACACGATCAATTTATTTTATAGAGATCATTAAATAGAAATTAAAAATACAGTTAAACAACATGAAAAAAAATCATTGGGTGTTTTTCCTCTGTCATAGAAATGAACTAATTAATACAACAATAAAAAAGTAAATCAAAAAAATCTTGCTAGAGATTTTTGACACATAGTTTTTCGAAATCACGTTCACCTAGCATGGAATTGTATTATTCTATTTGATCAAGTATTTATTTGTTTGCTTTCGTAATGATAAAACAAGTAGAAACTTTGTTCTCCTCTCAAAACATATCTTTCAAGAACTGGACGATTGTTATCAAATATTTTATTTTGAAAATGTAAAATCCACTTACTAAAAATGATTACTTACTTTCTCTTTATTACGCTTAATGTTAGCACCGGTAATTTTAATTTAACATAGCTAGATTTTATTAAACAATTAAGTTCAGTTGACTTCAATCGTTCTCGTTTAACCTGGACATATAAGGATCAACAATTAAAATATTGTGTGCTATTAAAAACTATTAATTAAAAAAAAATAACTCGTTTTCAGAAAATCCAAATGAATTCTCCAAATTCTAATGAATATTCCACAACTATTTGCCAATAGACAATGAACTCTTTTTGTGAATTTTCTCACGATCGCCTGATCGAAAAACAATTTAAATAAAGTGTTTGCATCTGATTACTCAAATTTCGTGTTCATGCGAACGAAGAATGTTCTCCATAATTTCATGTCATAACGCAAATAATTTAGTAAATTTACACAAGCAATTAACTTCATATTGAATATATTGAATAAAGGATTTACAGTAGCGTTTACAGTAAAACTAGCTGATGATTTAAAATAAGAAATTTTGGTAAAGAAAAATTTCTCGATTTTCGGAAGTCTAAAATTGTGAATTCGGAAGTCTGAATTGTTAAAATTTCTTGCACGCCCTGTAATTTTCAAAATTTTATGACGTGATTTACTATTTTTTTAAGAGCCTTAAAAACGGGTAAAAAATAGAAAATTTACGATTTTGGTGATGTCACCGATTTTGATAAAACTACTGTTATTTACTAATTAGAAGACGTAGAACACAAATATATACGCCATTGTGGCTTTGCATTTACGGCTTTTGAACTAGGACAAGTTTTACTCATCCAAATTTGATCAAAAACAAGGGTTCAAAAAAACAATTTCCTAACGAAACCAAAGCATGTAAGCCTTAATATTTTTATATTTTCTAAGAGTACATAAAATTTCCTGCATGAACCGTAATTTTCAAAATTTTGTGACCGGGTTTACTACTTTTCTAAAAGCCTCAAAAACGGTCAATTTTTCGACTTTTTTCCATGCTCATGAAAATTGGCGATCTTGATCATGTCACCAATTTTGATAAAAGTACTATTATTTACTAATTAGAAGGCGTAGAATACGAAAATATAGGCCATTGTGGCCTTTGCTTTATGGTCCGTGATGTAGGCCAAGTTTTAGCTATGATCAAAATTCGCTCAAAAACAAGGCTTCAAAAAATCTATTTTCTAACAAAACCAAAGCATGTAAGCCTTAATATTTTTATATTTTCTAAAATAACATAAAATTTTCTATGCACCGCGTAATTTTCAAAATTTTATGACGTGATTTACTATTTTTCTAAGAGCCATGAAAATAGCCAAGTTATTTTATTAAGGGAAAAATTTCTGGATTTTTGGAAGTTTCCAAAATTGATTTTTCGGCAGACGAAGGAAGTTTCCAATTAAGTGCAAAGATGTTTTTTAATGCCATAAGTACTCCTAATAGCATATTAAATTTCTAAAAAAGGTGGTTAAAATAACTGTGAAAAATGGGACTTTGTTACTTTTTTTTATAAACAAAGAGGACATGAAGTAACTTGGCAACGTTGTAAGCCGAATTGTCACGGCATACACACGTGCAAAACATATTGAAAGGAAGCCTGTTGTAAACAGAGCATCTGTAAATAGGCGGGTTGTACGTATACACAGGTTAGTGTATCGTGAAACGTTGATTGGAAAACTTGAGATTTTTACTTTCTTTTTTAACTCAAACTCTGTTGTTCGTGTACAACCCAATAATTTCACCGTTCGTTTTGGGCCCTTTTCGTAACTCGTCTACCTGTTCAGCTCTTAAATGATGCTAACTGAAAGTTCACTGATTAGTTTCAACAATCCTCTAACCAGGTAAGCTGTTTATATCTTACTTTTATTTGCCAGAATAAAATTTTATTATACTTCATAAACGTTTATAATTTAATTATTTTGAACTCCTACTGGTGTACAGCTACCTAAACAAATAAACAATAAAAATTTACCATGGACCATTACCTGCTAAACTCAACAAACAAAAGGAAATCTATTTTGATTATTTTGATATTTCTGATTTCAACAAAAGAGACGATATATAACAGATGTATCCAAATGAATGATAGTCAAAAAATCAATACGGCAAGTCAAGCCAGCATATCAAAGGATATTGTGATAAAAAAGATTGATTATTCTTGTTTAACAGTCCATTAAACAATTATTAATAATATTTACAAGATTTAAATGGATTTAGTTGGATTTAAATGTGCCGTTATTAATTTATATCATAAACAACTAGCAGCAATATTTTAAACACAAAATGAATCACGATAACAATTATATTATTTAATGGGCAGTTTTAAATCTACTTATCTGACAATTTTAGTAGGTATTTAAAAGCTTGCATATTTATTAAACTAATTATATTTGATAAAAATGCACATTTTTGAAAATAGATTTAGTACAGAATTTCTGAATTAGTGGTGTGTTAATATTCTCAAGCACTAGATGGACTTTTAACCTAAAATAATTTTTTCATCTGTAAGAAGTGTTAAAATATATGTACTTAGTTATGAAAATTTATAATTTTGGTTTGAGTTAGTGGAAGGATTACCGGTTTTGATAAATCTACTGTTATTTACTAATTAGAAGGCGTAGAACACGAAAATATTGGCTATTTTGGTCTTGCATTTACGGTCTTTGATGTAGGCATCATTTTAAACATCATCAAAATTTGCTCAAAAACAAGAGTTCAAAAAATAAATGTTCTAATAAAACCAAAGCACTTAAGCCCTACTATTTTTATAATTTCTAAAAGTACTTAAAATTTCCTACAAGCCCTGATTTTTTCAAAAATTTACGACAAGGTTTACTGTTTTTCCAGGAGGCTTGAAAATCCAGACTTTTGCATGATTTGACATTATTTCTTTCTTTCCAGATCTGGCAATATGAATAAGCTGTGCCGCCAGGTGTCCATCGAGTCACCAGGACCCATAATCAAAGACTGCGTGTTTAGTTTCGAAGTACCTGTTCCAGACGTGCCAGCCGAGGGTGCCAGGATCCGCGTGGTGTGCGCCGGCGCTTGCTACCGCATGCGCACCAGGAGCCCATCCACCTCCAGCGTTTCCTCCGTTGAAGATTCTGGATACTCCCCAGCACACCATGGTGTCCGCGATGGAGCCCTGTTCCCAGGATACGAAGTCGCTGGAGTTGTGGACGCTCTTGGATCAGAAGTAACACCATCCGATGTAAGATACTGTTTTTATACGATTTAAATGAAGAGGTTTTATAGAAAACTGCCTTTTTTAACAGGAAATTAAAGTTGGATCACGCGTGGTACTGTATCCCTACGATGGTATCCCTCACGGCTACGCCGAATACATCGTGGTACCCTCTATGGATTTCTTAGTGCCGGTACCCGATAATCTGCCTCTGGGTGTGGCTGCCATGCTGCCCACCGGAGCTCTCTTGGCTAAAAACGCGGTGGTCACTGCGCATAAGCACGTAGTTCAGCTGCTCCAAGACAGAGCCACCGATCACGTCGTGCGCATACTAATCGTCGGCACCGGCGGGCTGGCTCTGTGGGCTTTGCGCATCGCCGAGCATCATTTCCAGGCGCCCGAGTACGGAAGCAGAGTCAAAATCACAGTCGCCACTTTGAAAGACGAAGGCTTTATGAGAGCTGCTGCAGAACTAAAAAGGTCAGTAATGATTCTAATCAAATTTTCTAGGTTTTTTATTACCTTCTTTCTATTCCAGTGTGAACATAGTTCAATGGAACGAAGACTTGTACGAGAAACAGTTAATCGAAAGGACTAAGAACGCTTGCAACGGCCTGGTTGACATCGTTATTGATTTCGGTACGACATCAAGGTCCCTACACAGGTCTCTTCAATGTCTCAATTCTGTAAGTCCCTACTAATTCAATATAAACCTCTCAGGTTAATATTTACTGTTTTTTTCTTCAGGGTGGAGTAGTATTGGTGAGTGAAGAAGTTGCTGAACGACTGTTGCCCAAGTTTTCTCGTTTAATTCATCAAACGAATCAAAAGATAGAACCAGTAGCTAACGGATCCATCGAGCAACTTAGGGAATTAGTCAAGTTCGTTGCTACAGGAGACATAGTCGCCCCTCCCCACACTGAGTTCTCAGCTGACGAGGCTTCCAAAGTTGTAGAGAAGCTTTGTCATTCAGAAATCCCTGGCAGAGCAATTTTAAGATTCCACGATATACAATAAACGTATTTAGCATTTCTGTACACCGGTGAAGTATGTAAGCTGTCGTATTTCACTCCCCCATTCTTTCCTATTTATGATCTTTTTTACCAAAAATCTAAATGTTTTCTTTGTGATTGTATTTCGTAGGCTTTAAGTTCAAGTATTAACAATATACCCGAATATGGGACTTGTGAATTGTGAGACCTGGATGACTTGGGTATTCATTACTCGTACACGTGGCATTGTGATAACCAATTATTTAAAGGTCTTAAATGTCGCAGGCAAATATAGTACCGGTTAGTTTACTTATGTAATTTTATTTGATAGTTATCTCGAGTCATGTGCATTTAAATGATCTGATTATATAAGTAAACGATTGGCTACCCTGATTCCTTTCGAACTAATTTCGATTTTGTCGCGACAATATATGCCTAGTTAGTACCTTACAAATTTGTTAGATAATTTAAAAATATTTTTTGTATTTTTCGACTTAGGTTTAGATTTTCTTTTAGTAATGTTTATATTCCTTTTGTACATACATATTATTATATTAAAAACATTACAATAAAGAACTATGTATGTTTTATAAGTCGTTCATTATTTACCCGGAATCTTCTAGTATCACAATAACCATTTAAAAAAAATAAAACAAATACACTACTCATTACAATCAATTTTAATTTATCATTACGCCTTTTTACAGAGTGTCCCAATATTCCGTGGACATAGAACTACTGCGTATTTTTGAAATCAAAATAAGTTTATTGGACACAATTTAAACTATACAAAAGTGCTTCATTTATCCGGTAGAGGGCATCAAACTTTAAAAAAATAAACACCATTTTTAAGATATTTTAAGAATCGATGTTCAATGAGATTTGGGGTGTCTCTGTTTTGCTAAGCGCCGTAACATTTGACTCAAAAAAAAATTATGTTAGTATCAGAAATGATATTTGACAATAAGTTTCATAAATTTTAAATTAATAAACGTTCGGATTTATTTTTGATTGATGCTCTCTAATGGATAAACGAAGCACTTTTGCATAGAGGTACACAGCAGTTCTATATCTACGGGATATTGGGACACCCTGTAATTAATCAAAAATTTTCTAAAATAAATAATAAAATAGAAAAAAGCCAAAAATTCGAATCGTTTACGTTAAATATTAAGTTGTCAATGTTAACCCCTTTTTTCGATCATAAATGTATTTCACCAAATTTGCCTAATGCAACAATTCATAAATTTTCATAAGGTTACCCCTTTTTCCTAAAGAATCTCTATACCATCATGGTAGCCTCAACATTAAAACAAAAACAATATTAAGCACAAATAATCCATAAAGTATATTTCTAAAAATAAATCCGTCAAAAACAACTTTCATATGACAAAAATCTGACTTTCGCGGACTAAAATTGTTCCAGCTAACTTCAGAATGTCGGAAAAAATAAACCAAAATAAAACCCAACTTTAAATATATTTGTCTTCAAAAAAAGTTATATTTTAGCTATTTTCAGTATTCTAAACTAAGTAAAATTAGTTGAGAGATAATTACGGGTGAAAAGCTCGCGAAGCTTTATGAAAAGCGTAAGCGGCAACGTCGCTTTCAGCCGTCTTCAGTCAATTTTCAGGACGTTCTGTTTTCCTTTCAGTCATTTCAGTTCACTGTTTACTCAAAGACCATGAAGGATCACGACTTAATATACTTATTATTGTTTTCCTAATGACAAAATGTAATTCGGAACATTTTCTACGATGGAAACGACAGTATTTTTGGTAGTTCTGCTTCTTTACCAGCTTCCTACGATTTCACACGCCGAGCAAGGTATTTATACACTTTATTTTTATTTTCCAAGACATTATATTCATATTTAGATCCTCTTTATGTGTAGGTGGTATTTTTAACGTTTTTGACTTGATTTTTGTTATTTTCTAGCTTCGTTTTATGGGAACAGCTATATATCCATACCTTTCGAAGAATCAAAAACCTCTACGGATATTTATTTTAAATTTAGGACTAGACTGTCGGATACTTTGATTTTATTAGTGGCTGGAACTAGTGATTATTGCAAAGTCGATTTGGAAAATGGGAAATTGCGGGTTGCGGTTAATTTGGGATCAGGAGAGGCGGAGTTGATATCGCACGGTTCCGCAAAATTAAACGATTTTAAATGGCACGACGTGACGATCACAAGGAAAGATGGCAATTTATCCATGGTAATCGACAAAGCAAGGAAAATACAGTAAGTTTATTTTAATCTACCACTCAACCAAACATCTAAACAGCTTTTCCGACAAACGCTAAAATATAACGCTTTTTATAATTTAAATGACCGCAATTATTGCAAGAATAAAATCTTGTTTATTTGCTTAAATATTGAGTCTTAAATAAATGCATGTATTTTTAGAGGTGGTATAATATTTCGTCTATGAGTTTTTTTCGCGGAAAAAAAAATGTTGAAAATTTTGTATTTTTCGAAGAAATGACTACCTAAATAATTAAAAAAAAATAGATAAACTAAGACCTCTTCATAAAAAATGGATAGATACTGAAAATATTTAATTATTTTAACCATTCACCATTTTTGTATACATTTTTATTTTTATTATTTTTTTTTAATTATTTTTTTTAATTATTAATTTTATTATTAAAAATTTGTTTTAATTTTTTTTAATTTAAATTTGAATAAAATTTCAAAAACAAACATTATAAAAACATAAAAGATTTATTAAGTTCAGAGCAAAGAGTAGATAAGACAAGAGACGACAGTTCGCGCGGTACCTTTCATGTTTGAGTGGTGGGGAGAGTGACCTCGTCTCGCTTGTCCCTTTAAATTTTCGTAATTTTTTCGCGGGAAATTTGAAATAGACTATTATTAAAACTTGCCTGTATAGCTTTTAAATAGTTACTGTATGGGTAAAGAAATAAATAGAAACGGAAAAAAATGAGTTTTCTAAATATTATATCAAATAAATTATAATTAGAAACATATTTGTCAGGGAATAAAGATAATAAAAGCAATATTTTGTATATCGTTGGTAAACAAGATAAAGTGACCAAGTCGATTTGTAAGAAATATTTTATTTACGTGTATTTTTTTTACATATGGACTTGAACAAGTGTAATATCCCAATGTGGAGTTTATGTACAAAAAAATAGAGTTGCTCAATTTTTTTTGTAAAAATATATTACAAGCTTCTAATCATGTCTTCGATCTATGGATTACATTTAGTTTAATAACATAATTATATAGTATATTTCTATAAAAATACTTTTCAGGATCCTTTGGAAAAGAGTGAAATATTATGTTTGTCGAAGAATAAGACCTATTTTTGCAGTCTTTATAAGCACACACATTGCCACCATCTCGTCTTTTTCTGCTCTAGTCGTGTCCTGTTCAGTATTCATATTTAACAATAATTACAAATTAGTACGCAACAAAGACGATACTAAAATTAAACCTTAAAAACTCTCAAAACGATAATATATCGAAAACTCTGAAAACACACTTTAAACAGGCAAAAATGCAAGAAAACAACTAATCAGATTTGTTTATGTTTAAGCCTGATTAGCACAGCTGATTAGCGTCCTGGTCATAGGTTAGAATAAATAAAATACGCCGTTGTCAGATTTTCAGATTTTATCTGTTTATCTTTGAAATCGATCAACTTAGCGTCATTCTGTTTCTTTGATATTATCAGTACATTGCGAAAAAAGAACCTAAACCAACCTAAACTAAAAATTTACATTTCCGTATTAACATACGTTAGTTTATATCCTTCTTATATTATTAATTTATTTTCAGAAAATCTTGTTTATTTTTCAAAGAAATATACTTGGCAACAGACAAAATGGGACTTGATGGGACCTTTAAATTTTAATATATCTGCGTCTCTCTCGCGAAATTCGACTTCTTTGTTCACTGTCGTCTCTTGTCTTATGTACTCTTTGTTCAGAGTTTAAAAATGCAATAGTATGTGGAACACCCTATATTATTGACTTCGTATAACTTCAACCCCGCCTTTTTTGAGAGACTGAGTTACTTTTAAGGCTTTTATATATAAAGGAGAACCCTGCTTAACTGGAATAAAAATAAATACATTTTTCATCGCAAAAAAGTGTTCATAAATCTAGCTTTAAAAGGCAGCAGGCAGCACACTTAATTTTATTGGCTATTTTATTTAGTGATTTAGTAAAGCGGATTTACTTTTTCCTCGCTCTATTTTATGAGAATAGATCTTAATAAATACGTCGAACAGTCCCGAGTATATCTCAAATTTATATTTTATCTCGCAGCATCCCCAATTTCAATATCAAATTCTATTACAGAACATTTTTTGATAGAAAATTGGATAAAACGTTGTTTTTTTCTCTCCTGTTAATTTTTTAAACGAAAAAAAAATGACCCAAGGCCAAAATGTCGAGACTTAATTAAAAAATTGGTCCATTCTAGTTCAATACAACACACAAAATTAATTAAATTAACACAAAGGCTTTGATAACTCAATTTCTGGCTTTCTGATCTTAATTGAAATTTCAGTATAAAAATACCGGGAAAAAGATACGAATTAGATATACATTATGGCCTATTTGTGGGTGATCACCGAAACAAGAACAATTCTGACTTATTTTTTGGACATATCAAAACATTCCGAGGTTGTATTTCTGGGGTAAGAAAAAAATACACTCAGCAAGATTTTTTTTTCTGAAAAACGAATTATTTCAGTTAAGATACAACGATCTACTGGTGCTGGAAACTGCTAGACAGCGCGAGTCCAGAGCTATAGTCGAAGCTATAACTTGGAACTGTGCTGCTGAGTTCGAAGCGACTCTAGATCAAGCTGTGAGCTTCGTCGAAGACGATACGTTTCTTTTGATACCTCAGAAAACCCGCTTTAAAGACTTAACGATCAAAATGGAAGTAAAAACAATGGTGCGTCTTGAATAATTTATGCTTTGTGCTTTGAATCATCCTTAAATATATTTTCTCGAAATAGATTAACGAAGGCCTTCTCTTTTTCAATTTCGGAACAACGAGACATGACTTTTTACTTTTGGAAGTTCAAAACTATACCTTAAGTGCCACGGTTAAAATTGGAGAAAAGCCATTGAAACTGAACGTCTCTGGAAAGGTTGTTTCCGACGGGAACTGGAACCAGGTAAGGAAATAAAACAAGACCAGACAGTATTCAGATAAAAAAAATATACATTTCCAACAGATCACATTCCGCTTAACATCAACAACAGTCGAACTAGCTGTAAACGATCGTGTAGAATACGAACGAAATGTATACGCTTCCTTAATTCAACTAGCTGATGTTTCATATCTGGGTGGTCTGGAATCAAGCAAAAAATTTCGCGCAACCCAGAAAGGCTGCGGAACGGCCTGTGACATTGGCTTCAAAGGCTGCATTCGTGGTCTGGTGGTAGCGGAACAACATCGTGGCCTACCTGACGCTCAAGTACGCCAAACAACGCTATACCAACAAAAGAAACTATTAAACTAACTCTTTCTCTTAGTCCTCTGACGGTCTGCTTCCTGGATGTGTTTGGAACTATCCATGTTTAAGACACCCATGCACGGACGGCGCGACTTGTATCCAAAGAGGCCTGGATTCCTTCAATTGTAGGTGCGAAAACAACATCGACATGACTTGTGTCCAAAGAAACTTCACCGAAGGGTATTCGGTTTTCTCCAGAACAGGCAGTCTTGCCACAGAATTGGAGCTACTCAGCGTGGAACCATTAGAAGTATGTAATTTTTAGAGTTTTACAAGTTACAAAGTAACCATGATGATTCAAGGTTCTAGAGGGTGGAAGTGAAATCATTACAACAGCAAACCTGCACTTGGTGCTGGATTACCGGAAGTACGGTATTAAAGATTCGGGTGTGACGTTTGAAGTGCAGAGAGGTCCAGAACATGGTGCTGTAACGGTGGATGGATGGCCTCAGAAGCAAAGTTTCACACTATTGGACGTGGCTAGGGACAAAATCCATTACGTACACGACGGATCGGAAGCCAGAAGAGACAGCATCTATCTTTCGATTGCATTCTCTGCCGCAGACACTTTTACACTGCCTGTCTATTTACAAGGAAATTTCAGGTAAAGAAATGCTTCTTCTTAATGTTAAATTTAATCCTTAAGTGTTGATTATAGATTTAACTTGGTGGTAAATGTAGTGGCTAAAAACGACGCCCCTATTTTTGATACTTCGGAAACTCGGGTATTACGCGTGGTGCAGGTAAAAAAATTGTTGGGAATGAAAATAATTAGACGCATGAGTATATTTTGAGTTAACAAAAAAATATAAGAACCTCACAGGTTGTCTCTCAAAGCTATTGTAAATATATGACACGAGTTATGAGCTCTATAATTCAATATAATTTTCGCAAGTTGTTTTAGAGACAACCTGTAAGCACATGTGCTTTTTACGTTTATATGATGATCAATTTTATTATTTCTAATATTTTTTTTATTTAATTACAACTATAATGTATTAAATGCATGCTTAAATGGTGTTTTTAGTTTAAATTTAAAATGTATATAACATTAATGATAGATCAGTATTAATATAGACATAAACGACAGCTGCCTATTATAGGAATTTTATAGCTTTCAGTTTGATTTACAGATTGTTCTGAAATGCAATACAGTGTCGTACTTTAGTACCAATTGTAAACAAAGTTACTGAATAAAACTAAATTTAGTCGCTTCCAGATTTGCTTTACCGTATCGAAATTTCGAACGTTTATAATAAAATACTTATATTTGTTAGCAATTGGAAAAAGAGCTCAAAACAATATCAACGTGATGTTGCCTTGCTAAAATACTTAAAATTTAAAAAATAGTTTGCCAGTAACGAACCCCTAACAAAAGTACAGGTATACGATAAAGCCCATTATCTCATTTGTTTCGAGGTTTACAAAAAAATGTTAAATATAAAAGATATCGGCAAGGTCAAGATACACATTTTAAAATTATTACAGAATATACAGGGTGCTTCAAAAAAGTGTGACGGATATAAAATATATTTTTTTATATGCAACACCCTATTTTTTATTCTATTTTTAGATTCTGCGTAAAATTCTATAACTTTTTTATATATCATGATATATAACTAAAATTAATAGTTTTTGTAATATTTCAATTTGTTTAAACAAATGTTGGATTTCAGTGTGGTAAAAAATTGTCATGGTGACATTGTTTTTGAAGTTGGACTACTAAAATTTGGTAGGAAGTTTTATAGAGAAGAAATAGGGGTGTACGAAATATATTTATGAATATATTATAAATAATCTCAATTTTTTTAAATGACACACCCTATACAGGGTGTCCCAGAAATAAGTGCAAGTATTTTAAGGGGTGGTAGATCTCGATAAAAGAAACATATTTTCTCTTTATCTTTTTTCAAATAAGTCCAAAATAACGGAGTTATTTTACTTTGAAAATTAAAAAAAAAATGATTTTTTGCTAAAATTTTGAGAACCACTGGATCTTTTCTGTATTCTCTTTCTTGTAAATTGAATCTGTTCCTATGTTGCCATATTATCAAGAAATTATGTTTCTTAACTAAAAACTAAAAAAAATTCCAAAAAATTTTTCAAACAATTTCGAATTTTCAAAAAAAATTTTTCGCGAAAAAAACCTCATAGGCGTGTTTCTGGGGTTGAATTATACTACCAGTTAAAATACTTGCACCCTGTATATTAACATTTTTTAAAACCTCGAAACAAATGAAAAACCGGACGTCTATCGTTTACTCTGTACCGACATAATTTATTTAAATTGTGAGATTAACTATTGGAATATCCTCCTGTATGAACGGTCTGATTTTAGGGCGCCAAAAAGGTTATAACTTCCGATTTATTCAAGACCGAAGACCCTGACAATGCGCCTTCGGAACTGATTTACCGCATAATCAAATGCGACGTTGGATATTTCGAGCACCTGCGAAAATTAGGCGCAAAAATAGACTCGTTCACTCAAGAGGACGTAAACAAGAAGAAAATTATCTTTGTTCACACTAGTGCGGACGCGTCCGATTCCTACGTCTCTCTAGAAGTGTCTGATGGGGTGGAAATCAGTCCAATATACAAGGTCCGCATGTCTGTCACGCCTCAAGTTTGGAGATTGGACAGAAACACAGGGTTGCAACTACTGCACCAAACGTCGCAGATAATCACGCCTTACAACTTGAGTTACACATCGAACGTACCGAACTCCGATTACAAAGTTTTGTTTAAAATCGTTAAAAAGCCTACTTTTGGGGGTGTGGAAGTGGAACGCAGCGTGAACATGTGGGAGCAAACGGATGTCTTTTCTAGCATAGACTTGAAACAGCATAGAGTTCGGTACAAGCATCTTACAGGCGAGCCTCAGTTCGACGAGTTCCAGTTCCGTACCGCCCTCAATAAAAGCCAACTATACACTTTCCGACTTACCTTTGTTGAATGCAAACTGTTCCAAGTGGCCTCGAAGGTTCTGGAACTGAACAGCGCCTGGGAAGCACCTGTAACAACGAAATCTTTGTTATTCGAAACCAGACCAACCAAATCGTCAGCCTCAATTTTATACCAAGTGATTAAGTATCCCCAATACGGTTACTTATTCTCCGCTGTATCAAAGTACCGCATAAAATGTTTCGATAATTTTACTCAGGAAGATGTCCTGTCCGAAAATATCCGTTACAGACTATATCAAAAAGCTTTTTCCGATGTAACCGATCAAATAGTCTTATCAGCTAAATCTCCAGGTTGTGGAAACGTAACATCGAACGTTACAATTAAATATTATCCGTCGAACGAAGATAAATTTAAAGTTCAAGTTAATATTAAAGAACTAGACGTTGATGAGGGATCTCCTGCTGTGATCGATCGAGCTCATCTCTATATTCACGCAAATTTCGTATCCGATTTGATTTTTAACGTTACAACTCCCCCAGAGTACGGAATTTTACAAACTATTTATAGCGACACGACCAAAAACCATACGAAATCATTTACAGTTCAGGAGCTCAACGACAACCACATTTTTTATCTTCACGATGGTTCGGAAACTACCCAAGATAGCTTTAAGTTTATGGCCTTATCCAATACCGACGAGACATTTCAATACGTCGGGCAGTTTTTGATAAACGTTCGCTTAAAAAATGACCATAGTCCTGTGAGAGTGATTGATAAAGTATTCCAAGTGGTTGTAGGAAGCGAAAAACTACTCACGGATAAAGACTTAAAATACATGGACATGGACATCGGCACTCTTACCTCTGGTATCATTTACACTTGCAGAGAAATACCTAACGGTCAGTTTTTCCATTTGCGTGACCTAAATCGAAACATCACCGAATTTACTCAAGAAGATTTAGACAAAAAGGTGATCCTGTTTAAACACAAAGGCCCGGAATACGCGAAAGTACGGCTTTGGGTGACCGACGGTCAATTCCACGTGAACGGTATCCTAGAAATCCAAGCTTCAGGTCCGTTTATTCGGGTAGAAGTCAATAAGAAAGTGATTGTTGAGACAGAAAAATCAGTAGTTTTAACACAAGAAAACCTTTATTACGACACTAACTTGCATACCACAGATTCTAAAGTGTATTACGAAGTAGTGAGTGGCTTGGCTTTCGGAAAAATCGTGGATGCTAAAAGCAAACCTTTAAAACACTTCACTCAAGAAGATATTAATTTAGGCCAAGTACAATATCACAATGACATTACTTCTGGAAATGCTGATGAGATCGGGCTAAAAATTCGATGTAAAGATGCGGTGAACGTTGCTCAAATTAGTGTTTTAATTTTACCTTCCTCTTATTGGGAACCTTTGCAACTAAAGAGACTGAAAAAACTGACAGTGGAAGAATCAACAAGTACTCTCATCACCAAAGACAATTTAGAGGTAAGTCTCAAAAAAATCTTTATTTTCGTTGCTATAAAATAAAAGTCATGTTTCAGGTTACTCAGTTAAATGTACCTGCTGCTCTAATAACATTTCACATTCGAGACAGACCTCAATACGGCTACCTAACTATTTTATCCGAGTCAAAAAACGGCAGTGAAATCATCAACGTAGCCTGCTTCACGCAAGACCTCATTAACGAAAACAGAGTGCTCTATATACAAGCTGGTGTGAACCAATCCAGAGACACGCTTACCCTCAACGTAACCAACGGTTTAGTTTGGCTGCCCAATATCCGGTTAGAACTTATAATAATACCCGAAAAATGGTACTTGGGAAGCAACGAAATCATAGTGAGCGAAGGGGGTTCTATTCAACTTTCCACGGTTTATATTTACGTAGAGACAGAATATTACCGTCCCAAGCCCGCTACCTTTAAGATAGTTGAAAACTTCAAGCACGGATGTCTCCATATTTATAAACAATGCTCGAAATCCAGATCATTCACCAGTTCTGATCTTTCATCGGGTATAGTGGAGTACTACCACGATGGCTCAGAAAATCACAAAGACTCGGCCGTATTTTTAGCTCATATTGATGATAAAAAGAGTGAGCCGGTTAAAGTGTCAGTTAGGGTAGTACCTGTTAATAATCACGTGCCTAAATTAGTTAATAATACTGGATTGGAGATGTGGGAAGGCGGTGAAGCTGTTATCACAAACAATATGTTAGGTAAGACCCTGATTTTTGGTCTAAGCAACGACACTGAAGGTGTTTCTTATGTTTTAGCTGCCTCTGATGATGACAGGCCCAAAGAAACTTTAAGGTACCACGTACAAAGTTGCTGGTGGGGCAATGTCTCTTTAATAGCCGAAACCAAAACTGCATTGAAGTATTTTACCCAAGAATTCGTCGATAACGGTTTGGTAATCTTTAAACATCACAGTAAGTGAAGATTCTAACAGGGTTGGGTAGGTAGAAAATTTTATGTACAGGGTGGTCCGAACTGTATTCCGGATAAAATATTACTGCAGATAAAAATAAGTAAAAAAGTTCGTATAAATGTATGTCCTAAAATACTTAGTTTCGGAGATACAGGGTGTGTAATTTCTGAAGTAACGTCAATATTTGGGTGAAAATTGGTGTCTGGGAGTTTTGTGATACTAGAAATTTGATTTTGATGTCAAAATGACTCCTATTTGTAGGGGGCGCCACCTACATGCGTTTTGACTGTTTTAAAGTGTAATAACTTTTCGTCTGTACCTGTATAAAACTACTGACTAAAAAAATATACATTTCCATGACTTTACGTAAAAAATGTTCTCCTGGTAAAAATTTTTTACGAGCAACCATTCTCAAGATATTTAGAATGGAAATAGTCAATACATGATAATATGAAGCACACGTTGGTATTAGATTAACTTGACAAGAAATAATACATTTTTTAAGCTTAGTTTACACGGGCAAGTAAATTATCACCAAATTATATGTCTGAGGGAGCACTTCTACGAAACTTGCATAATGTAACCAATTATCGAAAACTTACTCTCCCAGCAAGTCACAAAGTGGCGGGGAACTGGATTTGCGACAGAAATGCAGCACCAAGTGTAAAACAAGGTTGGGATAGTGCTCTGGCAAGTTAAAATTTATTTCCGTCTTGTTGAAAGTTTTGGTGCAAGTGATTTTCGAAGGCGTGTTAAATAATGATATTAAAATGAATTATGTGGTCAGAAAGAGATACCATCACTTTGATTAATTTATTTGAAGGATTTCCGGAATTGTGGCAAAAATAATCGAAATTTACAGAGATGAGAGAAAAGCGTGTCAAATTTATTATTTGAAAATCAATAGAGAAAATAATAATAAGATCTACCAACCCTTAAAATACACTTATTTCTGGAACGACCTGTATATAGATATAGTATCTACTTTAATTTAGTAAAATCGACTTCTGACATTCGCAGAAAATTGCTTTATTATGCTTTGGGTCTTCATTTCTTATTTTTTTAATAACATCGCGTAAGCACCAAGACTAGAGCCTTCTGTGAGCAATCCATTTCTTAACCCATTATTCTTTTTCCAGATTTTTCTTGACTGTTTGCATAAAATTGCAACAAGAAGTTGTTATAATAATGCAACTCTCTTTCGCGAACTCTCTATTTATTTATCTAGTAATGCTAAACACTCTATTTTAAAGTCGATTAGAGAAAATAGTATGATCTAGCTGGCAAGTAATGTAAACATTTACGATCCGGTAAAATTAGATGTAAAGGTGTGCGTATTCATTATCCGCACGAACGAACGAACGAATCTTGAACGAACGAATGAAAGTGCGGTATATTTAGACGGTAATCGAACGCATGCGGCCGTTCGTTCAGTCGTGCGCCTGACCATCCGCTTCTCGAGTCCGTACATCAAAGGCGTTCGCCTGCGTGCGCTTTCAGATTTAAGGTGCGTATTCATTATCCGAACGAACGACCTTTTTATTAACGAACGAACGAATGAAAGTGTATCTTTTTTTACTCGAAGTTTATACAGGTATGCGACGAAAAGTTACTCTTCAAACCAGTTAAAACATCCGTCGGGTGGCGGTACACATCAAACAAGTAGGAGTCGTCATTGTACAAAAAGAATCAAGGTTTCTCGATGTGGCTCCAATTTCAGTTCAATTCGCGCCCACCAATTGTGACGTCACTTAGGAAAATAATGAATAAATAAAAAATAAAAGAAAGTTGACAGGAGATCTGCATTTTGAGGTTATGGTTAAGAATTGTTTATTTTAGGACTTTTAGTTCGTTTAATTTTAATAATTACTAAAAACCAGCAGTTCCAAAAATATATTTAAAAATAATAATTTTCATCAAATGTGATGTTACTTCATAAATTAACTGGAAAAAATTGAAATAAAAATGAAACTTAGACCCTGTATGAAAACTACACCTTGTATCTCCGGAAACTAAGCATTTTAGGACATACATTTATACAAACTTTTTATTTATTTTAATCTGCAGGATATGCTGACAAAGTTTCCGGAATACAGTTCGGACCAACCTGTATAATTTTCTACATGCACGTAGAAAATTAATTTTCTACGCGTCTTTACCCAACCCTGGTTCTAAGAAATAGCTTTGTTCGCGGTAGCGATCCCTGACTAACCCCTGACAAATCCGCGACAAATAACTGATTTATCAACTACGCATGCGCGTTTCAAAACAGGTTTGGGATTGACATTTCTCCGCAATTGCGTTTTGTACATTTGTTTGAACTTTTAAATTTATTTCTATATATGGTATAAAATTACGTTAATTAGGTTTTTAGTTTGCGATGTAAAATCCACAAAATTTTCATTTTTAATGCCTATGAATTCACACATGAGAAAATACATTGATTATATCTATGGAGCAGTGACCACAAGAACATTGTAAACATCATTTAAAAAATATTGGGAAGTTTATTTGTTTTATATTCTAACCGATATTTTTTTGCTACAGAGATAAGCGAATTTTTGTAATTGTAATAGAAGTAATTCCCAAGGGTGAAGTTTATTATAATTAGTGGAAGTAATACCAAGGGTGAAGTTTATTATAATTAGTGACCTGTGCTTCTTTTTATATGTAGATGTTTCTGGTTTTGAGAATAAATCGGCTGAACTACACCTAAAAATTTAAAGGAAGTATTTGCATTACCCAGAATTATGCCCATCAAGGGTTATATAGCTCAAATTTCTTTAATGGTAGGCAATTATTGGAATTTAATTCCAATTACTGTCGAAGAAAAATTTTATAGATGGAGTCCTTGGGTGATACTTTGGTGTTACTTTTTGGATCTCTATATATACACGGAACTAAAAATGCCTCTCACAGAAGTGCTTTTTGTCATACACAACGCCATAGTCCGCAATACGCATGCACCTGACAAAATAAAGTGCATCTATCGGCTGACTATTCTGACCCGATCTCCGATACCTAGTCCTCGATTCCTTTAAGCGCTTCCGCGAACCTGACTGATTGTTTGCATCCAGAATCCGGAACTTATTGGCACCGCAGACGCTCATATTCAAAGCGCGCCAGCGCATATGGTCGCAGGATGATCGGGGATCACCTCCGCGAACAAAGCTAATATCAATCAAGATTTTCAAGTCCAATGTATTAATTTCTAGATGGTTCGCGAGCTAGGTTCGTGTTCAACATCAGCGACGGCTTGCACACAACAAAAGACTACCTCTTCGAGATAAAGACAAAAAAAGTTCAAATTAAGTTGTTCACCAACAAAGCCTTGCACATATTCCCTCTGCAGAAAAAGGTAATAACCAGGGAGAATTTGCTGACGAAGAACTCCGACGGAAGAGAGGTTTTGTATGAAATAAACAAGACTCCTACGCTGGGAAGGCTGATGAAAAAATCAAATCGCGAGTACAACAGCGTCGTCTCAAATTTCACTCAGGAGGACATCAACAACGGGACTATTTATTATGAGCACTTGCATCCGTTTCTGGATTTGTACGCAAACGATTCCTTTGTATTCACTGTCAGTTCGTACCTAACATCAACATTAAAACACGAGGTAATATACACACAGATGCAAAAAAAAGCAACGAAAATTTTGTCGTCAAATTTTTCTATTTTTTTATTTTTATCCCTACTTTCATGATTTTTTAACAAACCATACAGGGTGTCCAAGAAATAAGTGCAAGTATTTTAACTGGTAGTATAGTTCAACCCCAGAAATACGCCAATGTGTTTTTTTTCGCGAATTTTTTTTTTAAATTCGAAATTTTTTTAGTTTTTAGTTAAAAAACATAATTTCTTGATAATATGGCAACATAGGTATTAGATTAAATTTACAAGAAAGAAAATCCACAAAAGATCCAGTCGTTCTCAAAATTTTGGACTTATTTGAAAATCAATAGAGAAAATAATAATAAGATCTACCAACCCTTAAAATACACTTATTTCTGGAACGACCTGTATATAGATATAGTATCTACTTTAATATTTTTGCCGCCATATTCATACACTTTTTAATTTTTGTATTGTTTTATCTGCGTCTGCTTGCGACGAACTTTATTTTATATCAATTCTTTTCAGATGGAGTAAAATCAAATTAAGCAATGCGGTTTTGGATAATACTTTCATTATTTGCTTTATTATACGACAGGATTAATCAAAGGGTTGTTTTTGTATTTCACAAAACAATATGTGCTTAATAGATATTCGTGAACCTTCCAGAATTTCCGAAAACATTATTTGTCGGCCAGAACCATGTCCACTATGTTGAGCAAACGTTGGATAATAATAATGTCCGTCTTTCAATTTATTATAAACTCTCTATTTATCTAGTAATGCTAAAACACTCTATGGATAAAGTCTATATTAAAGAAAATAGGTATGATTCATGTGGAACCCCTCATAACGATTTACGAACGGTAAAAACGTGAAAAAGTAATAGGAGGAAAAAGCTTGCCTACAGCGGTTATATGTGAGGAGACTTCATCCGGCTGTTGATTGTGTTTGTTATAGAGCTGATATTTGGGGGTTGAGAGTCTTTTTGACTACCGGCGATTTGCAAGTACTGTAAGACAGCAGGTCGTTTGACCGGAAGAAACCTCTGGTGACGTCTTTCCTTCGAGGTTTGGTCTTGAGGTTTGAGATCTCCCTTGTCTTCTCGATTGACACGATGCGGCGGTGGGGGAGATTGGTAGGGTACCCCAATTAGCTTATTCAGGTGGGATGCGAATCTGTTTGCAGCCGCAGGTTGCGTCTGGGGAAGCCCCTATACTATTTCAGGTGACACTAGCTGGTTATTTGAAGATTATTAACCAATAGATCCGAATGATATTTGAATTAGATGGAAAATATGGAATGGGATTTATTGAATAGAATATAACAGTGGCTAGGGGGCAGGTACCCCCAGGTGAGTCTTACTATTTAACTATCAATTTTATCCAGATCAGTAAATGTTTGTTTTGTTATTTTCATGTACAATGAGAGAGTGCTTGCCAATGACCAACTAAATGGATATTTGAGGGTGAATTTGCATTGTGAGACCGGTTGAGTAAGCCCCAGAAATAAGCGATTTTACATTTGAGCATTTTCTTTTTTGTCTCATGTCAACAAATGCCTTGGTTAATTTTTAAGAGCGAAATGAACTTGCCATCAACAATTTGCAATTTTTGCAATTATCGTTATTTTTTATGTTATTTTTTTTACATGACGAGGTAGCTACACAGAAAAAAAAACTTGTCTAGATTAGATAAAATACTTAAGCACTATAGGGACAGACAAAACCTCATTTACCGTATCTAAATATTTTGACTAGAATTTCTCTCCTAATATAAATAACACTATTATGTAATTTATAAAATATTAATTATTAAGAATTAATAACCATTTTTGTGTTTGAAATAAAGTCGTTAGTTTTTTCAAATAAAATATTATGTACTATATAAAAGAAAATTTAGTAGTTGAAAACATGAAAAATAGTTGTGTGTGATAAACAAACGTTTTATCAAAAAATTAGGAGGTAATTCACTAAGGTACATAGGAAGAAGTACTAATTTAGAAAAATCATATGTTGTAGTAAATACTTTTATTTTATTAAATACAAAATAAACGTGCTGGTGTATATAATATCTTGGCGTGAGGGAACTAATTTACCACCTATATTAGAAAAGTTTTTTACTAAACCAACAAAGGGAATTTGCTAGGGTAGATAAGCACACATGCGGACTTAGAGAAAATTCTTATGTAGATTCAGAGTTTATGGTTATCCTTCAGCAACTTCTAAGCGAGAGAGCTTCTACCGTCCTGCTGGTTTTTCCATTCGTATACTTATTGTTGGCAAAATATAAGCCAGTAATTGCATTACAATGTTAGCTCTAGCGCCTAAAAAATTAAGTACAAAATTATTAAATCTCGGATACTTCTGTTACTTTATAGATAATATTAAGAAATATCATCTGTCAACTCGTTTAGTAGTTTCCTTATTGCGTTGTCTTTAGAAAAGTTGCCACAACTTGCATATTCTATTTGAATAAATTCCCATAAAATTAATAATTTTCCACCTGGAAATAATTTACTATTACATATATTATTATAAAAAGTTATTTGAAAATTTTATTCGAGTAATTTCAGGGATGATTTTATCTAAAAAACATGAAAATTTCTGTATGGGCGGCTATTGATATATTATGATTGGTGTATAAATAAATAAATGATTGATTTAACTCTTATGTTTATAAATGTTCTTATGATTAGAACCATTGATATGTTGATAAACCTGCCTTTAAATTTACCAAAAGATAGAATTCATAAATTTTGCATTTATCGTTTTATGTTGCATTAGTCTTAAAATTATAATAATTATCTGAATAAAATTGCAAATTACTTACCCACAAAATCTTTCATGATTTCTTCGAGGTCTCACTCAATCAATAAATCTTGCTTTTCTTCCATTATTACCTAATTACACATTTGACACAGTAAAGTCTAAATACTTTACTGGCTGTTTCTATACAGGGTGTTTCAAAACAAATGCGAAAAACTTCAGGGGGTGATTCCTTGTTCAAAATAAAGGGTAGTTTGCTTTATAAACGTTGGGTCAAAAGTCAACCATTAGGGAGATATCGCGGTACAAAGATGGCGGAAAAATAATGTTTTTATTTTTTATCTTGAAAACGAAAAGAGATAGACTAATGAAATTTTATGGAAGCATTACTGTTATGAAAACACACTTTCTATTAATTAATAATTTTTTCACTTTTTTAAACTGAGTGGAAGGGGTTGAAATAAACTACCCCTATCATTCTTGTTAACGAAATTTAAAGAAAAATCTTATCAAACACATGCAAAAAAATTAATTTGGATAGTCTAGTTTGTTTAGTCACAACCAAACCAAACCAAACTTTTTTATCTCTCGTATTTTTTTATTAAACTCACCGATTTGAAATTAAAAATAAAATGTAAAGCATTACATGTCAGGACTAAAAATATTTTTAGATTAAGAATCTAGTGATAATAATGATAATAATAATAATCTAGATAATAACGTATTGCAGTAGGGTAATGTCAAAATAAAACAATATTAGAAACATCCTAAAAGTGACAGCGACCGACTAGATTTTTTTATAAAAATTACAGCTGCCACTAGATTCTTTATCTAAAAATGTTTTTGTCCTGACATGTAATGCTTTACATTTTATTTTTAATTTCAAATCGGTGAGTTTTATCAAAAAACACAAGAGATAAAAAGTTTCTAAATAAACTAAACTATCAAAATTATTTTTTTTTTTGCATGTGTTTGATAAGATTTTCTTTAAATTTCATTAACAAGAATGATAGGGGTAGTTTATTTCAACCCTTCCACTCATTTTAAAAAAGTGAAAAAATTACCAGAAAGTGTTTTTTCATAACAGTAATGCTTCCGTAAAATTTCATTACTCTATCTCTTTTCGTTTTCAAGATAAAAAATAAGAACATTATTTTTCCGCTATCTTTGTACCGCGATATCTCCCTAATGGTTGACTTTTGACCCAACGTTTATGAAGCAAACTACCCTTTATTTTGAACAAGGAATCACCCCCTGAAGTTTTTCGCATTTGTTTTGAAACACCCTGTATAATTCAATAAATTCATTCTCATCAGATAATAAATCTTATCTAATTACGCCAAGTTATGTTTTTCTGTGGTGACTATTGTCATAATGTCACATTGACAATTACATTTTGTATACCTACAATTTAATATGGTTCTTAGTGATGACGATTATGCAAAAGCCGTTGCACAGGGCGTTTTAAAGTTAAGGTAAAAAAACAACCCCTCGATTAACCCTGTATAATATGCCAAATACTAAATTTTGTAAAAAAGTGAGTTTACGAATTAAATTGATATATTTATACACAGTTTGCTAAAAAAATCATGAAAATAGAGCTAAAAATAAAAAAAATCTGTTGCGTTTTTTTTTGGCTTCTGAGTATAATTTTAAGAAGAAACATTATTTAATAATGTTTTGAGTTTTTTTCAGGTTTTTAGGATAGATATATCGGTTTCTTCGGGCGGTTTAGACTCATACGTGCAAATACCTAAAATAGTCGTGGACGAAGGAGGTATGACCAACATCCCACTCAATATCTCTGAAGTAGTTTCTTTCCTTGAAATGCACGCAGGCTTGAGAGCACCAGTGATCCATGTTTCTGTGGAGACCCCACGACACGGACGCTTATTTCTACAAAACAATAAAGAAAGTGGCCTTATGACTTTCACTCAACAGCAACTGGAATCTGGACAAGTCTTCTACGAGCACGATAACTCAGACACCCTGTACGACACCTTAAAATTCTCTTTGTACCTCGTGCCGGGATACATAATTTTGTGTAATTTGACAACGAATATCACGGTAAACCCAGTGAACGACCAGCCTTTTAAATTAGTTACTCCAGCCCCTAACTTTGTCGTGGTCCAAGGAGAGAACCACACGATCACTCGCGAGGAGTTATGTACTGAAGACGCAGACACTCCACCTAAAGACATTAAATATGACTTGGTAAATGGGCCTTCGAGTGGCCGATTATTGCTACTTCCAAACTTGGAGCCTGTTAACCATTTTACTCAAGCAGATGTTGACCAGAAACGATTAATATACATCCATGAAAGTGCCGTTCTTAAAGACTCCTTTCATTTGCGAATATGGGATGAAAAATTCAAGCCTGAATTTACGTTTTTTAATATCGTAATTATACCGATTAACTTAACTATAAGCCCCGGTCTTCCTGTGCAAGTGAGGCAAGGAACAAACGTGGGATTCCTGAATAACCAGAACATTTTTGTGAGCGTCAACGCAGACGAGAACAAAATCGCCTACGTTGTGTCCAAGGGACCGAAGCACGGAGTTATTTTCAAAGAAAACAACCAGACAACGCACTTTTCTCAGGAAGATCTTTACAGAAACCACGTGATGTACTTGCAGTTTGATACGACAGCTTCAAACGACTCGTTCAGGATAATCGGTCAAATTGTTATCGGGAATTTAACTTTCAAGCAAGAAATCGAACTTCTGGTTGAAGTAAAGCCATTCATGCATATTCACGACTTGACAGTAATGCCTGGCAAACTGACTAAGTTAACTCAAAGCTACCTAGACGCGACGCCTTTGGCGAAGTTGACAGGAACCAATCCACGGTACACCTTACATTACACACCCTCTTTTTGTCAAGTTAGGAAAATTATACGAAGTTCGGGAGAAAAGCGTTACGTGTTGGACACGGTAGTGAGGAAGTTCAGCCACGAAGAGATACAGGGTGGTCTTATATACTTAGACGTACGAGACGTGGAAGTCCCTTCGAAAGGGCTAACTGACAAAATTGTGTTCACTCTTATGGCCAGTATTTTCCAGCCGGCGATAGGAGAATTAAAACTAAACGTTAGTCCTGATAATAATGACGTTTTTACTCTACTGCCAGGACCAAGCGATCCAGAAGGGCACGAAGGTGACGTTTTGCTAACAACTACCAATATTGCCAGAGACTATATCCTTATAGGTATGTACGTAATAGGTACGCATTCTTTTTTTTAATACTTATTGGTGTTGTGCTGTGCTAAGTAAGGGTATTGTATAATGCAATTTCTTATACAGGGTCCGCCAAAAGTGCGTCGGTCATCTATAGCTCCTATAAAAATAAACTTAGAAATTTTGTTTTCAAGTGCAAACCTAAAGTATGTATTATAATATAATGCATTTGAAGAAAATATTTAACTTCTACAGGGTGGCTCAAAAAAGTGTGACTGGATCGGGATGATTTTTTTTAAACGGAACACCCTGTATATTATTGCATTTTTCGCTTCCTTTCTGATAACTTTACATAATCCTAAGATATTATTTTTGCTAGTTTCAGATATATTAATAAATAAATAAAAACATATTTTTTTCGCCCCTTTTTAAAAAATTTATTAAAAATACAAAAGATGCCCTGAAATCAAAAGTATACCAGGTATTTACTGTAGTTGGTCTGTACTTACTTTCCTATAAATATCGTAATCTTAGATTATACAATATGTTCAAAATTCTATGCCGAACTTTCTAAAATATAAAATAATTCTATTTTTGTTAGATGGAGAATTAAAAAATGAATATTTTTTGTATTTCAAGTATTTTAAAGTTTTTAGAGATTTCGCAAATATTGGCAGCTGTAAAAATATTTAGAATTTTAAGTAGAATTTAAAAAATGCAATAATTACATTAAATTTCATCCAGCAGCTTCATAATTAAAATACTATGCTGATATTATTACTCAGAGAAATCTTATAACAATATCTACAAAAAAATCAACCCACGAAAAATTATTGAAAATTAAACAAAAATAGCACCTAGATACTATTTATTTTTATTTGGTATTTACTATTAATGTTAATCATAGAAAATATATTTACTTGCCAAAAACATAATTACAAGCTATAGAAAAAAATATTTTGTAATATAAGTTGCATTATACAATATAGTTCCTTAAGAATAGATATAATTTAGCTCCCTACCTACCTAATCTCACTCATGTTAACAGAACCACTAAAAATTTACTAAAAAATCTTAGAAATCTTCTCTCAGTGCCTTCATGGGATAATTTGGCTTATAGCTTCATTTTCTACTAGGGCATTTTGAAATAAAAATACAAATTTAAGTACAATAATTATATCAATGATATCTGATCCTGCCATCTCACTATAATATTGTTAACAAAAAATTTTTAATAGCAAGAATCCTCAACAGCTTTTTTTTACTTCTTTGGTATTTGGAATGTTATAACAGCTACGATGCACCCCATTGTCATAATATACATGGTGCTTTAAAACTAGCATAATTGTATTTAACAAATGTATATTTAACTTAATAATTTAATAGCATAACAATTTGCCCCACTTCATACTTACATACCATCCCTCCAATATCATGAGGTTGGAACTCGTATATGATTAATGTTAATTTTTTATTTGCAGTCACTATAGTGCTAGCCATCGTAATAACAACGATTGTAGTGATAATAATAATAAAATGTAAGGCGATGGAACGTGAAAGTTCCCGAAAAGAAGACGTTCCTTTGGGGCCATTACCCAGACCTCCAGATCGAATACTTGGCTCACCTGTTAAGTCTCTGGGTTTAACGCCTCCACCTGTTGCACCTCCTCAGTGTAAAGTCACCCCCTTGGGGATTACGGAATTCGAGGCTCCTTCACCCCATTCAGGCTACCCTTATGGCGTAGGAGACGAAATGCCCGACGATTGGAGCAGCGTTGATAATAATTCAGATCAGGCTTCAAAAAGCATTATGCTTAGGAGAAATCAGTACTGGGTATAGATATTATGCCCTTTTAATGGTCATTTTATATAGTGTTTGGGAATAAGGTTGAAACATGTTTTAAGGCAACAAGGAAATAAAGGAAATCTTACCTTATCGGTACTCACACATTCCACTTTTCAAATGCTCAAAAAACCACTTCAAAAAGACCTTTTCCTCACTAACAATCACTACTTAACAAGAAATAAAACTTAAAAACTGAAATAAGAAGCGTCCGAGAGTCTTTTGTTTTCTTGTTTTTGTTGATTTTTTGACAGAAACTTTTGGTTTTCAAAAGTGGCGCTAATTTCGTATTAATTAAAATATGTATTTCTTTTTTATTTCTCAAACCCTATATAGGCTTTATAACTCTTCCTATCAAGCCGAAAAATTGTATATTTATTAATTTTTAGTGGACTTCATTATTTATAAGTTATAAAAAGTTTTTAAAAGTTATAGATATTTTTTATTCAGTGCCAAAAGCGGAAATGTGCCAAACGCGGAAAAATATGAATTTTCAAAAAAGGAACCCTTCCAAGTATTAAGAGTTGCATAACTTTCACAAAATATGTCCACTAAAAAGTTTGCATTATTTATTATTTATATTATTAGAATGCCTATCATTTCTTTATTTTTTATATTCAAGTGTTACTTGGGGTTTAAAAATTAAATTTGTACACCTGTTACAATTTTAAAATTAATTATAAAGTAAATACATAAAAGAATATACGATTTTATTATAATTAATATCTCAAAATTAGTTGTTGAAATTTATTAACGAAGTTAAATTTGCCTGACAATGAAATTAAACAATTTTTATTAAATGTTACATGCCAAGTATTTTCTTTCTGAGGTAATACATGTAGTAAATAAAATTCCTAAGTATAATACCATTTGAAAATATCTAAAAAAGCATTAAGCTATCCCAACAGTAGACCCCCATAATCTTAAATATAAAAAGACGAACAGAATCTAAGTTTAATTTTTGTTTTCTAGTATTATATAGAAGTTGCTAATTTTTTATTGACTGAATAAGATAAATTAAAAATTCTTGGATAACTACCTGACTTATTACGATGTAAGACAATTTGTAATTCTCCATAATTTTATACCTAATTTTTATACTTTTTATGAAAAACCAGGTGTTTATATTAAGCTACAATAGAACAACTATTTTGTACAAGGAGTAATATAATTAAGACGAGTTTTCCACTATTTTAAACAAACTTGTAGGCTAATATAAACATTTTTAATTTAAATCTCAGAAGATACAAGTGTTTATTATTGTAACTGTTTTAATGAAATAAAAATACGAAAATAAAAAATAATGTTTTATTTTTGTCCAAGTAAGACAAACGGAGGAATAAACCTAAGAGATAATAAAAAGAGACTAAAAATAGTCTCCCGAATACTTAAAACATACAGAGTTCTAACCCTATATCAGTAGCGTATCACAAGTCTTATATTGCCTAAGTCTACTTTAACAGTCAAAATATTTCATATCTTATGATGTAAAAAACTGCAAAATAATTAAATTTGCAGCAGACTTAAAAAAAGGACTGATATAAAATCGGTAAATAATACAATCACAGATTCTTTAACATCTAAGAATGCTAGTCCATGCACAAATGATGCTTAGTCAATGTCACAAAGAATCAAACAAAAATGACTATGTAAAAAATAATTTCGAAAATTACATATGGAAACTTTTTAAGTTATAATCTTCTTCGGGTGAATATTCGTAATTTTGCTGAATGGTTTTCTTGCTTTTATCCCAATGGTTGTTAATCTCTTGGATGGATTCTCATTGAGCATTTCTTGCAGTAAAGAAAACTAAAAAAAGTAAAGTGAACGTATATAAATTTAAATATAAAATTGATTTCCCTACCTCCGAAGGGAATTTATTTTGAAATCCCTCAGGATACTTCTGCCCCTTCAAGTCAGTTAAAGTCTTAATGCGTTCCATGTCAGTTTTAAAAGGAACCAGCAATTCAAACAGAATTATTCCCAAAGAATATATATCCACTTTGTAGTCGTATAATTTGCCTTTAAATTGTTCAGGGCTCATATAGAGTTGAGTTCCAACTTCTCTTGTATGCCCCCTGTATGAAGCTGATTGGTTTCTTCTTGTAAATTCTTTATCTATCGTTCCTTCCACATCTTTTACTAAACCAAAATCGCCAACTTTGATTTGACCATCCAGGGAAAAGAATATGTTACTTGGCTAAAGAAAAATAAAAATATATGCTTAATAATATGAAAGAAAAAAAATAGTTTTTTTTAATAGAAAAAGATTTTTAACAGCTACAAAAATAACTTGACTTTAAATAAAATGATTCAAGTCAAAGACACAAGTTTTTTTTAACTGATAAAAATTAAAATTATCAGTAATTAACCAGTATTAATTATGGTGCCTCAATAAAAAAAAATACCTTTAAGTCTCTGTGAATTAGCTTTCTCAAATGTACATACTCCACTGCATCAATAATTTGTGAAAATATTTTCAACATTTCACTGTAGTCTCTGTTGTAATGACTATGCAACCACTCTTTCAAACTCTCCTTTTGGCACAGCTGCATCTGAATATAAAGGTAAGTTGGAGGAGTCGGAGATATAACTTGCATTAAGTTAGTTTGAGACAAATCCCAAGAATAATGCTTCCTCTCTGGCCGCTTCCAGTTGATCTTCTTTTGCAAATGCTCAGACAATGATACTGCTTCACTACCAAATGATTTGATTTCATCGTTTTCACCAACATACTTGCTGGTAGTGTTTTGTTTAAATGGGACAAGAGGTAGTTCATCTTTACAGCAAATTGCAGTGCTTTCAGTCTGATTTGATTCATCCTCGTCATTTTCAAATACAACAAAAGAATCGTCATCGTCATCATCACTATAGCCAGTCTCATCATGATCACTTTCACTATCAAAACTCGGTTCATCATTTGAGCACAGCGGAATACAAATGGAATGTGATTTGGTTCTCTTTACGGCAGTAGATTTGGTGATTCCAGATGCAGTAAAATTACCAGACATAGATAACCTAAAAATAAAACCATATATAACACCGGCTGGTTTGGGGTTCGGGCTCTAACTCACTGACGACCAGGTCGCAACGTCCTGGCCGTCGGCTGGCCAGCCTGGCAGATCTAACGTTTTTTTACGTTTTACCAATTAGAAAATATTGTTTCAGAAAGAATTAAGTTTCAGAAATGTTAAAATATCCGAGTTAACTAAAAAGCGAAGTTGCTATTCATGAGTTTATTAAAATGTTCTAATATTAAATAATGCATTTAAAATATTCTTGGATTTTTCGTTAATAAATACTGGTGTGGTAAATGGAGTAAGTAAAATCTCCAACCCCGACTACACGATAACGTCGTTATTTCCATGTTTTTCAAATCCGCGATGCCTGCTATTCTAAATCACCACAATACACCAAAACACTTTTATTTTACACTGGACGCGCGTTTCGCTAACCATGTTAGCATCATCAGCAGATGATTATAAACTAAAGTACAATCTACAAGTTGAGCGTGGGCGTGGCAAAATCTAGCCAACCGAGTCAGAGCCAACTGAGCGTAACAGTTAGATTTCCGCCACTAGAGTAGTAGGAACAAAGAACTTGAAGGAATTGGACCGTTGACTCTGTTCATACTATCTTTACATATTAATTCTGATGCTTTTATATGCATCTAATTGCCTGTAATTTGAGACTTGTTTAATTAATTTTAAATTATTAAGATCTATACAATGTTCATTACCAACAATATGTTCGGCAACGCAAGATTTATCCGGTCTACCATATCTTATCTGAGCTAAATTGTATGCTTTGCCAAAAATTCACTCGACTTATAATTTGGCAAAATGGTTATCAAGGGAGTTCGAAAATTTACCTGATCATGAACCTTCTTTCTCAGTTAAAAATAATATTGAATTCATTAACAAAATTAAAGATATAACATTGCATGAAGGTGAAATTTTGGTCTCCTTTGATGTATCTTTGTTGTTCCCAAGTGTTCCAATTCCACATACTTTAGGCTATTTAAAGGAATTACTGAACGCAAATGGTCTCGACAACAAAACTGTGAGTGAATATATTGAGCTTACATCGTTATGTATGAAACAAAATTGTTTTCAATTTAATTTTAACAACTTTTTTGGACAGCGGGAAGGTACAGCAATGGGTAATCCATTGTCTCCATTTTTGGCTAATTTATTCATGAGCAGGTTTGAAGTGGAGACTAAGAATCAGTTTGAGTATTTTCCAAGAGTATGGTTTAGGTATGTGGATGATATTTTTGCTGTTTTTGACACATATTCAGACACCATAGATAATTTTATATCTAAGTTAAATAATCGTTTGCCTTCCATTAAATTTACGCATGAAATTGAGAACAACGACAGATTACCATTTCTAGATGTATGAGTTATTAGAAATATTAATAATTGCCTGGAATTTAATATCTATAGGAAAAATACGACCACACGCAGATATATTCCTAATGAATCACATCATAGTGTTGAACATAAAATGGCTAGTTTAAATTTCCTAGTTCATAGATAACTTAGTTTCCCACTTTCCAAAGAAAGATATGAAATAGAAAGAGATTACATTAGGAATGTAGCTGAGTGTAATGGATATTCTCCTTCACTAGTTGATAAATTAATTAGAAAACGTAGGTATAGGTTAATGATTTCTGAAAATTCGACTTTTCAAGTGGAGAAAGACACGTCTAAATATTTTTCGATGCCGTTTGATAGAGAGTTATCCCGTGGTCTAAAAGGAATTTTGAAGAATGTAAATTATAAACTTGTGTATAGTGCTAATAATAAATTACAACAATTATTAGGTAATCCAAAGGATAAAACACCTCCACTGGAAAGGTCGGGTATTTATGAAATTTCTTGTAAAGATTGTAATCAGAAATATGTTGGGCAAACTAGAAGATCAATATTAACTAGATTTAAAGAACATTAGCTCAGATAAGATATGGTAGACCGGATAAATCTTGCGTTGCCGAACATATTGTTGATAAAGAACATTGTATAGATCTTAATAATTTAAAATTAATTAAACAAGTCTCAAATTACAAGCAATTAGATGCATATGAAAGCATCAGAATTAATAAATGTAAAGATAGTATGAACAGAGTCAACGGTCCAATTCCTTCAAGTTCTTTGTTCCTACTACTCTAGTGGCGGAAATTTAACTGTTACGCTCAGTTGGCTCTGACTCGGTTTGGCTAGATTTTGCCACGCCCACTCGGTGCCCACTGAGCGAGTATATAAACGCTCAACTTGTAGATTGTACTTTAGTTTATAATCATCTGCTGATGATGCTCAACATGGTTAGCGAAACGCGCGTCCAGTGTAAAATAAAAGTGTTTTGGTGTATTGTGGTGATTTAGTGTTTTTATTTTGCTGTGTAACCAAAGGTTCCAACCCTCAACTGTAATGCTATTCTATCAGTCGTTTCATAACAGAATATTCTACATCCTACGTCCTAACTCGTGAGATTTTCAGCATTATATCAATAAAGGACACAAACAATATTGTTCCTAAAGGTGCGTCCAGACTTGAGCATTTTAGCCCGAACGAACCGACCGCGCACGAACAAGCAGAACAAATAGGCTGAACAAAAAGGGAGATATTCTGTTTCTTTTTTCTACTGACATGGACTTCTACTGATGGCTCTTATCGACTTCCGAAGTAAACATATTAGGGCCACCGTAAAAAAAGTTCATCAGACACTGGCTCTAAATATAAGCAGGTAGAAAGTTTAGCTTCCAGTTATTTCAATGTTTACAATATAAATTCCTCTTTTTTATTGTTACTGAGAATCTACAACAGTAAATACTTCTATTTTTATGAATGTTTAAGTTACTTTTACTCTTAATTTTTTTTTAAATAATGTACCTAGTAGAATACATATAGTCTAATGGACCCTGTTTGAAAAACGTTAAATTATATATAATATTTAAAATACAGTTGTCCTCCTTGTACATGATTACAACTAAAAAAAATAATTTAATAAAAAAAACAAGTGGTTCTAGAAAAACTTTAAATATGATTTTTTTATTTTTTAACATCGAAACTCGAAGATATATCAGGTATCATACCAACCATAAATAGAGTATGTCATACAAAAATGTTTTGAATTTTTACTAGAATCGACCCTTGATAAAAAAAGGGACTAGATTTAAGTTTCCCTTTGATCCAGTCTGTATACTATTTCTGCACGTGTGCAAAAACTACACTAAAACACTATATCTTTGAGGGATTTCATCTGAAAAATTATTAATTTGGAAGAAAACCGGCAACAAGCGGCAGAAAATTATATTTTAATGCAGTCTACTGGTCGCAACGACCAACGGACGGCCAGGACGTTAGTGTGCGCTATCTCATTTGATTTCATGGTTTTAGAGGTAGGTGCGGCCTGGCCGATGCGACCTGGTCGTCAGTGTGTTCGAGCCCTTATGAAAAAAAATTTACTCTAAATAATTTTTGTCATGTTCTTCCTCCCAGCCTAATGGTGGATGTTCAAGCCAGCATGAAAAGTATCTTACAATATTTTTGTGGTCTAATTTTGCTAATGCCTTTACTTCCCTCATAACTCTATCTCTAGATGTTTCTCTAGAAAAATGTTAAAAAATAAATAATTTCACTTAAAAAAAAATATTTTTTTTCTCTCTTACTCATTAGGTAAAGTAATCCTTTTGATAGCATAATGACAATCATCATATTTCTGTTTCACCTCAAAAACCACTCCAAAACCGCCTTTTCCAAGACACTGGATTGTGTCATAGTCTTCCTGAAATCTTGATGTAAATCCTTCACTTTTATCTGATATTTGCCTATCAGGCCGAGTAGTTATACGGGCCTCTACTGGCTTCTCTATAATTATTATTTCTTTATGTTTAGGGTGGTTTTTAGTCCAAACTTTATATGAGACTATAAGTATTGTAAATACCATTAAAACAAACTCTTTGCTAAAACAGATGCTTGTTAAAGATATTACTGAGATATTTACAAATTATACCTACTAATATCTGAGATAAGTGGATAAATAATACAGGAAGCCAGTGTAAATCGCTTCTTCTTCAACATCAACAGTGTCTATGACGTTACTATGATTTTTTTCACAATGCTGGCTATCTTTTTCTTTGAGAGCCTGCTCAGTATACAAATAATATCCATTGCCGTTTACATATTCTGAATTATGCAATACCGACAAAGCAGTGGAATCATCTTCTGTGATCTCATTAGAAGCAGATATAGGCTTCCATGGAATTTTCGTTAAGCTAGTACTCTCAGCCTCAATTAATTCTGTGCCTGTGTGTGATTTAAGAATACTTTGCATTTCTAGAGATTCATAGATATATAACTGTAATAAAATATTAATTATTAAGTAAGAAAACTTTAAATTAAATGGATTATCTTACTTGTTTCTTATGTATACCAATATAAATTGACGGTAACAGTGATGTGGGTGTTACTAATTGTGGTGCATTTTTAGATAAAAATAAGTTCACTTCGTTTAATTCCATACCATTCCAATTCCAAACACGGACAATAGGAGCGTTAAACCTATACTGCCATTTTTCTGTGAGTCCATTTTTTTCTAAAGAAACTGATAACAAGCCTTCAGGAACAACAGCTGTTATATTAGGATTAAATAACTTAGGGTCTATGCATGACACTTGAGGTAGCTTAATATTGTGAAGTCCCACACTGAAGTTCCACCTGTAATATATGGTTCATGATGATTGATATATTATATGATATAAAAAAGGTTACCTTTCGTAACCAGTCCTTGGTTCGACAGCTCTAATTGTCTGAGTAGTTCTTTCAATGATCAAGACATCATCCATTTCTTCTTTTTCATGAGTAGAACATTTACTTTGATTGCATTCATAAAGCATTTTGCCTGAGTTAAATCCAACGCCATAAGTACGAACCTCTAATCCACCTAGAATTTTCAACATAATATTCATAATGTAATAATATATAAACCTTCCAAAGTATTTGGTTTCCTACCAGCAATAACAAGATCATCTGAATAGCGGAAAGAAGATCTTAGTAGGGCCTCAGCTGATATTGAAATGGGATCAATTGTATTTCCATCAAATTTATATAAAGTTCCAGCTAATGAAGGAATTATTCTGATCCATTCTCCATTATTGGTCAACTAGAAATAGGAAAGGTAAGTATCTGCATTACAACTTCTAAATGAAATGATTACCTCCAATTTATGAATGTTTGATATAAGCAACGGTCCAGGGCCAGTTTCGATTTCCCATTTTAACTGTCCTGACGAATTTAATGCAGAAAGTTTTCCATCCAATGTACTCACTAATATTACACTAGAAATAAAAGAGAAACTTTATACCTAGCTCACATTTAATAAATGTTGCACTTACCCTGATCCATTCTTGTTGGGACAGAAGGGTAAAGATGGAATATTTGGTTCTGTTGAATTTGATGATGCATTTACCAAGCTACACATAACTCTAAATGCTACTACTCCGATTATTAATTTAAGCCACATTTCTTATCTATTCTACATTTTCTTTAAAAAAATAAAACGTATATACCGAACGTTGAGTTATCCAGCTACAAAACTACAAACTACAAAACAAAACACGTTATCTTTTCGACCTTGCGCTTTAACTTCAACTTCCAACCAATAACTTCCAACGTTCTAAACTTTACGTGGTCCAAACATACGTTCGGATTCTGTGCATAACAGAAAGACGTCAATAACTCCATCTCCCTTCAACTTACTTGGTTGATAAAGCAATATTATACTTGGTAGTGCGTCTAATCCAATATTCAACAGGTTATTACCAGGGTTATCTCATTATATGATTCCTATTTATATATGATCCACATTCAAACAATATTTATAGTAAATATAAATTTATAGTAAATATAAATTGTGGCACTATACTATTAATTATATACATAGTTCTCTTTATAATCTATGCATTATAATACACCTAACTAGAACATTTTTGCGCACCAACTCTATTTTAACTCTAATTATAAAATAAACAGAGTATTATACATCTGTTGTATGCTGAAATAATTGAGCAACCAAGAAAAACGTTATTTCAATACAAAATATAAAAAAGCAACTCTAATAAAAAAGATATTGCACTTACTACTTAAATAAAAGTTAAGGAAACAACCGCACTATAAAAAATGTACAATAAATTATCCAAAAATGGATACGCATTAGATAAACAATTAAAAACAATGAAATCACCTGTTAAATAATAAATATTTAATAATTTACTGATAAAATGTTGTCGAACTATCGAGAATTGAATTTTATTATTCCAGAATATTCTATGGCGCCATCTTCATTCACTTTGGGTAATTTTTATGTAATTTTCCCGTTGCACCATCTGTGATTCACAGATACACTATAATCAAGGACAACATCTCATGTTTTACTGGTTACCTACCATCTTGCTGTATTTACTTTAAGAATTTAGGTCTAAGTTTAAATTAATTTATTTTTTAGTTTTAATATTTTTAGGAATTCGTTCGATCTGTGTGGAGAATATGTACCATATATATATATATAGTATTTCGTAATTCACTGCTGATGTGTTCAAGATAATAATTTTGTGATATTTTATTCAATATGTGCCACCTTATTGTGGTCTTGGTCCAACTCTAAACGTTCCACTGCCTAGAATATATTGATTTCAACATGTCCCATAGTTATTTTACGAGAAATATCGATATTGAAGCACTGAACATCACATTGAAGTTGCAACAACAAACCGAAGGAGATGTGGGATGTGTCGTATGGGATGCCTCTATAGTCCTATCGAAATACCTTGAAGAACTTTTTAAAAAGGATAATGAATATTTCAACAACACTCTCGCTATAGAACTGGGTGCCGGAGTTGGGTGTGTAGGCCTTACTGCTGCTTGTTTAGGGTATTATAATAATTTATTTACTCTGTTTTATTTAACACACACAATTTATTTCAGTGCAAACGTGCTGTTGACAGATCTACCACCAATTATCCCACTATTGGAAACAAATCTTTTACTAAATAACCAGTTGTTCAAGAGAGAAGACACTAGAGTAAAAGTTGCATCTTTACCTTGGGGTTCAACAAATATAACTCATAAACCGGATGTTATTTTACTAGCCGATTGTATTTACTATAGAGATGTAAAATATTTCAAAAATGTGACTGTTTTAAGTATATATAAAATGAGAAAATGTTTTTTAGTCAATTGATCCCCTCATTGAAACACTGAGAAGCCTTTCAGGCCCACAAACAACTATTATTTTAAGTCAAGAAATAAGGGAGAGCGAAAAGCAAAAAGCTTGTTGGAAGTATTTTTTGGAGAACGTTCAAAAACATTTTAAGTCCTATGTTGTTCCATTGGAGGAGCAAAATGATGAATTTAGAAGCCCAGATATAGTTGTTATAAAATTTACTTCACTATAATTACAATTAGTTAACAACTAATAAGTAAATCTACCTCAAAATATTTACATGCTTTATACAGGAAATAGTTTTATGAATAAATACTTAAAATCGAATAACTAATTTTGTTTCCTTATATAAGTCATATATAGTTAGTTAATACTGTGAAAAGTTATAATTAATTGTGTGAGGATAAAACAGTATATTACATTAACCACTAAATGGTAACGAAATTATCACAAAATTTGTTTGGAATGGCTATTCAGATTGTTTTGCTGGAGACTGATCTGCTTGTTTTGTAATGTTAGGTCTGTTTGGAACTCTCAGCTTGATAACGTTTTTTACTTTTTCTGAACCATGAATAAGTTCTTGAGAATTTCTCCATTCCCACCTTTTTAGTTCTTCTCTCCTCTTTTTCCTATCAATGTATCCAATGATACAACTTGCTGGTATCCAAAGAAAAGCTGTTATCAATACTACAGTTCCAACAATGTTATCGCGAAGAAATAATAGCACTTTATTGATATTAATATCTTCTATAATGTCCCAAAACCTTTCAACAACGTCTTGAACAGTTTTCTCACAGTGTCCCTAATAAAATACATTTTAGATGTTAAAAATAAATAAAAATATATGGAATATCTCACATTGTTACAGAAACCTTGTATGCAAGGTGTACCGTCTGCTAAAATATCAGTAGATTCTACAGGGGAACATGTCTCGTTCATACTAGATCTGCAACATCTTTTACAAGCATTTTCAACTAGAAAAAATGTAAAGTAAATTTTTAAATATCGTATAATACCGATTATCATACTTATATCACACATGCAACTTTGCAAACCTTGAGTCTCACAATACGGTATACATTTCCCACCTTTGCATTTGCCTTTTTCTTGGCAATTCGTGCCATCCTGCATAGGCGGACTTTTAGGGCAATCAGAAGAGTGACCAGTGCAAGTGGACTCTTCCTCGCAAGTAGCATACTGTGCATCTCTGCATTTAAAACCACTTCTCATGTACTGACAGTTCTGGCAACATGGTGAGTTTTTATCGCTGCAAACAGCTTTGGGTCTCAATTTACAATCTTTGTCGCAACATGCATCATTGTCTTCTGTTCCTAAAAGTCCTGCATCACATTCTTCATCTCCTTCTACCCTTAAGTTTCCACAGAAGCTTTCCTCAGGCTGTGAAAAACACCTTTCTGATTTTGCTTGTAAAACTTTCCTTATGGACCGTAAACTGCATGGAGAAAATCTCTAAAACATTTGTTTTAGTAAAATATTATTTAATAAACTGTGCAGATTTACCTTATTGTTAACATCATATCCACTGACACTGTATGTGTACATTAAATAAGATCCTCCCTGACTAGCACTAGGAGAACATTCAGGAATATCAGGATCATGTTCTGATCCCCAATTATGACCAAATTCGTGAGCGGTTACCAAGTCAGCCTCACGAGTAATTACTCTTTGACCATAGTGATTTCTACTGGAACTTAATCCAGAATTAAGATATAACGTATAACCATTTTTGAAATACTCTAAAATATTAAATGGAACGTTACATCCTATTATCAAAACAGTATCCTTATTATGTAAGCATCAACATAAAAATGAATGAACCTATCTCAAGTATACATCACACCAGAGGTCTGACAACACTGCATATAAAACAGATAACTTTTCTATATGAAGTATATAAATAAAAAGATAAAAAATACCATGCAGTTTACAAATTCATTAATACCTGGTGTGCATATACCCCCAACAGAATTTCTTCTAGGAGAACCCACATAAGCAAGACCCAATATGCCCCCTTCGAATTTTAAGTCGGTAAATAGATGGGCCAGACAGAAGTCCTTGTGAGTGAATTCTCTACTAAATACCTTTAAGCAGCACAGAATAATTGTTAGTATTTAATATGAAAATTAGATGATAGCAGAAATCCTTTTTTGTAACGTAAAAAAAATAATAAAATTTAATATTTGTTATCATTATCATACAAAAAAGGTTTTCTAAACAATGACCAGCTTAAACTTAAAACCCAAATTGAATTAAGCAAATAATAAAGAAAGTAAATAATAACCATTACTGCAAATGCCTCCTTGTTGCCTAACGCGTGGAGAGGCAATGTAAGCAAGTCCTAATACTACTGAATTTCGAGTCTTAAATGTTTGGTGGGTAAAAAGATGTGCCAAACAGTACTTTTCATCTTGTGGATAACTAGAAAATGCCTTCCAAAAAAAAAAACACAAATTTACTGCTAAGCCAAAAATTAATAAAGCTTTATAACTACTAAAACAACAAAAAAATTCTAAACTAATAAACATTCTTATTAAACAGGTACCTCTAATAAATTTCTCACATCCCATTTGCCTCTGTTCATATTGTAATGAGCTTCTTGTGATTTTATTCTCGTTGGTTCGTTATGTACAACAATCTTTTTAATAACAAAACCCATACCTTTAAAGTCATCTACTTCTTGCCTGTCTTGCCATATTGTATCATTATAAATTTTGTGCACTCTGTCAATCAAACTTATCTAGAATAATACTTTCATGTATAAAGAAAGTAACAAATATCAATAGAAATAATACCAAATAATTTATAGTTGTTTTAGTATTACTTCCACCCATTTCTTGGAAAAATCTATAGTCAGCAACTAGTAATAATGGACATCGCGTTTTGGTAAGTTTATATTCATACTGGTCAATTTGTCGTTTTGCAATATGATGATCTGTGTCATTTTCCTCCAACTCAGCCCCCTCTTTAACATAAGCACACATCCTAGGTGTCTCATAATCATCCGGCAAATTACTCGGGTCCCAACTAAATTTTATGTCAGACTGCTTATAAGTTATCATAGTTTTATTATCATGGTCTGGTATATGTCTCCAAGAGGGCTTAAAATAATGAATATAAGTATACATTAAATTATTTAAATGCGAGTCATACTTCAATATGATATATATCGTCTGGCATATGAATATTTCCTGTCATTACTCCATCTTCTATATGCATGTTAACATGTGAATTAGTTTCACCAAAAACCCTGCCTTCAAAAAAACTATCGTGATCTAAAAGATAATCATGTTAATAATCAGTAGTATGACAAAGATCTAATAAAGAAATGGAAAACTACCAATTGGTATATGGGTCTCTTCTCCATCTCCATTTACTGAATACGCTTTAAATTTCGAATGCAAAATACTTCTCTTTGGAGATAAGATAATCCGGAAATCTTTTCCGTGTGTTCTCAAATGAACTTCCTTAATTCTATTAAAGGGATGAGAACTTTCTTGAATCCCTCTTTTAACAATCTTATGGGTTAAGTCGTCTGCATGAATAATTTGGAAATATTTGAGATTTTTGTGAATTGAACCTACAAAAGAGAGGTTTATATACAAGTTAGGGCCATTAATTAGTAATTACCCCAAACTAGAAAAAATTCAGCTGATAGTATTAGGAGTGTTAATATCCTCAAAGCCATTATTTCCAATTTTCCATTTCAAAAAAGGCACAAAAACTACAATTTTTCTTAATTATTAATACAAAGAACAAAAACAAATATTAAGTTCCGACCTTGAGATTTGACGTTTCAGTGACAGTGACAGTGACAATTTCAAGTGACTAATGTTGATTATTTTATTCTCTTCTGTGGTTGATTACTGTTATGGTGGTAGTGGTCTAGGCACCGATTTATTTATTTCTCAATAATATTAATATAATCTGAAGTAATAACGCCCTATTAAATACACTGTCTACTCTCATTATTAAACTTGTTTATAACTTGCACAAAATATATTGTTTCTCCTCTTTAACAAAATTCCTAGCTTAATATTTTAAAAATATTTCTAAATGGGTTTTTCTGCAAACCAGGCAACCAAACTTACATCTGTGCCTAAATAATTTCCCTGTCCCTATATTATAAATTCCTATAAATCCCTATTCTATTCCCTTCGAAAATAGAGGAACAAAAAATTGTGTACGGTTCAGCAAATTGATTGCTTTTGCTTTGCTTTGTTTGTGGTTCGGCATTGGATAATCTCTGTTTCGGGCGACGTTCATTGGATACTTTAAGACAAATCATTAATTTTTTTGTATAAATTGAATGAGATTCTTTGTGTGAATATTGCTATTTGATGTATGGTTTGATTATATTTAATTCAGAGTATATAAACTTTTGTCCTATCATCGTGAGTTGTAGTTTATACAATCAATCCTGTTTACTATCTCTGAATAATATAAATAATATCGATTCAATGTGGATTCTTTAAAAATTGAAAGAAACTACTCAATTTTTACATAATTATGTGAACATTATATTAAGTCTGTGTAGTATGGACCTTTAATATTTGTGCTGTGATTTTGAAGACACATTTGAAGATTTGTTTTCAACAGATTTCTAGTATTGTTATTTTTAGTTCCCAAACTGAGGTTATGTAATTTTTTTAAAATATTGCTAAGGTAAATATTATTTAAATGGTGTTTATAACTGTAATAAGATCTAAACAACGTAAATGTTTGTTTTGTATGATTATTTGCCTAGTTGACTATAACTAAAGCCATGAATACATCCCTTAGTTAATAAAAAAAACTTCTGTTGCAGTTTTAAAATGTCTACATTAACTACAAATGCCCCATCATCTGCTGATGCTTGCTTAAGTATTGTCCACAGTTTAATGTGCCATAGACAAGGAGGTGAGAGTGAGGGTTTTGCAAAGAGAGCAATTGAATCTTTAGTGAAGAAATTAAAAGAAAAGAGAGATGAACTGGATTCTCTTATAACTGCGATAACTACAAGTGGAGCCCATCCAAGTAAATGTGTGACAATTCAAAGAACTTTGGATGGGAGGCTTCAAGTTGCTGGCCGAAAGGGTTTTCCTCATGTCATTTATGCAAGAATTTGGAGGTGGCCTGATCTTCATAAAAATGAATTAAAGCATGTAAAATACTGTCAGTTTGCATTTGATCTGAAGTGTGACTCAGTTTGTGTAAACCCTTACCACTATGAACGAGTAGTTTCTCCAGGAATAGACCTCTCCGGTCTTACTTTGCAAGCTGGAACACCTCGAATGAAAGATGAGTATAGTGCTGGATCAGTACCAAGCACTTCAATGGATGTAGATGGAGAACTTGCAATAGGAGTCGCGCAAACTATTCAGCACCATCCTTCGCAACAGAACTTTAATTTAACCACTTTGCAGTCAACACCCAGTGAGTAATTTAATTAGTAGAACTTATAAGTAGATTCAATATTTTAGTTTATATTTAAAAAGTTACATTTAACTTTTTGTTATGCATGATTTTTTTTCTTTTATGTTGTTGTGGTAGGCGATCCAGGAATGTATAGTTCTTCCCCAAATAGGGGTGTATTGGGGCCGACTGTTTCAAAAATTGAGGGGGCACCTGATGCTTGCACAAGGTCTAACTGGTTGCCCCACATGCATATGCATCGTAAGAATATTTTTTTAGTTTTTTTTTGTTACACCAGTCAAAAATACAAAAAAAATAAGTTAAAAATTAAACATTTATATATCTTTTTTTATTTTTAGGTCATTCAAACCAAACTCAGGTATCAGGAAGTGTTATAAGTAATCAGCAAAGTGGTAATAACAGTGGAGCAATACATACAGCCCCTGTGCATAATAGTCCTGTCCAATTTTATGGCAATTCTCAAGCACCAAGCAACTCTGAGAGACCTCAAGAATCTATCACTACCAGCCTAGGTGAATAGAGTGTTATAAGTAATTAACTTATTAATTATTAATATGTATTCTAGGAAGTAATTCGCCAGTATCGCCACATCTCCAACAAAATGGTTTTAATGGAACTAATAATTCAGTTCAAGCAAGCACTGTACCGGTGGGTCCACAACCATCAACAACTATAGCACAGGGCTACACAGGAGCCGGTGGTACATGGACTGGTTCAAATACTTTAACTTACACTCAGAATATGCAGCCTCCTGATTCCCACAACCATCACAATACTTACTGTATATCACTCGTTAATTTTACAGCGAATTTTTTGAATTAATTATTTATTTTAACTAGGGAATCACAACTCAGGCAATCAACTGGGCTCAGATGTGTCAATAGGACTGCTTTCAACACAACCAGCCCCAGAGTATTGGTGCTCTGTAGCCTATTTTGAGTTGGACACTCAAGTGGGAGAAACATTCAAAGTTCCTTCTAATTGTCCTAATGTTACAATTGATGGTTACGTCGACCCTTCCGGGGGCAACAGGTTCTGTCTGGGCGCCCTAAGTAATGTTCACAGGACCGATCAGAGCGAAAGAGCAAGGTAAATTATAGTAGATATTTTTTTTTTAAATTTAAAAGTTAAAATACTTGTCCTAGGCTACATATTGGTAAAGGGGTTCAGCTGGACCTAAGAGGTGAAGGCGATGTTTGGTTGCGTTGCCTCAGCGATCATTCTGTCTTTGTTCAAAGCTATTATTTGGACAGAGAGGCGGGCAGACAACCAGGAGATGCAGTTCATAAAATTTATCCTGCAGCCTATATTAAAGTATGTCTGCTGGTAGATCACAAAACATCCCCCTTTAGAATTTCAACTTCTTATGTCATGAAATGAAAGTAAAAGATGCGCCCTCTTGAGTTTGTTCGCGCACTAAATTCATGAAATATCCATCGCTATATCAAACCTATAATTAATTAATTTTTTTCCGAATATTACAGAAACATAATTATTATAAAATATGTATTTTACATACCTATAAACTGAAAAAAAAAAACGTACAAAACAATTCGAATCTTTCCGGGGATTTGGAAAACGAAAAAAACTGCCATTTTTGTTGTCGCAATTAGGAACGCTACAGTTTTTCCCAGGTTTGCGTTCTCAGTCGAAAAAAGCCATTGTAGTTAAATATGAATAACTAAAATAACATGTATGTACAAATAGACCAGTAATTAATTAGGAAATTGCCAAAATCACACACCAAATATTCGCAAAACACAACGAAGTAAAAATATTGACATATTTAAAAAACAAATGAATATATGTTCATTTTTTAATGACTGGCAGCGCCTCTAGTATTTGTTCGCACAGTATAGCTTTTAGTTCGAGTCGTGGCTAACGTCATATTCAAGGCCTGACTGTTTTGACAGTTCTACCGAAGTGGTCCAGAATTAGTAGTCGTAAACAAACCAATTGTTTTCATTAGTTTCGCAACAAATCTGTGTTTTTTACTTTCTATGCTAATAAAATTATAAGCGTTTCTATGCTAATAATAATTTTGAGTGAATAGTGAACTATCTAGATCCGATTCATAACATCGTACCCGCGAAAAAAAACATATTTTCGGTAAAAATTATAGTAACACCGGCGATGCCGGCTGTGTCCGGACTAGGAAAAAGTTGGGGAATTTATATAAAAACATAATTAATAGCGTTAGTGTTAGTGTATAGTGTTAAACCAACGTAAGTGACGTGTATTTTTATGTAAAACAGTTTTCGTTTCTTATTTTTACTTTGTGAAATAAAAAATTCCGCGACATTGTTCTGTGCCTGTGCCTTGTAGCAGCAATTATAATAAGTACTCAGGATCTGTCTACATTCTCTTTCCCAACAATATTAACTGTAACTAGGTCATGTCCAAAACCTACAGAACATGCTGTGCCTACAATTTTTCCAATTCAACCCTCTTATGGACCCTCTGTGTATGTTCCCATAAAGAGAAAACGTCCCGATGAAAGAAAACAAGATTTGGAAATTCAGGATGAAATAAATATTGAAAAGTATTATTATTATTATGAAATATATATTATTATTATGAAATGGCAATATATTTTAAAGAAATTAAATGAATTTGTACTTTATTTCAGTATTTTATATAAAAAAATGATATCTTTATCTTTTTATTTACGATTTATGAAGTTGGTTACTTGATGAACATTGAACTACAAATTACTTAATGTTAATAGTTAATTCTATCTGATATCCACATTTTTTAAATATGTTAGGCAAATTTTTACAATTATTTTTAATTAAACTTCTCATATACAATACATTTTCTTAACTTGTCAATAAACGTATAGTTTTCAAATTTTTTAATATTTGGAAACTTTTTATCACAGGTATATTATTAGTAGTTGCTAAATACTCGCGAACGCAATTTTAGGACACACTTTTTATTATCTAGATTTTATTTTGTTCATCTTATGCTGTAGTTTATTTCATATTAATATTCGTGCTTTAGATCTAAATTTTAATGCTATTCAATTACTTTAACGCGATAAAAAGTTAATGTTATTTTTTAATACCTTTCTGTATAATATTTTTCATATTTATATCTGGCAAAACTTTCAATAAATACTATTATTTATGCAAAACTATATGCAGTACCATATGGCACAATACAAAAGCCGGACTAGGGGTCCCAAGGGGGACCCTCCACTGAGCCGCGAGGGCCTATTGTGGCTCAGTTTCTACAAGCTCTAATTTTACAAGAGCGTCAAAGTTCATCCTCAAGACCCAGCCTCTTAATATAGGCCGTTATGTCTGAGGGCGATATGTCTCCTAGGTCTGATAGGTCTAGCATGGGTTTGCCAAACATCTCAAACCTGGTCCTGCTCCCAGCGGGGCAGGTACACATAACGTGCTTCATTGTTTCATCATCTTCCATACAGAGTCGGCATTCGGCGTCTTCCACCAGTCCCGTCCTCTGCAGGTGAGATCTCAGCCGGCAGTGGCCCGTGTACACTGCAGTGTACACTGCAGTGCACGCGTTCCATTCCTACCGGCCTTTAGGAGTTCTCCTGTTCTATGTTTGGATGGCCCTGCTAGGATTTTCTTGGCATGCTCCATTCCGGGACTGTCATTCCAGTCTCGGAATGTCTCACCCCTAACCCATTCACAGAGCCTGTCTCTTGCGAGATTTTTGGGAACGCTAAGTGTCGGTTCTGGCCCCACGAATGGCGCGCCTGCACCAATTTTGGCGAGGGAATCAGCACGTTCATTTCCCTCTAGGCCGACATGTCCCGGTATCCATATTAGCGACACTTTGTTCCTATCTCCCAGTATGCAGTACCATATGGCACCATACAAAAGCCGGACTAGTGCGGTGACGTCACATATCGATCTCTCTGGCCTGTATGTCATGTTGGTTATGTTCCAGTCATTGGCATTACAGAAAATGTTCTAAAGGGGGATATTTTGTGTGGTAGATCATGGGGATATTAAATTTACTGAAGCCTGCGATGTTTTTGTAGGTTTTCGATTTAAGGCAGTGCCATCATCAAATGACGACACAAGCACAGACGGCTCAAGCTGCAGCAGCCGCTCAAGCAGCCGCAGTTGCTGGCCATATTCCAGGACCGCATTCAGTGGGTGGCATTGCTCCAGCGATAAGTATGATCTAGGTTTATATTACAATCAAATAAAATGACTGAATTCGTGTCTGTATGAATTTAGGTTTGTCGGCAGCCACCGGGATAGGCGTTGATGATCTACGTCGACTTTGTATTTTAAGACTAAGCTTTGTAAAGGGCTGGGGTCCAGATTATCCTAAATCGTCCATCAAGGAAACTCCTTGCTGGATAGAGGTCCATTTGCATAGAGCTCTCCAGTTACTTGACGAAGTATTACATACGATGCCCATTGATGGACCCCGTGGTATAGAATAGGACGACTTTATATAAAAAGGCACATCAATCTGGTTTTCGTATTTTTAATTTGGGGCCATGCTCATAATAATACTTATAAGTTAAAATTAAACGGTTCTATTCAAGAACTACCAGGTAACCACGCCCAAAAAAAGTTATTTATTATTTTAATATAATTTTGGATAATAATATTAAAAAGATTAGTATATGTGCTCCGTGCCTGATATTTTGTGCCATTTTACTCCTAAGCACCAAAATTAAAAAAAAATGATGAATTCTGTGATATAAAATAGTTTTAAGACTTATAACGTTATTTATAATAATTTAAGTAAGTAGTTGTATCTTTGTTACGTTTTTATAATTTAATTTGTTCAAAAGAAAATATTGGAGTGAAATATGACAATTTTCCTTTATTATGTTTTTAAACACTAAAGTTTCAAAAATCTAAAATGGAATTTAAAATTTTTATAATTCATTTATATAGGCTTTTTAATGTAGCATTAAAAAGGAATGTCTTAGTGAAATAACTGTAAAATAATGCTTGTATATGTGCGCGTGTGTTATAATTGTTCTTTTGAGTTTGTATGATTTTTAATAAGATTTCTATTAAGCAAATATGCACAAGTGAAAAGATTTTTATAAGTAGATAGGATGTGTGATATTCATAAATGTTGTAAACGATTGTAATGTTTTTTCATCACGAGATAAGTATTATTTTAGGACCTAGACTTATATTTTCTATTACTGTATATAAAAGTAATTCAGAAAAAGTATAATTATTTTAAAATAAAAGTGTATCAAACTATTAGGCATTTTATTTGTCCCTAACATTAAAAATTTTAGTAAATTTATCATTAATCACAGCATGGGTTCCTACGTTTATCATTTAAAAAAATATCCTTGATATATTGACTATAGGCAACTTAAAAAACATACGCCTGTTAGAATGAGAGAAAATATGAAAAAGAGAGAGAGAGAGATATTTTGACATTGACAACCAAAATATAACCTAACATTTTTTGTCATTTTTAATTTTTAAAAGATTTTATATGTTGTTTTAGTTAAGTTTAATATTAATTGGATAATTAATTATTTAATTAATAATGGAGTCTAAAAATATAAAGAAACTTAGTCTTATGGAATTACATGAATCTCTAGATCGCGTCAGTGCTCTACTAAAGAAAACGTAAATTTTACGCGTAACTTGTTGCTAAAATATAAATTAATTTCTATTTTAGTGTTTTTATTAGTAACTTGCCAGATAAAGGGAAACATCTTCAAGAAACTAAAATAAAGTTGGAAAAGGAAATTGCTTTTCATGAGAATTTAGAATTGACTAATAAATTATTAACAAATATGTCCATACATTCCGATGGTAATAAGGTGACATATCAAGCTAAAATATGTTCAATTGAAAAGAATCCGCCCAAGGAGCGTTTTAAACCTCACGTTACGATAAAGAACACATCATCTGATCATAAAGTACAGTCAATCGACCTGCAAAGTTCTTTGGAATTGCAAGTAAAACAACAGGAGAGAGTTAAGGTAATTACTGTATATAGTGGTGAATATTTTTTAATTTTTTATGTTTTCTCCTGTCCTTTTAGGCTGAGCAAAAAGTGAACCTCAGTATTGCTAAGAAATATACTGAAGATAATTCCGGAGATAACTCTGAGGATTCCGATGAAGAGAGTAGTTGTAGCGAGCTAGAAGATAGATCACATAAGGAAGCTATAGAAAATGAAATTAAAGATGAAACTTGATATACTTTGGAATTTTATATTATCATCAAATTTTCTGAGTATTTGTCTATTGAGAGTTAAGTACCTATCATGTCTGAATTGTTTCCTATTTTGTTAATAAAGTATATTCATACTCTAATATATTAATTATATTTGTGCCTATTTTAACTATCAACTTTATGGTAAAATTTCATCAGGACTTTTTTTGTAGAAACAGACATTTTTTAATAAAATAATATCGCGAATATCCAAAAAATTCATGGATTCTAGAATTCATTCTATTATAGATCTTGACATCGTTGACATCATATATATCTGTGATCATCTATGCTGATAATCCATAGATGATCTATGGCATGTTGTTATGTTAGTTGCATAATGTACTTAAGGTATTGTTTATTTTTACTTGAATATAAATAAATAATAAACATTAAGGTAAATAAAAGTTAATTAAAAAATAAAGATATGCGAAATATAATATTTAAAAGGTAGGATTTTTAAAATTCAGTTATATCTTTAGATTTTGTTGTGATGAAACTTTTAGGTTAAATTAGATAAATCGTTAGATGAATCCTTAAAAAATATATTTCTTTCTTTCTATTTTGCATGTTTAAAAAAGATATCAACAAATTATTTTCTGTATTAAATAAAGCGAATTAAGACGTTAACCCTACCCAGTGTATACACGTGATCGTAATCACAATCGTAATGTTAAAAATAAATTGGAAGAAACGTTGTTATATTGTTTATTTTTCCGTTGGTTTTTAATTTTAAAACAGGTGATAATAGAAATAAGTGATCTCTTCCTTGATTTGTTTAAAGCTTTAGTTAAATTCTTCACCATGATATACATTATCTTGTGCTTGATTCTTTGTGGTGTGGTATTTTATAAATCAACTATATATAAAAGACATAGAAGATCTCTTTGGAACAAACACGTTGCTATAACAGGAGGTTCCAGTGGAATAGGCAAAGCATTTGCTATATTGGCTGCAAAAGAAGGGGCCCATGTAACTCTTCTTGCCAGAAATGTCGACAGGCTTGAAGAAGCTCGAAATGAAATAAAACAAAACACTGTAACGCAGGATCAAATTATTTCAAAAGTTCCTGTTGATGTGTCCTGTCCAGAAGCCGTAGAAAATAATTTGTTGGAAATAGAAGAAACAATTGGTCCTGTTTACATGCTTGTTAATTGTGCTGGCTTTGCTGTTTGTGGCAAATTAGAAGACCTTTCCGAACGTGACATTAAGGCCTTGGTTGATGTAAATTTGATGGGAACCATTTATGCTATCAGAGCTGTTTTGCCAAAGTTTAAAAAACGTCGAGAAGGAATAATTGTGATGACATCTTCTGCAGTCGGTTTGATGGGGATGTTTGGATATTCCGTATATTCTGCTTGTAAATTTGCACTTCGGGGCTTAGCAGAATCGTTAGTTATGGAACTGAAACCTTATAATGTGACGGTAACACTAGCACTTCCTCCAGACACTGATACTCCAGGTTTTGAAAATGAAAATAAGTCAAAACCAAAAGAAACTAAGCTTATGTCTGAATCTGGAGGCTTATACAAGCCAGAAGTAGTTGCCAAGCAATTATTGGAGGATGCTCTTGTAAGTAATATTTACATATTCAATTTTTAAACTATATTGTGTCCAAAAATTAATGAGTATGTTTTTCTTTTACAGAAAGGGAATTTCTTCAGCTACGTTGGCTTAGAAAGCTTTATTTTAACAACATTGTGTGTTGGTATGACTTCTGTTAATTCAGTTTTAGAACTGCTCCTCCAGATATGTCTCTTAGGCCCCTTAAGATTAATCGGGACATATTATATTAAAAATTTTGAAAAAATTGTTGCTAAATGCTTCAGTGAAAACCATGTTCAAGAGAAATAAGACTAAACTTTTAATGTGATAAAATTCATACAGAATTCTCAAGTTCAATAGGTCAGAAGTCATCGCATAGTACCAAATTTGTATGAGTTATTTTTTAAAATATCCTGTGGATGATAGTTAACTTTATCTATAGTTTCAGTTCAAAATTTGATATATTATTAAATTAATATTAGTGTTTTATATTAAATAAATCCACTCTATTCAGTTAATTTAGTATGTAACATGATACATAATTTTTTCAATAAACTTTTTTCTTAATATAGTATTTTAATTTCACCCTTTATATTTTTCGTGTATTAAAAACATTAAATACTAACGCTAAAATCATCGCTAAACATTTTTGACCATTAAAGGGTAACATAAATAAACGTCTGAATTCAAATTTAAGTTTGGCGCTTAACCTCTAAACCGTGCGCAAGCTCAGATCTAATGTCTCTCTTCTGTTCTTGCGAACGGAATGTAGGTACATTTTTTTATTCTTTGGTTTTTTGACGAATGTCAGTTGAATAGCACAGCCAAAAAAAGTTAAGCATTTTTAAAATTGTTGTAGGTATTTATATTTTCAACTTATATATTGTTTTATAATTATAGTAACGGTGAACTTACATCTTACTGCTATAGTGACGGTTGGTAACGGATATGGCTGCAGAATATCTTAAAGTGGGACTTAATATTAACATAAAAAGAACCGATGGTAAGTGTACCTGTATTTTTAATTTGTGTATTTTTAATTTATAAGTGTTTTTCGTGATTTTTTGCACCGTATGTGCCTCAGTTTTCACAACAGAATCAGTTTTTATAACAGGTTATGTCTCGATGTCAAAATGCAATAACCTTTATGAAGAAAATCCAGACGGTTGGATTTATTAAATTGCTCTGTTTGAATATGTATCGTTTGTTATAACATTTACTTAACGGTTTATATTTACGTTATTTCTATATTTATATCGAGTTATAAATTGTTCTAGTAGCTCTTACAGCTAGCTATATCTTGTTGATTCATTGTTACTATAAACACAAGTAAATTAGATGAAGCATATCCAGTTTTTATTATTATATTCCATCAGTTTTTCCAATTTTTATACTATATTATAAAGTATAATATAATATTTATACTTCTATAACTGTTTAATACATAATTCTATAATTAATTATAAAAATATCATCTTATTCTTTTAAAAGTCCTGTAAGTTTTTTACCCCTCATCATAAAACAGTGGGTACCTATAAAAAAACTGTGTATGTGTTTTTCTTCTATAATATTTGGTAACCCATAGTATAATATAATAAAAATCTTGAAAAAGGAAAATTGAACATGTGTGTTTTTTAATGTGGGTTTTTTTGATAAATAGTGAATCAGAATCTTGCCTATAAAGTAATTATCAAGGTGTTCTTGTTAACACTTCTGTTAGAAAATTAAAGAAAATTAAGTGAAATTTGAGGCAGTTCTCAATTCTGAAGTTGATTTTTGAAGAGCATTTTTGAAAATATATTAGAGAGACACATACAAGAAATTATTTTGGCTTTTTAATTTAATTTGGCTTGCTTAGTTTATTGTCTCTCCAGAATTGTGTACTTTATGTACTAGGTATATTTATTACTTATTAAAAGTTTCGTTAATATCATTGTTGATATTCTATTTTTAGAAGTTACTACTTTAGAATTGAAATTAAAATTCTAAATATGACTATGATTCTTTTTGGTTTATTGATCTTAAACGAAGTCCTCCTGTCTATTAACAACCCTCATTTAAATGCAATTTGTCACATATGATGCTGGTGATTTTTAAGTTAAATTATCTAAAACATTTAGAAAAAATCATTTAGTTTTGAGGCTGAGAAAATGACGCAAACATATCTCAGCACTCAGGCCTTATATGGCTTGAACTCCGCGTAATGACCAAGGTCAGGCTACCTGATTCAAACTATTGCAGGGCCATCAGTATGTAAATTTTATTTATGATTTCTTGTCCAAATATAAAGTTAAATAATCTTTTTTTAATATATATACAAATTTTCTATTATAAGAACCAAAATTTTAGGCAAAAATTTATTTTTTCACTTACCGTTATATTTAAATAGTTATATATCATAATGGCAATATAAAAATACGTAGTTTTTGGTAATAACCGTTTTTTGAATTGGGAGTTTTTTTTATTGTCCATATAATGAACCACCCTGTATATGTAAAGTATTGTATGTATTAAAATCATTGCAACGTGCAGTATAGGGGTAAAAGCATTGATAATGCTTGATATGGTAATGTAAAGATAATTTGCCGTATATGCATTAATATTTTTAAAATTACTTTATTATATTATTTTTTGTAGTATTAGAAAATATATTTGAAACTAATACCTATATATTTAACAAAATTGTATAGTAAATATATATTTTTTTCTGATTTATTTTATTGCCTTGTTAATACCGTATAATCAAAAAAAAACGGCGTCCAGTTGGCTGGGAAATGACAATCGATGACTTTTCCTATATAAAATGACAGCGATCTTCATTTCATAGCCATCGCTGACGCTGTTTTTTTATCATACGGTAGCATTATAGTCACATATATAAATAATACCGTATGATCGAAAAAAAAAACGGCGCCCAGTTGGCTTGGAAATGACGATCAATGACAGTCCCCATATAATTTTACACATAAAATGACAGCGATCTTCATTTCATAGGCATCGCTGACGCCGTTTTTCTTTATCATACTGTATATTTTAACTAAAACAAACTCGATTTAGTAGTCCTATTGTGTAATTTTCAAGGCGCAATTTGTTCAGATGAATTTTATTGTGACATAACTTTTTGGCATTCTACCTTTTTATTATAGAGGATGATCGACCCACTGGTTATTTTATTTAAAACAGTATCATTTATTGTATGTCCCATAGATACAGGGTGAGTCTTAATTAAGTACATATATTTTTGGGGGAGTATATATTTCGACCCCAGAAACACGTCTATGAGGGTTCTTTTGGCGAAAAATTTTTTTGGATTTTTTTTAATTTTTACTTTAAAAAACTAATATCTTTATAATATGGCATCCTAGTTGCATCCTAGGTAGGAAATGAAATTGACAGAAACCTCAGAAAAGATCCAGTGGTTCTCAACATTTAATCGAAAAATATTTTTTTTGGAATATCTCGGTTATTTTGGATTTATTTAACAGTTGGAGATTGGATTTGGATTTGGATTTGAGGTAACAGTTGGAGATTGGAACAGAAACGGCACTAAAATAGAAGAATGGTGTATAAAACAAGCCTCTTCGTCTTCAAGAAGAAAATCAATGAAAAAAGGCGACTATGAAAAAGTTAGCGAAGCTTTATTCACGTGGTTTTTTAGAATTTTTAGAATTTAGAATGAGTGGGAGGGGGGTTAATCACTTCGACCTTACAGATCCATTGTGTCCCCCTTTCTTGAATCATAACTCATCATACAGTCCCAGGGCTTTGGCAAAAGCCAGTATCTGGGACGGTTTTATAGAGGGTAGTTCTCCATCTCCAATATCAGTCGTACCAAAATTCATGGCACGAATGGTTGTCGTCTCGGCGCACTCAGTGATGAGGTGTACTGGTGTTTCACCATCTTCCCCACAGAATCTGCATTCGCCGTTTCTTCTTAGTTTCAATCTACTGAGGTGTTCATTGAGGAGACAGTGTCCTGTTAAAAACCCCGTGACAATCCGAAGATTGTTCTTACTCAGACCCAGGAAGATCTGTGATTTTTCTTGATCATAAGCCCTCAGAAACTTCTTCGAGTGTCTTAGACTATTGCAAGATTTCCATTCCAGGTTGCGGATGGAATCTTCCAAGTTCTTGAGTTCCGCCTTGAGTTGGTTACCACTTGGAAAGCAGAACGGTTCTGGTCCAGTTAGTGGAGTGTTCGCTCCTTTCCTAGCTAGATTATTTGCTTTTTCATTGCCTTCTATCCCTTGGTGAGCAGGCACCCAGAGTAGGAGGACTTTGTTTTCTTTGCCTAATTTATTCAGCTTCTCTATGCATTGTTTGACCAATTTCGAATTGATTGATACTGAGTTGATCGCTTTTAACGCTGCTTGACTATCAGACAAGATGGCTATTTCTTGTTTCCGATAGTTCCTATCAAAGATAAGTTGTACGCATCTTTCGATAGCGTAGATTATAGCCTGTAGGATACTAGGGTAAGTGCCCATTGGTTCGGAGTATTTAGCTCTCGGCCCAAACACTCCGATCCCTGTTCCCGTATTGGTTTTGGAAGCATCAGTATACCAAGTTATGGTCTTTTAACTGCTGGGCAAGCGTTTCGCTCTTCCAATCCTTTTTATTGATCAATACTACATTGACATGTTTCTCAAAGTTGTACGTTCTTGGCATATCGTCCACTGGGAGTTGCAGGAGTGGTATTTCCTTTTTGAGGGTGTTCCAAGCCCCTGATCTGACAATTCTCCCAGTACTAATTCCGTTAGTGACCATTCTAATCATTGTCGCATTGGCATATCTACCAATGACAATGTGCAGTGGTGTTAGTTAATTCACGTGGTTTACTCAGCAAAGATCAAAAAGTGTGCCTCTGTCAGGTCCCATTTTGCAGCAAAAAGCAATAACGATTAGTAAACAATTTCCAGAGACAGATAGAGTTACCAGCAGTTTTGGATGGAAAGGTCCTGTACAAGTTTAAATGAGACAGAAGAACAAGAAAGTTTATTAGAATTGGAGAAATATGGCATATGTAGGTACTTATGTATTTACATATTAAAAATGTTAATAAACCTTTTAAAGTATGTATTGATGCTTATTTTTTAATAAATCCGGATTATCCAAGTTTTCAGTTATCCGAGGAGGGTGTCCCCCCCGTTACCTCGGATAACCGGGGTTTTACTGTATCTAGATCTACCAGCCCTAAAAATATTTGCACTTATTTAAGACTCACCCTGTATAAATGATTTTACAACACAATAAAGAAGTAGCACGTCTAACTTTGGGGCCTTTTTTACTTCAGTGATTATGTTGTTTGAAAGTGTCAGTATAAATATATTTTTATATTATAAGCAGAACTGTATCTTGATGCTTTTTTGTTTGAAAATTGTTTTGGTATTTATTTATTCCTAAATTTTTTATTGGAAATTTTTTTTTAGGACGAGTACATACGGCTATGGTTTCTGCGATTAACATTGATCAGCGGTGTGCCACCGTGGAATGGTTTGAACAGCACGAAACTAAAGGCAAAGAAATTGACTTGGCCACCATAGAGTCTCTCAACCCCGACATAATTATGTTAAAACCGGGGGAAGAACCGAAATTCAATAAGTTGCAAAGGGTAAGTCTTTGAAAATAAATTCCCTAACACCGGATCATCAAACTGGGTTCAATTTGTTATACATTAATCAAGAAGATTCACATATAAATAGCAGTATTAGTCCGGGAGGCAGTGAAGATTTTCGGTATTTATTTTCCCAGTCAAATTTCAGTTGAGGCGGAAAATGTGTTAGAAAGTACAAATATACTGCAATTTTTTTTCCAGCAATAAAAATTGTAGTTCTTTTAGTGAGATATGTTGTGCAGTTATAAAATAAACAGTACAGTTAAAACTCGACTACTCAAGTCTAAAACTGTTTTGGTGTATTGTCACAAATTACCTATAACAGATGCGAAAGAAAGCGACTGCATCGGAAACCGCTCGGCAAACCCGACACGCCTATTGAGTGGTGTAAATACACCAGTCGTTTAGTCCGGAAACCCATGCTGTGTCGTATTCGCTTGCTGGAATGACATAGTGCGTGGTTATATGTTTCTTTTAAAAACGCGTGTAGGATTTTTGTTGAACTTTTGAACTGTTATTTCTAAGTTTTGGTAATTTGTATATCTTATTTAAAATGGGATGCAAATGTGTTTATTTATAAGGAAAAAAAAGATATTTATAGTATAAAAAATTAATTTATTTAACAAAATTTAATTAAAAATGTGACAAAATAGTTACCTTTCTATTGGTTCTATCGGACGTTTTTCGACTATATAAATCTTTATTTGTAAACTTTAATACATCAAATATTTTCAATCTAATAAATCATTTAATGATGTAAATAAGAGGAAATTTCTCACATGGGTGGTTTATCACAAATTTTATAGTTTTCATTATATCAAACAGCCTCTGAGAAATGTTTTCAACTCAAAATGCTTTTAATTATGTTTGACTACATCATTAAAAAGAGTCTTCAAATACATCAATGTGATATTTGTCTAAAATTTGCAAAAGAATCCGAATCTCTGGATAACTCGAAATTATTTACCCATTTAAAAGCCTTTGATCATGAAAGTGGAAAAATTTGTTCATTTTATTTACAGGCTGGAAAAATTATTTATATTAAATTTTGATGAGTTTTGCACTGAAGAAAACATTCAGAGGCTGTTTGATATAATGAAAACTATAGAATTTGACCACCCATGTGAGAAATTTCCTCTTATTTACATCATTAAATTATTTATTAGATTGAAAATATTTGATGCATTAAAGTTTACAAAAAAATAAAGATTTATATAGTCGAAAAAAGTCCGATAGAAATGTAACTATTTTGTCACATCTTTAATTAAATTTTGTTAAATAAATTAATTTTTTTATTATACTATAAATATCTTTTTTTTTTCCTAATCTCCTACGAGCTGATATAATATGACGAGCAATCTATTAAATTACTGCGAGATTATACAGAAAAGTCCACAGACTTCGAGACATAGGAAAATCAAGTCCATTTAGCGTGTGTCCAAATTTTGACACGTTTTCAAAAATGACAGTTTTGTTTAGACTGACGTTTAATTTCACCTGACTTTTCGGTGAATGATTTCTTTTTATGGGGGTACATAAAATCTAAAATTTACGGCCATGAAGAAATTCAAAACTTGCAGCAGTTAAGGCAGAAAATATTTAATGCCTTTGACACTGTCACCCCTGATATGTTATCCAATGTGAGGAGGGGATTTTATGATCGTTTGGTTTAATGCAAGAGGGAGGCACTTTTGATCAATTTTTGTAATTTTTTAAATTTCATTATCCTGTTTTTTTACCGTTTTACCCATTACCTACCTTAACGAACATGGGAAAACGAAGGTCCTTTTCAGGACCACAAATATTTTGATTAAGAAAATTGGTAACTTTTTTTTGGATTAAAAAACAAAAGTTGTTAATATAATACCAATTTAAAAGTGTTTTAGTAGTTTTAATACACACTATGATATAAAATTTATTATTATTATAATGTACATTATTAATACTATTGTTCATTCGAAATGGCATTAAGGCCCAATTGCAACAATGATTTAAATTTTTCTTAAAGATAAGTAGAGCTTAGAATGAGCTGTATTTATATTTACTTTAATATTCACCTTAAATGAGGGAATTTGACTGATACAATTTTTGAATTTGAATTGTTTTTAATGATACTAACAATTTTAGTTCAATTTTTAATAAAATTTATTTAATATTAATAGAAATCCAAGAGATTTGAATCCTCTTTTAGCGATTTATAACATTCTCAAATGAATTACAGGTGCCCTTATTTTCTATGAAAATCACACAACTTTTTTCATAGTCGCTGAAGTTGCTATAGCTATAAAAAACTAATTTTTTAAGGTGTGAAAATTGCGACACACGCTAAATGGACTTGATTTTTCGTATGTCTCGAAGTCTGTGGACCTTTTTGTATGCCTCGATAACATATTTGTGCAGATTATTTTCACCCAAACTATACATTGATGCGGATTGTCTATGAACTCTTTCTGAAGGGCACAGAAACCTGAACGCGTAATTCGGTGTTCTTTCGCATCTGTTATAGGTAATTTGTGGTATTGTGGTGAATTAATGTTTATTGTAGGAAATTTAATTGTCTACAAAATCGCTGTCATTTTATATGTAAAAGAATACCATCGATGTTCATTTCCATGCCAACTGGACGCCGTTTTTTTTTTCGAACATAAGATATTATTTATCATTTGATCAAATCTGGGAAAATAAGAGAAAAATTGTCATTTAATGTCACCATCTCAACATATTACTGGGAAAATAAAAAAGTACAAAAACAATTCACTGGCTCCTGGACTATATTTGAAAAGTTATATTTTGCTGTTTCTTCCTCTATGGAATAAGCGTATACAGGTTTTAATTAATAAGTAAATTTTATTAATTTTGCTATTGGAAGTTTATTAAAATATGGAGCAGACCTGTAATCTATCTATAAAATAATAAACGGTACAGCGTTCAAGGAACTATGTATGTATTTAACAAGACACGTTATTGTTGGGATGCATAATTTAAAAGTTAATATCGATTTTAGTGCCATTTTCATTCCCTGCTTCATTTTTTTTCTCCCTATTGAACCGTTTTTCTAAGAAATAAACTTCATTGTTATTAAGGTTTATTAGTTGCATTTTTCTGGTGATATCGATATTGATCTAATAAAATTAGGCTAATAGATTCGAGAGGCTTAATTCTTTTATAAATAAATAGAGCGAAAAATGTATTGATTTTGTTTGATCCGTATCTTCGCGATTGTGAACTGGGCTGTATACTCATTAGACAGGATTTGTGTGCAAATTTTAAGTTGATGTTGATTAAAAATTGCCGTTCTATTTTTATTAGGAAACATTCTCTTATAAATCATCTATTCTTATTGTCAAAAAAAAGTCAGACTATCAGTTGTGATGATTCTGTTTTTATTAATTAATTTAAAAGTACTGTATTAGATGTAGGGCAAGTTTTAACCATCATTAAAATTTGACCAAAAACAAGGGTTCAAAAAATCAATTTTCTAATAAAACCAAAGCATTTAAGCTCTTAATATTTTGATTTTGATATTTTTTAAAAATACATAAAATTTCCTACAAACACTGTAATTTTCAAAATTTTATTACCTGATTTAGTTATTGTTCTAACAGCTGTGAAAATGGGTAAAAAATAATCAAAAATGGTCAATTTTTCGACTTTTTTCCATACATATACTCATGAAAATTGGCAAATTTAGTAATGTCACCGATTTTGATAAAACTACTGGAGGTGGCTTTACGAGTTCTGTACAAGATGTACTTTGACAAAGTTCCAATCACCATCAAAAATCTCTCAAAAACAAGGGTTCAAAAAATCGATTTTCCCACAAAACCAAAGCATTTATACTATTAAATTTTTATATATTCTAAAAGCAGTCAAGATTTGCTACAAATCCTGAAATTATCCTAATTTTATAACTGTGTTTACTATTGATTCAGGACCCAAAAAAAAAATTAAAATTTTTTTTTGAGTACCTACTAAAAATGTAATGAAAATTGGCGATTTCAATAAAACTACGTTTATTAACTAATTAAATGGCGTAGAATAAGAAAATATAGATCATTTTAACAGGGTTGTTCAAAATTTATATACATCAAGTTTCGTAGGAATATATACCGGTTGCGTCTCAAAAGTGGCTCATCCCTGTAACTTTTATTTTTTCAGATAAAAAAACTAGATTTCTTATGTTACGACTTGTTATGTTGTACTTGACGCCCTCGGTATTTTTTTAATTAATTCGATGAAAACGACACTTTGAATAGAATAGGATATCATATGTCAACTTTTGACATTTTCTCATATGATTTATTTGAAATTGTCACGTCGTTCTATTCAGAGAGACATTTTCTATCGAATAAAGGAAAAAAATACGGAGGGTGCTATTTAAAAATCAAAAATTGTAGTCATTTCCGGCGAAACAGAAAGTGACCAAAAACAATTGAATACGGAAATCAATCCTAATTTATGTCATATACTAACATACCAAATCTCGTTTTTTTATCTCAAAAAATAAAAAAGTTATAGGGGTCTAGGGGTAAGCCACTTTTGAGACGCACCCGGTATAAACAATGTGAGATTAACACGGGAAAATATCGCAATATAAATTAATTACCGCTCTTTTCATTACCGGTGTTTCCCACAAATTCTTTTTTAATTGAAACGGAGCTAGACCTGAAGGCAACAACCTTTTTATAGCGGCACAATGCTTCTCAAAATCGTGCCTGGCACAACATTTGGCTTAATTGTATTTTGCTATTGAAAAGTGTCTTAAATCGATTTCGATTTTTCTAATTGGCAAATTCTTCACCATATCATGCCTCATATGGATTGGGTATCAGTATAGCAGTCCAACCGTACCTTGAAGTATGTGTTTATTTCATTTCTAGACTTATATAAAAATTTAGCGGTGTGTGTGTTTTTTTTGACTGAAATTGTTTTTTTTTCTTGTTGAACAAGGACTCTTCTGGATCATCAGAAGAAGAAATAAGTGCGGCAATGGCTCAGTCGGGTCGATACAGCGACGAAGATTTAAATAGTAATCAATTTTCAACAGACACTACGTCGATATCGGTATAATTTTTCAAATCAACTTATTGTCGTGCCTTATTGCATCTTGTTATTTTCGCAGCTTTTTCACGAATTTTCTTTTTGTGCACGTAGAGTTGATGGTCATTTTATGTCTTATTTCTTTTGGGTTTCCAATTTCCGATAAAAATAACGGTACCATATGAAAAAAAAATGATCTCAGTGAGATACTATAAAATCAATTAATTTATTATGAACTTATCTAAAAATAAAAATATTGATTACTTAGTTATATGTAAGTTATTTTTCTTCATATGGTATTGATTTTTAAAGGATGACAATAAAAAAATTATACTTTCTATACAAAGTTATTTTTCATATTTTACATATTATATTATGTTTTAAGTCGTTCTATTTATTTTTGTTTCGTCTAGCTTTTATTATTTCTCAATAAATGGCGTACTTTTTTTTCACATTGACGTTTAATTCGAATTGGTGGTACTGTTTATTAATACAATTCATTTTTATTGGCTGTTTTTTACTTAGAAAGTTTGATTTATCTATTTTTGTTTTTTTAAGAACTCTACACATAGACAAATAGGAGGAAAGACTAATAATGGTATGTACATTTTTATATTTTTTCTATCTATCTTTTTTTTTTAATTATTTTCTTTTTATTTACTTTTTTTTAATTTTCTTTTTACTTTTTATTTTTTCTTCTTTTTTTATTTCTTTATTTTTTACTTTTGTAGGAATAGTAGGATCAGCACGCAACCGTCCTACACCGCAACCGCTAGTGGCGCAGCCTAACGGTCATACTGCAATTTCAGATAACACTTTAATTCCTGTTGTTCCTAAAGAAACAGTAAACATCCCTAGCAGTAGAGTTACAAATATACAGGTGAGACATTGACATATGATTATTAATATCCAGAGCCTTTTAGCGTAATCTCTATTAAGCTTGAGTTATTTATGTTTTGCTACCATTTTTGTAGAACCCACGAAGAAGTAATGTAGTCAAAGAAGTAGAAAAATTAAAGAAAAATAGGGAGGAGAGGCGGCAAAGACAAGCAGAAGAAAAGGAAGCAAAAGAGGCCTTTTTGAAGATGGACCCCGGAAATCCACACTGGGAGCTGCTAAACATGATCATGTAAGTTTCGGCTGATTCAATAATACTGCGCATATATTCTGCGTCGACGAATATGCGCAGCTTAAACTATTATTATCCAGGGAGTATCGGCGAGGTTTGGAGATCAAACCCCTATCAGAAAACGATGCGATTGAAGACCATCTTATCACAGTCTGCGTGAGGAAGAGGCCTCTGAACAAGAAAGAGATGGCAAAGAAAGAAGTGGACGTGATCACAATACCGAGCAAGAATCAGCTGATCGTTCACGAACCGAGAAACAAAGTCGATTTGACGAAGTATTTGGAAAACCAGCTGTTCAGATTTGACTATGCGTTCGACGAGTCTTGCTCAAACGAATTAGTTTATAAGTAAGTAAAAATAAAAATATTAGTTTTCCTGTTAATTTTATGTTGTAGTTTTTGGGAATTTAAACTTGTATTCATATTGAAGGAAACTTTATGGTTATTGTTATTGAGATATATTGTATACAGGGTGAGTCTTAAATAAGCGCAAATATTTTTAGGGGTTGTGTATTTCGACCCGTATTTTTTTTGAAAATTTGGAGTTTTGAAAAAAAATTTGGAATATTTTTTTAATTTTTAGTTAAAAAACATAATATTCTCATAATATGGCAACATAGTAGATAGTAAATTAAATTTACAAGAACCCCACAAAAAAGATCCAGTGGTTTATTAAACTTAATTAAAATTTAAATGAAAATAATAATAATAAATTAAATGAAAAATCAATTTTTTTGGAAATTTTCAAAGTAAAATATTTCGATTATTTTCGAGTTTTTGAAAAAAAAATAAAGAAAAAATATGTTTCTTTTAACGAAATCTACCAGCCCTGAAAATATTTGCATTTATTTAGACTCGCCATGTATACCGGGTGCGTCTCAAAATTGGCTCACCCCTATAACTTTTTTTATTTTTTTTAGTTAAAAAAACGAGATTTGGTATGTTAGACTTTTGATTTGGTAGTTTATATGACTTTATTACTTATTATGAAATTAGGATTGATTGACATATTCAATTGTTTTTGGTCATTTCCTGTTTCACCGGAAATGACTACAACTTTTGATTTTTAAATGGCACCCTCGTTATTTTTTACTTTATTCGATAGAAAATAACACTCTGAATAGAATGACATATAATATGTCAACTTTTGACATTTTTGCATACGGTTTATTTGAAATTATAACTTGCGGTTCGTAACAAAAATTTGACTCGAAATACCAAGTGTGTGGTATCAAATTATTCGTAAAAAATGCTTTTTCCAAATATGCTAATGAGCCACCCTCGTTCCATTTGAAAAAGTTGAGATATGATTAAAAATACGATTTGAGCATTTTCTAACTGGCCTGGACTAGACTATCAAATCTATTTTTCCAAGGCTCCTTGATTAAGAATTAGTGTTTCTAACATAGCCATTCACACTCTAGATTGAATTTTAAAATACAATTTTTTATTAAGGTAGAATGTCAAAAGTTGACATATGATATGTTATTGGATTCAGAATGTCATTTTCTATAGAATAAAGTAAAGAAATACCGAGGGTGCCATTTAAAAGTCAAAAGTTATAGTCATTTCCGGTGAAACAGGAACTGACCGGAAACAATTGAATACGCCAATCAATCCTATTTTATGTCATATACTAACATACCAAATCACGTTTTTTTATGTGAAAAAATAAAAAAGTTACAGGGGTGAGCCACTTTTTAGACGCACCCGGTATATTCAGACATCAAAATTCACTCAAAAACAAGTTTTCTATCAAAACCAAGACATTTAAGCACCAATATTTTTATATTTTTTAAAAGTACATAACATTTCCTACAATCACTGTAATTTTCAAGATTTTATGACCGGGTTTACCGATTTTTTTGAAGCCTCAAAAACTGGTAAAAAATAGCTAAAAATAGACGATTTTTCAACTTTTTTCCATGTATCTGTACAGGAATATAGATTTGAATGGACTTGTACAGAAATAATTTTTGAATGGACTTCTTGAAGTCTCCATAATAATATTATTATGGAAATAAACTTGTCCTCCTTTAGGCAAAGGTGTAAAGAAGAAAATGTCTTTCAGGTACACAGCACAGCCTTTAATCAAAACAATTTTCGAGGGGGGTTTTGCCACCTGTTTCGCGTACGGTCAAACCGGCTCGGGCAAGACTCACACGATGGGCGGCGACTTTAAAGGCAAGGACCAGGACTGTCAGAAAGGGATCTACGCCATGGTGTCCGCCGATGTTTTTCGGTTGACCAATTCGTCCAAGTATCGCCACCTCAACCTCGTCGTCTCCTCCAGCTTCTTCGAAATCTATTCGGGCAAAGTATTCGACCTTTTAAACAACAAGGCCAAGCTGCGAATACTGGAAGATGGAAAACAGCAAGTTCAGGTGGTCGGGCTTACGGAGAAGGTCGTTTCCACGACGGAGGAAGTACTGAAATTGATACAGAAGGGTAACCAAGCTAGGACATCAGGACAGACGTTCGCCAACGCGAACTCCTCCAGATCTCACGCAGTATTTCAGATATATTTACGGTCCAATAATAATATGTCGAAAATCCATGGGAAGTTTTCGCTTATCGACCTCGCGGGAAACGAAAGGGGGGCTGATACATCTTCAGCAAATCGACAAACAAGTGAGTAAACATTTTTTACTACCTCCATTAATATCTCTCCGCTGCTTCCCCTAGGAAATGCAAGACCTTGTCGTTGGTGGGGAAGCTCCTGGTCAGGTGCTGGGGGGAATCCCCTCTAGCACTTGGCTTGGTCTAAAAAGCATCTCACTCATCGTCTTGTCCCTGACTGTAGTGTCGTGGCCAGGGAATTGCACCAAGACATATAACGATACCGGGCGGGGCTACGGACAGCCTAACCTTGGGGCACCGGGGGTCACCCCATTGTATTTTACCCCTTACTTCTACATGCGGGGCTCTGTAGAAGTGGACCGACTGTCCCTAGCGACTCATAGGAACACTATTTGATCTGATAATAATAGTAATAAAAACATCACCGGTGAAGCTGTGGGGAAACCCCCTAGCGACACTGGGCACAGTAACAATGAAAGTTCCAAGGGGCCAAACCCAAAGAGAACTACAGGAGAGGTGGCTGACACTTGCGTGAAACCATCCTCCGCAAGTGGCATACAAGCTACCACCTCCTCCAAGGGTCGGGAGCCTACCTCCTACCTCTAAACCCAACAGGCGACACAAGCTACCGTTTCGTCTACCCGGCCTGGGTCGTAGCTCCTCGACTGTGAGGGACACGGGTCTCCGTAGGAAGTCCTGGGACTGTATGATGAGTTATAACTCAAGAAAGGGGGACACAATAGATCTCTAAGGTCGCAGAGATTAACCCCCCTCCCACTTATTCTAAAATTCTAAATCTCTCCGCTGTGGTTTGTTATCAAAGTCAACTAAACAAATCCTGGGTCTTTTGAGGGTTCCGTGCCCAAAGGGTAAAAAGGGGAACCCCCTATTACTAAGACTTAGCTGTCCGTCCGTCTGTCACAAAGGTCTATCCTATGAAGCGTTATAGCTAGACAGTTGAATTTTTTGACAGATAATGTATCTATGTTGCCGCTATAAGAACAAATACTAAAAACAGAGTTAAATAAATGTTTATTATAAATAAAAACGTACTTTCACTAAACATTATCTTTTAAGTAAGAATTTTACATAGAATCTTTCAAGTCCTCGGTGGCAGCGTGGTTGAAGCGTTAGGACTTTACGCTGCTATGACGTTGGAGCCGTAGTAAGGCAGGTTCGAATCCTAGTCAAGGCGACTTTTTTTAATCGTTTTTTTTTAATTTTTACATATTTATTATTGATTGATACAATTTTTAGTAATGTGTTTCTTCATTTTTTTTAAAAATTACTTATTAGACTTTCTTTCTTCCTTCTTTCTACATCTGCTGCAGATTTATAGATATACTAGAAATTTGATGTTCTTTTTCTAGTTGTTAAATTTTAAACAATTTATCTTTTAAAAAGAGTTACTTGAGATTTTCAATACTAAGAAAATGATTGCAGTAAAAATATAACTCTGTATCTCTGACTTGTATTTATTCTTTTAGTATAATTCTCTAATGACCCTGGTATATAAAGCCCAGTTCATGCACTTGCGAAATGCGTTCTTTTTGCTTTGCAGTTTGGTCGCTTTCAAGGTCTTCCTTGAAGGTAGTTAGGACCATCCTGTATAACAGAAGAGTTCCAGTTCCATTTTAATTCTGTTAATATTAATTTTTCTTCAGGAATGGAAGGTGCTGAAATCAACAAGTCTCTTCTCGCTCTGAAAGAATGTATTAGAGCTTTAGGACGACGCGGTGCTCACTTGCCATTTAGGGTGAGCAAGTTAACTCAGGTGCTCAGAGATTCGTTCGTCGGGTCCAACTCGAGGACGTGCATGATTGCCATGATTTCCCCCGGAGTTAGTTCTTGCGAACACAGTCTGAACACGCTCAGATACGCCGACAGGGTGAAGGAGCTTGGCGGAGGCGATCTACAAACCAACACCGGCTCAGAACCTGAGCAGGACGATGATGGGGACCTTCTGCAGTTGAGATCATTTAATGTAAGTCTGTATTTTCAAAAAAAAAGTGACAAGAAATTTTATATATTTGTTTGCTGTTTTTTTAGGAAAATGACATGACTCTTGAAATGCTTAACTTTCACCAAGTTATTTCGGAGCTTCAAGTTGCCGAAGACAATATGCTGGACTACCACAAGCAAACCAGTGACGCCATGCTTTTAGCTTACCAAAAATCAGTGGAGTTGCTCAGGGCCACAGAGGATGTAGATTATGACCAGGAAGGTAATTATTTAAAAATATATACAGGGTGGTCCGAACTGTATTCCGGAAACTTATTCTGCGGCTAGAAATAAGTCAAAAAGTTTGTATAAATGTATGTCCTAAAATGCTTAGTTTCGGAGATACAGGGTGTAGAAGTTTCATTTTTATTTCGATTTCAGGACATACATTTATATGATTAAATTAAAAAAAAATTGATTTTTAAGACTCACCCTGTATATATTAATTTTCTGACATTTCTTTAATATTCAATGAATTTTTTATGTATATGAGAAGCTGTTCTTTTATTTCATTGCTTTGTATAGTAAAGGATCCTTTTTCTTGTAATACCGTGCTGGTAACTGTTACTTTTGGGTCGGCATTTACATGTGTGGAAGTAAATCGCATAGGGATCTTATTATGTCGGAGTGAGAGAAATGCGACCGACCGACGCGACGCGCGACGTTGCGGCGCACAGTGCTTCGAACATATGGCTCTAGAGGACAAAAATGCAAAACTTCTCTTTTACAGTAGGCAATTTATTCAAACTAGGTTTATTTGACACAAATGATGAATACTCTCATTGTACTAAATGATTATGTTCTTAGTCCCACGTTTATGAAAAAAATCTTATAAATAATAAAAATGTTGGAGCTGTGTTCCATCTAAGGAAATAATAATTTATAGTATGAAAACGGTGTAAGTATTAAATAAATCCCTGTGATAAAAAAGAATTGAAATAACATTAGAACATGATTCCTACAATATAAGCCTAATATAAGATAAAAATGTTTTTCTTTAATGAAAAGAAACATTAATGTTATTTTAATTAAAAAAAACTTAAGATACTATAAATTTACTTTAGGACAACAAAATGCATAGATCGTAACTACTCTGATTCAGAAGAATCACTGCTGACAGAATCTTCCAAATTTATAGTATCCAAATCACAGGTAGATGAAGTATCCTCATATATAAGATATTTCTGTACATCATTTTCTAATAAGTTAATTTTTCGCGTTGTTACTGTTCTTCTTGCTGGTATGAGGGGTTCGGATATTAATAGTTACCTCTTTAATAGACCACATCCATGTGTTATTTTTTCCTTTTCTTGGGTATGAGGTTTTATAATAAATTGAAAGTTGGAAAATTTTTAAGCGACGTTTCGCTCCAACATAGTGGGCTTTTTCAGGCACAAGTGGTGTCTCATTTGACTGGAAGGTTCATCAATATCCAATAAAGAACACATTTTTTGAAATACAAATAATTTTGAGTTCTTGTCCTTATGATCAAGCCAAGTATTAACCAGATCAGCATTGCTTATCAATTTTACTCCATCTGAAAAGTATTATAAAATAAAGTTCGTCGCAAGCAGACGCAGGTGAACTATACAAAAATTAAAAGTGTATGAATATGAAAACACATATATTCAATAAATACGATATGTTTTGATATGTTTTTTTTAAATGCCTTTTTGTAGTTTGAAAACGTAAAATTTTTATACCCATTTAAGAATCATCTTAAAAAATAAATAAAAACTAAACAATCACGAACTTGTTTAGAAATAAATTTAAAGTACATTTCTTGTTTAACAATATCCATAGTGGCTTTCAATTAAGTACGTACCGTTTAACTCCATGGCACAAAGAATACAAGGTATGATATTGCGCAGGTTGGTCGCTACGTCACAGGTGATAACAGGCGCTATTGGTCAGCACGCTCCGCGCGCCAGTTCAAATCGTCAAGATATTGTTATAAACCTGTTTTTTTTGTTTATATACCGTCATTGAATTATCGCTAAGCAAGTTACTGTGGAGCAGTGCGTAAGGAGTCGGGCTAGGAAGCGAGAGACCGGAGTTCGAATCTCGGCCGGGACATAACTTTTTATTTATTTTTTTAAATACTGTTGTATTCTATAGTTTATTTTTGTAGTATAAAAAAAGAACTATTTATTCTGTTATTTTTTCATCTCCGGTATTAATATAAATTGACTGTTGGTACAATACCTCATTTAATATAAAATAATATTCTACTTTTTGAAATGTATCAGGCCCTAATTGTACCTAAAAGTAATATATTTTTAATGATATACCATATTGTAAACTATTTAATATTTCAGTCACTTAAAAAGTTAATTTGCATTGAATAATTGCCTACCATTAAAGGAAATTTGAGCTATATAATCTTTGATGGGCATATTCTGGGTATGCAAATACTTCCTCTAAATTTTGGGTGTCGTTCAACGGATTTATTCTCAAAACCAGAAACATCTACATATAAAAAGAAAAGCACAGGTCACTAATTATAATAAACTTCACCCTTGGAATTACTTCCACTAATTATAATAAACTTCACCCTTGGAATTACTTCTATCACAATTACAATACATTCATCTGCATTGGCATTTTCTACTTTTCGATGGGAAACAATAAACTTCCCAATATTTTTTAAATGATGTAACAATTCCTCTTGTGGTTACTTTTCCATAGATATCCTCAACTCTGTCCTCATGTGAATTCAGAGGCAATGAAAATGAAAATTATTTACCATAAACATCGCAAACTAAAAACCTAATAAACAATTTTATACCGAATATAGAAATAAATTCAGTATTCTTACCTATCGTCCAAATCCATGTTAATAGATAATTATTATTTTTAAATATATTTTTGGAACTGCTGGTTTTAGTAATTATTAAATTAAACGAACTAAAAAGTCTTAAAATAAACAATTCTTAACCATAACCCCAAAAATGCAGATCTCCTGTCAACTTTCTTTATTTTTTATTTATTCATTATTTTCCTAGTGACGTCACAGGTGGTATGCGCGAACTGAACGAAATTGGAGCCGCTATCGATCATACCTTGTATTCTTTGTACCATGGTTTAACTCCATAATATACAGAACTACTATGAATGTTATTCTTTTCACTGATAAGATAATGATCGCAAAATTTATTTTTAGTGAAAATATTTGCTAACAAAAAACGCTGTTTATGAAAAATAATATACAGGATGGTTGAACATTGCTATAAGTATAAAATTATATATTCAGATATTAGTAAATTTTAACTTTTTTTTCGATTTTTGTCCATGCGACGAAGCACTGTGCGACGATTCCATCCGACGGTTATGCCACACACTATCGGTTTGGCACGTCGATTAGACTCGCAGCGATGCGAATGGATGAAAAAGATCGTAGTCTATGGGGGCCTTTAGTATAATTAATATAATGTTGTTTTGTAGCGTACTGTCGAAAATGGGATGAAATCTTGAACAAATTCATCGGCACTTTAACAAAAGCTAAGGAGTATGTAGAAGATTACAAAAACAAACTGGCAGCCGAAGAGCAGCTTAGTCGCAAAACATCCAAGAGAAAATAAACGTAAACCAGCTTTAACTAGTAGGAAAAACTCTGTTAATTTTTTTCTATCGAGTTTTGTATATTAATTCTTTTTTACCCCCCACCCCCCTACTCTTTGTTATTTATTACTTTTTTATATTTTGAATTACTAATTTATTTTTTACTTGGCCAACTTATTAAGGTGATACGGCCCTAACTCTTTAAGCTTTTAAGTAAAAAAAAAACTAATAAAGAAATCACATTCCTGTGACGTGAACTACCAACGGTTTTTTTTTCGTTTGTAACCCGCATTGAAGTCAGTGAGCCCCCCAGTGATTTTTTTTATAGATTTTTTTGTTCCGAACGTCTTTTGAGATGAAGTATTCCTATGTGCATGCATTTATTTTTCAATATGGTGTTAACACACTAATGATTTGTAAATATTAATAATCTCGAGAATTCTGTGAATAACCACGGATTTATCATAAAAAGTGCGAAAAAGTTCGTCACAAATACAAAAAAAATATCACTGAATATTGAAAAATGTATTTCTTGCGAACTTTTTGGGACACCCTGTAGTTAACAATCTTAATTCTCGAGAGCGTTATTTGAACTAAAAGTGTGATAAAAGTGTAAAACTTAATTCTGTCAGGCTCTCCTTTCAAAAACAATTATTAATCTATTTCAGATTGTATTAGAGACAATAATTTTTTTTAAATATATTGACGAATACATCCAGTGATATATACAGAGTCTTAGAAATTTCTGAAGACCAAAACGTCTACCATTCTTTACAGTAAACATTAGACTGACTAATTTTTATAAGAAAATATTTTAAAGTTAGTACACTGAGAAAAAAATTCTGGCACTAAAAAAAATCAGTTTAAAAAAAACGTATTTGGAATAAATCATATGTGTATATATCGATTAAGTTCTAATTTAATGAACTATTCCAAATAAAAAAATTAAAACGTGTTTTGAAATGGAAGCTCTGTATTCTATCTCTTTTAGGAGAAAAAATTAAGTTGATTATATTCATTTCTTTCGTGGGCTTGTGAACTATTAGGCTGTGTTAATGAGGAAAAAATAAGATGGAAAATGCGGGTTAATAGTTTTTTTAGATAGAGAATTCAAGATCTGAATAGAGATTTTGTTGCTAGATAATCATTTTCACCTGCCTGAAGTCGTATTTAAAAAAGGCCTCATTATACAGAACTGTTTTTTTATTATGATCACTGTATATGTTCCTTTTTTTAATGATTGTTTAATGAATTTGTCAACTTTCGTCCTTACGTTATTACTATTAATGTTGTATTTTTAAGAATTTTAAAAATTAAAGTTTGTAGTCAGAATCAATTTGTATTTACATTAAATGCGAAAATATTTTAAAAAAAGCTTACTTCAAGTTTTCATTATAATTATTGCAATAAAAATATGAATTAATTCTCTTTATGTTTTTGGGTTTTTATTTATTCCTTTTCTATATCGTCGGTGAAATGTGATAAACTGCTAACTCCATTATTTCTAATTTTATAGGAGAGCAAAAAAACGGTACAAAAAAATATGTACACATGTGGGAAGTATTTTCATGCGTTAATATGATAAAGAGATGAGAATTTTATTTGCTGGGAAACAATAAAACTCAATATTTCGTGTTACATAATTTTTTTCAGACACAATAGGGAGATAGCAGATATTCGTCTTGCAGAAATAAGAAATAAAAATATACTTCTGGAGATAGCAACCTTTATTGTTTGAAATTTTGAAAATGGAATTGAATATTACCCAAACAGATTTAGAAATAATGAATTAAATTTAAAAAATATGATATTCATAACCATATATTTACAATATCGTCGGTCTAATTTTTAAAGAACTGAAATAGCAGCATTTTGGACTTAATGAATATGAAAATAATTTAAAAATTAAACTTATAATTCTTAGAAGATATGGTAGAATTCTTCCATGCTTATCCTAATTTTTATACAACGGTAGAGTAGACCGAGCTTGGAAGACAGTGCGTGATTTTATTAAATTTTTATTACTTTCCTTAATATTTTTTTTAATTTTTATAAAAATTATGTATCATTTACGTGAAAAAACGTTGAAAATAATAAAACCGATTAGGTATTATCACAGACTAACCTAAACAGATGCAACAAACAATGCAATTGTGAAAATTACATTTTGGCGAATGCGCCAGGCAAATTTTTCCGTTAGATTTGTCATATGGGCGAATTTTATAGCGGACCAATGTACTCCATTCGTTTACTAAGAAGCCACGCCTCCTTTGTGTAGAAAATAGAGAGGAAATTTTGTAGTTCGGAATCAAGTAGAGATGATTTTAATTTCATTAGTTTTTTTTCAATTTTTGATACATTCACAATCTATACCTAGAAGAGATTTTTCGAAATTCCAGTTCCAAGTGGGTGAAACCATCCCTCTAATATTACAATATTTTTTATTTAAAAAACGGTCAAGTTTCCGAAAAAACGCTTAAACACGTATATTTTATTTTGTTTTTTTACATAATTTAAGATTTTTTAAAAATGTATACAGGGCGTTTCGAAAAATCTGGTCATTGATTAATCACGATCCTGCTTAAAGCGCTTGACGTAAAAAGCTGATTTTTGGAAAACGGATTGACTTTAGGGTGTAGAGGTTCGATAAGAAGGGATTTTTCGAAACTCGAATTCTAAGGGGGTGAAACCACCCCTCAAATATTAGAATATTTTTTTATTTAAAAACCGTTGAGTTTTTCGGAAAGACTCTTAAACACGTATATTTTATTTTGTTGTTTTGCATATTTTAAGATTTTTTATAAATTTATACAGGGTGTTTCATAAAATATGACCATTGAGTAATCACGATTCTGCTTAAATTGCTTGACGTTTAAAGCTGATTTTTGGCAAACGGATTGACTGTGGGGTGTAGGGGTTTGATAAGGAGGGGTTTCTCGAATCTCAAATTCCAAGAGGGTGAAAACGCCCCTCTTGTTTTTTAAAAAAACAGTCTTTCGGGAAAACGCTTGGACAAGCATAATTTATTTGTTTTTTTTACATATTTTGAAATTTTTTAAAAAATCATACAGGGTGTTCCAAAAAGTTGGGTAATTTCTTAACCACGATTCTGCTTAAACTGCTTGACGTAAAAAGCTTATTTTGGCAAACGGATTTTTCGAAAGTCAAATTCAACGAGATGAAACTACCCTCAAATATTACCAAGTTATATAATAATATCGCCATATTGTTTTTTCTCATGCTGACATAAATGTGAGAAAATTTTATCCAGTTTGTATGTAAATGGCAATTCTTGCTTTTCTTTATCATCACCATTACAAATGATTTAATTCGACGCGAACGAAGTCGCTGGCAGGGTTCGGAAAACTACGTGTTACTTTTCAAAACTACATAAACTACATTACATGTAGTTAATGTAGTTTATGTAGAGGATGTAGTTTATGTAACCTATGTATGTAACTTTCAAATATAAAAGGTTTGAGGTGAGGTTATAATAAGTTGAAGCTTTAAAAACACATAATGTATTTCAGAAAACAGAAGAAATATAGCTTTAAATATAATATTTACATCATATTATCTCTATTACACCTCATACAAAGGAAAATTATTCAGAATATGAATACATAGTTTATTAATGTAGTTTTCATGTAGTTAATGAACGGGAAAAGCCGTAGTTTTTGAAGAAAAGCTACACGTAGTTAATCAGGTAAATTACGTTTTAATTAACTACTTCCGAACCCTGGTCGCTGGTACACGCTAGTATATTATAAAAGAGATTGAATATACAAAATTGCTTTTAAGACAGTTATTTAAATAAATAAACTAGGTCTATATTTGTATAGTAATAGAACGATCAGAGTATATCAAGGCACTTAAGCACACAAAGGAACACTTGGCCTGTTTTAGATTTAATTTTAATTCATCCTTTCTGTACTCTACTCCCTTCTAAAAATAGAAAGGCAAAAAATAAACCCTTCCTGTCTCATCTGATATTTTTAACAGCCTCTAAATATAAATAAATAAACAATAATTTGTCAGGAGTCGCTAATTAATCATTCCGGACAAATATTTGTCCATTGTTAGTTGCCACCGTTTTATCTATACGTTGATTTCAAAAATTAAGACGCATTTATATCGATTTTTATTACAATAAGATTATATGCAATTATCTGGCTGCAAATTAAATCTAAGATCTCCAGCAAAGTGCAGAAAAATTAAAGGAAAGGTATTCTAGAAAAAATAATTCTTTTTGCACCTGATAAATAAAATATACCTACTAATGGCAACCTTAATTTCTCAAGTCATTAGTAAAGGTAAAATACAGTACGTTGCATGTCTTCGAGCACGTACACTTTGTAGGTGGCAAAATAAAATATTTTTTATGGTACTTATGACTAAAAATAATTAACTGATAAAATCATTGATTAAAATTTAATGCCCTTTTTTAATAACACATTCTTACGCATGTTTAGTCTGAGTTTATAGATCTTTATATAGTTTCAATGACTTTTCTTATTAAAACTATAAATAGAATGTGTGTTTTGATTCCTTTTTGTCTGCTTATGTGCCATTACTAACATAAAGTTTATTTGAAAAGAGATATCGTCTTGTATTTTAGCTAGAAAGTTCGTCTTACTCTACTTAATTAGCTTAGATAAATTAATAATAAATAATTCAATTTAAACGCATCCGATTCAAACAAAGCGCCTTCGGACTCCATTCCTTTTGTTTACCGTTCCCGCAAGCCGATTGGCTATTTGGTCACGTGAACATTTACGTCAGTGTGCTTTTCACAAAGACGAAATCTGACTGGTAGTTAGTCGTTTGCTGATGTGTTTGTGGTTGTTGACTGAAAGGGTAATCACGTACGCCGTATTTTTCTAGTCCTTTTGAATATTTTCCTTTTAAGGAATTTGCCTCCGAACAGTGCTGATAATTGTTGCATCTCTTGGATTTTTGTATTCTCCAAAGATGTCATCCTCAAAATCGAGTGTAGGAGCCGACGATCTTTTGGCAGGTAAGTCGAAATTGGTGAAAATATTGTTTACCTCCATGTTTCACATATGTCACTGTTATTTATTTTTGTACAGAACGTCAACAAATATATATATTAACGTCAATGGTCATAAAATAGTAATTTTGAGAATATTCCGCACAGAAAATTTGATACGTCTGTGGAACTTGGAAAATACATAATTTTCTCTGTGTTCTACCATTTGTTTACATTCCTTTAAAGATCACGACCACAGGGCTGTATTCAGTGTTTTGAATTTTACAAATAAAAAGTTAAGCGTAGTAGGTGTTATTTAACAGATTCTTTTTTATATATAAAGATGACGTTGTTATTAACTAAACATTTTTAGTTTTATTTTGTTTTGTAAACAGTTAAATAAACTCTTCCTGTCGCGAACTTTATGTACCTAATTATTTTTATGGTCAATCTTCGGTTTATGTTGATACTCGTGGTATTTTAGCGTGTCAGCACAGGCAATCATTAATTCATAAAACACTTCCTTATCAAATAAAAATTATTTTTTAACAGATACTCAAACAAATGCCAATGTTTGGCCTGGGTTGACCCCTCGTCCTCATACATTTTAATGTGCTAAATTTTTCCAGTTTCATTACTCTGAAATGTTACTTTTAATGGCTTTATCAGCTGATTATTAATACTAATCACATTAGTAAACATTTCTGTATCTGTAAAGTTTGTCTCCCTGTTTGAACACGTTGTTATACCATGTATTTTTAATAAATTCATTAAAACATGCATTAATTACTTAATTTAGAATCATGGGAAGAAATAGCGCCTCTCACTGCTCAAGGAGGAGGAACTCCCGCTTCAATAACCACCACATCTCAACTAACTGTCGAAGACTATTTGCGTTTGCTTAAAGAAGCTCAAGAATCCAACCAGTCTTCGTGCAGGGATTCTCTAGCTGGATCCAGAAGGGATTCGCCTAGAAGTAGCCCTAAATCACCTCCAAATAGTCCTATAGTGCAAGGAACTCCACTTAACTTAGAATGGCAAGCTTATTATGTAAACTGTGACTCTAAAGAGGTAAATATATACAGGGTGTCCTCACGTAAAAATATGATTTAAATTTTATATCATGTATTTTTCGATTTATTATAATTTTCTTCCAAGTGCTTTTAGCGATTCAAATGAAAGTTGGAGGGTAAAAGTTACTATAAGTGCCACATATTTTAATATTAAAAAAATGTCGACATATTCACCAGCGACGTGCATATGGGTTGTCACTGGAATATTTTTATAGACAAAAATTTTTCTCTTATTAGTGAAATTGAGTAGACCGTTAAATGCTGATTAAAAGATGTCTCTTAATATTTTGTCGCTTTCGGCCTCCTTGATGAGATAAACGCAATTTGGTTAATTTACCTTTAAAAATTTTTAATGCCGTTAACTCTGGAATTATCTTAAATACCATTATTTTTTTTGGAACTTGTTGTAGGTAGCACTGTAGATCAGTGTTGAAAATTTTAATAAAATTTAGTAATAAATTAAAAAAAAAAAAAAAAAAAAATAGCACTTTATTGAACAAAACCTAGGAATACAGAAAAAATATTCATACAGGCTCATCCTTTCATTACATCTATATCACAGATCAATCAAATATAATTATAGATAATTTTTTTTTTAAGATTTTTTTTAAAATTACATTTAATAAATAATTTAATAATTTGATTTTTATCTTAATTTTATTAATTGTGATTAATAAACTTGCCTTTATCTCATCAAGGAGATTGAAATGGAGAAAATATCAAAATACAACTTTTAATCAGTCTTAAATAACCTACACAATTTTGCTAATAATAATAACAGGAAAAAAGGTCAGTGGCGCACATGTTCATTGGTGAATCTGTCGACACTTTTTTAGTATTAAAATATGTCGCACTTATAGTAATTTTTACCCTCGGAATTTTATTTGAATCACCAAAAGCACTTGGAAGAAAATTATAATAGAAAAAAATTGGCGCCGGTAGGCACGTATAGTCGCCCGATGGGAGTTTGGAGTTCTCCACACGGATTTTCTCAAAAACGGACTACGGAATATCTTATTCCTAATCTTAAATTGAAAACCGCGTTTCGCTAGCTACTGTAATTTTGGAGTTACGATTTTTTTAAATTTTTAATCCCCTCCCGTACCCCCTTACCAACCACCCACCCCCACCAAAAACTAATGGCTAGATTCTCAGGTGCCACAGTATTTTTGCGCCAAATTTGGTTAAAATCGGTTTAGCGGTTTTTGAGATCGTGTTACAGACGGACAGACAGACAGACCATGAAAATATTTTGTATTTAGGTCATTTATGAATAACTAATTTTGAGTGAAATTAAAAAAGCTTTTTTTCTGCTGATCTTACTGGCCTATAGTCATGGCCGGAACAGCGATTTTTTAATAACAGGTACAAGCTGTTCCAGTTGCAAAAGATATCTGTTCCAAGAAACCTGTTCCAGTTCCAAACTGTTCCAAAACGAAAATTAATACCGTACTTGCGTCATTCTGATTCGGTTTTCTTTTTAAATTTATATGAGAGAATATTTTTGCTTAAATAATGAGAACTACTGGGGATTTTTCTGTTTTCTCTAAATTTAATCTACTATCTATGTTGCTATATTACCAAGATATAATGTTTTTTAACTAAAAATTAAAAAAAAACTATCAAATTTTCGAAAAATATAAACTTTTCATAAACATGTTTTCCCGGAAAAAACTCATGAGAATCGAAATTTACAACCCCTAAAAATATGTGCACTTATTTAAGACCCACCCTGTATAAGCACTAATGAATAATATTTTTTTTAATATCTACTATATTTTTAATACAAAACAATAACCGACTGGTTCTTACACTGTATTTTTCAAAAAAAAATATAATGCGATAATTATATTGCATTTGGCAACATCGCCAGCATTTTTTTATAATAAAAAATATTCCTTACCTATTCTGTTTCTGTTTACATTAAAAAAATAAACTATTTAAAAAACATTATTATAAATTTAAAATTTATAATAAGAATTTAGTTGAATTTTAATTAAATATTTTAATAACGGCGAAACGAGCCCAAGTTGTTTTTACGCCCCTGTATTCCGATAACAGATAACACCTGAAAGGTCGCGTCCGCTAGACTTAGCTAGACTAGCGAAACATTGAGCGAAACATTGAGCGAAACATTGAGCGAAACATTGAGCGAAACCGATATACGACATCGATTATCAACTCAAACCAGTTCTTTTACTTAACTGGTTTCAAACAGTTCCAAGTTCCTAACTGTTCCAAGCTCTAAACTGTTCCAGGTCGCAAACTATTCCAAGTCTCAAACAGTCCCAAATTCTCACAGCTACGAATTGCAATCAAGTTCAGCTGGCCGAAGCAGTGTACCAAGATTGGCCCGACGATTTATCACAAATTGGGACGATTTTTTCGATTGCTCTGGGGACCTGAAAAATAAACATGTTCAGTAGATAGTTATTTGACTGAAATAATAAATTTGGGAACTTTTTATTTTTTTGAATAATCATAAATTTTTCCTCGAAAAAATGATGATAAAATAGTTTCTGTTGAACTTTTGGCATAAAAATATTTCAAATTTATGATTTCAGACTGATAACTATTTTGTAATCATGTTTAATTTAAGTAAATAACGACAGGTGTTGATAATTTCGATTCCAAATATTTCGACAACCATTCCTCGTAGCGATTTTTACTAAGTGACTTAGTAGTTTCATACAGGTACGGACGAAAAGTTATTACTTTTCAAAGCACTTATTCTAATAAGGTTGCGAATGTAGGTGGCGCCTTCTACAAATAGGAGTCATATTGGCATCAAAATCAAATTTCTCATGTCAAAGCACTCCCAGACACAAATTTTCATTCAAATATTGACGTTGCTTCAGAAATTATTTAGAAAAAATGGAAATAAAAATTAAACTTCTACACACTGTATCTCCGAAACTAAGCATTTTAGGACATACGAACTTTACCTATACCAAACCAAACCAAACTAAACTTTTTTACTTATTTTTCTCTGCGGAATATGCTGCCGAAGCAGTGTTACCAGATTAGGCGATTTGTTACAAATTGGGCGATTTTCCGATTGCTCTGGCGCATGGCGCCCTGAATTTTAGGAAAATCACAAGTCGCCATTTGAGCGATTTTGGCTAAGATACTTGTGACACCAGTAAATCAATGCATTGCCCATATTGACTTAATAATTCTTGTAAATATTATAGACATCGATTCCCGAAACGGCGAAAATCGCAATTACATATTCGTAGATCGATATTCGAAGATATCGATTTATATTGCTCATCTATCAACCCGCACCGTTGGCGTTTGTGACTTTAGTTTAGTTTTGTTCACGTTTCCAGTCTTCCATTTTTCCCAAAGACATTATAAAGTCTATGATTTTCCCCTTTGTGACGTCATCAAACCACTTAAAATATTAGTCATATTTTGAATTGTGATAGGTATAATCTTTGTATAATGAAATTGACGCTTGAGATTTTTGCAGGTTTAGTATAAAAATATTTGGAGACTTTTATTTTATTTTGACGACTTTCGCCACCTCTAGTAGCGACCAGTCAAAATAATATCTGGCAACACTGTGCCGAAGTCACAATTCATTTAAACCAAAATCTTGTAATACAAAATTATCAAGTGTCAAAACGAATGACAATGTCAGAAAATAAATAAATAAATGTAGCAACTTGATATTTTTTACACCAGAGCTACCACCTGAATCTCCATCGGGAAATTTAAATTCTAGTTAGTTAGCCCGGCGCTGAACATGTCCATGGTTGGCAACAATTAATTTAAAGTAACTAGAAGTTTAGTTGGTATTACATATACTCGTAGATGTCATTGCATATACCTGCATTAGCGCACAGAGTAAAAACGACTGTACTGCCAAACCATGCTTTTAACACTCCGTCTCTTTCCCTCTCACACATCACCTCCTGTCCCTTAAAATCGAAACCGTGTCTTTCCTGACTGCGACGCGACGGCTAAATTTTGCAGGACGCCTGTCCTCGTAGGACGCCTCACTTAAAAACTTCCCTCGTTCCTGTCTTCTTTTCGTTCGGTTCCCTGGCAAAAGGTCTTCTTCTTCTTCTTTCGTCTTTCTAATGCCCCTGAAAGCCGTTCCGTGTCTCTCGGCCGGGTCAAGATGTCGTTGGAAGCTTTTAAAACGCACTTAGGGTCCTAATGGACTGGAGCTCTCGCGGCCCAAAAGAATTCCATTTGCAGGATTCGGCCGGATCGGCCGTCCCTAGGGAACGGGGAGTACCTCCCACCCAGTTCCCGGGAAGTAGTTGGGGGAAGCGTTTTAAGGAATGACCGTTATACAGGGTGTCCAGAAATAAGTGCAAGTATTTTAAGGGGTCTTAAATTTTAAATAAGTTCAAGTATTTTAATCTGGCCGAAAGAAACATATATTTTCTCTTTACCGTTTTAAAAATAAATTGATAATAACCAATTACTAAAGAATATAAGGACATGTAACGCCCATAAACGGGCTGCAGCAGAATTTGTGACGCCATTTTTTTGATGGCAACGAATGAGTCATCAGCTGGTCATCAGCGACAATTTTAGCGATTTTTAATAGTTTATGTGTAGTGAACTTTGTATAAACTTTATTACAATGGTGTTTAGTTGTTCAGCTTTCAAGTGTAAAAGCAGCAGCCATAAGAAAGAGCCAGGGGTTACGTTTTAATAGGCAAATAAACAGTCCGCTCTACCTTTTTAGCGTTTTCTTATTGAGTTTGATAATTATTTTTTTTATATTGTATGTACTTGATGTGTGCTATACGTCGATACTAGTTTTGTTTAATAAAAAATAATGGTAACATTTTGAGAGCCGCCGGCAGCAATGGAGAATCAGCCACAAATACTAAGTGATACCAAGCAATTATCAGAATCTCGGCTTGTTTGTTGTTTGATGCCCAGTGTTAGAAAGATTTAAAAACGACCTGGAAAATTCAGATTAAAAGTAAAAAATTTAATAATTTCATATTTATAATTTAAGTATTTTTTGTAGAAATGTAAAAATCGGAACTTGTAACTTATAATAGGAGGTGGCAACATTGCATTCTCTCGAAGCTCTGTAAACAAATTTACGCAAACTGAACAAGCGGCACTCAAAAGTTTTTCAATATTTTCCGGAAAATGTTAAGAAAAATATAAAAATTCCAACATTTGCGTAAAAAACTCATGGACGTGTTTCTGGAGTCGAACTATATATCACAATTAAAATACTTGCACTTATTTCTGGGACACCCTGTATAGGGAACAAGGAATCAGAGAGTTAATCAAAAATAGTATATTGTTTTATTAGGAGTAAAAATTATCACGGTTAGTAAAAAATATGATTTTGTAAAAAAAGTCATGATTTATTAAAAA